>NC_142250.1:28712207-29386791 GCF_052056855.1 Sturnus vulgaris
GGATATGAGTGGTTGAGGCTTCAGGTAATGCTTCAAGGTGAGTTGTCATACATTGCTAAAATAATCTTTTCCCACCACTTTCCTCATGTCAGCATTTCTAGACCTCCAGTGCGTTGTGGCTGCTGTTGTTATGTAAGGATTTATGAATGGCTGCAAAGTTCAAAGGCGTACTGGCAACCCCAAGTCCCAAAAAGCCAGGAGTCAGCCCAAGCCCTGCCTCGTTTCCCAAGACAAAGTTGTTTGCTGACTATTTCTTTTCTTAACTTTTTTTTTTATTAGCCCACAAACTTTAGGATCTCTTAATTCACCTCCCAGGTTATTTTTTTAGCTTTTAGGTTGCACTAGTTTCATGGTTTCAGATCTTTCATCCACAAAACCTTGAGGGCTAGGGCCATACTTTGTTTATAAATGAAAGCTAAAATTCCCTTGTTTCAAGGAGCTGGGATTTTAGGATATAATCTCCAAATCATATAAATGGTGATAAAATCACAGGAGTTTCCAGCAGTGCACAGTCTCCTGATTGGAAGAGGAGGTATTGGACTGCAGTGAGCTGCAGGCATCACTAGCTACTGTCATTTTAGTGAGTCAAATAAAAATAATATTGTGGTTAAACATGAGCTCTGCAGGCCTAACTAAAGAAGATAACCTCATCTTTTTCTATCTGCAGTGCTTCACAAAAGCGCTGCCTTTGTAATCCCCTGGATTAATGTTCATACTCAAGCACTCTGCCCCAGAAGCCTCTGCATCCCTGGCAGAGTGCATTTAAAAGGATAAAGGCTCTCTGGGATGCAGAGTAGGCTGGTACCAGCCAGGCATCTCCTGGGACACGTGGCTGTGTCTGACGGCAAACCAGGAGCATTTCAACCCAAGTAATCCTCCTTTCTTCCCTCTCACTGCTCTTGACTGTTGCTCTAATTTCAGCGTCGTGCCGCCTTTCACGTAGCCCCCCTCAGTCTGAGTCAGATCCCTATTGTCTGTGTTGTCAACACAGCTGTTTAAATCCCTTCCCCCAAATATCCCTGCTTTCCAGAAAGCTCCTGCCTGCAAGGCCCAGGCACTGTTCTGAGTTTGCAGCTTTCTGTCAGGTCCTGGGCTGAGCTTGGATTCCTGTTTGGACCAGCATGAGGTAAAAACGGAAACAAACTCAGGAAAATGCTGCACTTGGGCAGAGCCTGATGCTCCCTGGCTGCCTGCTGGAGGCTGCTGCAGCCTGGGACTGGCAATGCAGAACGAAGCGAATGATTAGCGTTATTAAAAATGCTTTGCAATTATGCAGCACCTTTTCATCTAAAGATTTCAAAGCTTCGTAGCACTCACACAAAGTTACTTATTATCCCCGGCGTTTAGCAGAGTCAGGAAACGCAGGAAAGCAGCTAAGTGACTTGCCTTAGGTCATGCAGTAAGTCGGCGTCAGAGGTGGGAACCCAGCCCTGAAGTGCTGACTCTGTGGCTCATGCCCCAGCGAGAAGACACACCCCACCTTTTCCTGCAGAGAGTGCCAGGCCAGCTCCTTGGGGTGGGCAGAGATGGGGGAAGCACTCAGCCCACCTGGAGTGTCAGCACAGCCTGGGCAGTGCCCTGGAGACACATGGCTGGGAGCAGCACCCACCATTCCCAAGCTCTGCTCCATTCCCAGGAGCCCTGTGCACACGGCTGAGGGGCTCTCGTGGGATCCCTTGCGCCTGAGGCTGCAGTCCAGCTTGCCTTGGCATGGTGTAGGCTGGGTGAGTGCAGCCAGTGACCTGGAGGGCAAGGTGTGATGGCCCTGGGCTGAGCACAGCCACTGCAGCCCCATCTCCAGCACAATCCCTCCTGGCCATACGCACATGGGAAGAGCACAAGGACCTTCCTCAACAGGGGACAATTCAGCCTCGACGCCCTGGGGGACGCTACTGAGGACTGGAAGTGGTTTCCCCTGTATCAGCACTGCAGCCAGTCTGCTGTTCTCTCACTAGCTCTGGCTACAGTGAAGCAGCAGCACTGGCTCCCTCCAGACCAGGTGGTCCAGCCTGCCAAGAAGCCTGGATATACATTCAGGTATAGATTTAGGTATACGTTCAGGAATACATTCAGGTATACTTTCAGGCACCTGCCAGGAGATCAGGAGATGTTACACTCTTTGGCCAGCTCAGTGGGCTGGGCTGTGGGAGGCACTGGGTGCCAAACCTTCGTGCCTTGCAGCAACAGAGCTGAAAATGTCGACTCTTTGTATGCTGACACTTCTCTGGCTTCAGTCCAGAGGTAGGACTTAGGGACAGTGTCCTGTTTTCTGGGAGGAAAGTCAAAAGGAGGGAGAGGAGAGGTAGAGAAAAAAGCAGATGTGAAATGGGGTGAAGAAAAGCATGTAGACATTTAGACCTCAGTGGTCAGAAAAAGACCTTGGCTGAGTCTCTTGGCCCCAGTAATATAAAACACCTTGTTAGTGTTTACCACAAAAGGTGACTGCACAGTTATATTTATAAGGTAAAAAAAAAATTTAAAAATATTCTTAAAGGACCAACTACTTCTGCTCCACCACTGATCTACTTATTTTTACCCTAGAACTATAATGAAAATCCAGTTTGGTCAATTTTTTTTGAGTCTTGAGATGCTGCAGGTTTTTTAGTCATAAACAGTATCCTGTTTAAAATATTATATTCCATTTATGAAGGCAGGCGTGACCAATACAGCTTCAGAGTTCCAAGGGATGTATTTAAATAAGTAACAGGAACTAATCCATATAGTCAGCTTTCCTTAGGAGCTTGGGGATTTACATGTCTAAATTTCACTGCGATGAGACTCCAGGATAGGGGATAAAACTAGTTAACTTCACTGGAGATAAAACCCAGGCAAGGGGAAAAGCTTGGAGACAGAAGCTGCAGTTGAATAAATTTATATCTCAGAAAAGCTACTTAGAATGAACAGCCATTACAAGGAATCATTTTAAAAAGCAAAAGAACCACTTGGGTATAAAAGCTATGTCCCAAAAGAGAGTCAGAGTCTTGTCTTTTAAAGGACATTAACAAGAAATGGGAAGAAGTTTTCCCCCACTGCGTATGGCTGAAGAAAACAGGAGGAAGAAGAAATTATATAGGGGATAGAGGTTAATATGCATTGGGTATGTGCAAAACCTGAACTTATACTTTGCTTTAACTTTTGCTGAGGATGTTAATCATGTGGCTGCAGATGTGAGGGATAATAGGATGGGAGTATGGAAATGTTTGTGGCCAGGATAGAAGCAAATCTCAGGGCTGCTTCCTGCGCTGAAGGCAGAGGAACGGGCTAATCCACATGCCAGAGCTCTGGAAGAACTGGCCTGATGTCTAACAGGTCCCTCAGTCAGGGACGGGAGCACAGCAAACCTGCACAGAAGTGAACTGTTTTGGGCAAGAAGAGGCATGAAGGTTTCAGCTTAATAGCATAAGGACAGATTCAGAAAAAAATGGTGAAGGAAAGGCTAGCAAAAGAGAGAGAGGAAAATGGCATGAGATGAAATGGGTTTATCAAACCCATTTATCTTTCTTGGGTAAGGCAAGCTGCAAGCCATTTGCTTAATGAAGGAAATGGGGTGAATCTCACCTCTTTGGACTTACATGGCATATTTCATACAGTGTCATGTGGAAAGTTTTTAAGAAAAGGGAGAGGTGATTTTGCACAAGGTATAAACCCCTTAAAGACCTGGTGTAAGAGCAGCAGGGCTGTCAGGCTGGAGGGCAGTTACCAGGGGAGTGTTAAGCATCGCTCTGAAGATCTGACAAAGTGCTTTTGTAAATGAGCTTGGCACTAATGTTACTGGAGAACTGGTGAATTTGCTGATGACAGAAAATACGAAGCAACCTCAGGAGAAAGGAGGCTTGAAATATTACACAGAGAAAGGTAGATAGCAGAAAGTGGTGGTCATAGGCACAAATGACCAAAGCCTTCCCTAAAAGCTCCCTGGCAGCTCACACTTTGATCACCGAGTAACTGACTTGTCAACAGTGGAAATAGGAAGTGAGAAAAGCAGTCCTGGAAGGCAGCAGGAGAGGTGCAGCCTAGGCTGCACTGAAGGCTAGAGTGAGCTTGAGGAAAGGCTATCTCACTTCATTTTGCAAAGCAAATACTGCTAGCATGAGGCTTTCTCTGCATAAATAATCCCAGGAAGGGAAGAGAGAAGAGCTGATGGTGCTAAGGGCCAGTGCTGGTACAGAATAAATGATCAAAAGGAGGCATCAGACATTTTGATTAGGAGATAGTTACCAACCATTTGACGATGTGGCTCTGGAATGGCCTCCCCACTGCAGTCGTGCATGCAAAATATTGAATTGCTTTGAGGATGGAACTTGGCAAGGTCACGATAAGGATTATATCACATGGTGCCTTTGATAGGAGACCTGATAGCACAGAAGTTCCTGCCAGTCCTAAGCACAAAGGTAAATGTTCTGTAACTCTCTGCCTATATAAATATAGAGCATGTGATTATATACACACAAAAAGCAGGCACATGATTTATTAATCACAGGACCTCATCTTGTCAAATAATAATTACAAGGCAATAACACACCTTGTTTTAATAAACGGCTCCCTAACATTTTCTCCCACAATAATCCAGTTAAAAGGGACAATTATTCTGAGGTTGAGGTGGCATTTTGTGTTTCTGGTTGTTAGCTTCTAAATGAACTCACTGTCTGGAACTCTTAAGTCAAGTACTCCCATTTTTCTGCACATTTCACAAGTTCAGCCCTTTCCAGTAAAGCATCTTTTCAGATGCGTGATTGCTTTTTGTTAAGGCAAGAATGAACAGATGACAACGGCAGCAGGGAGGAGACATGCCTGGAACAGTTTTACGGAGCAAACCCGGTGCTGCCGCTGCCAGGAGGGTGTACTCAGAACCCTGAACAGGGCAGGCTCCTTGTGCAATGTGAGGGGCAAGTCCTGGGAAGCCACGAGAGAGACAGGAAGGCAGTGGTTGGGGAAAGTGTTTATGCAGAGCCATGGCGGTGGGTGACACTTCAGTCCCCGTGCTCAGGCAAACCCAAGGCGATCGCTCTGCACCTCGCCAAGGGCGCCCAGGTCTGCAGCACAGCCCCGACCCCAGCTCTCGGATGGAGCTGCACGAGGATGTTCAAAAGCAGGTCTAATTACTGAGCATTTAAAAAAGCGAAGGCGTGTTTTAGTACCTTTTCAACCTGGAGCTGACGCTGCCTGATGAAGAAAAATGGGTTTGCTGTGTTTGCAGTTCATATCACGCAGGCACCTTAGCCGAAGATTCAAAAATAAAAGTAGTCTGAAGGGAAAGAAAGCAGAAGGCCAAGAGACAGGCAACTGAACAGAGCAGATTGATTTAACAGATATGATACATTTTTGCTGTCTGCATTATGTGTGGAAATTCTTATTCCAAGTGACACAGTAACAGACTCGACTGTAATCAAACAGCACGGCTGAGGTGTCAGGAGCACAGATGCTGCCTATCGAAAATATCTAAAACAGAAAGTAAAACTTTGAAAAATCCGCAGTGGGGAGCGCAAGGGAAATGCTCGGTGGTGTTTCTAAGCCAAGGCAACTTCTCTCTGCTTTTCAGTGCTGTCTGTGGTGCGGGAGGTCGGAAGCCGTGCGTGAGTCACCGCAACGCCAGCCCGGGCAGAGCTCGGTGAGAAGCGAGGGCCGGCAGAGCCTGGCCGGGCAGCGTGGACACACGCGGGGGCTATTGTGGAACAAACATCGCACGGGGGGAAGGGCTGCTCCACGCGTTTTGGGGAGCTCCAGCCAATGGATTCCTCCCCTGGGTGTTACGGGAGGGCTTGGCCTGCATGTGAGAAAGGGAGGGGAGAGTTTGAAAACAACCCAGCAGGCTCTAAGGAAGGAAGACTGCTAGAAAGTGACCTGCTCGCCTCCGTGCAAGCATTTTGCTCCAGGTGATCGGCGGCTGCAGGGGTGGAAGCGCAGGAGGGGCCGGGCGGCTGGGGCACGGCACAGGTAACCCGGGACGCAGGTGTCGGGCAGCGGGGTCCAGCTGAACACCCCTCTCTGGCTGGCCCGAGCTGCAAATCCACCAGAAACGGACCGGAGAGTCGTGTTTGTTTTTTCTTTCTTTTTTTTCTTTTTTTCTTTTTTTTTTTCCTATGGGAGGAGGAATTTTGCTGTTTTGTTTTTGTGGGGATTTTGGTGGTATGTTTGCTGTTAATATGTCTGAGGGAAGGAGGACAGGAGGGAGCGAGTAGGTCTCCACAGCTGAGAGGTTAGCATGTGATCAGCTGTTTTCTAGTTATTGCAGGCAGCTTTGAGGTTAGAAAGGGAAAAAGAGGTGATGTCTTTTAGTAGGCTGTTTGATACAATGGAGAAATACAAATTATCTTTCATGCACCTCAGCTTTTTTTCATGTCACAGTGCTTTAGAAATCAGAAAATGTGTGCAGATGAGATTTCAGTGATTGATAACCCAGCTGCTAATAGAAACATTCACCAGAAGAAAGAAAAAAACAGTTTTCTTGTCTGGAGATGTGCTGGATGGTTGGGGGGTTTTCATCTTCTTTTGATTACTGACCCAGCTTTTAGGCCTCTTGGAAGTGATCCAGTCCTCAACTTTAGCAGAAAGTCCTCTAGCAATTTTCTGTGGTGCTTTAAAAGGTGCAATTGGCATGATACAGTATTTTGTGCCATCTTCTCTTGTGCAGGTTCTGGTTACTGCTTCAGTCTTTCTGTCACCTCTTTTTTCTTTACTGAAAAATCTCTTTAAAGCCCCACTGTGCCTTGCAGGGGAAGCTGAATTCTGTGATCAATGTAAATAGGTAGAATTTATTTTCCAAATCTCGGTGATGACACTGTGGTGGTTTGCTTGGTACGCACGAGTCAGCAAAAGAGCAAACTAGGAACTATTTTTTGATTAATGAGGAAACAACATCTTTTAAAGCTGCTTCTAGGTTGCATGTGAAGAAAATCTTGTGTGAGCACGTTGGACTGTTCTGACTTGAAAAAGTCTGCAAATTAGTGTCTTCATGAGCAAGAAAGAAAACCTTTCTGTCATTTGGCTGATGAGGAAAGTATCATGAAAACATGGCAATTGTGCTGCACATTCTTTTAACAGATAATATTGTTTTAAATCTTAAACCTATTTTGGATAATTCATGCAAAGCCAGGCCAGTAAATTAATTCAGTGGCTCTTACACAAGGGAACTTTGGCTCATTTGGCTACTTCAGTCAGACGTATACCAATCTGGAGTAGAATTATACGGGAAAAATATATCATAATACCACAAAAATCAAGTCATAATTTAGTTACTGAGGAAGATTCTCTTGCTGGCAGCTGGAAAATCCTGCATTGCACAAGTACCAAAGCAGAAGGGATCTGTATTTGCTTCCCTCATTGCTGGGGCTCTCTGGAGTGAGAAATTAGGGAGAGAAAACAAAGGGTGAGCTGAGTTTTGAGGAGAGACCTGAATGGAGGCAAGGCACATGACAATGAGAGGAGACTGTCATCTCTAATTAGGTGTGTGCCCTCAGGCAGCTCGAAGAGAATAAACAGGGTAAATGTAAACTATAACAAGGTGAGAAATTTGGAAGGCTGTGGATGGACAAACAGCACGGTTTGGCTGTCCATCCTAAACCTGCAGCGCGTTAAGAATTTCAGCAGGAGAGAAGAGGTGGCTGCAGCAGGAATCCCGTGTGGATCCCGGCTCTGGGGCACCAGGAATCCCGTGTGGATCCCGGCTCTGGGCAGCTCGGAGCTTCCCCGCCGCCATGCCCAAATCCCTGTCCCCATGCTGAGGGAAGGGTTTGTGTTGGGAGGCGGCCACAGGCCTGAACTCCCCTTGTTAGCACAGATAAAAGGTAATAGATTATTTGTGCTGATGACTTTGCTTCAGAAAAAGGAAAAAACCAGACTTTTAATTAAAGAAGTAGGACAGCACGTGGATGAGAAACCAGGCACAGCTGCCGCGTTTCCGCGGCTGCCCTGGTGCTAACACCCAGCACGCCCAGGCGGGATGTGAGGAGCAGTTCTCCCACATCCCGGGGGCTGCCGCTTCACACCAGCCCCCTCCACGGACGGGCTAAGGCGACGCTGTCCCGTGTGGGCGCTCCGGGCTGTGTTTCACAGGCAAATGGAAGGCGCTGCTCAGGTGCGCCTCAGCCCCCCGCTCCCCTCCCCGCACCAATGGCTCCTTCCCGCTCCCCCCTCCCCCCAGCCCCACCCGCGATGGTCTCGCCCTCCCCGCTCTCCCCCCGGCCTTCCATCCGAGCCGAGCGCGCGCCCAGCCCCGCCCGCCGATTGGCTGTGGGGCGGGCGGCAGGCAGCCAATGGCCGCGCCGCGGGTGGCCGTGTCGCTGGGGCAGAAAACACAGGCAGGCAGGGGGCGGGCACGCGCGCGGGGGCGGGGCCGGGTGTCGGGCGCGCGCACGGCCGGCAGCGGGAGCGCGCGCGGCGGCGGCTGAGGGGGGACTCGGCCCGGCCCCGGCGGCCCTGAGGGAGCGGCGGAGCTGCGGGCGAATCCCGGGGGCTGCGGGAGCTCCCGGGCCGCGGCAGCCACTGCCAGGCCCGTGCCTGTGTGCCGGCCCGGCCCCGGCGGCCTGAGCCCTCGGCCCCGCTCCCAGCGGCCTGCAGCCCTCGGTCCGGCGGCCTGAGCCGTCAGTCCCGCCCGCTCCTCGTCGCCGGCGCTGCGCCGCCGTTGGTCCCGGCCAGCGGCACGGGTTTGGTAGGAGTACCGAATCTTACCGTGGCTTTTTTGTGTGCGGCTGCAGAACAGCAGCTAGTGTTGGCACGTCTCCAAAGCTTCGGTGATCGGGGGTGTTTGCCTAAAGTTAGGGAGAAGGGAAAATAAGCGTATGCTATGTGGAAGTTACCCAGGGATGCTTTGCACCCTTGATAACTTTAGGAAGCTTTGTTCTGGTGCGTGTGTTTTTTCTAAAGGTTAATGTGCCTGCTGAGGTAGAATTGCCTGTTTAGATGAAGTGCAGGAAATGGTAGTGGGTGCAGAGCACCGAGCATGTTTTATTGGTGGATTTCAATGACTTAGAAAAATACTCTTGTCTTACGGACTACTTTAAAAGTACTCTTCATATCACTGATTCATCTTAAAAATTTCCATGGCGTTTATGTTTTGCCTAAAGTGGCTTCTGTCCATTTTGTTCCTGTGTTATCTCTTCCAACATGGATTCTGATGTTTTTAAGGCAGTGTTCCAAATTGTGTGCTGTAGTTTTATCGGTAGTGCTGTATGATGTAAGTCTGCGCATCAGAAAATAATGGGTTTTGGATACAGTGATAAATCCCAGCATCCTGAAACTCCAGCAATCTCCTGCTAAGCTGAGAGTGTGTTTCCTATCTTCTGATCGGTATGACATCAGGACTTGTAAGGTTTGGATATTCCATCATCCTTGTTATAAACAAACCAGGGTGCTGAATCTCAGAATGGCATCACTTGGAAGTTGAGTTGTTATTGATTATGTTGCCACCTGCAAGGTGGAGGATTTCAGCTAGGGTTCTATACAGGAAGAGCATTTCTCCACTTGAAATTTAGAACTTGATTACAAATGATGAAAGCTGTGATTATTATTTAACACAGGTTTTGTCCTTTTTTTGTCTTTTCCCAAGAGGTGGACAACTGATGGAACGTTCCAATAGGAAGGATAAAACTGTTCTTACAAGGTAGTTTGAGCAGATTAGACTGAGACCCACACAGAAAAGTATCTCAACCGACAGTGACTGGGAACACTTGAGAGCTCCTGAATGATTGCTTGAGGTAACTCACGAAAAATATTTATTTTAAAAAATGTGTGGGGCAGGGAAGACTCTTATTGCACAAGGCTGGGAACTGTTTGGTTTGGCATTAGGAAATAAAAGACCATGACAGCTGTGCCCCAAAACAGAGTTTCTTTATTGCCAACGGTCTGTGATGAATCACTTGCTGTTAATGGGTCTGTGGCAGGCAAGTGGGCATGAAAGGGGAAAACCAGGGAAGAGAAGAAAAGGGGAAGGGGATGCAGTTGTTTGGTGTCACAATCTTGCCACTCAACGGTGAACAGTTTTCAGGACAGCAAAGGATGAGATGGGGGAAAAAAGGACTACTGAATTCTTATGGAACAGACACAAATACTAGTAGTGTTCCCAGGCCTATGAAAAGATTTGTGAAAATCTTGCAGGTGAAAATGTGTGCAAGGGAATTCTGGGACTGCTTAATTTTTATGTACATAGAGGAAAGATGGATGATGCCATCCTGTTCACAGTGATATGGGGTGGTTTGGAGAGCAGCAGCTACTAGGAAGAGGGAGAAAGAGGAGCAGAAAAGGAGATGTCTTAAAATGAGGAGAACTTTATCCCTTGCAGATTGGTGGTTGCAAGGAGTGTTTGAAGGGTGCAGAAGCACAGATGTGAAAGCTTGATAGCTGTATGTACATATACAATAAAACAAAGACTATGTCCTTGAGGGGAGGATCAAAAATTAGCTTGTTTTCTGAGGGCTGGGCTGAACTTGATAAATTAGTACCATTTTATCAGCATCATTCACACGAAGAACGTTTCTCTCGTGGATGCAGTTATAACATTTATACTGTACACTCATACAGATAACCACTCGGCACAACAGGACAGTCTAGGTTGATAGAGGTGGCTTTTATCAGCTATAAAAAGCTGTGTACATGGGCTTTTAGCCTTAAAATAACGGCTTTTGTCCCCTTTATAAGCAACAGAACTGACAGCTGCTAAGGCATCCAGGCTTAGATGCACTGGAAGGTGGTGCTCCTCTCTTGCTACACCATTTACCTTCCCAGGAGCTTTTCAGCTGTTACTAATAGTTAATTATAGCTTAAGCCCCTCCCCTCCATTTTTATATTTTGTGAGTGAAGCCTTTGCATTTTACTTTGGTCTAGTGTCTTTTGTTCTCTAAGCTTTTCTGTTTCTGTTTAGGCCTTGGAGGGAAAACATTAAGACTTTACATTTCACAGTCAGCTCTGTTAAGCAGCTATGGAAATAGAAAAGGAACACATTTATATTACACCAACAGGTAAGTAATATATTCAGTTGTTTCGGGTCTTTTTTCCTTAAATTTTTATTAAAATATCTTAAATTTTTATCTTAAAATTTAGCTGACCAGAAGTGTTCTCTGTAGAAAAAAATGCATCACCTAATAATTTTTTAACAGTACTGGTTAAAAAAAAATCAAAAACTTACAGAATAGTTTTTTCAATTACATATCATAGAATCCTGCTTTATTATGTTTATTTAAGTTTTATTAAAACAATAAAGTTAGCATTTCTGTAAGTTACTGGATAGTAGTTGCACTTGTCTCCTTATCACCTGAGTTCAAGTAGTGCTGGTGTGAAGAAAAAAACCAAACTCAAAATGTGTAGGTGTATTTAAGAGGTATAAATTCTGCTTTTATACAACAATTTACCTTAAAATTAGGGGAAACTAATGTTGAAGGGCTTGATTGGGAATGGGTTGGCATGGGAAAAAATTAGGAAGTACATGTTAGACTGCCATGAAATGAACTGTTTTGTCCATATCACATATTTATTTTATGATGCTTAGTCAGGGGAACATAGATTCATGTTGTTTTCTGTATCTTCCTAAGGTTATGATGGTCTGCACTGACTCTTTCATGTCAAAGAGGTTTTAAATGTTTTTCAGAATAACATGTATATGTGTTTAGATGGCAGGTAATGCAGTTAAGGTGGCAATATACTCCATATGATTTCTGATATTTATGCAGAATTAGGTTAATGCTGAAGACACCTTGGTTCTCAACATTTTAGAATTATATTTGGATAATAGGTGGAAAGCTGCAGAAGAGCTGGGTTGACAGAGTTTGGACAGTTTAAATTGGTAGAAGGCTTTGTTAATGAAGGTAGCCCATAAAAGCACAGATTTTAAGTGAGCCTGCTAGGCTTAATGGCAGGGTAATGAGAGAAATTTGGATAACTTCTTAATATATAGTAAACAAAGTATTAAGGTTGATTGAAGGCTGTTACTGCCTGTATATGTTATATGATGCAAAAATGAGAAGCTGGAAGGAAGATCTGCACCATTTTCTAGATTCTTATTTTAAGCTTTTGGAAAGCAGTATATGTGTTCAGAATGTTTTTTCAAGCCTAACTAGGTAACTAATAGTGGAGGGCCAGTTGGTTACCATATTATGGAGAAAGAGGCTGCAGCTGGAAGTGATACTGTTATATAAAAAACTTTGTAGTAGTGCAGTGAGAAATATTAATTCTTATGGGTTAGATGTTTCCTGTGGAGGATTTCCTTTAGTCTTGAACCTGAGATCAGGATTGTGTAGAGAGGTTGGACTGTAGCCTCCCCTGTGGCTTCCCTTAAAGCTGTCAGAGTCAGGCCTGACCTGTGTTAATTGTTGGCCATTTTCTGTGGAAACTGAGAAAGAAGTAAGTGGTCATTGAAGAGCGGGGTTTCTGGACAGCCAGGTCTCAGGTGTAAACTGGGGAAATTCATGGGAGACTGAACATGAAGAAGAATTTGAGTGCATTTGACTGAGAGGAGCTGGTTGTTGCTGATGGAGTCTCCTGGGGAATGAGAGGAAGGAAACCTGTTTGGGTTTGCTCTTTTTTTCCCCTCTGTTAGCTTTATGCAAATCTCTCATTGTTTTATTAAAATGTTAGACAAACAGAGAAAGCTGCTTGTGAGAAATCTTTTCCTGGATGTGATGCATGCTTTTCTTTTTTAGCTTGCTGCAAGCATAAAAGGAATGCTTTTGTGGGAGTAATGAGTGGAAAGATGAAGCTTAGCCTGGAATGGCGGCGTTATTACTCAGCTGTAGCATTCACATCTGTGAACACCAGTACATAGATGTTATTTCTTTGATCACAAAGAGGCAGTTCCATCAAAGTTTGCTCAGTTTAATATACTCTTTGATATGGCTAAATATTTGGAGATTGGCAATATTTTATTAGTCCACTTTGCTTTAAAAACAAATTTTCATGAACTTGTTTTGAAGTGAAAAAAGCATAATTCTGAGAAACATTGCCAAATACATGTTGCTGATGAGAAGTTATTAGAAAGGTGAATTGATACATTAGCTAAATTCAAATGTAAATTTTGAATACTCTTCATATTCTGGGTTTATGGCAGTGAGGTTTTCTGTAAAGCATTGGAAAAGCAGCTTCTTCTGAGTGCCCTCTTATTGCCCTGCTAGTCTTGAGGCCGTGGGTTGTGTCTTTAGAACTCTACTCAGTTCTGAAGAAACGAAAACTGTGTAACAGAGAGCAGAGGCTGTTCTCTGTGTGTGTCTTGTAATTTGCAAGGACACCCAGGGTACTAATGGGAAAGTAAAGAGGTTCTCAGGTGCTTTTTTTTTTTTTTTTTTTTTTTTTGTGACTCTTGATCAGTTAAGAAGGGGAAGAATAGCTTGTTTCTAAGCTTTTGTTTCTAATGCTCTAAATAAGACATTCTGCTGAACCACACAGCACGAGTCGGGGACAACTTAACTTCGTGAAATAAGATTTTAGACCTAAATATTAAATGTGCATTAGATTCCACAGGGAGTGAAGTTATTGTGCTTCTCAGTGCTCTGAGGTATTTACAGATCCTTGAGTTGTGAGTTTTTTGTTGGGTACAAAAGAAACCTATTATATTTGATTGTGTTGTGTTTAGAAAGTGTCTTGACAGAAGCTACAGTGAGGGACAATCTATAGAGAAGAGAGGTCCCACTGATTCAAAGGACTGTGTATTGTAGGAGTCTTCATTACCAAGCTCTTCAGACTTTGTTTATTTAACAGCATTTTTCCCCCCATAACCTTAAGAACGTAAAAGTTGTGATGTTTTTATATTCTTCTATGCCAAAATTGTTGCTTTTCATGATAGTGAGCTGTGTTTGAAATTCCTTGAATTGAATAAGGGGAATGTTGGTCTATGATTTAGGGAGTTAATTTCACTTTGGTGACGAGTTTTGTAACATTGGTGAGTTCCTACAGAATTTACTGTATTGGCAGTTTCATTTGTTTCTAAATCAAGAGAAGAGTGGGTGGAGTGAGAACGAGGCACTTAGATCTAATGCACTTAGGAGTTCAGATAGTTTTTGTTTAACAAGGGTGGGGTTTTCTGTGGTTTATGTATTTATGTATGGTTTTATTAATTTGCTTTCCAACTCTTGACATCTGCTCTGTTTAGATTGTGGATATTTTGTGCAGAGGAATAAGGAACTCCTTATTTCTGAAATATGTAGACATACCTTAAAAACAATGTTTGCCTTAGCACTGTTGAAAACAGGAGTTCTAGATGATATAATAATCCTTTCTAAATGCAGTCTGTTTTGGTATTCTAACATAAAACTGTTTAAAATGAAAAGGTTTTTTTCTGTCTTCTTTTTAAGAACTTGAGAATCTAAATGATGCTCCATTTTCTGGTGATGAAGAAAATGGTGGGCCTGAGGAACGAAAAACTGAAATCAATGGAAATTGGATTCCTGCAACTTCAATTACTGAAGCCAAAATAAATGCTAAAGCAAAGAGACGGTTGAGGAAAAACTCATCTAGAGATTCTGGGAGAGGAGACTCTGTTAGTGAGAATGGAGAGACACTGAAGATTGGAGTTGTACCAACGAGCCCAAAGGGGAAACTCCTGGACAGGCGCTCCCGGTCTGGAAAGGGAAGAGGTCTACCAAAGAAAGGTTGGTGTAGCTTAGTGAAGAGAGTAGAATGAGAAAGATAAAGATTTGTTCAAAGCACTGTACATTTTTTTCTGCTGGGAATCATATTCATAGACCACAGTTTGTGTGCAGGCATTTGGCCCTTTATGTTATTTAGTGGATGCAATAGCAGATGGCAGCAAATATAATATGTCTGTCTGATCAATCAACATCTGTCTTTGAGGGAAGTACATTTCCTTAACAGGCTTAATAGACAAATCTGAACTGTTGGTGGTTCATGGGACTGTTACTAATGCAAATTTAAATCATGTCTGTACTCTAAAGTACAGTTTCAACCTTCAGTAAATCTTGTGCAGACCATACTGCTTCTAGTGTCTTATTGGAAAGTGAAAAGTAGCTGAGGAAGTGAGAACTTGTCAGACAGGCACACTCTCTTCAGCATGTATTGTTTGTCAGGAGATGGGCACAAGCAGGGATAGATCACTTTTAAGGGAAAGAATGTTGTGTTGAAATCTGGTGGTTCTTACTTACTCTCCCATATTTTGCCAGGTGGAGCAGGTGGTAAAGGAGTTTGGGGAACACCAGGTCAAGTGTATGATGTGGAAGAAGTAGATATTAAGGATCCTAATTATGATGATGACCAGGTATGCAAATAGTTTCTTTGCAGTGTTGGTTTATATTTCCATTTGTTGATTTCAGTGAATTAACATGAATGTCAGCCTGGCTACACTGAATGCTCATTCTTATGCATAAGAATAGATTACTGGCTAGTAAAAAGTCAGCTAGTGTAGAAGTCACAATGTAATACTCGCAAATCTTATCCCCAAGCCCTCTTTCTGTGCCTGAGTAAGTAGCATCCCTTTCCCTGGTATGTTCTCTAGTGCTGGTTCCCATGGAGGTGGATGTTGCAGTGCTCTCCATATTGCACACACTGTTCAAAATGCAGCACAGACTTGCTCAAGTTGGGAGTTTAGTGAGGACAGTATCCTTCATAGATTTTTCTTTTCCCTGTATTCCCAGCCTGCCCAATGTCTTGTCTGCTTGGTATAAACACTTCATGAAGTTGACAGCTTGGATATTTTGTTGACATATATTTAGAATATGTTATGGAAGATTGTATCTTACAGCCATGTTACTGACGGAAGGGGAAAGAAAGCAAAGCTTATTGGGTAGAGGGGCTTTCTACAATTGAAAGGGAAATAGTGATTACAAACACAGATTGCTGAAGGCTCTGAGATCAATACGGTTGCAAGACTGACCATAAATACATTCTGTATTATATAAGCAGAACAATGGTGGTGTCCTTTGAGTAGAGGCTTTTTGCTGTAGCTGCTAAAAGAATGGTATGTGAGAATATCAAAACCTCTTCCAGAATCAATTTTCCCTAAAATTTGATACTTTACATTAACAGAAATAGCCATTAAAAGTGGAGCTGACAAGTGCATAGAACAAAGTTTAATAAAGGATGAACATTCTGTGTAACTTTGGTTACACAAACCAAATGGTGATGGAATGATAGGTTTTTTGATTTCTACTATACTTCTTGATCATGAAAAGTTTCTTTCCATTGAACATTGGTTGAAAAATACCTTTGATTGGATGTTTTTGTTCAGCTCTGTAGTATTGCTCTGAATGTTCCTTCTGTAGGTGCAGAGCAGGGAACTAAATTAGAGCAGGGAGATCTGGTGCTGCTGGAACTCTACAGGACAGGTGATACATGAGGCATTTGCTGTATGCTTTTTTTTTCCCCTCAGGGAACGTCTTTGCTCACAAGTATTCTGAAAATGCCTTTTCTGTGATTTGTGCATGGCACCACCTGTCTGGTCACACAGCCACCAGGGAAGAGGGAACAAGGCAGGGTTCCTGCCAGGGACAGGAGTGCCACTTGCAGGGGAAGATGCTGTGGTACAGCCAGCTCTGCTGGGCTGGGGCAGGAGCTTCTGTCGCTCTCCCTTCAGAATGGAGACACTTGACCTCTGCTCCTGTGGTATCAGTTGAATCCTAGGAACAGAGTTCTGTGTGTTTACCATTGTTTAACAGTAAATTCAGCCTTTCAGTTGAATTCAGCTAACAGTAAATTTAAAATATGAAGAAGTATGACAACTAGCCAGCCTTGTTCACACTTTAATAATAGAGACAGAGTCTAATGTTTTTTGGCAGAATATTGGCTACCAAGAACAAAGCATTAAGGATTAAAAAACCCACTATTTTGATACTATTAGTGCTGCATAAGGTGCAAGAAAAGATAGTAAGGGTATCTCCTTTTGCTGTCTTTTAAAACAGGAGAACTGTGTCTATGAAACAGTAGTTTTACCTCTTGATGAAAGAGCATTTGAAAAAACTTTAACACCAATCATCCAGGAGTATTTTGAACATGGAGATACTAATGAAGTTTCGGTATGTTACATGCCTTTTTATTTCTTTGTTTCGGGGGTCAAAGCTGTAGCGTACAAGGTAATGCAATTGCCAGCTATGAATGAGTTTATAGAGAAGTTGGCAAGAAATGTACTATAAGAATGCACAAGCAGTTATATTAATTACAGGAGCAGAAGCATATATGTAATTGTATAAGCACATAAATATTTATTTGAGGTCTAGTTATGTATTTAAATAACAAAAATTACGAAATCTCATTGTTTTGTTTTTCAAATCTTATCTAGGAGATGCTGAAGAATTTAAACCTTGGTGAAATGAAATACAGTGTGCCAGTGCTGGCTGTTTCCTTGGCATTAGAGGGGAAGGCTAGTCACAGGGAAATGACATCTAAGCTTATCTCCGACCTTTGTGGGACAGTAGTAAGCAAAACTGATGTGGAAAAATCCTTTGATAGACTGCTCAAAGAACTACCTGAATTGGTTTTGGATTCTCCCAGGGCACCGCAGGTATATTTGTAAATCTTTATGACAGTAGTCAAAAGCTTTTTGTGGCTAAAATAGATCAAATAAACTGAAATAGACTCTGTGTTTTGAAAAATATCTATTGATTTTCTTACTGTCTGTAATCCTCTCCCAATTACCCAGGCTGTGTTTTCACTTCGAAACAGCTCATTTAAATAAAATCAGAAAACCAGGCACCTTATAATTATCTACTTAGAACTTCTTTGAAATTCAGCATTTAATTAAAAATGCTTCTGTTTTGTTGCAGTTGGTGGGCCAGTTCATTGCTAGAGCTGTTGGAGATGGGATCCTAAGCAGTACCTACATAGATGGCTACAAAGGCACTGTGGATTGTGTCCAAGCTCGGTAATTTCCTTGCTTTCTGTATAGAGATAATTTTCTATTCCAAATGTCAAAGATGATGATCAGAAATTTACAGCTTCACAATAAATCATGCAGTTCTTTAACTTCCTTTATTTTTAAATTTGAAATAAAAAAAAAGCAAACCACAAAATCTGCAACAAAACCAACAAAATCCAGAATGACTCTAGTCAGAGGAGAAATACTGAGTTCTGAAAAATGTATTACATTTGAGTTCAGTTTGTCAGGTTTGTTGTCTAGCTTATGTTTCAGGGTGAAAAATAAGCTGAAAGAAGAAGTGGTTATAGAAGGTTTTGTCTTAGAAAAAGCTTTAATGTGATTAATGGGTAAATATAGCATCAGGACAGCTGCTGTAAATATGTTGTGAAATACACAAGGGATTAACTGTTTTGCCTTACAAAGATTTGAAGCTTGTACAGTGATTTCCGAGACTTTCCCTGTAATGCTCTGTTTGTCAAGAAGTACAATTGTTTTCCATGTCAGTGTGAGAAGTTTGAAGCAGCAATCTCTGACAAAGAGGGATGTTTTAATAATGAGTCATGTTTTATTTTTCTTAACCCCCGTAAGTGTATGTTTCAGGCTTAATATGGAAGTCCTGAACTCCTGTTTCTTCCAGAAGTTGCATTTGCAATGATTACAGTTGGGCACTTTCAGAAGGAAGAGCAGTTCTTGGCTGCCTACCTTGGGGGCTCAAATTGAGAAAATTGTCTGTCACTTATATAAATGTGTCCTGTGATTTGAAGGATTGTAGCCTGCATTCTGCACATCTGGGATGCTTTGCTGCCTTTGTTATTTCTTGGCCAGTCTTTCCTGCTCATTAAATCTTGGTGAATAGAGTTATTGTTATTGGCTTGCCCCCAGCATGAGGACTGGGAGAAATGTTCCGCCTTTACACGGATGGTACATGCTGTATCCCCAATTTCCTTTATTTTCACCTTACTTCTCTTTTAAATTCTTTTTTTCAATAAACGGGCAAGCACCTCTAGCTTGTGCTATTTTTTCAACTAGATAATTACCTTCAGAAGTGTTTTCTTCGGTTTAAATTCTAAAGGTTTCATAATTCTTCAGACCCAAACCGAATATAGCATTTCAGTAGAAAACTGTTCTTGAGTGTGGCAGCAACTCAGGCCTTTTTAGCTTGAGATCCACCTGCCAAGCTGCATTCTTGGAGGAGTCTGGATACCATCCATTTCTGCTTAAGAAAATATTCAGCTGTTTTTTGCGAGGATGTTTCAGGTTCTGCATTGGTGATTTAATCTACTGCCATCACAGGATTGTAACCTGTCCTTGGTATGAGCAGGAGCACAAGAGTGACAGACAACATGGGGACCTTATTTGCTGTTTTTATGATCCAGATGGTCCCTGTGGAATTGATAACCCTGACCTCTTCCCAAAGATCTGGTAGCTTTGTCTGAGGAGAAGTGGCCATGGGGGAAGTTGCAGATGCGTTTAATGAAGTTCTGTAATGAGGTTTTAAAGCACTGACTTTGCCTTTAGAGCTGCGCTGGACCGAGCCACGGTGCTGCTGAGCATGAGCAAGGGAGGAAAGCGCATCGACAGCGTGTGGGGGGCAGGAGGGGGCCAGCAGTCTGTGAAACACCTGGTCAAAGAGGTAATGACAAAACTCCCCTCTCTCCTGCTGGCTCCTGCTCTAAGCTTGCTTTGTTTGGGGTAGAGGGAAGAGAGACACGTATCCTGTACTAAAATGATGTCTTATGTCATGAGTGTTGGTTTTGTTCTGTTGTTTGGACTTTCTTTTTTATATAATTGATTTAGACGAAGTAGCAGAACTGATAGAGATGATTTTGTTGATTTTGTGGTATTTGTCACTGGTGGGAGCATGCTAGTACAGCATTCTGTATTGCAAGTATATGTTTATTTTTGCTTTAAGCAAAACTTGCAAGCGTTCAAACTTTTTAAGACCTCACAGTATAAGGTGATGATGTAATTAAAAGAGCCAAGATGAAACTGGCTAAACTAGATGAACTATTATTTTTTGGCATTGCTGATCAAAAGCACAGTACTAACAGAAAAAAGAAAGAGGAAGAAACAGGAGTGTTTAGAGATCCATGCTACAAAGTATAAGCAGGTCTAAAAGAAAAAATAATTTTATAATTTCTATGTTGGGAGTGTAACAGATGATAGGAGAATGCATTCAAGGGAGAGGATAAACTTAATGACACCCATATACACCTTTTATGGTGACACAGCTTATAAAACAAGGATTTTGGTGCTTCTGTATCAACAATGTGGATAGGTATTTGGCTTACACGGTGTTTCAGGTTACTGATAACACCTCCATTTAATTAATGCTTGAATTTAATTACATTTATAAAAGTATTGGCACCAAGTTTGAGGAACTAACTTGCTGCTGGGTTGACAGTAGATTATCGAAATAGTTGACAGCTTTTGAATTTTGTATCTAATTACTATTGGGTTTTTGTTTTAAAATTTAAGATTGATATGTTGCTGAAAGAGTATTTGCTTTCTGGAGATGTACTGGAAGCAGAACGCTGCCTTCAGGAACTGGAAGTACCCCATTTTCACCATGAACTTGTATATGAAGTAAGGAGAAAACAGAGTCCCTTTAATTGTTGGTATTTTGATGTGGGCATGCAAATAACATAATGCATCTGAAGCTTAGGTTGCTCGTTCTGTTATTTGAATAACTAAATTGTTTCATGTAAAGTTAATGGTTTGTGTGCTCATTTGTGTGTGCATTGTGCAACAAGTAAGCTGGTGCTGACTCTGGGAAGATCCAGAAGTAATTCTGGGGGGTTAAATAGCTGAATTCAGATTATTATAAATTCCTGAAAATAATATCTCCTTTTATTTTCTGCTGAGAAATAGCAACAAGAAAACCCTCCCATGCTTTGTTTTGGTGTTTATTTCCTCCTAGTTTCAGATATCTGGGTATTCTGATGGGTGTTACCTGGTTTTGTTAAGCTTATAGAGCTTCCTTTTTCAGGGTGGGATTGTTTAACCCAGCACATTTGTAAAAGCTTACATATTTCAGACCCAGCCTATATGGCAGACTGTTCCCATTTGTACTCTTTTATCTGCCAAATTGGGAAATGGTTGTTTACCAATAAAGCTGAACACCCACAATCTACAAACTTTCCTTTTCAGTAAATTAACTTGTTATAGAAAATTCCTTCACAATAGAACTACAGAATCATTTCAATTGATGAGGGTTGTGCAGTATTGTAGATTTTAAGCATCTGAGTCCTTCTAAAATCACAGATAAGAAATCCCCCTGGATACAAAATTAAAACCCCATGGATCCAAAATTTAATTTCACAAAATTAATTAATTGCCATCTGTACTGCAGCAGCCATATGGATATAGCCATAGTGCTGAAACCAGAGACAGGCAATGCTTTTCACTCTGTCTTGTCCTTTCTGGATTTTCATACCTTTTTTCTTACCCAAAGAACTTTTCATCAGTTTTTCTTTTCTAATAATAATAATATTACTAAACTGAAGTTGTGAGTTAATGTAGAAAATGGGCTTTTTTCCCCAGAAGATTCATAATAGTGCATTCATTCCTTTTTGTACTTCATATGATCACACACCTTGTACCTGAAGCAGAGTTTTCATTTTAGTCAAAACACTTGCATGATTTGTTTTAGGCCATTGTACTGGTTTTGGAGTCAACTGGAGAAAAGACCTTTAAAATGATACTGGATTTGTTGAAAACTCTGTGGAAGTCTTCTGTCATTACCGTGGACCAAATGAAAAGAGTAAGTATGGCATTTAGAGAACTTTGCATAAGGTCTTTCAAAATTTCCAGCTGCCTTTATTTAAATGGTTAAAAGTAACCATCTAAAATGCTTCAATATTGCTTCATCTTTTAAATTTGTCTTTTTTTTGTAGTTCTTTGTGACATAATACAATAAAGGCCTACTAATTACAGATGTCAAGTAGAGCAGGATAGAAACCAGTATTTTGCACAGTTGGAATCATCCATGACTTTACTTCTCAGGATGAGTATAGGACAGCAGTTCTGTCCCAGGGCAGACTAGGGATCTCATGAACACTTGTATAAAAACTGATCCAGCTGTGTTGCTGGTGGGAGGTGATGAAGTCATCTCTGGTTGTCCCCAGTCTCTCCCCTGCTGCATAAACTTTTGGTGGTCATTTGTGGCCACATTTTCTTCACTTACATGGAAGACTTACTAATTTTCATCCCATGTTACTATCCGTGTAGTAACAGGCAGGCTAACATACAGATTTCATACTGTCTGGATTTCTGACTTGTAAAGAAATTAAAAGTTCAGGTTGTGTTTTTATGTAGACAGATATTTGTATACTGCCATGATATGGGCTGATACTATATACCCTATTTCTCTACTGACTTGTAGCTGCAATGCTTTAGGTTTGTGAAACCATATTAAAAAAATCCTCTGGAATGCAGAAGAGTATTTAAAAACACTGGAATGAAATCATAGAATAACCTGATGATTATTTGAATCCTTACACTGCAGGGCTATGAACGGGTTTACTGTGAAATCCCAGACATTAACCTGGATGTGCCACACTCCTATTCTGTGCTCGAGCGCTTTGTCGAGGAATGCTTTCAGGCTGGAATCATCTCCAAACCACTGAGAGACCTCTGCCCTTCCAGGTACTTTTTCACTGTAGACAGGCCAAGTCCCTGCTCTTCATTCCTATCATGGGTTACAGAGAGCAGCATCTTAGGACCAAAGTGTTACTGACTGGAAGTTGAAACTGGAGGGTGGACAAACAGTTGGACTGGTAAAACGTGTATTAAGAAGCTGCACTGATGTGGAGCCTGTTGAGGCTGAGATAAATTCTTGAGCCTCCTGTGAATCCCAGGCAGCACCCCTCAGTGCTCTCCAGAGGATAAAGGCTGCCTCTCCTCTGGTTTCCCGATTTGCTTGGTAGAAATCAGTGCAGCACCAAGCTGGAAGATCCAGGTGTCACAATGGTCTGTGTAGGTGACAGTGGAAAACTGTCAGCTGTACTGGAGAAATGAAAAAAAATCCTTTTAAAATGGTTTAAACTTGCCAAACAGTGTACGTAGAGCTCTAAGATGAGACAACCAGTCGTAACATTTATATAAAAAAGGAACAGACTAGTATGGGATAAACTCTGCACAGCCCATTCCTCCTATCTGTCCTGTGATTTGTATAATGATTTTGGTTTGTTACTCGTAGCATAAATAATGCTATGTGAACTGTACATAATCAGTATGCTGTTACCTCCTTACTGGTCACAAAACTGTTGGTAAGTTTCATTTCCTCTGAGGAATAGATGTAAATTTTTAAATAGGATGTTAAAACTATTATTCACAGTTTTATGCATTGGGAATACTATTTATTTGACAGGTCCTTTCTATTTTGAGTGTTTTGTTAGAGTTCTTAAACCATCTTGACAGCTTGTGATAAATTTGGATCTTGGAATGTTAGCATCTTCATCAAGAACAGCCTCCATTCGTGGACTTTACACTTAAAACTGTGTGTGTGTGTTGGTATCAAATGTTTTGCAGGTTTGGGTGTGTGGGAGGGTTGAGAGTCATCATTGCATCAAAAGCTTGATTATACTTTGGTTACCAGTTATATGTTGAGAGGTATTTTTGGTTTGTGTACTTGAGTTTTTAAGTAGAAAACAACTATCCCTAGGTTTCCCAACTAGCATTTTTAAGCAGCTGAGCTGACATTGTGATCACTGCTAACCCTGCTGAACTCACTTTATATTTGACTTCCAAGACCCAGGAGAAGATTCCTCTCAGCAAGAAAAAACAAGCAATGCTCCTCTAAATTACTGAAAAGATATTTTCTGCTTTCTTACAGGGGCAGGAAGCGTTTTGTGAGTGAAGGAGATGGAGGTCGTCTGAAGCTAGAAAGCTACTGAATGTGAGAGCTGCCTCCTGAAGCCTTACAAGTTGAAAGGGAACATAGCTCGCTATCGATATATACAAACGCATGCTCCTCTGGTGTGTGTATGTATATATGTATACACATCTAGGACATACCAAATTTAAGAGTTGCTTAGCACAGTTCGTATTTTTTTAAGAGCACATGTTTTGGGTACAAATTGTTTTCTTTTTTTTTTTTTTTTAATAGTTTTGTAAATTTCAGGAAGAAGTGTTCTTTCTTTGGGCATATAGTAGAACAACTGGCCACTCTGCTGTGGTGGTGCCTTGAAATAAGCTATCTCTGTATGTGCCATGTTTATGACCTAATCATTCCACGTGTGCATCGATGTCTGACTGCCGCTCGCTCTTTCCAGGACAGTGCTGTCATCATAAAATCACTGGTTTATACAAAGCTTTATTATCGAAGGGTCAAGTTAAGCTGCTGTGATCCCATTTCCATTGCTGCTAAAGAAATACTGTGCTTTGGGAGTTAAAAAAAAAATAGCAGTTTCTTTGTTTTAAAGAGCCCAAGAAAATGCAGTTGGGTCACAAGATTAATTCATCTGTTTCAGGGGAGAACACTGGTTGGTTTCAGCCCCCATGTACCAAACTTGTCTTTTTTTCTATGTAACTGGAAAAGTGAAAAGTTCTGGTAAAACATATTAAAAATATTTTTTGTGAAGCTCTTGTTTCTGCCTCCTTTTTGTTTATTTTAAACAGAATAAATTAAGCAGTACATCTAACGCTAGTCTTTGGCATTGCAATCAGGAGGAGAGCACAGAATAATTAAGCTTATGGTAAGTAAGTATTTACCAGATCTGTTTTTGAAAACACAACTGACTTGCGTGGGAGCGTCCAGGCTGGCACAGATACTGTGAACGTGTCTTTGCAGCAGAGCTTCGCAAAGCCCTTGCTCAAGAACGAGACGGATCTAAGGAAGACTCGCTTACAGGAATACGGTAAAGCCCCTCCTTTGTTTTCCAGTTTAATGTCAAGATTTTAGGTGTTCTGAAATGCTGGGAATAGCCATTCCAGGGCCCGGAAGACGCTGTGCTCTAGAAGCCGAGCGTTTCAGTGCTCGAGCGGGTCTGGTAAGGCCGGCTTGGAGCAGGGGGTTGTGGAACTCTCCTCCTCCCGTGTTGCGAGGGGGTTCTGGTACCTCTAAAGACGCGTTTAGAACATGGCCTGGGCCGCGACCAGCGCAACTTGTACACCAACAGCGCCCGACGCAAGGCCTCCCCGCCCAGCCCGGCACCACCGCCTGCGTTCAGGCCACATTTCAACGCGCAGCCCCGTTACCCAGCGCTACCTCCGATCGCGGGTGCGGCCGGGCACGACCCTCCCCACGCTACTGCCGGGGCGGCGCGGCCCCCGCGGACGGCGGCGGGGCCGCCTCGGGCGGCTTGGCTGCCTCCAGCGCCGCCCTCTGCAGCTTCTCCAGCTTTTCCAGCGACACCGACTTGAGGGGCAGGATCTTGGGCTTGCACAGCACCATGGAGACCGTGTCCTCCACCGACAGCTGCCCTGCAAAGGGAGAAAAGGGCTGTGAGCGAGCGGCGGGCTGGGCGGGCAGGGCCGGGCGCTGCTCGTCGCCGGTACCTTGCTTGGGCAGCACCTCGCGCAGCGCTCCCGTTCCCTCCGGCATGGCGACTCCGGCACGGCACCACCCCCGGGGACAACTACAGCTCCCAGCATGCACTGCGCAGCGCCACGCCCACGCCCCCCAGCCGTGCCCCCCGGAGCGTGCTGGGAATGGTAGGCCTACTGGGCCTCCGGCTGCCCCAATGCTCCTTGGGAACTGTAGTCCTTGGCGTGGCGCTGCGCCGGGGTCCCCCGGGCATGGCGGGAGCGGTTTCCCGGGGCTCTCCCGGTCCCGGGATTCCGGGATGCCGCTCCTCGCCTCAGCTGCGTCGGGCCCTGCTCTGGGGCAGAGCTGTTCCACCTGCGCGGGCCTGCCCGGCCCCGGCGAGCCGCTGCCTGTCCGCTTGCCGGGGCCCGCCGCGGAACTCAGGCTTTGAGGCGCTTTTATGGTTTATTTTCTGCTTCTGTAAATAAAATCCCCAGCAGACACCGTCCAGCAGACGGGCGTGGCCAGGGCGTACGCGTCCCGGTTTTCGTTTCCAGGCAGCGCCTCGGGATTCGCGATGTGAATCATGCTGCTGTTTGACATGTAAACAGCAGTAAAAGCCGCTGTCTTTCTAAACACTGGGAGCTTAAATGTCGCCGAACCTGTTGGGGCAGTGCACCGGGATCCCCTACAGGGGTCCGCCTTTTGGAGGATCTTTGCCACCGGGAGCAGCTTCCCTGGGAAACCCCCGCGGGGAGCCGCGTGTGCCCCGGGGTGGGCGGAGAGGGATTCACCTGCTCAGTGCCTTGGCCATGTCCCAGCAAGCCCCGATTCCGGGATGTGTTGTAATTTTAGAGTTTGCTAATGAGCTTGCCTGTGCGCCCTGCACACCCTGTGTGCCTGGGGATTGGCAGTCCAGGCTGGTAATCCTGCTAACCTGGCCTTGGCAGGCGGGGACGGCTCCTTTCAGTGTTCTGGGATTGAGATCTGGCTTCTTGCTATGCATATGGATGGCCGTGGATGAGTAAAATGAAGGAGAAAATGATTTTGCTAATAATTCTTTTCTGTTCTGCCTTGGTGGTGGCTGACTGCATGCTTCCTTCCCTCTGCTAGTTCAGGTGTCAGCTGTGGGATCCAAGGTTTGCTGGGAGAACACTGATAAAACTTTTAACTTCCAGTAAGCGGCACCTCTGTGATAGTTATTTAAAGCCTCTGTCTGCATTGTTCCAGGACTATTTCCTTTTTCCTCTAAGCAGCCTAGAGTAGGAAGCTGACAATCCCTCAGGTAGCCCGGTTCCACCTCGCTGAAGCCTCGCCTGATGCTGGGTTGGAGGCCAGCAGAGCCCACAGAGGGTGAGAGCAGGGCTCCTCCTTCCTGCCTTTTGTGGAGCTGGCCAAAGATAACACCCCTGGGCAGCACAGAAATGGGTCCTTTTTGTCCTTACATGTTCACTTTCAGGTCAGAAGATTGCCGTTGATGAGGCTGTGAAATGGATGTGCTTGCTGGGGACATCCTTCTCTACCCTTTGAAGTGCTCAGAAGCATTCCCACTGATTTCAGTGGGAAAAGCTGCTTTGTCTGATGTGCTTTTCTATGTGCCAATCAGTATTTTGCGCTGACTGGAAGGGAAAGAACAAGGCACTGCTTTATGATGGATGTTTTTAGACCAGGATATTTTAAACAGTACATGCAATTTGCAGATCAGTAATTTGTAGTTGTTTGTCAGTTTGTTTTTAAGAACTAATCCAGCATCTTAGATATGGCTATGGCTAAAAATGAACATAAAAGACCCAGTTATGACTGAAAATTTTGCACTGTGAAAGCAGGAGTTATTCCTGTGGTAACAAATATGGCCTGCAGAGCAACAGAAATGAACTGAAAGCAAGATGTTGAAATCAAATTGTAGGCCAGGTTTTTTGCCAGTGTCCTTCACAGTGCCAATGGCCACCTGGAGTCCAGCATTATGTGAACACTTGCATTTGGAGCCCATCTCGGTCGTGCAGGGAATCACTTTCCAAAAGCAGTTTTCCTGCCAACAGCGTTTGTTTGCTTGGTGATAAGAAACAATGGTCAACTCAGTTTGTTACTTGAGCATTTTAGTGACTGAGGAGTCTGGCATCCTGTACTAGATCCATTTTCTTAGCTACTCAAATGCCAGCTTGGCAGCCTATCTAGAAAGCTGATAGCACTGGGACAGGCGTGATTGTGGAGGTTGTTTTCAACAGTTTCGAGTAAGTCTGTTTTTAAGACACCTCCTTCCTTTTTTTCCTTTCCTGGGAAAAAAAGAATCAGTTACCACCTTCATGACTGGGAGGTCTGGATGAGAGAGAGGAGAGAGGCATGGACATGCAGCTTAATATCCTACTTTTCAAAGTGCCTTAAAAACAGGACTGGGTTTAGTTTTGAGTAAGGCTGGTATTTATTCACTAGAATGCTGTTGGCTATAGTTAAGAGGAGGGAAAAGCATTTAATAGAGGACCTAATTCCCCTTGTTTTCTTGGCAGAGAAACAACAAGAAAAAAAGTAAATTTTCCAGTTACAGATGAGGGATCCAACCTCTTCTGCTAAAGAAAGAATAGTTATACCCCATTTTTTGATCTTTTTGGCCTCTGGGGTCGACATGTGCTCAAATACCCATTCATTTCTCTCACAGGCCTTTCCAGTTGCCAGGAATATCTAGGAAGCTGTTTGCCAAAACACTTCCATCTGGGAAAAGCACCGTGCACTTGCAATGGGACTGTGCTGAGTCAGTGCATTATCTTGGTGTCATTCCACAGGACTGAAGCAGTCAGAACAAGACTGTCCTTGTGCCCAGGTCTCAAGTTGTGTCCCCATGGCATGAAGCTTCCCAGAGTCCTGAGACTCGACCTCGGGATGAAACCCAGTGTTATTTGAGAAAGCATAAGCGTTGTATCCATGGAGAGGACAACGCGCTCCAGGTTGCACATCCTTATTTTACTGATGTCACAAACAAGTTATTCTTGTGCACTGTAGAGAGCCTCACAACCACAAAACCAGCAATAATTTTATAAATGATAAGCTTGTTTTCCTCCTCCTGTTCCCAGATACTCCGAGTGCAGCAGACAGCAGAGATGTGCATTGCTGGAATCCAGAGGGTTTCGTAATTTGGCAGCCGCTTGCTGAAAGCCCTGCAGATACAAAACAACACTTATTTCAAGTCTTGAGAAACATCTCCTACTAAATAGAAGAAAAAAGCATTTAGGTGAAGCAATGTTGCCAGTCTCATTTGTTTATAAGGCTTGGTTTTTGTCTTTACATTTTAAATGCTTTTTATTTTCCTTCTGCTTTTTAAGCCTTTCAAGTTCATGTTTTCCATATGACAGGAAAGTCTGGAATCAAGTCCTTACTTTAAAAAGCAAAAATTTGGTTCAGAGTCCTGTATAATCATGTAGCTCCAGACATGAGGTGTTTAAAGCCACATTCATGAGAACTACCCATCTTGAAGGTGACTTTCTGTTCTGAGTTTAAGTAAATACTTTGTTGACAGTATAAGAAGCTTTTAACAGCACCTGATCTGTGTTTGCTTCCCACTTGTAGCTCTCTTTTTTTTCTTCTTTTCTAAATTTCTAGAGCTTGTTTCATCTCTCTATGTGCTGACGAGATCAGAAATGTGGTGTGGCAGCATTTGGTGAACGATGCATCCCAGTGCTTTCAGAAATACACCTGCAGATTTCATGCAATTGTCCCTGAAGCCGCTGAGTGGTACCATGGGACACAGAGCCCAGCTTCAGAGACGGGAGGAGGAAGGTGGTTTGGGTTTACTGGGTGGGGTAAGGCAAGGAAGAGAAAGCCTGGCGTGGCTCCTTGCAGGAATCCCAACTGCCTTCAGAGCCTAGGAGCTTGATAGCTTGGTGTTTAACCCAGTCCTTGTTTTTGAAAGGGAGTTGACAGACAAATGATTTTTTTTTTAGCTGAGCTTTCTGAATATACTTAAGTTTGTTGTTTGATGCAATGGGATCCTCAAGCTGTATGCAAGAAGGAAGGAGACTTGCCTGGAAATGCATTATGCAAGGGACACAGAAACAGCTTTTTGACAGGCTGCTCTTCCTTCTAACACCTG
Organism: Sturnus vulgaris; assembly: GCF_052056855.1. Taxonomy (NCBI): domain Eukaryota; kingdom Metazoa; phylum Chordata; class Aves; order Passeriformes; family Sturnidae; genus Sturnus; species Sturnus vulgaris. Next base: position 28,741,542 of record NC_142250.1, read on the forward strand.
GTAAATGCAGAGACCTGGCTCCATGTAAGTCCCATTCTGAGCTCCTAAGCCAAATGCTCTATACTGGCATTTCTAGGAGGTTACTGCTCTACTTGTGTGGTTTGAATCGCTTAAGTCTTTGGCCTCATGCCCTGGAGTGCCAGCAGAGGCTTGCTGTAATTGCCCGTAAGTGCACCGTCTGTCAGATTATTGTTTAATTATTCCAGCTTCTCACTGCCACACACTGCTCAGTGTCTCTCTTGCTATCTTTATTTAATTGAGTGGAAGAAATCTGAGACTTGTGCTGCTCTTATATCACTTTGTTTTTACCCATCCTCGTTGCATTCTACCATGAAGTCCACCTTTTGTTTGCAGAAGTCAGTTTTCTAAATAGAAAAAAACTATTGTCAATATCTCAAGCATATGTTAGAAAGAGAATCAATATTTTAACACATGGTAAAGTCAAACCATAAATCTCTCAACACAGTCAAATGATTGTATTATTCTCCCTTGAAACACCGCTCCTCCCCCTGAGAAACAAGAGAGGGAAAGAAAATTCTTGGATAACTAAGCCCTTGTCCTCACAATGCAGGACTGTTCTTAGCCCTTTGCTCTGTGCTGCTCCTTCTTCTTCAAGATCTGTCTTTCCCTAGCTCATCCCTGTTTATCTGATCCAGAGTATTACTGGGATAGCAGCTCTTTTCCCGAGATCAGCTTGTGATGGCCAGTTCCACTGCCTACCTGCTGCCATTTCAAACATCTCTGTGCTTCCTCCCATCCTTGTAACTAGGCTCTTATTAATGTGTGTTGAAAAATAGTCTTTCTGAGCTCTCCAACACTCTCCTTGTCTGTATGGCCTATAAAAAGACCTGGCAGCACTCTGACTGCTTTTCTTCTCTCATGCTCCCTGTGCCTGTGACAAGTATGTGTCATTTTCATTTTTCTGGTCTTACATTTGGCTTTCAGCCTCTGAATTAGAACACTCTTCTTGTACAGCCCCTCACACAAAGCTCAAGGCTCCAGTGCACTACCACAATAATAATAAATGTTAGGGTTGCTGGCACTCACTCTGCTCTAGTTTTCATGGCTCTGGGCAGAAGGGGTTTCAAGAGGTCCTTTTGGAAGATCTATCTGCGCCTGAATGATTTAGTTTTCAGGGTTACATTTAGAAATCCTCAGTTGAAACCTCCCTTTATAGGTGTACTGCCTGTAATGCCTGGCTCCCTGACCGATTTTTGGGGTTGTTGTTTTCACTTCCTGTAACTGAACTGTAGGATTACTTATTTCATACTACTTTCTGAGTTTTTCTTTTTTCATCCATCTCTTTTCTTCAGGAAGGAGAAATTTATGTAAGAATTTCAGTGTGGAATTGACTTTAGGCTTTATTCTTATTTGTCACCCTTCAGGAAATACATCCCTGGCTGCAGCACTCAATCGCTGCTGGCACTCTGAAGAGGAAGAGAAAATAGCAGAGCTGCAGCTATTAAGACCAACAGGCAAATATTTTATTCAAACTCAACTTCTTCTTCCTGGGTCACTCTTAAAGAATATTTTTCTGATTGTGAGGATGTGAGCAAGGGTTGTGTTTGTTTGTTTTCCTGGAGACTCTCCTATTCAGCTGATCTTCATCTTCTTCTACATTTCAGGCAGCAGAGCTTGCAGCAGTGACAAGCTGTAATCCCAAGGAAAACTGCTTGTGCCTGTGGCCTGGGTTAACCTGCTGGCAGTGATACGTGCCTGGGCAGGGGCAGCTATTTCACACAGCTCAGCATGGACGTGCTGCCACTCCCAGCCACTTTTAGGACACAGGTGAGTTGTTTACAGCAATCTCAAAAAAACTTGTAATAAAGTTGTTCTGCCTTCCTGGAGCCACCACTCCCAGAGACCTTTCCCCTTTCTTGGCTACTGCAGGAGCCTCCTTCCTTCGGCTTCACATCTTTATCAGCTAAAAGTGATACAGTTCAGAACTGGTTGTGGTCAGGCTCTGTCTCAGAAGGAGGGGCTACACTGCCACTCTGTTGTGGCTGCTGAGAACAAGAAGATCAGAGAGGACAACAGGGAAGTGGAAGCCTGCTCCCTTTTTTATGTGGAATGGAGTCAGGATATGCCCTTGTATGAAGTTCAGCAGAGAAAAACTTGGGCTGCACTCACATTCCTACTCACCGTGCCATTCCAGTCAGCCTGGTACTAATCTCCACGGATCTCTGAAGGCATGAAACAACATGCAGTGTAAATGAAATCTGAGCCACACCACACCACAGTACTGGTGCCAGCCAGTTTTAGAAGACTGCCATGAGAGCCAAGGGAAACAGGTACAATGGTAGAAGATGCCTTGTACCACCTGCAGGCACAGACCTACAGCACTTGAGCAGCTCATGAGGCAAGTGAAAAGCTGGTGAACCCAGGGCCACTTAGACTTGAATGCTCTTTCCTGGGGAGGAAGTGGCTTTTCCCTTGGAAAGCTCAACTCCCCAGGGTCTGCATGAGGTCAATGGAAAAAGTGATTTCTTCAGAATATGATTCAGAGTGCCTAAGCACAGGGCTTATCTTATTGACTACAAAGGAAGCTCAACCTCTGTAGATTTAAACTCACTTTTGAGAATACTCATCCCCTCTTGCCCCTTAGTTGTGGGAGTTATACTAGACCTGGATGTTGTTAGTCCTTGGAAGGCAAGCTACCTACTGAAATTCAGGTGCTGCAGACCAAAGCTAAGAGAACTTTGTCTACCAGAGCACAGAGTGTCCTGTTGGATCCTGCTTTGTCCTTTTGAGTTACCCTGGGATGTCAGAAATGGATTTGAAAGTACCAGAAAATAAAATTAAATCAAGAAAGGTTGGTTTCTTTATGGTTGTCCTGACTGGAGCTGGAATATTCAGCATCTGTTTCATTTTAACTGAGTTTTCATTCTGGCCTCTCTTCCCTTTCAAAGTACAGGCAACTGAAGCCTTTAATTTGCCCTGTCTTTCACTGCAGAGAAAAACAGGAGTTTCTAACAGCTGTTACTCTCCTGTCTAGAATAGCTACACTAGAAAAATACAGTTTATTGTCTGTGAGTGTAAAAGCTCTTGCTTGTTTCTGTTGTTTGTTGCGTTGACTTTGAAAGATAAATTGTTTGAACTGGTTGACTCTCCGTTTGTATAATTGAAGATTAGCTTGCTTGATAGCCTGCTGGATTTGTGGTTTTCCCTTGCACTAAACAGACTGAAGAACTGCTGGGCTTGGGGCAGTTAGGACACAGCACACACTGGAAAACGTTTGTGTGCATACAGGTAAATAAGAAAATAACTTCATGCATGACATTCTGGATGTGCTGCTTCAGTGCTGATATGTCCTGTCTTTCCACCTGGAAGAGCTCTTTTAAGACCTAGGAAGCTTGTTTATAAATTGCTAATAGATATGGATAGGTGGCTAATGTGTTGAAAGTAGAAGCTGGCAGGACCAGAATTAGTTTTTACATGGTAGTTCTAAAATCCTAAATCGTGCTGCTTGTTTTTGAGAACATAGGTAATCTATCCTTTTATCATACATTTGCTTTGTAAAGACAATTGGAGAAAAAAGCAAAAATAACATCTTGTCACTCAAATAAGCAGACCTGGCTCTGAATATATAAAAGGAAGTGACAGTAAAAATAGCAACATCTTGCTGTACCATAGTCCTTCAACTGAGAACCACATTTTGAGGTTCCCCTTCTTTGCATCCTTCTTTGTATTGCAAAGACATCTTGCCTCAAGCAGAAGCTTTTGCTCTGGGGAGTCAGAGTCTGATTTCAATGAGACAGAGCTTGGTGTCAGCCAGTGCATTGAGTATCAGCTTCTAGATATTGACAAGGGCTCTGGCTCTCCATGTGCATCCTCCAGGTTTGGTTTTTGTGCCTTCCTCTTTCCCCTTCTGCCAAGTGGTCCAGCCTTCCCAGTTTTTGTCTACTCATAATAAAGGTAGTGGAGCCAAGGTGCCATTTGAGGGGAAGACAGAAAAGAATGACAAAGATATACACTATTTCCTTGATGGGTATGGTGCCCACAAAATTAAGTAGGATTTGTTGTGCCATCAGCCTTCAAAACATGCTTCTCTTCCCCAGAATAACTAAACTCCTTGCAGCCGTTGGCCAAGAGATCACAGCCAAACTTGTGGTAAACTGACAATTCAAGGGAAAGGAATAGGATATGACAGGAAAGTCTGGATATATTGAGGTGTAGATGAGAGGAAGGTAAAACCTAGTGTGAAATTTTGAGATTTGAGACATGATAGTGGGAGATTGAGATACAGAAAGAAAGAACAACTGGGAATTAAAGTTTTATGTTGAGACTGGTTGGCAAGGAACTGGCAGACAGAAGATACAACAGAAGTTCAGTACAAGGAAAGAGGAAGGGAATGGAAAGTCAGAGAAGAACCACACAAGAGACTGGCATGGGGAACTAAACTTGGAATCCCTGTTGGAGAATAAGAAAGGAGGGACAGTCTGGGGAAGGAAGAGGTGATCCAAGTCTGAGAGTGGAGGTCGGGCACAGGCAGCAGGGAGGGAATGGAGGAGCAGGGGAGAGCTGTGGGAAGCAGCCCCACATGGGGCAGAGCAGAGGGGAATGTGGGTGGAAAGGGGCACAACGGGCTGTGCTTGCTGGGACATCCTGACTTGCAGAGCTGGAAGTGGAACAGAGCTTCCCTGAGGCTGGTCTTCATGGTGGCTCAGCCAGCAAGAATTTGCCTCTTGTGCTGTCTGCCCCAGCAGCAGTACAGAAACGAATGGAGCTCAGTGTCCTTGGCTGAGGCAGCAGCAGCTGCCTGACTGGGGGAGGAGAGCAGGCTTTTGGGTAGCTGGATGACAAAAATTTTACAGTTGGGAGGAGGTAGTGAAAAGGCCACATGACTGAAGGAGAAAGGGTCAATTCATTAGTCTGGCAGCCACTAAATTTAAAAAAGGCAAGTGGGACAATATATCAGAGGTATCTGAATTCAGTCAAAGATGATTCTGAAGTTACTAGATTGATCTTGTGGTTGGCTTAAGCAAGCTTAACTAATTAATTGCTTTATTTTAGTTCATTGTGTAAGAGCTAGCTCCTAATAAATCACTCTGTTTTGTAGAAACATGCTTGAAACAACTGTGTAAATACCAAATAGCCTTAGGAATGGTCTTATGAATCCACTGAATAATCCAAATTCCAACACTCATCCCCCTCTGCTGCTGGTCTGGATGGAGGATAACAGCCCACTGCTGCTGTTTCTCTTTCAGTAAAACGGGCAGAAGTCTGTGCTGGACATACAAGGGTGGGCACACAGCTGATGGCCCATGGAGGTGCTGTGATTCTGCACCAACAGCTGTCCTTTCCAGGAGCACAGGAAACGCTACAGGTGTTACAGGAACATTATGAATGTTGCAAAGCCAAGCCTTTAAAAGTTAGGCAATGTCCAAACGAAATTGCCAGTGAAACCTTAATTCAGAACCATGTAGGTTATGAAATGTTCTTTAATTATATTTCTCCTCCTGCTCGTTTCAGTGTAGATGGCAATAATTCAGGGTGCTTGTACAGTCCTGTGGGGTTTCTGGGGCAACAAAGACTGAGGAACCTCTGACTTGCTCTGTGGGGATTTATCTTAAGGACAGGTCCTCAGTCCCAGTACCACAAGGTTGAAAATACAGGCCTGTTAGCACAGTCTCCTGATCCTGAGAGACCCTTCGCTAACACTTGTAAGGATTGTGAACTCTTATATTCACCTGCTCTGGGACAGGTGTGTGCCAGTGAGATCTGGGGACAAACATTGCTGATGGAGACTGGGAGTAGGTTGGAGCTAAGCTTTCCAGCATCCAGTAGGAGGATATAAAATTAACTGCTCCATTTGGGCAGATTAAAAACAAATCTTTCATGCATGAATTCTGCCTTTGCAAAAATGTCTGTTAGTTCTGATTGTTGGCATAAGTATTACCATAGTATCAGTCTAATCTCATTTTTAAGGATTTGCAGCAGGAGGGTGGAGTTACCAGTGTAAATTTCTTGGCTGATTTATCTCTTGTGACAATTGTCCTGCTCTGCTTTATATCAGCTTTTCAGAAATAAATCAGGGTTTTTGAGTATAAAGTAACATTTCTTTAGATTTCAAATAATATTTTTTAAAGCAAAACGAGTTGAAAGAAAAGTAGAATCTGTAACAGAACCAGAGTACATGTAGCACATATCCTTGGTAAATATTTAAATGCTAAGGCAACTGGGCAGTGACACTTTACACACAAAGGGCCTGAGAAATGTAAAGGTACACGGCCAACAAAACATTCAGATCCTCTCTACAACACTACAGTCTTTTAATGCAAATGACTGTGTTTAATTAAGTCACACAAGAAATATTTTTTTTCAGACTCCAAGCTCTCAAGGCAAAGTGTGTATTTCCGTGTCTTATAAAGGATCCTGCAGCGTCCACAATGAAGTTTTACTGAATAACAACAGCAAATAAACATCCAGTCATTGTAAGAAATATTGTCACTAGGAAATTTCAACTGGTTTCTGTCGTGTGATCCAATATGTCAAAAATCCAATTCTGCTTTTAATGCTGTCCAACATTTATTAGTAAAAGCCCACATAACCACATTGAACTGTCTGGTTTGCCAAAGATTCACACAAAGGCAATTGGCAGAATTTTGGTAATTTTGATAATTGAATGTGAATAGCCTTGTTTCACTGAAACCAGCCCAGATGTTTGCCAAAAGTTGTAAAAAACCTGATGGAAATAGCAGATACTCCGATGTGACTACCTAATGTAGCAAAATGTCTCCAAAATTTACTCATGCTTTTGATTCTGCTGAAGTAGCTGCTGAATGTGAGCCTGTGGGACCAGTCCAGACTAGCAAGTACTGAGATCAATTAGTAGACTCCCATTAATTTGAACGTATTTTAGAAATTATAAAGTTAGATACTACTGCAGTGCAGAATCCATCTAGGCTTGAAAGGGGAACTGATTGCAACCACCTGAGAACTTAGCATTAAAAAGCTAAACCTTTCTCAGCAAAATACTGAAAGATCTGTTAGAACAAGTCTTCAAATAACTTGCTTTTAAAGCCCATCCTAAATGAAAGGGTGACTGATGGCAGGTGCTGTCACACTCGAGTGTATGTGTCTACACAGAGGTGTGGTTGTCACTTTCTGAATGGCTGCTGCCCTTCTTGCAGCTCCCACCTCTCCCCTGCAAAGGCAGCGTGGTTGGGCTTAAGAAGAGTCCGAGGTTACAGTAGCTGCCAGCTGGGGATGGTCCCGGTTTTGTCGAGAAAGGAGCCACGGGAATGTGTCTGTCCCCGTGTCCGTGTCTTTGGCCGTGTCCCAGCAGCTCCTTCAGCAGGAGCGGGTGGCAGTGCCCGGAGCGTCCAGCGCTGGGAGCAGCTCCACACCAACCATCCCACAGAACTCCTGAGCCTGCCTGCGCTGGAGATGGCCAGTTCAGCTGTGGGAACGGCAGCAAAACCATTCGTGTTTGTTGTAACACTTTAATGAATTGCAGCGGGTCACCGACGGAGCTACGGGCTGCCCTCCTCACCCGGGGACATCCCGGCGGCGCTGGCACGACGGCAGCTTTCAGCGGGGTGTCGGGGCCGGGGACCCACTCACGGCATCCGCCGGGACAGCGCAGGGCAGCCCTGCCCGAGCCCCGCGGGGAGCCGGCCCGGCCCGCACGGCCCCGCTCCCGCCGTCGCCATGGGCAACGCGGCGCTTCCGCCGTAACCTGGAAGCGCTCGGGGTCCGCGCTCGGCGGGCCCGCCCCGAGTGCCGCGGGAGGGCCGTGGGCGGGCGGTCCCGTGACGGCTCGGTGCGCACAGACGGTGGCCGGCAGGGCAGGGCCGGGCGCGGAGCGGGAGCCGAGCGCGCCGCGGGAGGATGGCGGAGCCGCACGGTACGGGCACGGGGCGGGCGGGCCGGGGGGCTCGGCCGGGCGGCGATGACAGCGGGCGGCGGCCGGGGGCGGCGGGAGGCCGCGGGCACAAAGGCGGGGAGGGCCGGGGCGCAGGTGGGGGCGGTGGGGAGCCCGTGCCCGCCCCGACGGGGCTGCCCCGCCCGGTCCGCGGGCCCGGCGCAGGTGGGGCGGGCCGGGGGCGGCCATCGCCCCCGCGGGGTTCGGCCGAGGGGCTGCCGGGCGATGGCAGCGACCGCCACAACAACAACAACAATAACAACAAAAAGAAAGGAGGAAGCGCCGTCTTACAGCCTCACCTCTCCTCCTCCCCGCCAGCTCTCTGTGCCGGGAACTGGCACGGAGAAATTGAAGCGAGCTGTGTGTGTGTAGTGGCAGTGGCGCGCAGGGTAATGATTACCGGCGAGCGGGTAATGATTACAGCTGCCTCTGCCCGTGTCAGTGCGGTCCCCCGCCCTCTCGCTTAGGCGTGAGGCTCTTTTCCTGTTTCACCCCATGTATTTATTGTGGCAGTTCTGATGGAGCCACAAAGACAGAACCTCGTTTCAAAAGTCGTCGCCTTCCTGTCTAGCCAGGTGATTTTCCCGGTATTTAAAACAGAGAGGTGTGACGGAGAAAAGCGGTGTGACAGCTTCCCGCGTATATTTGTGGCTGTAGAAGGCGTCTTCACCGAGCTGTTCGTGTCTTTCTCTAGGAAATGCTTCAAAAGCTGTAGTAACCTTAGTGAGGTGAACGGCCGCCTTGACTAAAATTGCGACTGGGCGTGAGCTACACAGCAATTCAGCAGAACTGAAGTTTGGTGAAACTGTGTTGCTGCTTCACTTGTCCATCCTATTTAGGAGCAGGTATGGACACGGAATAAGAAGTCTCACAGTGTGTGAGAAAATAATTGTGAAGTGCTGAAATAGTACTGGTAATTTTTAAGTTGTGTTTTTGAGATGGGCCCGTGGAAGCATTGAGTCCTGCACATGTGCAGACTTCTGAGGCAGAATATTCATGACCAAGGAGTTTTAATTATGTGTATTGTCATTGCTGCAGTACTTGATGGGGATTTTTTTTTGACTATCAGAATAGAAATTAAGATGGTTTTGGTAATTACCTTCAGGGTCTTACTTTTCTACTGTTTCTTGTTTGTGTGTTTGACTTTATTTTTACCTTCTAAACTGTGTGTGTTGGTTTGTTTTTTGTTTTTTTTTTTTAAATCACTAGTCATTATGGTATACTTCTATTTATAAAATCAAGGGCTTAAAGTAGGTGGTGGTCAAATTAAATCACACTTATTTACAGCCATATTTCAGGCATATGTTGTATGGTGATCTTGATATAAACCTAGTCTGGTTTTGGGAAAGATTTACAGGATCTTATGAATTTGTTATTACACTACTGTGCACACATTTTAATTTTAGTAACACCCTTATCATCTTAATTCCCCTTGAATGTTTTGGATTTCGCTATTTTGTTTTTTCTACTTAATTATTCTTTGCTTTGGATGAGTAAAATGGAAGATTATTTTACTAATTTAAAGCCGTATTCCTTTAATTTTAGGCTATATGTCAGCCATCAGCATTTCTGTACATGTGGCAAGGCAAGGCACGTATATTAGGCAAAACTAATTTTATATGTAACCTTGTAATACACTAAGATGATTCCAGACAAAGCTCTCCTTGTGTCCACAGCCTTTCTTTGAGGGAATCCTCAAAGAGGATGCTGTCTTCTTCACGTCCCTCTATCTGCTCTTTCTAGAAACAATCCCTAGCATTTTTTATTTGTGGTGAAGGCAGGGTCGATGAACGGTTCTGGTTGCTACTGTTCCCGGTGTAGTTTTCCCATTCCAGCGTGGCATATCTGTAAGGCAGGAGGTGCTGGGAGGGGCGTTCCTTTGTTATGTTGACACTTAAATCGCACTGACGGGTGTATTCTCCTCCAGGAATTTTGTGCGATTGAAGGGATTCCTTCAGACGAGGAGTATTTTCTCCAGCTGCCTTCCTGCACTGTTAGCCTATGTACAGAAATTAATTGCTCGGAAGATCACTGCTGTGCGTGTGCCTTTTAGGAAACCCTTGGATTGATTGTGACTTGGCTGTGGCTTTCTAGAAAAGCATGTTTGTGTCTATGTGGCAGTCCTGGCTTGTCACTGCGTAAGCCAGCAGCTGCTGACCTGTGTCCAGCACCCGTGAAATGGGTGGATGGAGGTGCCTGCATGCGGGCACTGTGCTCCTGCATGGTAATTGAATTAGGGCTGTCAAAGCATCTTCTGCGTGTTTGAAATAAAGATCACATTCTGCAATCCCTTCTTGACGAGGCTGAGGAAGCCCAGTATAAATAACAAAGCTCTGTTTTGGGAAGGTTTGGTGTGGTAGCAGGGAAATAAAACTGCCTTAAGAGACCTCAGTGGTCTCTCCCTCTGTGGAGAATTTGGGTGGGTGCTACGAAGGAGCTGTGTCTCTCTAGGAGCAGGCTCTCCTTCGTGTCTGAGGAAAGATGGAAACTTCTGTGCGTGGGAGGGAAAGGTGGCATTGTCCCTTCCCATGTCCCACCACAGCCCCTGGGATGGCTGTCCCTGATGCCCACCTTGCCCCTGCCCTCCCAGCACCTGGGTTTGGGGTGTCTGTCCTGTTCCTTTGCAGGAAAAGCTGGTGCCATGTCCTCGTGTCCAGCCCGCCATACCTTCCCCTTTCAGCGTGGCCAGTGGCATTTCCCACCCAGAACACTTCAAGGCTCATTGATTTTGATTTTATTTTTCAGTGGGTGCTCTTTTAATTGAAATGAGGCTTGCTCTCTGCTCTGTCGTTGTAATACCTTGCATTTATTTTTACTTCATGCAACTGCATCTCAGAGGAGATATTTCTGCCTCTCGCTTTTTGGTGGGTTTGTGTGTGTGAGAGAGGGCTGGGGAGGACGCAGCAGTGAAGATTAAAAAGCCAGTTACAACTGATTGTACAGATAAAAAGAACTGTCGTTTTCTTGGAAACTGTACTGCCTGACATAGTCTAGTCTGTTTGATACAGTGGTCTTGCTGTGTTACAAAATGAACAAGGATAAAATGTAACAGGTTGATATAATAAGCAAGGTAATGTTTGCTATATTAACCATTGACCTTAATTCGCTTGTTTTTTGCTGCATTGCTTTGCCTTGACTCTGTTGTGAAATACACATCATGTCCTATTTTAAATCTGGGAATTCTCCAACATCAAATTCGGTTCAATAAAGGCATTCTCAGTATATCCAGGTCTCTGGATGAAAAGTGAATTTTAATTACTAAGATTTTTTTTCCATCATTAAGCTTCAGGTAATGTATCTTTTGTATAGAAATAACGAACAGCTTATAATTTCTTTAACAACAGTAAGCTTGTGCCTCGTGGTGATTTTAGACTGTTTTAAGATTGTTGCAGTTTAAGAAGTACTTTATCTGTATTGCTCTACAAGAGAAATGTGAGAGCACAGCCCATCACATAATTACAGACATGCTGACTGATGTGAGGATATATTGCGAGGCTGTGAATTGGTGTAGATAAATTCTAGGATGCACGGTCAAAGAACTTTTTAAACAATCTGCCTTGCCAGTATATTTGGGTCTTTTAGTATTGTTTTACCATTAAGGTGTACATGTTGGGGAAAGGAAAAAAAAGGAAATACTTGAGTCTATTAGTTTGCTTTTTGCTTTCTCTACAAAAGGGCAGTCTGTTCTCAGAGTGGATGTGCATTAGATCCTGGTTTGCACGCCTGCCTCCCTTTCTGTCTCAATCAGTGTTGGAGAGCGTTTTTTTTTTTTTTTTTTTTTTTTGCCACGGGAAAGTACGTGCTCGTTTTTTTATTTATTATTTTTTAGCCGAGTTGAAAGTTTGCTGCTGTGTGTTGGTGGTGATGGGTTTTGCCGAGAGGAGCAGCCCTGGGGACCGAGCTGTGCTCCAGCCCCGTCGCTGTTCTGTGAGACCTGAGGCTGGTGCTGGCGTTCAGTTGGTTGTAGCTTGCTCTCACCTTTGCTGTGCTAATCCTCTGCGTGCTTTTGTGCCCAAGGACGCTTCATACTCTAAGTATGAACAAGAGGTACGGTGTGATCCAGCAGGCAGGATTTCCATGGAGCCCTGTTGATCCCTTAGATATTGTATCCGGTTCAGTGGACCTGCCTACCCTGTGGTCGGAGGCTTTTTGTTATGCATGCATCCTAATTGTTCTTTCTGTCGGCATTGTGCGCAGACTGAAGGGGCTGTACACCAATGCAAATAGCCTTTCTAATACCTTCCTCATTTGCATTATAATGGCTGCATAAATATTGCAGCACATCTCAATTCACTCACTGCTTTGACTGCTAGGCTTTAAAATAGGTTCTTTCTGTAGCACAGATCTTGTTCGTGGTTGGTATTGCTTTGGAGAGGGGTTCTGAAGTGCATCCTTATTAAATAGTGAGGCTTGTTTGTGATGAGGTGCAATTTTAACTTAGCCATGTTCTAGTCTCCCACTCCTTTCAGCCCACAGGTTGATACATGCACTCGGAGGCAAAAAAAATTCAAGCTTGAGCAGTTTTTCACCAACTATTTCTAAATTCACTATATTTGGGATTGCAAAACATGTTTGCCTGAGATTTCGTTTTACATTAATTCCAGAAATCCTATGGATGTCTGTGAGAATATTTTCTACATAAGTAATGTGAAACATTGTACCACCGTTGTTTTGGTGCTGAAATATTTGTTGACTTACTGAAAGTGTCGATACGGGAATGTGACTGAAAGCATACACTCTTTGGGAACTGGTGGCAGATTGCCATCACCTGTCTGTCAAAAGTTTGCTTTACAGAGTTGTTAAACAGAACAGTGATTATATCACGTACTTGACTCTTAGTAATTAATAGATGCATAGAGTCTTTTTAATATCATCAGAGAATGCCAGCTTTTCTTGTGGCTATAGGCTTCTTATTAATGTAATGTGTCAAATTTTGGGAATGGTAGTACATGAAACTATTTTTTTGGCTAATCTATTTTAATCCTAAGGTTCAGTCTGTCTTATGTGGTTTAGTGTATGAAAACTGCAGCAAGAAAGGTACGTTTAAATCAAATGTTAGGGTTTTTTAAAAATATATTTGATGTTAGTAGCTTGTCACTCTTCTACTTGTTTGCACGTATCAAAGCAGTATGAGTTATTCAGGTTAAGGATATGCAGAATGAGCTTGTTGTAAGAATTAAAATTGCAAAAACTGTTTTCTGAAACAGTAAGTGATAGTATTGTGGGAACCCTAAATTTACTTAGGACTTCTGTATGATGTTTGATGATTCACTTACATATGAAGTATTCTGCATAGTGCTGCAAACATATGCATTACTAGAATACAGTACTTTTAACACTCATCCTGTCAAAAAATTGTCTATTGGAAGTTTAGAATAACTATTTATAGTGATGGGCATGAAAATGCAAGGTTAAATAATGTTATGTGAAAGCATAAAAATAATCTTGAAACCCATGAACACTACAGATACACTGTAGTGTATCTATACTTCACGTACAGATATATATGGATCTTAATTATCTATTAGATATTACAGATAATGTTGGTTTAGTACATCAAAAAATATGGCAAAACCACTTCAGGATTTGCTGCTGTATTTAGATGTGTGTTTTCAGTGTCTCCATCCTATAATACTGATAGGAATTAGTATTAAATCAGAAATTGAGAGTTGTTTCGTGGCAGTTTGAATGGTCAGAACAATCCAGTGCTCTGACATGTTGTTGTGACTGGGAAGAAAAGTAAGTATATTTATTACTTTTATGAAGAAATACCTGACTGGCAGCCAAAATAACCAGGGCCTGATATTTGTTTGTAGCCGAGGTGCAGCAGTGATTGTGGGGAGTCAGACTTCTCTCTTTTCCTTTCTCTTGCTTGTGCCCCAGCCATTTAAATCTTGGCAAATAGGAGATTTTCCTTTTTCTTTGTTATGAGGCTTCTGTGCTGTGACTGCCAGAAGTGGTAGTCTGTGTAATTGTAGCACGTGAACTGTCCAGTCTCCTATATAATAAGATTTCTGGCTGTTGTAAATTTTTTTGATGCTGAAAGTCATAGTCTGTTTTGTAATACACAGCATTAATCGTGCTTATTGAGAATGGTCCTGGGAGAAAATACATTGTGTCAAAATGTTTAGAGCAAAAAAATGTTCTTTTTTACTATTTCTTAACTGTTGCATAGATTGTTCTTTTTTTAAACAAAAGAAACTATTCAGTGTGTCACAACTTAAAGCTTATATTGCATAGTAGTGAAGGTTGTAGTAAATCTGTAGATAATTAGCTAAAGCTCTGTGTACAGTGCAACTGCAGGTGCTGAGTAAAGTGCATTGTGGCATGGAAAGGTTCAGAACTCTTAGCTTCAGTCTTTTTTTTTTTTGTGTTGGACCTAATCTAGCATCATTAAAAAAGGAACAACGACCTTATAATCTCTCTCAATGCTCCTCTCCCAACTCAACACCCCCACAATCAACCTGCAGCTGTCCAAGGCAAAGAAATAATTGAGCGATCATTATTCTCTTCATTAAATGAGAAGTTTTGTTTCTGAAATTGTGGTGATAGAGTTTTGTGCTCTGTTATATTCCCCTTCCCCCTCCGCTGCAGAAAAGCAGAACTGTGCATTTCTTTTGGTTCCAAGGGATAACTGCACAGCCAGGAGTCTTTTGCAGATTGCTGCAAATACCAACTCCTGTTTAGAAGTGTGTAGTTACATGCAGTCACTGTGTGTAGCAGAGAGAAAATGACTTCACTCGCAAACTATATGTCTCCTGGAGGCATCAGGTGGCTTAATATGTAAACAAAAGTCCACTGCAGTCAAAAATAGATCTTTATAAAAAGAAATTGTGCAAAAAAGTGACCTCCTAAACAAGGAAGTGAAGGGCTAACAGAGAATTCATCTGTGTAGTCCAGCAAAATGCTGATCATAGCAGAATATGAAGGATTTACCATGAAAACTCATTTTACTTTTGCTTCTGATGTAGCACTTAGAGTACATGACTTTTAAAAATGGTTCATGTTAAGAAATTATTGTACAATCAAAGGGTCTAAAGCCAAGAATGTATAATATGCATAATTTGGAGTGATTTGCCCAAATTTCTTATTGAGGGGATGTATGGGTTAAATGAAACCTTAGCTCAAATGTTCCTGTTAATATGTTAAATCTGTGACAATTACTTTTCTAATAGTTCTTCAAATCTAATGACTATTGTTCAATACTTACAAACCCAAAAAATATTACTTATTAAAGAGAATTTTATAATATTGGCAGTTGCATAAGCTTTATTGAATTTAAAATTCTAGATTTTATGAAGAGGGAAATTCGTATTAGTAAATAGCACAAATGAAGATATGTGGGAGCTTGTTTTTGTGCAGCAGATTTTGTTCTGGTTAAGCCTGTCCAGGTCTTTTAAACTCTCTTACAGTGCAGCTGATCACAGATTTCAGGTAATCATATTTGTTTTTCATGGTGGGCTACATATTTGCTTTTTGGAATACTCAAAAAAATTGTTTGGCAGCTTTTTTTGTAGCATATTGTATGTGGCAGGCCTAGCTAGAAGGGAACAAAAGTTTAAATATTATACCTATGAGTTGTAATTCAGAATTTAAATACAGAAAGATGGATTTTTTTCCCCTGTGATTTCATCCATAAGTTTATTTTCCGTGTTTTAGGTCATCATTAGGGACATTTTTGCAGTAGTAATTTCTCTTTTCTCTTCCCCATAAGAAGTCTTCACATAAATGTTGGTAGTTGTTCCTTGCATTTAGACTGTATTCTGTGTTGTCTTTTAAAACTTCTGTCTTTGCAGTGCAGCTCTTTGGAGAAGCCCTAAGTCATACCCAGATATCGAGGTTTCAGTTGCATGCTCTCACTGTAGTATCATGTTTTCTTCTTCTAAACTGAGATGCTGTTTATTGAACCAATTAGCTGCTGGGTGCAAGCCAGAACTTTCTCCTGAAATCAGAATTAATGAACAAACAAATTCCCCTGGAAGGATTGCTGTTCTCACCGGGCAGTGACAGCTAACACGTGACAAGGACACGGTTCGTGTCCTGTCACCTCGGTGCCCCTGTGTGTCTGGGTCTGGGCTTGGCCCTGCCAAAATCCACGGGATAAACTTCTGAGTATGGATCACAACGTTCACATATTTGGTGGTATGTCTGTCTTGGGCTGTTTTTGAATCCATTCCAGCTCTTCTGTAGTCAGCAGATGGGATGCATACGCCTTCATTAACAAGCAGTTAACTCCGCTGGTAGGACTGAATTTTCATCACGCTCCGGGTCTCTGACTTGGCTCTTCCTGCATTCCAGCTCCCACTGTTTGTTCTGCTGTCTCCAAGAAGAAATCGACAGGAGCATTACATGCTCCTGCCCTCCTGTGGTAACAAAAACCCAAATGTTTTTCTCAAAATCAGGTTGCGTAAAAATAAAAGAGAGAGAGAGGAGAACAAGGAGCTAATTTTTGTCTTCTGGAGCAGCTGCTCACATCTCAAGATGTGTATTTGCCTTTGGTGAAGTGTTCTGTTTTAGAAGCCCTGAGAAAATCATATTTATTTCTGAATTTGCTGTTGTGGTATCAAAAAGCCTTTGATGTAGCCTTTTATAGTCTCACATAAACTTTCTTGCCTTTATATGTGATGTGCATTATCCCTTTTGCATTAGAGAAGTTAAGGCACAAATTACAGGGGAGATTTTTACCAGCAGAATGGCAGTGGGATAGCTCTGCCTTCTCTCCTGTGAGCCAGTGGGAGCTGAAACCTAGTCCTAGGATGTGGCTTGGAGACACCAAGCTCGGCATGCATGAGGAACAGAGGTGGATCCCAACTCCAGACTCCTCACTCCTCCCAGCCAAGTGGAAAGTGGAGCAAGGCAAATGGGCACAAAACCATGGCTGCAGTGAGATGTTTGTTGGCTGTGGAGACCATGGAGAGTAGCATGTTGCATTTTTGAACATACAGTGTGGTAACAAGTAGGCATGTGGCCTGAAAGGATCCTGGAATGGTTGTAGTCTGTATGTGACCTCTTATTTCTTAATGATCCTCTGTCTTAATAATACTAAAAGAGAGGTGCTCTCATCTTGACTTCAAAGCTTCTGGTGTATATAAACTGTGGACATATACCCTCAGTCTCTGTAGGCAAATCTTTGTGGTGTTCCCAACCTGTAAAGTCTTGGAATGAGAAATCTGTGTTTGTCACAGCTTTCAGTCCTGTCATGTTCAGTGTCTACTGAAACTGGTTTGTTTTGTTTTTTCCACTTAAACCTGCTTTATGTTAGCAGGGAGACTTTCACAGTTTGCAGGCTGTTGGTTCCTTGGGCCAGCTTGCTGTCTGTCTTTCAGAAGCATTTAATATAAGCTGATCAGTTGTATACCATGGTAATCTAAAAGTATGCTTGAGAGCTGCTTCTGCTGATTTCTCATTGCTTTGTACTTTTACAACGTGGTTTTTGCTCCTTCTTCATCTTTGAAGCTACATAATTAATGGCTGAAATAACTTCCAACAAAAAGAAATGGTCCAGAAGAAATTTTTTAATCTTGGCTGTAAATGTCTTATTTTGTGACACAGAAACAAGTTAATGCAAGGCAAAAGGGTGTACAGAGCATGAAAGCTACTTATTGCTACTGCTTGTCTGTATTCCCTTATCCTGAGGTAACATGAGGTATCCTGCCTCCGTCCATCTTAATGCACACATTCAGGTATGTGTGCATGCCTGAACTTCTTCCAAGTTACTGGTATGCTTCCATCATTGAATTACTCTTTGCAAGTCTAGAGGTATAAAGTTTTCTAATAAAAGTAGGGGGAGAAAGCAGGGAAAGTCTGTACATGAGTTGCACTTTGAAATTGCTATTTCTAAATAGAAATTAATAATGATTTGAACTTTCTCATGCACTTTTCCAGTGATAGAGCAGTGACTTGTATATCATGTGAGCAGAAAGTTCTGCTTGGGTTGTGTGTGGCTGTAAAAGCTCATGGACTGAATTTCAAGTTGTCTAGGTACAGAGTGTAAAATCACTGCTGAGACTTTAAATCCCTTCTAGGAGTAAGTTTTCTTTCCTGTTTGAGCAACTTTCTCAGGTAGTGGAGGGTGAGATAGGCAACAGCTCTGGCTATATCTTAGTTAGGTAAATTCAGTGCTGTATAGCCTGGCTTATAACTAGGAACTAAGGAACTAATTAGCAAGTTTCCCTTTGTGGGGTTCCACTTTGATGGATTTTCCATAAGCACTTCAGGTGTGTATATATTTCATCCACTACAAATGTGCTGCTCTTCAGTTACCAAAAGTTAATGGGCAGAACCTGATTAACAGAATAGAATTAATTATGCTAAAAATAATCTTTCCACCAGTTTTTAACCACTTTTCAGGTACTACTCCAAAATAAAATTTTTATTGATGCATTATAGAGATGATTAGTCCAGAATCACAGCATTTAGGATTCATTTGGATTCTCGTTTTCCTTGCTGCCAAAACTCTTAATTACCAGCTTGTGAGCACTCTTAAGTTTTCTTGTCAGTTAGATGTGGGAGGCTGGTTGTGTGACCCTTTTTCTGACCTCCTGTGATCATGGGCACTTTTCATCCAAGGCTACTGTTTGTTTTTGATTATTAGTGTCATTATTAACGTGCAGCTTTTACCACTGCCTAGTGCTTGCAGCCAAATGTAAATAAAATATCCCAGCTTGAACAGCAGTGACAAATGAAAGCTTAAACAGGTGATCACAGAGCAGAGTAATTAGCCAGTGCAAGGAAGTGGTTATTCTAGGTCAAGACTTCCATTTGCCTTTAAGGGTCACTTTTCAGTATGAAGTGCTCTGATATGCTGACATAGTTGTTATTATGCCATTATAATGATATATGCATATATATATACACACACATACTACATAGGTACATCCATACATATAAAGGTAGGGGGAGAATTACTTTGCGTTTTGTGAAGTTTACCAAACTCACTTGTGGATCACTCCCAACTTTATTTTGGTATTTCTGGTTACAGCTAGTGCTGCTTGAATTAAGTAATATGTCTTTTATGCAAGCCTCCTAATATTTGAAGCAGTATCTAGAAATAATAAATAACAAATTGAGAGCTCCTGATGATAATACAGATGAGGAAGAAATTTTAACTGAAACAGATGGTATTTTTTCAGCCTAATTTGGATTTGCAATGTTATCTCCCTTTTTTCATTTAATGTTCAGTCTTTTGTATCTCTTTTAGCAACTTCATTTATTGTATATGCAGCCTTGCAGGGCAATGATTTGCTTCCTTTTTCTAAAGGTCAGGTGGAAGGGCTATTTGGGCAATAAATAGTTTGACACTAGAATTTTTTCTTAGATAGCACTTTGTAGTGCTAGACATAATGGTAACATGGCTAAAGGATGGAGGGCATAGACAATTTTTTAGCAGATTCCTACAGTTATGGTGTGTTTATAAGTAAGAGAAGTGGACCCATAGAAGCATCCCTTGAAGATACCACATTCTTCTGGTGAAAGATGAAGAGCTCCTGAATCAAAATAATAATTTATTGATAAATGCTAGACGTAGGAACGAGATGGTGCTGTGTAAGATCATGCTGTAATGCAGCCCACAGTGATGAGTCTGAGTGTTGGCAGGGATCATCTGGTCTGGATTTAGTGGTAGTGTTATTTGCTCTGTAAAATAAGCTAAAAGTTGGTTGTGAGAAAAATGAACTGTGAAGTAGTATCATCTGCATAGATCTGACATGAGGAATTTAGGGGTTAGAGGACAGCACACAGTGTGTCAAAAACAGAGGCTGTGGTTAAAACCTCTTTCTCTCAGTCATGATTTCAACTGCTAGTCCTCACAAGCACAGATCAAATTTAGCCTTGGAAAGCAAGAATCATTTAAAAGTAAAATTTCCTTCTTTGCATCATGTCTGAATTTGATCCCCACAGGATGCTGATCTGACATGAAGTGATTTTATGTGTATATTCGTTTTTAAAAAATTGATAATTCATGTTTATAGCATTTAAGTGTGCTTTAATACTAAGCCAGTACTGACAGTTGTCAGACTAGTTATGCTACTCTGTAAGAATTACAGAAGCTTTTGGTTTGGTAGGAATTTGTGCAGTACACACAGTGATATTCAGCTCTTCAGATTGCAACTTCTCCACCTCCTGTTCGAAGAATTATTGTCAGAGAATGTAAGAAGGGGAGGAAGGAGGAATTGTGGGGGAGAGAAACTGCCCCTGTTTGCACAACCTTATGTCCAAGAATCACAGGAGCTGGGGGCTGGTGGGGAGGAGGTTTCCTCAGACATGTGCTGATTCTTTATCCCCAGATAGGAATAAAAGACTGGATGTAACTGGACTGTTTCTTGCCTTGCAGCAAAGGGAGGGATGGAGCAAGGCTTGTGATGGGATGAAGGAACAGCTCTGGCATGTTGTGCCTTGCTGGGAGGGTGGCACTGGCCGTGCCCTTTTGCAGGGGTCGCAGTTCAGGTCCTGCTCCACACATCCTACTCAGCCAGTTCTGATGTCCTGCCTGTCTGTCTGCTACTGCTCTTTGGCTATTGCTGTACATTGTCAGAGTTCCTTGCAGCCTGTACCCAGTACTCCTGTCTCACTTCAGGTACGTGCTGGTGGTTTTCAACTCTCTTTTACCCGTACTGGTGTTTGCTCTCTTTTTCTCATCCTTTATGTTTTCCTTGGAAATTTCATTCCTGTGATTTTTTTTTCTTTCTTCCTTCCTCACTATTTTGAGAATAGTTGAGTAAAAAAGGAACAAGCAGGTAGCAAGTATTAGGTAAAATTAATCAATTTCTTTGTTAAACTAATTTTTATTTATTTGTTTTTAGAGTTTCAGGTACAGTGTTTCTACAGTGTTTCAGTTTCTTCTTATTCTTTCTGTTCAGGAGCTCTGTTCTCACGTCCTCAGATATTTTCCTAGAATTCTCATACTGTTCATATATATATATAGTCCTCTCATTTCGAACATATTGTTCTGGAGCATATTGTCATACTAAAATTTGTTCAGTCCTTCAAGTCAATTTGTGAGGCTGCATATTTTTTCTGAGTGCTTTCTTTGTATGTCTAATACTTTTTGAATTACACTTGTTTCGAAAAGGACTCAGTGTCTTTTAATCTGAGTTGATTCAACCTGTGCAATTCATGTGAATGCCACTTAGGTGGTTGAAAAACCCCTTTCCTGCCCTGTGCATTAGAGCAAAAATTAAGGCTCCATCACTTTGTTGGAGGTTGGGTCAGGGTCACTCTGCAAGGAGTTCAGAGCATCCTCACATCTGTGTAGGTAACAGAGGAGCAGATGTGGGCGGTCCCAGTACAGGGAATAACCTGTTCTCAACTTGCAAAGTTTAGTGCTACCCTCAGGTCCGTTTATTCAATGGCAACAGATTCTGCAAGGCACAAAATCTGGCGACCAGCAGGCCTGGTAAGACACTGTTCTACCTGAGCTGCTGTAAAGGTTACATTTTAAATGTTCATAAACAGACAATTTCTTGCTGAATTATGTAGACATTTATGGCATCTGTTTTCTGTCTCAAGCAAAGGGCAGTAAGGTTCAAAAATGTCACTCAGTGACATTAGGCATATAGTATAATTTTGATTTTAATTTTGTTAGAATAGTGATATGAGCTTTAGTATAGCTCTAAGCTAGCCTGCTTATTCATAATTTTTTTCAGATTTCTATTATCTTATTTAATTTTTTGGAAAGTGGTGAGGTAAAAGGTGTTGTTGCAGTATTTATACAATGTTGTTTTATTCAGATTTCATGTAAGTTTTTTTCTATGACATTTTTCAGCTTAACACTTGTGCTTCTTTCTACCTTTGCAATACACAAGCCTTTCAAGTGTGCTGAGAGTCTATCACTGAGCTGATTTTTGACAAGCAGAAATCATATTTTTCACTGTTTCTAGGAAAAATGTAGTTGAAGACCTTTTGGTTTTTTTTTTTTTTTTTTTGGTTTTTTTTTTGGAAGAAAAGAAAAGGATGCCTCATCTGAAGAGATTTTGAAGAATCTGCTTGAAAGGCATCATAGTGGTTTTCTTTTTATTTTTTTTTATTTTGAAGGAAAACATCTTGTTCCTGTGAAGGGACCCAATTTATCATGTGTTTTCTAGAATTGTTAGTATATGTGAAATAATCTTTTAGTCGGGCTCAAAGCTACGAGCAGAATAGTATTCAGTGCTGGGGCTGAGGGTGTTTTGTGCATCAGGCTCTGTGACAGTGGGGGTGAGGATGAGGAGTATTCCTGGCAGGTCTGGACATTTCAAGGTTCTTTATAGGGAGGTGAACAGAGCTTTCTTTCTCATCCTTGTATGTTCCACTTTTATCTGCTATCCTGGGAAAGAAATCTCTGGGATTGTCTTGGGAATCTGTAAGAATGTGGATGAACCTGCAATAAATTCAAATGCTGTCATTTTTGGGTTTTTTTGTAATGCTAATGCATTCAATGTTAAGTGGGGAAGAAAACATGTAAAAAGCTAAATAAAAATGCTCTTAAGAAGTTATGAAAATTAAGTTTTCAGTATAAAGCAATCAGAATTAAGTAGTAGGTGTGAATGAGATGGCTTCCAGTGCTGTAGGTGACCATACTTGTTCAGAGTGTGTTTCATACCTCTCCAATCACTACATCCTTTTGCCATCTCCAAGATCCTTTCTCCACACAGTGTGTAGGAGCAGGAGTGGTGCCTGTTGACTGATTATTTTCTCGGTATTTTTATGTCTGTTATATTCTCTTATGTAGAATTTCTTATCAGCTGCTTCTTGCCCATCACCTGTGCCTGCCAGCCTCCCATCCTTGTTCTTGCTCCAGCTCCTGCCTGTTTCTCAGCTTGCCGGTGCTCCAGGCAGGAGCTTTTTCCTCTGGGTGGCTGTTGTGACCCAGAGGCAGGTGGGGAGGACAGTAGGAGGGTGTCTCAGCTGAAAGAAAAGGCCTGTTTGGCCTCTCTGGGTTTGACTTGCTCTGTGAGAATGCCTTGAATCAGAAGCTCTTGAGGGAGTAAAGCAGGCTCAGGCTGCATGAAATACTCGAAGCTTTGTTGCCACAGGAACTCCTTACAGTTTTCTTATTAGACTTTGAGTGGCCTGGAGTGAATATGTGGTGGAATTCACTGTGGAACCAGACATTATGATAGATTTGAAGCTCCTAATCTAAACTAAAAATATTATAGTTATGAAATTGGTGTTAAGGCTACCTTCAACAAAGCAATGTGCTTTTACCAGCTGATAGTCTTGCAAACAGCTGAACAGAGTAAATTATCTTACCTTTCCCCTCTATTCTTATGTTCCCTCAAGGCCCCTCTCTCCAAGCCCAAAACAATCCAAAAAGCCCTGAGGGCTGCCAGGCAGATGCTGGTAAATATCAACTTGAAGTAGTGAAGTCTTACACAGATCAACATGGTTGAAGAAGCTTTTGCCACGAGCACTGGTTATATACAGGGCTACTTGAACCGCCTATAGAATGCATCTATTTGTTTCAATAATACTTCACTGCATTATGTCACTGTGTTTAATTCTGTTATGTTCAATGGGAAAGCAGTTGAAAGCTTTGAAAGAAGCTTGGGAGCAATTCTGTTCTTCATCACCTCCTCAGGGTGTATAATGAGCCTGCATTTCCATGGTGCTGTTAATCTGGGAAGTTCCCCAAGGTATTTCTGAGTTGCTGTGGCTTCTTCAACTGTGGCTGAGCATCGTTTGGAGCAGTGGTGCAGGAACATGGAATCCATTGGAAAGTGGTAATCTGCTTAACCATGTGCAGTAATGCAGCATAAGAGGGTGAGGACAGGGAGGGAATAATGCAAAATCCAGTCGAGACTGAGTGGGCAGAATGCAATTAACCCCAGAAATGCAGTAGTTAAAAATGAGACTCTAGCTGGAGTGGGCACAAATAATACAGGAAAGATACCATTTTTCTTTGACAGTTTCTAGTTCTTACATCTGAATGTTTGGATGACAGATGTAGTTGGCCACATCATGTTTAGGCAAATGATCACTGGAGAAAGAGATGAGAGTATTTTCACTTCTATCTAGTTAGCTGAAACACAGCAATTTCTTTGTCCTCATGTTCTCTCTCTCTCGATATATATATGTTAACCTGGCCTGAATCAGTTTGCTTTCACCAGCTAAGATGCATTTATCTGAAAGAGTCAGATTACACAAGCAAACAAAAAAAAACTCTCTGGAAAGAACATTGCTCAAGTAGTAATGGGGAAGATGTGTAGAATTTTTTTTACTTTTTTTCAGGATAGTGTACATTTGTTTTGGTTTCCTGTAATGTTTAAATGTATTATGTAAACTTTTGGAAAAATATACTGTCATAAAGAAACAACTCTAGCTGATCATTATGCAGTTTTCAAAAATTTTACTTAATTTAGTTGTAATGAAGCAGAAATGTACACTTAGATTAGAGCAAATTTGCTGCTGATTGCGGTTGTTATCTTTTCTCTGGGAAGAATGCTGATCTGTTCGAGGAGCTAGTTATTTTCCAGGTACTGGTCAGATCCAAAATATGTTAATGATTTTAAAGGTGAGGAGATGTGTAATTGGAAACTTTTGGGTAAAGTTTTTTTTTTTACTTTGACAGACACTTCTATATCTTCCAAACTCAAAATGTTAGTTGAAAAGTAAATGTTACTGCAGATTTCCTTTTCAATTCATTAGTTATATTTAAACTAGTCATATTTAACTAGACCTATTTAAATATGTCCAGACTTTTGTCATCTTAACTGAAGATCAAGAACTGCAAATAATTATAGCTAAAAACAAAAAAATTGAAGAGAGACCAGATATTGTTCAATGCTGAGCTGCAGTAATGTAGTTATTGTGGCTTTATCTGCTGGAACATAGAAGGTAAAGAGCCATCGCTCTTTTTCATGTACAGAATTGTGTTGAAATCACATTTTAAGTAGTTTTTTAGATAGATGACTTTTTTTTTTTCTTTTTGGCGTAGTATTCCTCTGCTAAAGGATCCTGTGACTTACAGTCACTAATTATGCTCAGAAAATTTGAGGGACTGAGAATCATCCAGCACTGAACTTTGTGAAATAGTCATTATTACAGAAAGGCTTGTTGAAGAAGGTGAGCAAACTTGCTGTGTCAAATTCAGAGATAAATAAACAGAGAATATTACAATAAAAACGAATTTTGGTAGATAATTCCGTGTTGTTGTTAGGGCCTAGGGCGGGATGCTACCCTAGATAGTAATTGGGCAATTTTTTGTTTAGCTGTAATGGGGTTTTGTGTGTGCTCTGTCCCTATTTCTGTAGGATCAATATAACTTAATTTGTTGAACTTCTCTCTGAGTTTCTTCTTCCCAAGTCAACCTATCACATTTAGATAATTTGTAGATAATATGTTACTCTGCTGTTGCTTTGTGTTATTCAAGTTGCTAGTTATTCAAGTTTAGTCTCCTTTTTAGTAGGTTTTGTTTTGATAAGTTGTTTTTATTGCTCAGAGGAAATGATGAATGAACGAAAAATATTTGATGCTGGCTTGTAGTTTGTATCATCACCTTTGGTGGGACCAGTGCCATTTTCTGTCAAATATGCAACAAAACAGTGTGTGGCAGGTTGCTTCCTTTGTTTATAGGAGCTGTTGAGGAATCTGAATAGTTGTGTCTGGGTGCTGTGTAGCAGTAATAGCAAACGGTTGTTTTATATTGGAAATGAAATTTCTGCTACAAGTGGGTGATCGTTATTCAAAGGAGGCTATTAGGTGGATTAGAAGCACTTGCTCTTGCAGAAGGTTGTATGCCACTATAGATAGAGAAGTTGTACGGTGACAAAAACAAGAACTGGATTTTCCTAGACTAATATATCCGTTTAGAATGACCCTTTTAAGAGATATTAGAACCTGCACTAAATCCTGGAGATTTGTTTCATCTAGAAAGTTAGGATTTTCAAATTTCATGTATTATGCAGGATTACACAGCCTGCTGATACAGCGAGTTGCCATGGAAATGGAGACATGCAGCTCAAAAGGTACGTGCTGGGGGGCCACACATGCAGAAAGTACTTTTTTACATATTAAAATAAGCTGCTGCATGGAGTTAGCGGAATTCTTTGTTCTTGGAGTCTATTTCTACAAAAACATGTAATGATATTTTATAACTTGGCCAAAAAAACAGTGGATTTTGTTCCTGCAAAGGAGAAGGAGAGAGTGCTTTGTAAAAATAATGTTGGAGCACACAGAATGAATCACAGTATGTATATTTTTGTACTTGCTATGTGAGTTCAAAGGCAGGGCACAAAAGATTATTTCTACCTCCTAGGAACTTAAGGTGTAGGTGACTTTCTGTCTGCAGGTGTGGAGCCTTTTTGTCCTGACTGCTCTGGACTTTGGTACGTGACCTGGCACTTAGTGCAGGGAAGTCCTTCCAGAGAAAAGGAAAGCTGGTGGCCAGTGAGTGAAGAGATGGATACCAAAGCTTCAAACCTAGCAGTGATGTCCTTGTGCCCCTATCCATTTGCCCTGGAAGGGCACGGTTGTGTCAGAAGCTGGGATGGGATGTCCTGGGAGATCTGCTTGGTTCTGCAAGCACACAATGACCAACCTTCAAAATCTTTAGAAACTCATTTGCTTATTTATAGTAACTCCAGGTGTAATTGTGCATAGGTTTGTAATTAGGTAACTGTAGTTACAGATGTGCTTGCAGATTTAAGATACCACAGGTGGAGCCCTTAGAGATGGTCTAAATGGAGTTGTTGCCCCCTTGGACTGACGTTTGTTCAGTTATTCCCTTGACCCCCAGGTTTTGCTCGAATGCTCGGCTGTTTGGCAGCCGTCGAAGCAGCAAACAGTTGGGATGGTCTTGGCTGCAGTCCTGTGGCAGATGAAGATGTTCTAAAGGGCTTGGAGGGCTGTCAGAGCCCAGGCCTCCTCCTTACCCAGCTCCACAGGCTCAGGCTGTGCCTGCAGTGAACAAGCCGCTCCCTCAGTGTGAGAGGGGATTAGGGTGAACGCTGTGCCACATCCTGGGGTGTTGAAATCAGGCTAAATTGTTAGTCTGTGAACTACCATCTGCTGGCCATCCACTTACAGGACTGAGATTAATTTGATGGTCAGCCTTCTCTATTGAACAAGCCAACCAGGGTAGCTGGCACAAGGAACCATGACAGTATTGCCCTGCTGCCATTGAGCACCCTGTACTCTGGAATAACAGGTTTCTTCCCAAAGAAGAGAAGCTGTCTATCTGGCATATTTCAGCAGCGCTGCTTTTGTTGAGATAGTTGAGGTGGTTTTTGATCTCTGGTGGAGTGATGGCTGGTTGTTCCCTTGCTGTCTCCATACCTCTGAATGAGGTTTTGTGTTTAGAGGAGCTGTGCAACCGCCGCTGACTGATTCAGCAGTTTGCTCCCAGCTGGTCCGTGGTGGCTGCAGTGGCAGAAGCTGAAATGCACTTATGCACATGAAAACTCTGTAGGTCAGATGTTTGAAACTGGCAAATTGTAGGAGAGAATGTGCTTTGTTTGCAAGTGACTCGTTGGCTGAAGCTATTTGGGTTTCCAAATGAAAGTGGTGACTATGGTGGTTGGGGTTTTTTTGGGTTGGCTTTTTTTTTCTTTGTGCATATGTGGTATTGAGAATGGAAATTCATTGTAGCCACTTGGGCTAAGCTTTAAATTTCATCCATTGCTTATTGATGTGTTCATCTTTGTGGTGTACTGAAATATGAAATATTTTTGAGGTATCCCATGCTGCTCTAATTAAAAGGTAAATACTTTTAACAAGGTAGAATTTTTTTAGTGTGTTTGTTTGTGAAGAAGTGTTGCTGCAATTACCAGATAGCATTTGAACTCTGCCTTGTTGTTAAGAATCACTAGGGCTGACTAATCAGAAATACCTAGATCAGAATTGCAGTCTCGGAACATTTTATTTATTATGATGTTGTAGAATAATTGTCTGCTTACTCCAGAGTGTCAAGTATGAGCTGATTCCTTATTTCTTCGACTTGTTTAATATTCGGACTGATCCTCTGCTGTTATTTAGGTTGAAAAGCTCTAGCCGTGGTGTGGGTTAAGTTTAGTACAAACATAGAATGAAGAGAAAAATAATTCCTATTGTGATAAAAAGTTCTACATGTAGTAAAAAAATTTACTTTCAAATGCAGGCCTGTATGTCTCTTGGTACATTACAGAAGTAAAATTCTGTTACAGTTGAGTGTAATGTGTTACACTTTAGTGAAAATGGTGCCTTAGATATTACATGCTTAGAATATCAGAAATGTTTATGTTTTGAAATGCCTGGTTTGGCTACTGAAACACAGAAAGGGAACCAGTAAGGGTTTAGGTGGAGCTGTAAAGTGACCATTTTGTAAGATGACGTGCCACGATGATTTTCCTTTGGCAGAGAAGACCGCTGTTGGTTCGCCTCGTCACTTGAGAGGAAAATGTTTCAGCTGTGGGAGACTTTTATTTCATTTAACAATTTCTTCTTCAAGCAATCTCTGTGAACTCACAGGAAACTTTCATATAATTGCAAGTCACAAGACACTTGAACACATCCTCTGGGAAGTGAGGGACTGCTGAGAGGAATTCATGCGGGGAATAGCCTGTTCTGGGGGGTCCCACCACTTTGCAGTAGTGGGTAGGAGACAGTTAAGGCTTTTACAGCCTTACTTGAATAGCAGTTGGCTGAAATCCTTTATCTCAAGCCTCATATTGTGTTACATAGTGACCAGGAAACATCGGTATTTATATTGCCAAATTGCAGTGATTAGTGTCGTTTTATTCCTAGAACTGCAAAATGTTCCTACATTACCACACTTTTAATAAAGCATTTATTGCATAAATGTTTTAGATTGTATTGCTCAGAAAAACTGAAATCTCTTTTCAATTACTTGTACATATTAAAAAAAAAATCATTAAAATATACAAGGAAACGTGTTCCTCTTTTCTAGACAGTAAGGAAGGTGATACCGTTTAGGCTGAAGTTGCTTCTGTTTCTGAAGTTTCATCAATTACAGATGACGGAAGAAACTAAATACATCTGGTTTACATTCACCAGACATCAGGAGGAGTGAATCAAAACTCTGAAGTTGGTTATTTAGAGCTATTTACAAATATTTTACTTAAAAAAAATAATATTCGGAACAGGGAAGAGATTATTTTCCTTAACTTCTCCAAAAGCTTTTTTCTCCCTCACATACTGTGCCAAGCAAGAGTCTTATTAAATTTTCCGAGTTCTCCAGGACATAATAGTTAAATGTTTTTATGTCAATTAATATTGACAGGAAGTCAGTTTGAGCAGCATTGGAAAATGGAAGTAGTTGGCAGAACTAGCTAATTTCACTGAATTTCCTTTTGCTAAAAATATCTCTAAAAGAAGCTCTCCTTTTGATATACAATGAATGCTTGTTTGTCTGTAGTTTAGAATTGATGGTGACTCTTGTCCTTTAACTGAAAAATATGCATAACCTTTTGAAACATATTTAACTTCCTCTGTAGTATATGTAGTTATACTCATGCTCACCAAAAGTTTACATACATGTTTGACTTGATGTATGTGAGTAACCCTGTCAGCTTGAATGATCTGGAATAGAGATCAGGTAGAGCAACTTATGCGAAACTGAGCATTTAAGTTCTTTCTAGGTATAATTAAAGTTGTTGCTAACAAACACAGTGAAATGTGTGCAGATTATTTGGAGCACTTGCACTGCCGAGCTGCTTTCAGCAGCACTAATCTCCAGCAGTCTTTCCTTTCTGAGGCTCTTTCTAAACCTCCTCCAGCTGCTGTGCACGTAAGGAATGAAACAAATCTCTTGGTGGGTCCTAAATTTGATTAAACTGAAAGCTCAAGAGAGCAGCAGCCCTTTGAGCATTTCACACTTTGGGGACTCGATGAGGAGCAGTGGCTGTTCTGGCGCTGCTGCACGTCTCTTTTTGTGTATTATTGGATTCAGAAACTGTGTTAGTTCTTGATTCTTTGTGTTACTGTTTCATAATGAAAACATGTTGTCAAGCCTTTCGGGCTCCCACCCTTTAGTCAGCTGTGTTTTTGCATTGGGAGTCATTACATTTCCTATTACTGGCGTTTTACAAGCCTGTAGATTATACATTGCTGAGGAGTTTTAAATATAATCTGGTGAGGTTAGTAATCTTGAGGAGAGGTCAAATTAATGGATCGTGTAAAAGTCATGTGGAAATCTTAAGGATGCAGTAAAGAGCTTGCTTGTGCTGCTTTAGAAAACTCAACAATGCAGAAAATTTCCAAGTTAAAAACTGCTTTTGCTTGCTGCTGCTAGCATTCAGCCATGGTCCATTACAACAGGTTGTCCAGAATACAGAAGGCAATTTTAGGCTTCTTTTGGGGGGCAGAGATTACTTTTTTTTTTTTTTTTTTTTTTTTTTTTTTTTTTTTTTTGTATTACAATGTTTGTAGCACACTTGGTGATGCTGCAGCAGTAATGAATCAGGGTGAAGAACTGGGAGGCAGCTTCTGAGGCAGGTTCTCTTTCAAACATTGTTACTAAACAGCTGGATTTGCAGCTGGGGTAAAGTGCCTTGTCCTTATGATCATTTGTAAATAGATTTTCTTTACCTTTTAAAAATAAATGAATGAATATATATAGGAAAGAGTGCAGCTTTGTGTTCTCTGTGTACATTTTTGTATTTGAAGGTAAGCATACACAGCATGACCACAGTTAAAAATGGTTACTTGAGCTTTGCTAAAAATGTTAGTATTTTTAATACTTGCTGATGGTTTAAGTATGCAAAATATTATTTAATTGATTTGGATTACAAGCTTTATGAACTTGTGCAGAAGTTGGAATGCCAGCGCAGTGACACAGCTCCTGTAGAGGTTTTAAGAGTAAACAAAGGTGGCTGGGAAACAAGGGACCTTTCTTCAGCAGTGGATACTGCATATCAAAGCTAAAAGGTGGAGTAATATGGAGACATGAAATTATTTTTGCTATTGATTGTTTAGTTTTCTTCCACAAAGATACATTGAAAACCTTTCCACATTACTCAGAATCATGAAGTTCTTGGGCATATGTTTTGAATTGAAACATGAAGAAAACCTATTTTCCATGATGCATGATGATTTTGTAAAAATGAAAATGGGTCTTTATTGCTTTAAGACATCTGTTCATTTATTAGGCTGCATTGTAGTCATTGAGGGGGAAAATTTGAGATATGGTCAAGATACTTTGTGTCCTATTCCCAAGAGACATTCCTTAATAATTTTGCTTATCTTGAAGCATAATATATTATTTTTTCTGGGCTTTCAGCTGACCTTTTGATAGGTGTATTTTAAAAATCCTTGTGCTTGGTTCTTGAAAGCATGTGAAGCTGGTGAGAACTATCTGCTCCACATGAAGAGACCTGCAATTCAGAGCTGGTCAGAAGTGAGATCTCAAAGCAAAGTGTTTGTGTTACTGGAACATATTAGATGTTACTGTAGATTGAACTGAAATTCTTTTGTGCTGAAAGAATTAGCCTGTATGGGTTTGTTTGAAGAGGTGGGCACTTTAAATTATAGCAGATATTTATTGGCTGATTGGGCATTGAGGGAAGAGAGAATATTCCTGTTGATGACCAGGGGGTTATTGTAAGAACTAGGTAAGATGTAAGATGGCAACTCAAATGTAGTACTGGAGGCAGTATTATGTTTAAAAATTGTAATTTTTTTTTCTTCCCTCACATACACTAATTAGTACATTTCTTGTATCACGCTAGGTCTTGTGAGCAATATGTGTAGTATTTTTGGTTTAGCCTTGAGTTTTTCATTGACATTTGAACAGAGGACAAATCATTAACCTGAGTTAGTGGGCACTGGCTTGATGTAGAAACACTCAATATTTAACTGGAAGTTTTATATTTGCACTAACTTTGGCTTCTCTTCTCTATGTTCCAGAAATACTAATACAGAGCATTTGACGTGATCTCTACAGCTGAATCTCCTGACAGTAGGATTAGGAAAGAGTGCCTTCAGAACCAATATGTAGCAAATGGGTGTCACACCTCTGAAGCTCCTCCCTGGGTTCAACACTCACGTGTTTTAAGGATCCTTGTTGCCTCAGCATTGAATTGTTCTTGTGGACTTCAGAAACAGATTTCATGTGGTGCTTGCTGAACGTTGAATCACCATGAGTAGTAATCTAGGAAAAGAAAAGGACTGTAAAGAAAAGGATCCAAAAGTCCAGTCATCAAAAGAAAGGGAGAAGGAGGCTAAGGCCTCTGGAGGATTTGGGAAAGAGAGCAAAGAAAAGGAGCCTAAGACCAAAGGGAAAGATGCCAAAGATGGAAAGAAGGACTCCAGTAGCACACAGCCTGGGGTAGCTTTTTCAGTGGACAATACGATAAAAAGACCTAATCCTGCCACAGGTACTCGCAAAAAATCCAGCAATGCTGAAGTGATCAAAGAGCTAAATAAATGCCGGGAAGAGAATTCCATGCGCTTGGACTTGTCCAAGAGGTCTATACACTTGCTTCCATCAGCTATCAAAGAGCTAACGCAGTTAACAGAACTTTATTTATACAGTAACAAACTGCAGTGCCTACCAGCAGAGGTGGGCTGTCTTGTGAACCTGGTGACACTGGCTCTGAGTGAAAACTCACTCACCAGTTTGCCTGACTCTCTTGATAACTTGAAGAAACTGCGCATGCTGGACCTGCGGCATAACAAACTGAGAGAAATCCCCTCGGTGGTGTACAGGCTAAGCTCCCTCGCCACTCTGTACCTACGCTTTAATCGTATAACTACTGTGGAAAAGGATATCAAAAACTTGTCAAAACTCACCATGCTTAGCATACGAGAGAACAAAATCAAGCAACTACCTGCTGAAATTGGTAAGTGATTATACTGACTGAAAGTGTGATGCTGTTTTTACATTTGCTTTGCAGTTCAGTTAATTATACATAAACTGTCACTTTTCCAACTGCGCTTCATTTAAAGCTATATAAAATTATGTTCTTGATCATACTGTTCCACTCTTAGCTAGAGAATAGTCAATACCTTGTGTGTCTATATATTTTTTATTTTTTAAACAACAAAAGCCCTTTTTCTTCATCTGTCATCTTGAAATCAAATGTATCTTGTTTTCATCTTTGCTTTGTGCTTTCACATATTGTGTCTTGAGAACCCAGATGGTTTAAAAAGAGATAGAGGCATTTTTTATTTTAAGATTTTTTTATAAATCGTTTATGAACTGTTCCAAGTTATAAACGCATTATAGACATGTGAAAGAGGGACGTGACCACAGTAATACAAGGTAGAATAGGTAGCTACATGCTATTACTATGAGCAGGCTGTTAGGTGCTGTAACAGTTAATAATCTAGGTTAATGATTTGTGCAAGTGTCTACCTTTTACAAGTTATGACTCTCTTAATACATGGACTCTGGAGTGACCAAATGTTGTACACATGGCTGAAGATTCTTATGGCTTTGTAATTAATAGTATTTGTTTTTCCAAAATTGTTACAAAAGTTAAAAGATGGTGAGCTAGTATGAAAGTCAGTTTTTAATTTAAATGGTTTATTACACAAAATGTGCTGGATTAGCTGTTATCAATAACTTCTGTGTTTTTCCTAATACGTTCTGTTTCATGGAAAATATGTCTTTATAACACTGTTCTCAAGCAATGCTTGAACAATGTGTGTGCCCTGTAAAAGTGATTCTGTTAATCAGTAGGTTTTTTTCCTATATATCACCAGTTTTTAAAATGTAAGTATAGTTTAGCCCTTTTAGGGGGTGGGGGAACATAAACTTCACATAATTAAGAAACTGCTTTGACTTTCTTCGAGTGTGAAAAAAAACCTTGTGAAAGCCCTTATAACTATTACTGTGAGTAATAATTCCCATGCCCTGTTTCCAAAAACTGCTGTGGGACTTTTTCCTGTTGTCCCAGCCAGTGTGTGAGCGTGTTGCTACTGAAGTGGCCCCTATGGTCACTAATTTTGCAAAGCTTAGGAAATGCTCTTCTTTGTATACTTGCTAGATCTTTCTCAAGCCAGCCGTGTTTGCTCTTTATCTTGCACATTGGTATGAAAGACACATAAGATAACATGTTCTTCATGGTGGGAGCTCCTGGACGTGCCTGAAACTGCTAACCCAGTTACCAGCAATGCCCAGTACAGGCGGCTTTGTCTGTGGTGACAGCAGTGAAGAAATGCAATGGTGATGCCAGATGTTGATGTGAGCCTTTGGCTTCCTGTGGCAGCTGCTAGGGATGGCTGCTGGAGCCACAGGATCACTTTTTGCTAGGCAGAAATGAAATGGTTGATGTGCTATTTTCTCTGATCCACGTGATTTTTGAGTTGTCATGAGCATCTCAGCAATCCTTTGAATTTCCCCTGGGAGAATGAAGGAATTACAATTTTCACCTATTTTGATACTTCAGTTTCAGTTCAATAGCCTGTTGAATTTTTTACTGATCAACAAATTGTACTGGAAACCATGGGGTGGATGTTTACAGCAAACTCAGCATACTGCGTGTTTCTACATTCACTGAAGAAATTGTGGCAGATTTAGCTGATTGAGCTGTTATACAATTGTCAGTACTGTACCTGTTCTGTTTGTGGCTCAGTTATTAGTTAATCTAGCAAAGAGCCATCTTCTGAGGTTCAGCTGGGGATAGTGCTGCATCAACTTAGTTATACTGGTAGTGTGTGAAGAAAAAAACTTCTGTGAGGTGTTGGATCCTAGTGTTTGGTGTTGTGCTTTAGAAACTTCTCTTAGGTGTGTTTGATACTGCAGACACTGCTGTTGCTGAAATTTCTTTATTTCTTTGTTGAATACGGTTTACATTGAAGTGTGTAATGTCTGTATGTGTTCACAGTAGTATTGAAAAAGATAATGTGTCACTGCTTCATGGGAAAATTAGTAGGTACTTGTGTCATGAACATGTGACTTGTTTCTTTTTGTATTTTTTGATTGTCTCGATATGTGTACAGGCAGTGTTCTCGGTTCTCTATAAAACCCTAGCTTGAGAACATTAACTACCTTACTTCTGTCTTTGTACCAGCAGTTAGTCCTGCCTTTATTTGAATTGTGATAATGCTCATGTTCCCTGTTACGGGTCAGCACCTCATTGTGGAAGGCCTTTTAGAAGCACAAATGCAAGACAACTGTCACCCTTATGAAGAATTTCAAAGGGAAATCATCACGTTCAACAGCATCCTTTTTAATTGAAAATAAATTTCTCAGACTAAGTTGCCTCAAATTGAATTAGGTGAAAAATAAAAGGAATTGGTGTTTAAGTAACACAAATAATTTAAACTGCCAAGAAACATAGTACAAGCATTTGAAAATCTTTTTCATCAGAGTAAAACCAGATAAGATAGTTTAATTTATGTAATTGATTTCTACTCACTCACTTTCATGTTACTTTTTTTGATGGAATACTTGAGTTGGAACCACAGCCGAAAAATGAAATTGCTGAGAAATGTATTTCTGGCTTTCTTTTTTTAAAGAAACAGTATTTATCTACATTTCACATATGTACTTCAAAAAAACCCTTCCCTTTGAAGTCTCAATGCTTTTAATCCCTTATATGTTTTATAATGGAGTATCTAAATACTATAAACTAGCAAGCACTCATATTATCGGCTTGTAAATAACACAGAGATTTTTGTTGCTGCAGAGCGGTAAGTAAAATGAAGCCATTATCTTTTATAAAGCAATATCATGCGGAGCATTTCAAATTCTTTTTAAAAATGCCCCATTGTTCTAAGGCCTAAGGCTCACAATGGCATGCTAGTGTGCTTGTTCGTAGTTTTAAAAATTCAGAGCTTATGTAACCCGCTGACTTGTCCAGCGAGGAAGAGTCTTGTAGCAGTTAATTACGATGTGCTCATGGTGCTGAGCTGGTGCACACTGTGCAAAGAATCCTGACTTTTCTTTACTTTGTCTTTTGAAAGTAGATGTGCTACAGAAGGTTGCTCTGGACAAAAAGAAAATTAAAGATCCAGACTTCAGTTTGAAAAATGTCACTATTGTTCTCTCAAAGAGGGATGGCATGAAATCTTACCCTGGCGCTACAGACTTGTGATGGCTTTTACTGTTACTAAACATTTTTCAGTTTTGTATAATAAATGGCTTTCCAGCTTTAGGACCTTGTTGCTTTAAAATAAAGGGTCACTTAATTTGTAAGCAATCATCCCATTGCTTTCCTAGGAATCTTTAGTCTCCAGCATTATAAAATAAAGTTTCTTTTCTTTCTACTCTCTTTGAAATAAATTGAGTGCAGGGATTTAATTGCTCTGATAATTGAGATCTTTCTTCCAACACCCAGTATGTCTTTGAGTAGTTGATTTTTGTGTCAATGATGTTCCATTGTTCTTAGATGCAGCACTTTCCCTCTGTTGCCTATATTTGTTCTCAAGTGGTGCTGGAAACTGCTTTACAACTGACCTGTTTAAGGTGTTTGTTGTTTTGAGGAAAACCTGGATGAAGTGAACCTGCCAGCTCTGAGCTGCTGGGAAATAAACTAAAGTTTGGTTCTATTTTGGTTCTGTTTAAACACAAACTTGATTAGGTGACTACACTTGAGGAAAAGTTGCTTTGCATTTAAAACAAACATTTTAGTGAGAAAGAGGAAGTGTTATTACCTAT
This sequence comes from Sturnus vulgaris, assembly GCF_052056855.1. NCBI lineage: Eukaryota > Metazoa > Chordata > Aves > Passeriformes > Sturnidae > Sturnus > Sturnus vulgaris. The sequence continues at coordinate 28,777,925 of NC_142250.1, forward strand.
GGTTAGTAAACAGATGTGTGTGTTTCTGGTCTTTTTCCCCCCCAGAATTAATCACCTCTCATTCCATTGCATCCAGTTGCTTTATTATAGGTAAGCTTTATTCTAGGTAGGTAGTACTAAATAATTTCTGCTTGTATTTATCAGACTTCTCTTAATACTTTTCTAGAAGATCTGTATTGCTTCTACATTTTTAATGTGACCTGAAATTTATTTCAGTCAACTGTGTAGTAAGCTGAGGTCTTGGTATGCATTGTTGTATTTTCAAATATAAACATATTTGAATAAGATGTAAAAATACTTCGTTTTGTTGGTTTTTTTTTTTTTTTCATGTTTAGCCAAAAGATCTGCAGGTGAATTAGTGGGAGTTTTCATGAAATGTATGTGCTGATGTATAACAGCTTCATGACATTGAAAGTGGCACTATCCCCACTCCCCTCCTGGCAGCTTCCCAGCTGCTACTTTAGTTGTCTATTACTTTAGGTAGCTGAAATCAGTGGAGTTTGAGGTGAGCCTGGAACTGGCGTGGAGGAGGAGTGGGAGAGCGTGAACTGGAACAGGGAGCGCCGTGCGCTTGGCCCGCGCTGAGCTGTGGGGTCAGCTGGGCTCGCTGCAGCTCACTGCAAAACGTCCCAGGTAGGATTGCTCTTGTTGTGTATGAGCCTGTCAAGTGCACTGCAGATGCTCTGAGGAAGGGTGGATTGTTGTCTGCAGAGAACTGTTGAAAATACATCCAATTTTGTTATCAGAATCTTTTTCTTCCTTTCCTGCTGCTTTCCATATCTTGTACCACAGAACCTGGTGCAGCTTGTTGGAATCTTGGTAGCATTAGCTCAGCTGCATCTTCCTGAAAAAGGATTTTTATAATGTCTTTATGTATAGTGGTGAGAATCCATTGGTCGGACTTTCTTGAAGGCAAAGCTACTCTATGTTGTTCTTTCTTACAAATTGCATCCTACCTAACATTCGTGATAAATTGTTTCAGAATGCAATCTTGCCCTGTATCCTGGTTCTGACTCTAGCTCCAAGCAAACATGTGCCTAGAAACAGAGTGAGTTTATATTACGAGGCTTAACCTGATTCCTTGCCCACATCCAGCTGTTTTCCTATCAGGGACTTTCTGAGTCTGGTGCAGCTTGTTTCTTTAGTAATTTTCAGTACACTCTTCTTCCAAAGGCTTGGCCATGTTTTCCCCTTTAAACTCCTATAAATGCATCTCATTTTTAGCAAGGTCTGCAAGTTTGCTTTGAATGGTCCTGACCATAAAGGTCACTGTTACACAGTTGTTGAATACATATATATACGTATGTATATACACACACACAAAATGCAAGGCAGAACTTACCTGTTCTCCTGGCTGTTCAATCTCTGGTGGCGTCCATTAACAGAAATGTTTCCGTGTGAAAACGTTGCCCAAAGACAGTCTGGAGGGATAATTGTGGGGAAGAGTTCACAAGGTGGACACCAGCTTCATCTCCTTATCTGGTAAATTGTCCATACCACTGAGATCAAAAAGTGGAAGATTAGAATGGAAGAATGTTAATGCTTTGGTGAGTCAGGCAGTCAGCATGAGAAGGATGGAAACCAGAGGAATTATCTTGGGATGAGGCCAAGCAAATGTTTCAGTTTTCAGGCTGTTACTTAAGCAAGCCTTTTGCATTCCTTATATTTGGAGTTTTATTGCATTTCTCTCCATGTTGTGTTGAAGGAATTGTTTTGCACAATCAAATTGATAATATTTTCCTTGCAAAGACAAGGTTGCATCTTATACCAGTTTTGAATACTTTTGTCGTGTTAGCACACACGACAAAAACTCAAATAGAAATAATGTTGTCAACGTGGTTGAAAATACATTTACATAGTTTCTACAAGTTTCTTGAGACTCCAAGTATTGTGTTTTCTGTCTGTGAATGCAACTCTTTTTCTGTGGAGAATCTGGTCAGGGCTGTTCTGCAAGGGAAATATTTTTAGAATGTAATTCAGGGAATCTGCCTACACCAGACTAGGAATGTCTTCGAGACTCTCTTCTGTTCTTCTCTTCCCCCATCTACCCAATATTTAGATCATTTGTGGTTTCTTCACTGCTTCGAAACTCTTTTTCATAACACTTGCACCTGTTTTGTTTTCAGTAGTATAGACAATGGACCAGATGTGTGCAGCCACATTAGCTCAGGTCTGCTCACTTCATGCTGAATGTGGTGCCTCCTTATTAAACAACTTGTTAGTTGCAAAGCTTTTCAGTGATGCTGTGAATTTCATTTCCTTTTTTTTTTTTTTTAGCAGACCTGACAATATGGAGAAATATTTGTTTATATTATTTTACCTAAGAACACCCTCCTGTGTTTCATCAATTTGAAGGAAAAAAAATGTTTCTGGGCTTAATTGGCATGAAAATGTCTGCAAACAGTGCTTGAAAATGCTTTTATATATTTGTATTTTAATGTGATAAAAGCATGGAGTTGTGAACAGGAGTTGGAATAAATGTAGGCACTGATGCATATGTGTTGCTGTCTAGAAGTCAGATAATACTGAAGTCAGAGATAATGACTGCTTATTTGATCCAGTTCTGGTGGTTTTCTTGAGCTGTAGGAAGAGTGTAGAACTCCTTTTGACCAGCTTCAACTTTAGTTTGGGTTCTGATTCTTGTGAAAGCTCTTGTAGGGATGCAGTTTTGTCTTGTCAGCTAGTGAAATTCCTACTGATTACATTTTCTTTAGACTGGCTTTAGGATAATGATAAAGTAGTTCTGTCTTTTTGATCTACTTGCAGAGCTTACTGGGATGATGCCCCAAGTGTAATTCCAGTAAATACTGACAGCTTGTTAGAAGTCCAGTTTTTTTTCTGTTTTTTTTTTTTTTTTTTTTCTGTTTTTTTTTTTTTTTTTTTTTTTAATTCGATACTGCAGTTATTTTAACTGTTTGAACACTTTCTGAAGAACAGAGGAAAAAAATCATTTCCCTCAGGCTGCACTTGCTAATATAGCCTGAAAGGTGGTTAACCTTTATTATTTGAGAGCTTGTTCCACACTGAAAATGGATGGGATCCAGATGTTACCCCAGGTTCAGCATCACCAGGACCCCCTGGTCCTTCCCTGCAGAGCTGTTTCTCGCCTCCTGGTGCAAGGTTGTATCTCTTTACAGGATTATTCCCTGCTAGGTGCTAGACTTTGCCTTTGTCTTGGTACTCCACTGAGGTTCTGCTGTCTGCCTCAAATCCTGTCTTGAGCCCTTGCTAAGATTTTTTTCTACGTTTCGTTTGGGATTTGTTTGAACATGTTTTCAATTTTATTTGTGTTTGTTGCTTTCAGTTATAAGCAATAAATAAAAGGTCTGCTGTTGTGTCTTGTTGAAGCTTGTTTTAGAGCAGATTTGGAGTCTTTTCATCTGATCTTTGCTTCTGTGTTTTCGAGTGGTTCCCACAACTAGATGCTGATGTGCATTCTACAAATTGTGAATAATATTAATGTGGTTGTTTCTTACTTATATGAGTATTTTAACTTTGATAGTCAGTAAGTCACTCATGATCATATTAAAATTACATTCCTTTTCCTCGGTAACTCTTCTGTGTTACAGTTGTGCAGTAATAATTCAGAATAGCTCTTACCTCTGCTTACCTGTTCTTTTGGCAGTTGGTAGTGCAGAACAAAGAGCTCAGGCTGACTCTCACAGTGATGTACTTGGATCTCATAGAGCGGCAAAAGATTCTGAAACTGTAAAATTGTTTTAAATTTTTTTTCTAAAAGCAGGAAACTTGTTTTTAGTTTTTTCTACAAAAAGTCCTGCCAAAGATATTTTGTGGACTGTAAATTATTTTTCCTTTTTATTTTTTCCTTTGCCAGCAGAGAACCAAGTGAAAGATGAATAACTGTGAAAGATATGGGAACTATTTGTAACTTGTTCCCAGCATTGCTGATTTTGGATAATTAATACTTACAAATCAGCTTGCAACCAATGTTCTGACATACCGGCCTGAAGTCCCACTAATATTTGCATTCACCTCTTCCTTCTACTTTCCATAAGGGTCTTGATCCCCTTGCTGTGTCATCTGGCCTAGGATTTATCATGTTGTGAAGGATTTCATAATGTTCAATCTACTTAAGCATGGGCAGGCATGTTGTTAATCCAGTGGAAAACAGGCTACATTACAAATTGTGTTTGCCATCCAAGAGTGGTGCCCATTGACTGAATTAGTGATTGGAGACACTGAAGCCTCTTTGCTATTGGCCTGTAACTCTCTCCTACTATTAATTTGTGTGTACTTTAGTGTTTTTTTGATGAAGCAGTATTTTGTATTTTAAATAGTCAGAAAGAACTTTCAGAGTTTTGTAAGTCAGGGCATGTAACCTGGCCCTCTTGTCATAACAGGCTTTCCAAGTTGGTCATGAAATAGGACTGTAATTCTGCCTCATTATGTTGAAAATATTAGTCATTTCATTGTGCTGGGTTTTTTTTTTTTTTTTTAAAGCAGGTATATTTAGCATTGTCATACTATAACATTTATTTGTGTGTTGAGAACAACAGTGAGGTGATTGCTCACTCCAACTTTTTTAAGGATTGTTGAAGGGAATACTTAGGTGTATTTTTAACAAGTTGTTTTAAATGGAAGGTAGTTGCAGTCTTTACTGTCTTCTCTGAAAAATGCATCTGAATTGTATAATTTTTTTTAGAGCCTTTTAAAATACACATTTTTAAAAACTTCATGCTAGGGTGTAACTGACTGTTTTGTGAAGGTTATTTATAGAGAAATTGTTTTATATTTTTCAAGTGGGCATTGCTCCTACTTTAAAATCTTTTATTGTCAAGCCAGCTAGTACATGCAATTCCTGTCTGCTTTCTTGGCAGACTTTAAGCTTTAATTGCTTTTTTTTCTTTTGCAATCTCAATGCAATATAGTAAAAAAAATAAAAGGCAAAAAACAACTAACTCCAAACCCTAGCACCTTCCTAGTTTATTTTTTAATTGTTGTGAGGGTGATTATCCCTTCAATGCACTTGCAAGTAGTCTATAGAGAATCCTTAATTCACTACTGTGAGCTTAAAACTTCTCTGTTTGGGACATGTGGCAAAAAGAGTTAGTTCATTTAACGTGTGGTTAGTCTTTCCCTAAAGCAGTGCTTGCCTTATTGTAGGGACTTTGAGTGCTTGAACAGTATTTTAGTGAAGTGATGTAGGAGTTGTCCACATGATGAAAAGGAATGGGTTTTTCTTCAGGAAACTACTTTTTGGTTAAGGCTGATTTTGATCTGCTGCATATTTCTAGCTGACTTATTCTGTTAAATCAAGATAAAAACGTGTTTCAGCAAATTTTATGTAGCACACAAAAAAATTGCAAATGTTGATTCTTCTACTGTTGATAAGATCATGCGCTCCTTACTCGTTAGACATTTTTTTTTTTGTACCAGAACAAATCTTTGCTTTAGGAAAACTTTTGATTTTGACATATCCTTCTTACCCTGGCAAAGCAAAAATGCCAGATTTCAGTTGTATCTTGGTGAAACTTATTTATTTATTTTTTTTTTTTGAGAAGCATGTCCTCGGTACAACTAACTGCCACAGTTCAGACAATGAGAAGGACACTTTCACTCACTAAAACAGCAGCTCCTGGGAAGAGCATTATGCAGATGGCCTCCAGTTTGGCCTCTTTGTGCTTGCAGATCATTGTTTGCTGTGTTGATTGCTCATGCCATGTGTTTGTGCTGGTGTAAGTCCTGTCAGAGCTGCTGTTGTGAGCAGTGCCTGCACAGTGTGGCCATTCATGGTGGCTCAGTGCGGTCACTCAGCCGGTGACACGGAGCTGCCCCTGGTGTGTGACTGCTGCTCTGGTGGCCACGCTCGCCGTGCCCAGAGCCCTTCTCACCCCACTGGGATGTGTTCAGTAGTGCTGGTCACATTAACTGTGCTGCTGCTGGTACTCAGACCTCAGAACAGAGGGCTTCTCACCCGGGAAAATAGAGCTTAAGGAGAAGACAGGGCAGTACTGGTCGGCCACAGGACATGACAAGAAGCATTTGTAAAGGACTTGTCCCTTTTATTTCCTTCTTCCTCTGGTTTCCTACACTTGCCCTTCTAACCTACATTGATTCCTCCCTTTCCCATTCCCTAAAGATTCCCTAGCAGCTCTTACATCCCTAGTTGCTCTTCCTTTTAGCTCACAGTAGGTGTTCAAGCCCCACATGCAGTAACAGCCCTCTCAGTCTGTGAGGTGCTCTGAAGAGCCTTTCCATTTATACACTGTGTTGGGTCTCACATATACTTGGACACCCAGTTTTTTATTTTAGTTCTTAGGCCACAGCTGGTTCTCTGTATGCCTTTCCATGTGAAGAGGTAAAAAACCATTTAGCTCAGTTGATTAGAGCATGGTGCTCTTGACACCAAGGAGGTGGGTTTGGTCTCCCTGTGGGCAATTCACTAAAAAGCTGAACTTGATCCTGGGTTTCTGAGTTAACCTCTTTTTATGTGTGCTCTTAGGGTTAGGAATTGATTCTGAGACGTTCTTTCATTTCTATCTCAAATGGAATGTTTAAGTTGATAGTTAATGCTCTTCACTTCTGTGATCTGAGTATCTATAACACGACCCAAATGTTTTTCACCTTGTTAAGCATATTGGTAAGAATTTTTTTTTTTGCCATACGTCATGGAGAGCAGCAGGATAAACGTACCTTGGGTGATTTTTTGTTGACTTGCATGCTCTTTGCTGTGTCTCAGTAATTCAGGTTAAAGTATTGAAAAAACTCAGTGCCAACAGCATTTTGTCTCCCCTCCTCTTCTACCCTAAGAGGGGGCAATAAACCCATTTTGATGTAATATTGTCAAACTATCTTTATGTCCAAGAACAAGATTCCTTACTGAGCAATGTGAATTAAAAGCTGAATATTTCTATATCTCTTGAATTCCTTTCCTTAAGTTATTATGCTTCATGATAGGGCTTTAACTTTTGATTTTGGCTCTAAAGTCTAAAATTTGTTGGACAGTCCTCAATCTGTTTTAACATTCAATATTTTTATTAAATGCTTATCAGTGTTGCTTTTTAAAATAATGCCTGCATCTTTAATGTAACAACATTAAGTATGGCCATCCAAATTAAACTAAAGTGTTTGTTTGCCCTTAATTTTCTAGAGAGACATAGGCATTACTTTTCATTATTTTTCTGCCTCGGGATTAGGTAGTAAGATGTTTGTTTCAAACATTTAGCTTGCTGTTGTCAAAGATATCAGCAGGTGCAAAAATGAAGTGCAGCACATGTTGCTGCAAAACCCCCAAGTATTTTTTCGACTTCAGCAGATGTAGAGTGGGAAGAGTCAAGTAAATGAGAACTCAGAGCGATGAAATGAAATTTATGCCATATTTCAAATTTGACATCATTGGTTAAGGTCTGAAGTGAAAACAAATGAAAACAGCAATCATGAAGTGAAAACTACTGCCCTGAAGTGTGTGAAGGTTCTTGAGTTACCTCAGTAAAGTTTTGTGAGGCTCTTTTTTTGTTTGATTAAAGGGAGGGTTGTTAAGTTTTCCTCAAGCTTTTCTTCCTCCTATTGCATTCTACACTTTTTCCATGAATAATAAAGATGCCATTGCCACAGACCATTAACTCTTGCTCAATTTTTTCTTACGTTTGCTTTCTTCTGCATGGTAATGGCATTGACATGGGTTATGTAGTGCTGGGTACAGCACATTTAGCTGTTGCCTCTGGTTGCCTGGACTACACTCGATTGCTGATGTAAGAGAGGGGACACGCACAGTGATGGAGTAGCTGCTTTAGCACCAGCTTTACATTTCCATCTTCTTAGTTCCTAGAAAAACATCCCATTTTGGGTTAATTCGTGCATGAAATAAGATATGTTAACATATCAGTTATATGTTAACAATCTAATAAAAACAGAATAATGAAGTTTGAGGCTTTTTTCTTGGCCTTTCACAATTATTCTGTGATACATAGTGAGTATTGTGGCTACATGACACCTGAAATCTATACAGAGTATGAATTCATAGTATTTTATGGTTTATTATGTCAGCAGTTGTGATTATATGCTGACCTAATGAGTAGACACTCTACACGTCAGAACTTGCCCAGGATAATCCTGCAGGCCTGTGAGAAAATCCTTGTGTCAAAGATACAATGCTGGAGCTTAAAAATAGACATTTGCTCCTCAAAAGGAATTTGCTACTCTTCCAAATTTGTTACTCACTGAGTCATACTCTAATATACAAATGCAGTGACCTCATCTTTACTGGAGAGAGTAGAAGCTGTTCAAATCATATGCATTAATTTCACGTCTATCAGATGCAAAAAATGTGAATACATACACCTTATTCATGCACACAGTTTTTTTCCTTTTTACAAACCCAACAAACTTTTGTTCAGAACACAATGTGTTTGACATAAAAATAGGTGAAACTACTGTTCAGGGAGTTGTGCCTAGCTCTGCTTCTAAATTAATTTATAAATGTCAGAAATGAAGCAGTTCTGTGTAAAGTGGCTCTAAACTCCAAGCAAATCCAAACTTTTTTAATGCTTAACAGATAAGCCTTTCATTTCAAACTTTTATTTGCTGTAAGTCTGCTTGCATAGACTTTACTTATCATAAGCTGTCTCTTTTGTGATGACTAAAACTGTTTAAAAATAGCATTCTGGACTTTGGATTATCTAGCTTGTCAGCCAAATAATTTTGCTGTCTCTTAATTGTTGATTTTGTGCCTGAAAGTAGTTAATGATATAAAAACAAAATTTAATGCAATTCATTTACTTAGTGATGTTTTAGACTTCTGGTCATCCTGAAACAAGTATAAGATGAAAGTTTTGTACTTGTATTCCACAGCTTGAACTGTCAGAATAAAATCAATCAATAAATAACATTTCTTTGGAGAATCTGTTAAAGCTTTATCTGAGTTTTTCAAAATTGCTGATCAAGTTTTAGATCTGACTGTTGAAATTATGATCCTGTAATACCTTATTTTATATGTATAACTTTATGGTAGCAGTAGTTTTTTTTTTTCAGCTTATCCCAAAATCCGTCTGACTCTATTAATCTCTGTGTGGAGGTCATTGTCAAGAGCTGTACATTAAAGTCCTTTATGTTTTGGTTTTCCTTTGTGCTTTTAGGTGAGTTGTGTAACCTCATAACGCTGGATGTAGCGCACAATCAGCTTGAACATCTTCCAGAAGAGATTGGAAGCTGCACACAGATCACCAACCTTGACTTGCAGCACAATGAGCTCCTGGACCTGCCAGAAACCATAGGTATGTGGAGAGGCTGGAGAAGATAAATCACTATTTGAAAATGTTCAGTAAGGGGAACTAATTTAAGAATGAGTATTTTTTGGTGGCTGTCGAATGACTGGTGTTCAGCTCAACACAGCTTCACACTTGAGATTTAAAGCAAGGTATGCTTGTTACCTTAAATAATTTAAGAATGAGAGTTATTACAATGAAAAAAATCCAGATCCATTACTTCTAAATCTTAAGGTGTTCTGTGGTTATAAGCAAATGTCTACTGCTTGTTTGTTCATTTTGTAAGGAAACGGAGCATATAAAGAAATGAAAGGCTCACTTATAGTTGAAGTGTAGTACTTTGGCAGATAATTTTAACTTATATTTTTTTCCTAAAGAAAAATAGAACTAAAATCATAGATGTACATATTATGTTCTTTGGTGGAACATCTGAAAAATCTCACAAGTCTACAAGGTCATCATGCTCTTATGCAATAGAATGCAGAGAGTTTGCAACTTACATTGGGAATAATAGACTAAGATAAACACAGTCCTGGTTGGTTTCAGAATCTCATATGGGATAAAGCTACAAAATATGACTTTTCCTAGCTCATTAAATCAGTTTTAAACAGATGGCAGAAAATGATTGCTGCTGTGATTTAAAAAAACTAAAACCAAGGCTATTGTGATTTTAAATTCTATCACCAGAACATACTCAGAAGAATGGCCATTATCAGTTTAATGGGATTCAATGTTGAGCATTTATTAATATATTTTAATGCATAGTAAAGTGGGGAACAATTTAGTAACACTGCAGCTATTCTTCCAGCAGTAAGTTGTTGAGGATGAAGTTACTGTGGCTTTTGGTTGAGAAAGTTTGATTTGAGCAGAGTTTACACTGAATGTATCCACTAGAACAAAACTTCCTTCCTGGACTGATGATATTTTTAATTCTATCTGGAGTTTGCATCTAACTTACACCATTCATAAGTACAGCCTTTATTTTTGTTGCTATTTTGTAAATCTTGCTGAATGTTGTGTTACATAACACTTATGTGTAATGTATGTGTCACATTTAGGGAGCGAGTTCCCTGGATAAACTGTTAATTATGGGAAAAATTCTCTAAGCAAGTGTGAGATTTCCATATTCAAGGCTTATAGACTAATGCTGTTAATTCCTGTGTAGAGTAGTAGTATGATTTACTAAGTTGTTTAGTGCCTGGTAGTCACTGAACGTCCCAAAGAACCAGAAAAATCTCACTTGGAATATGCTGCAAGACTGTACTTAGAGGGAAAGGTCTTTGGGTAGGAGAGGCATGTTGTTATTAGGCAGTTAAGTCACTTGTGATAGATAGGAAATTGCTCACTCTGCAGTCAAGATAGTTTGGACTCACCTATTTCTTCAGAAAGTTCTGTAAGCTTAGGTGGTGTCTTTTGAGTCAGGTTCATACCTGGTTGGACTGGATTTTTATTTTCTTTGTTTAGTTTCCTTTGCATTGTCTTTATAATGTATAGAAGTTACTTGTTTTTAAGTGTTGGTAGCTGTCTCTTTACATGCTTATCTGAGCTGAGTATCAATGTTTTAGAGCTCGAGAAACCACCAAAGACAGCTGAATAATGGTAGGAGACAGCAGTGAGCCATCGTGTCGTTAACCTTACTCTAGTTCAGTTTTTGCTCCACTGGACAATCTCTCTTGTAAACAGTAAGTTAAAAAAAAGTATTTAAATAAGAATTTAAAATCAGAAATCCATGTTCATGCCTCATATGGTTTGCAAACAGAATTTAATAGTGAAGGGAAAAACTTTAGGTTCCATCTTGAATGATAACGATCAGCCTACATTTATGCACGTTGCAGAAAAGGCAGCCGTAGCCAGTTCAGCAACATTGGCTTTATTTCTTAGTCATCGCAGTTATGGTTGAACATATTAAAGCGAGTTGTGGCATGATTTTTAGATTACAGCTTGCTTTGTGGTTGGGATTGTTCAGCGAGAAGCTTTGAGCACTGAGAAGAAGGCGGCGAGTCAATGGCGCGTGGCCGCCTGCGTGCGCGGCTGGGGGCGGCCCTTGGGCCCCTGCAGCTCTCGCTGCACTTTGTGTCTCTCCCCTTTTCCTGGGTGTCTGCCTGCTGTTTGACACCACTGGCTTTCCTTGCAACATTTACCTGCTTCCAGGTGTCAGGATGCTCACTGTATGAGTGCTGCTAATGGTTCTCAGTTCAGTCAAACTCTGGGTTACAGACCAGGGACAAAACACACCAAGCACATTTGCTTGTTATAAATATTTGATGTTCTCTGAGCCCATGAGCCTCCTGTTATGGAACCAGGCTTTCCATTACTGCCAGGTCTGGCCCTTCCTCCCCCACTGGCACCCTTATGATGAAGGCCTTACTTTTTCTTGAGAAGGATTTTTGTCACACTGCTTTGAAAAACAAACAGCCCCCCTCCCTCCCCTCAGAAAGGACCCCTTCCTTGCTCTCCATCAAAAAAACCCTCTTTAAATAGCTGCTGGACTATCCAAAGTAGTTTTGGTTTTACCATAAAAAGATGTCAGAATCTGCCAAATTTTAAAAAATGCTTGTTTGGTAACTAAGAGCATGTAGTGAAATGTGCTGGAGCTAGGAGAAAGGGACGTGAGGGTGACATGCAGGGGAGTGGCAGGGAAGGGATTATGCATCAGCAGTGATTATAGAGGTGCCAGAGCCAATATACCCACTCTGTAAAAATACCAAGTTCTTCTCTCAGCTAAAGCTGTAGAAGCATGCTTTTGTGCAGTAACAAATGTCGATTTTAGATATTAGTTGTCAGGAAGTGACCTAATGCCTTGCTTTATAGATATTAGCTTTAATACATTCATATCTGTATTTCTGTTGATTGAAAATTGTAAAGTACTTTTTATATTAGATCACTTCCTGTAAGAAAAATGAGCTTTGTGGAATGGCTTAGCACATTCTGAGAGTCTCAAGCCCAGAATCAAAATCATAGTGGGATCATAGCTATTTAGTGTTTTCATTGCACACTGCACCCTCCCCCTGCCATGTTGTGGTGGGGTTTTTTTGTTCTTTTGGAGGGTGGTGGAATTGTTACCGACTTTTATTTACACAGTGTCTTATCTCTGTATACTTAGCTGCCACGCTAATATATCCAAAAGTTATATAGAAGAAGGTGAACAGCATACCATTTATATTAAAATTATTAATTGAACTTTTGAGACTGAAAACAAATTTTGGGTGGAGTTTCTTAGGATTACAAGATAACTGAGATAATTTTGTCCTGCAAATACCACGTTGTGAGTGTTCCCTCTTTGAACTTTTAATTTTAGCATTCTGTACAAATGCGTTCACAAATTCTTATGTAAAAGCATAGAAAAACTTACTTGAGACAGAAATATAAAAGAAACGGAGTTAGAGCTTTTAAAAATTCCAGATTGTTCATCTGCTTTGTAATTTTCTAGTTTCGTGTGCTTACGTGTGCAGTTTGATTATAGTCAAATGTGCCATATTCACAGACTTCTAGGGCAATAGAAATTTTAATAAGAAAAAGAATAGTTGGTTGTAATTGTTCCAAAATTGTACTTTAAAAGCAGAAAAAATTCTGTCAATGGACACACTTTCCAGTGTCTGACATGTCACTGTTCCTAAGAGATGGTTAGGAAAATGGGAAGTGTATTTACGATTCTGCACTACCCTCCTGCCCTTTCCTGTGGCACTATAGCTCAGAAGCTGAAATAAGCTTTCATGAAATTAAATAGTATTTATTACTGGTTTTGCTCGTTGAAATTGTGCTCCAACCACGCTTCTAACCTGTTTAATCCCAGTGTACCTCTGAGAGCACTGTTGTGCTCTTTAAACCTACAGCTGATAAAACATGAAGCAGTGACCAGAACCAGACATATGGCATTGGTGCGGCTCAGGTTATGCAAAATTGTGGTTGAGAGCTTTAAGTCCCTAGAAGTCAAGATACTTCTGAAGAAATGTGGAACTACTTTAAAATGGTATTTTAAATTTGGCAGGTTTAGCAAAAGCAGGAGTCTTGTTCTGAAACGTCTGAGCACCTGCAGCTCCCTCAGTGATCAGGGGCAACGTTCAGATGCAACCGATGGCTTTGATGTTATTAATTACTCACTGTTCTGATGGAGCAAAGTGTAGAGGCTTCTGCTCCAGCTTTCACAGCATTTCTCAACATTTAAGCACAACCTCGTGCTTTGGTCAGTGAGCATTCTGTGCTTTGTGGCATCAAGCCTGTTTCCATAGGCTCACTTTGGGAGAGCTGATCAACATTTGGTGCTTTGTCTAAGGTTTTGCTCTTGGACTATGCTGTTAATTAATTGAATTCTGCTTGTATTGGGCAATTGCAATAAGTTCAGCTTTTTCTTTATCTGATTGAAAGTAGTGGCTCCCACTCTTATACCCTAATTTATGTATTGCTTTAAGCCCTGTTCTCATAAAGGAAAACTTTTGGTTTGTGTTGCCTTCAATTCTAGACTTAGGAAATATAATGAAATTGACTGGAAAATGTCAAGTGGAGGGTAAATGGGAAATGACTTGCTCATTTTGTGAGGTGTTGCCTCACACTAGTGGAGATCAGACAGTGCTGCATGTGATGGGCAGGGGACATTTGGGTTTCAGTGTTTGCATGGGTTGATGTAGAGGCTAAAAGCTCAGGGTGTGACATGGCAGTTGTGCAGAAGAAAATCATAAGTTGCTTCTACATTTGGGAAGTCACTGTTGAATCTTCCTTCACTCTTCAGAAAGTTTCAGGGTGTCCTTTGCCCTTTCTGTAGGTTCGTCTCCTGGTATCTGCTGTTGGACAGCATTCAGCTACAGGGAAGACACAAAGTGGAACACTGGTCTCCATAAAATAATTCTCACATTGCTTAATTAGCTAAAATTGTAAAGATATATTAGTGTGTTGTACAGTTTATGTTTGTTTTATATAGTAGGACAGACTTAAAAAAATTAAACACATCTTTCATTTAGGAAAGGTTAATGTTTTTATTGCATTGTCAGGTATAAACTGTTCATTCAATATGATTTACATTTATATAAATCTTTAATTTCACAGAAAGACTTTAAATAGTCATTTGAAAAGGAAAAAGAAAAGACTACCAATGAAAAATTAAATTAAATACATTTCAGTTGCTTTTTCTTACTGTATGCAGCATGAATTGATTAAAATGCAACGCTTTCATTGATAGCTCAAAATAAAGTCCAGCTGTTGTTTTTCTCTGTTGCAATGTGAAGTGGTTTTTTATTTTTGTATCATTTTCAGCTAATTATAATTTCCATTTTACGTTTTAATTAATACATTTTCAATGCAAACCCAATATAGTTAAATACATGCGTACTGCTTTCATTAAAGGTTAGGATAGCTTCTAGTGGCTAATTAATTCTAAGTTTATTGATTCAATCTATTTGTGAAAATATTTTTTATTTTGTATATTGGTTAGATATTCATCCTGGTAAGACTAGAGTGGGGACAGTTTATTTTAGTGAATGCATGTACCATCACACAGTAATTAGATGTGGAGACAAATGTGTACGGATGTATTATAACTGCAGCTCAGCATTTTCGAAATGATTAGTATACTGCAGAAAGAAAAAGCCTATAATCGTATTTTCTTTTTGTGAGAAGCAGGCACAAGGGAAGAGTGATTCAAAGGAACACATCAGAATTGAGATGAGCAGGTCTGTTAGTTACATGCATTTTGATGAACGCATATTAAATGAGTTTTAAGTTGAATTTTCATTGCTTAGACAGTTTCAGAAACATGTCACTAAGAGTTTGTGCTCTTTAGTCTTATGCCGGTGTTGTGTGTGGTGCATGTTGGGTACCTGAGCCTCTGTTGTTCAGGTTTTGGAAGTATCTTGTGTGCATCTTTCAAACAGTCAGCAAAATACAGTATGGAATCAGAGCTGAAAAATAACTGACTGCTGATATGGTCACAATTTAGCATTTTAATATTGATATAATGAGGGAAAACCTGTCTTTGAATGATACCGTTAGACTGAAAGTAGAGACAACTCTTTGTTCTCTTCAGATGGCATTTAAACTCGTAGGGGTGGTAGAGACTAATTTTAAATTAATGTTAAATAGCTTTCTAATAGAGAACATCTTCATCAGAACTCCTAGACTTGGCAGAAGGAGGATAATGCAGTTTGGTTTGAGCGGGGCAAAAAATGATGGACCCTACTGACTTTGATAATTTGTGAATTTGATTTTGCCTCCTACACTGGCCTGCCTAGTATATGAGGAGGTATTGGTTGCTGAAAAGAAAAGCTAAAATATACTAAAAGTCACTTTACTGTTAAATCAGTAATATTAAGTTGAATGTTGTATTGTGTTTAACTATGCTTTTGAATTTGGAACAGAACAATTACATTTCATGCTTTGGCTTTGTTAGTTGGTAGCAATGATCAGGAGGGGTTCTCTTCTCTTGTGCAGCTCTGCTAAGAGTGGTTGCCCTCACACCACCATCACCTTTCTGTCCCCATTCCTGATTTTTCTAGGGCATCAGCCTTTACCCAGAGCATATTAAACATTAGGGATGTAGGGATTGTAGAAGATTTGTTATCTCTCAGATGATGATTGGTGACACAAGTTTAAATTTGTACAAACCCACAGGCTTCAGTTTAGGAAGAAGGTGTCCCCAGACCAGATGAAAAATTACTGTGGGATTTTGTTCTTGTTTCCTCTGCAACAAGATCACTGAGACCCCTTTGGGGTGTCTTGTTGGACCAGTCACTTTGTGCTGGTGCTCTCTGCTCGTGGAGTGCAATTAAAGGTTAAAAGACTTTATCTGAAGTCTTTCGTTTTACTCTGCAGCTATCAGGGGAACCAGTTTGCTTTCTGATGAGAGATTAGATTAAGCATACCAACAGCTCCTTTCACCCAAAAATCTGTTAAACAGTTAAAAAGTTGTCAGAGCATGGCTGACATCTCTAAAACCAGTATATAGTTAAGTACCAAGTGTGGTACAGGCATCTTCTAACTCAGGGCTGTTTTAGACCAGGAGCCACTGTTGAAATATCTGAATGCAGTGTTTAATCTCTGTCCATGACTGCCCATCTCTAGAATGTCTACTGTCTCCCATACAATTTGAAATTTATTTTCTATTATCATCTTCGTTATTCTCACTGCAAGATTAACACCATGTGGTGTATTAAATTTAATTCATGTATGCTTTTTTTTTTTGGAGTGACATCAAGTTTAATTTCTTTTTTTAAAAAGTATTATTAATTTCGGCTCTACCTCTTGCTTTCAGGTAGTTAAAAATGATACCTAGTATCTTTTGTATGCAAACCAGCAGTTTTTCTTTGCTAGGAGAAGATCCCTCAGTGAATTAAGCACATGGCATTCTATGAAGTAACATGTGGCCATGTAAAACATGTTCTTTAGTAGGTGACTGCTCATTGTGTGCCAAGTTGAGTCAAATCAAATTCTAAGAATATTTATACAAGTTAGACCATCTGAAATGCTTAATAGTGCCATGTTGTTTGTAGCAAGTTCCTGCAATTTTCTATTGTGTGCTGAAGTTCACATATTGTTGATTATGATCTTATGGAGTGTTGATGTGTGCAGCTCTTATAAGTCCAATTTGTTTTTAACGTTATCTGTAGAAGTTTCCTCTAGTGAACAGATTTTTAAATTGATCTGATGCTTTTGGTTTATTCTAAAGAAAGCAACCGATCCTGATAGCAAATTAGCTCAATGATCTAAGTTTCATGTTAATAATGACCCTTCATCTAAGGATAGGGAATTTGAAGCATTTATTTAACTAAGGGAAGGAAAGGAAGAGGTGTGGTAAATCTCAGAAGAAGAGAGCATCTATCACTCCATTTAAAAAACACCAGTAGGACTTTGAACTGGGAATTTATATTTCTTTATGTTATTCAGCTTACAAGTTCTTTTTTCCTCTTGATTTTGAAATACTTAGAGATGTGGAGACCACTTCGGGTGGTCTTTCTAAGAAATAGTTTTTTTTAACATATTTTCTGTCTTCTCTTTGTTTTGAGATTGGTAAACACCTGTTTTTCCTTTGATTAATATTTTTTGAAGTACCTTTATAAAAGAATTAATTTAACCCATCTATTTCACATTTCTTTTATTGTACAGTTTAATATTTCTGGATTTGCATGTTTCCAAGTATTTTTAATTCACTTCTGTGTAAATGAAGCAGCTAATCCTGAGAGAGACATAAAGTCACTCCAGTGAAGGGATTATTAATTCTGTGCTTAGGCTGCTTCAGCCCTGAGATCTGGGATCTGCTCATGGGTGTGAATACTGTGCTGGTGAGAAAATGGACCTGAGACAAGGTATCTGTGAAACCTGATTCCCAAGAGTGACTGTTGCTGACAAAAGTTGAACTAAACCAATTTTTCAGTGACTTGCTTTAGTCCTGGTGTGAGTTTAGGACTTAGGCTTTGGGATCTTATTATTAGAAGTACCAGTGAATAAGGCAGTAGACTTTACAAGGGTTTTCTTAACGGGCTGTCTAAGAAAACAAGTTGGAAGGGGCTTTGCTTGTTGCTTTTCCTGCTGGTATCTGGTTTTTGCTTGTGGTTATCAAACTGTCACGTACATGAAAATCTAGTGCAGCGTTTTCTGAGTCATCACCTGCGAGGGCTGTTTCAGAGGAGCTGCTGAGGTACAGCTTCAGTGACAAAAGTACAGCTGCAAATGGTCCTGATGACAGTCTGACTGAGCTGATCATGATCAGTTGTTCCCTTCCTTGCCTTATTCCTTAGACCTACCCTGACAGCCCATCAGCAGATTCCTGGTGCTGTTCCATCTCACAAAGCAGTAGCTGAGCTGGCAATGACGGACATGAGTGCAAGCACTGTAAAGAAACTCTAAACACGAGTATCAGCTAGGTAACCCTGAGCTCAGGGAGCTCTCCGTGGGATCATTTGATGGTTCAGTGCACTAGGTGTGGTCTTGAGCAACTTGAAACAATTTCTGTGGTAAAACAGTTTGTCACTTGGTTTTCATGGTAGCCAGCTGGCCCCTGGACCATGGAGGCAAATGTTAATATTGTACTGGTGCATTTCCATTAAAAAGGAAAGTTAACTTGAACACACTGGACAGAGGGAAGAACTGTAGGGTCATCCTGTTTTGTGAAGGTGGGACTAAGATCTGGCTTGTCCAGCATGTGAAGATAAAAGCTGATAAGGGTCTCACACTGATGCATTCACAATGAGTTGTGCGAAGATGAACAAGTATCTGAGCCTTGTTGACAGAAGACTGAGTGGCTGTAAATTGGCTGCAAATAAATTCTGGCTGGAAATAAGAAGGTAACTCATGTTGCCTGCATCAGCTGGGCCCAGGACAGGCCTTCCAGGAGCAGCAAGAGAGGTGCTACTGATCCAGCTCCAGCTGGAATCTTGCTGGTTTTGTCCTCAGGAATAATTGTATTTAGTGCTGTGCTGTGCAAAACAATCACAAGGAATGTGAAACACACAGGATCTGTCTTCTGTTATGCCTTTGTGTGCCTTTCCCATGGAGAAGACAGATAACTAGTAAAGAAACAGTGATAAAGTTCTATTAAGAAATGCTAGTTATGATAAGGAGAAATTACTGGGAGCTGCTATTTATGCCTCCTTTCTGATAATGTCATGAGGATCGCCAACGTGTGTCATTCTTTTCTTTATGGTACATTTTGACTCTCTCTAGTGGCTGCCTTGTTTCATTTTTCTGAAATGCCACATTGCTGGTAGGAAGAGAGCCATATACATACAGCCTGTGCTCACAATCTGGAACTGGCACAGCAATGTTGTATTGCTAAGCAACAGTTGGCATCACGCTGTCTACTTCCCTGGTCGTCCTTTTCGCCTGAAAAATCCAGATCAGCATCTAGCGCATGTTTTAGGTAGTGAAAAGAATAGTAGGTTTATATCTTATTTTGTGTAAAGTTTGTTTTTCATTCTTTAGTAAAATATTAAATAAGTATTCAGGGAACTTTTAGAGAAAAAATTCAGAGTACACAGTCAGAATGTGCTTTGCTCATCCCTAGGATGGCAAATCCTAATGATCTTGGAGCCTTGCAATAGAATTTTTTGTGTGAAGTGAGGCCAGTTTTTTATTCAGCCAGCAATGCCTGATCTCACAAATACAGCATGAAATAGCTAAATTAAGTACAAATCTGTGTCTTTATACTAGTGGGCCATCGGATCAGAATAGGTCTTAAATTATTCTCTTTAGTGTGTATATGCATTGCAGGATTTAACAGGAAAATATGAAGATTTGTGCACTGGAGTGCAACAGTGATAACCTTGGATTTTAAATGCCTTTTTCTGATTAAGTGTAGACTTTCTTTGCTGTTTCTATAAAAATTAATTTTACTTGCTTAGAATCCAGCACTTTAAAAAACAGAACTCAGAATCCCAGTAGAAGATACTACTAGTTAAGCAATGGTGTTTAGCTACCTGTTTTGACTTTTGTTTAGTTGTTGATGGTACTAAGTAAAATTTATTGCCAAGCTTGTTAGATAATTATCAGCTATGCACTGAAAACTCATCCTCTTTTTTTTCTTGATTTGTAAGATGTAGATAATTTTTGTTCTATATTAAGGGGTTTGTGGGTTTTGGATTTCTTTCAGTTGCAGTTTTGTGGGGGAGCTAACGTTTTTTGTTTTCTGCTCTTTTTTTTTGTGCTTTTTTTGTTTCACTTTCACTGCTCTTGTGACTTCTCTGCATTAGAAACTACAGCAAATCATACAACATTGTTTCCAGTTTCAAGTTTTTATTATCTACATTCCCAACTATTTGGTGATGTAGGGGCTTTTTTACTATGTATTTTGACCAGGTTTAGGAAAGAGATATTTTGCTGCTTGCTTTGTTGAAATTTTTTCTCTATCTAGCAGAAATACTCTATATTTTTACTTCTTCCTTTGCTGTGCTCCAGTAACCTTTGTATAAGTGCCTAAGTATGTAAGTGCACATGCACGGACACTAATACAGTCTTCACTTAATGAGCAGTTAGACTGTACATATTAAGACCCCCTTCATCTTTTAAAATGACTTCTGGTTATTCATTCTACCATCTGTTAATTCGTGTGCTCCCTGTCTAATGTGTGTGCCTGGTACTTCAGTTTGCAGTACAAAGGTGTTGTGCTATGGGTGGTTGTAAAAGCAAGTGTAAAACAGCAAATGTTTTGCAAGGAACTGATTGTGTGAACCTGTTCACAGTCTCCCCTGGTGTGATGTCCACACCTGCACAGACACCTTTTCTGGCTGTAGGGATGAGCCACAGGTCAAGTTGCTTTGTACAATTTGACAATTTGCTTTTCAGTGGAGTTCTAGGTCTTGCTACCTGTAGGAGAGGCTAAATGCCCCTGTAGTTCGACAACATCCTTGAGCAATTGGTTTTGGTCTTTAATACTTGTTAGTGGTAAAGTTTGAAGCTAAAGGGAGCTTCAGATGGGAAATTTTCAAGTTGCAAGTTTCTCAAGATTTTTATTCCCTGAAAGTAAGACATATCAAAAGGGACCATCAGCCTAGCAATATTCAAAAATATTTTTTTGCGCTATTGTCCAGGTTTTTGTAGACTTCCTCCAGACTTTTCCTTCAGTATCACTCAAAAACTTGGAAATTTTGAGGGTTTTCCTATCACCTATTAAAGGCTTTCTTGCTGTTGGAGGATGGTAAAGCTGTGGAGGTTTTTTTCCCTGCAGAGGAAATTGTTTTGCCAGGACCTGAGTTGCATGATGCATGCCCAGGTTCTGGAAATATGAGTCATGGCATTGAATGATACTGTCTGTAATTTTAAAAAGTCATTTTGGGGACATCTGGAAACAATATATTTTGTTCATAGAAACATCAGGAGAGAAGGACTTTTACAATAGGATATAGGCCTTGCTTGCTCATATGCAGAATTTCAGAATAATAATTAATATGCACAATCTACTTCTCCATGGTTGATTTCAAAATTGGAAATCTGTGTATATCCTCTTTTGGGATGATAGCTCCATCTCACCATTTGAAATTCTGAAGTGTAGAGAGAGAGAGAGACAACAGAAGAATCAGAAGTCACCCCTTGTTCTGTGCATTTGTGTGATTCTCACAGTATATTAACACATGTTTTCTACCCCTAGGAAATTTGTCCAGTCTAAGTCGTCTTGGCCTGAGGTACAATAGGCTGTCAGCAATTCCCAAGTCTTTAGCAAAATGCAGTGAACTTGATGAGCTGAACTTGGAGAACAACAACATTTCTACTTTACCAGAGGTGAGGAGTAGGGGGAGTGGACTGGGGAGGGGATGCTGCTGGAGGGCATTGATGTTTTGTAAAGGGAGTGGAACACGGGAAATTATAACTCTGAGGAATACCCTTTGTTTTAATCTAAAAGTAATGTGAATTCTGTCAATTGTATAAATGTTAGGTATATTCAATTAGTATAGAAGGACTAATGTCAAACAATTTGAGTTAAAACTGGGAGCAACACATGTGGTTGTATTTGCTGTCCTATATCTTTAGAACACCTTAAATAATGAGTTCACATTCCCACCCTTCAAGCCAGATAAGTGTTTCTCAGTGTTTCTGCTTCGTGAAGCATTAGTGCCTGGAAGTAATTGCTCAGATGACAGAAAAAAATCTGATGTGATTGCTTCTTATTTTGGATATTTATTCAATTTCTTTAGAACCTTTTAAGAGGAAGACTTCATGACACAACATAAAGTTTATAGTTTCTACTGTTTTAATGATGGTGAAACTGCTTTCCTAAGCTGTCATCCCTATGACCCCAAGTCGTCTAAATTACTTGTATAAAATGAGTTTAAAGGTTATCTAAAGATGTATATAGCAAACTATAAATAGAAGAGAAAAAATGCACACAGAATTAGGCAAAGTATGTACAGTAACAAAGGGCTGTAAGTAACTAATTTTTCTCAGATAAATTTGAGCTCAGCAATGATAGACTAAAACAGAGAATTTAATAAATGTTTGGGCAAGACTATAATTAAAGAAAATGCCTGAATGAAAGCCACCAGGCTGCTTTTAGGATGAGAGCTAAGCTAGCCCACCCCACCCAGGCATGTTACAAAAGCAACAACGGTGTAATTACAAAAAGCTAATGGGAGGGATGATTACTTGCTTTAAAACACCTTCAGTCATAATACAAAGCTCTTTGTGACTGTGCTGCCTTCTTCAGGTATATTTGCCAACAATATGTTAACACTTAAGTTTGCAGAAGTGTACAGTTTATAGTGTAGTCTGTTTAAAATAAAACATGCTGTGCTATAAGACAAAGAACTGTATTTGTAGAAGAAATTTCTGAATTTCAAAACATGAAGCCGCTGACACAACGCCTAATAAATATTTTATCTTAAAAGGATGGGCTGGAGGAAGGCAGCACTGCCACAGCTCACATAGATGTAAGATCATTGTTCTCTTTGTACTGCCAAAGCTCTCTTTCTTCTCTTCAAATGCATTTAATTACTCTAGGCTATTAGAGTGAATTAGCTAACATATTTTAGATATTTTTTTGGTATACAAGCAGACTTCAAAACCAGCTTTTTGAAATGCCAAGATCCATCTGAAGCAATAAAGTATGTTAGTGCTCAGGGACTGCCTAACCCTAGGACTAATATCTGTTAATTAAAGTATAGGTAGAAACAATATTTCCTAAGCAAAGATTATACTAATTAATGCTTAGGTTAGATTAATACTGGTTTGAAGATCCATTATTTTATCTGTAGTGGGGAAAATGCTTCACTGATACTTGCCGAGATGCCCCCAGTGTCTAAAGTTTTAGCCAGGGCATGTAGATAAGTCCCTATTAGATCCTATTTCATTTACAATAATGTTAATAAACTATTTGTAAAAGTAGCCAAAGCTTTCCTGGTGGAACAGCAAAGCCATGTTCTTAAAGCATTTACAGTGAATATGGAGCTCAAATATACAGAAATACTGACATTAGGAATATGGTTGGAATCATTATCTTGTTACTGCTCATTCCTGATTGCAGATGTTGCATTATTTATGGTATGTAATGCCATGCATAAATCTCCAATTTCTGTAATACTTAAGCAAACAGGGCTGCATTCAACTTGGTGTAGTAATAAGCAAAGGTGACACTTCAGCAGTAATTTAGATCTCATTATTCATCTCCACAGTTCCAGCAATGTGCTTGGCACATAACTAACAGATAAACTGAGATATGGGCTGCAGGGATTTCAGAATCTAATTAGATTGTCAAGAGAAATGAAACTCTGGATTCAATGGACAGCTGTTGCTATATAGTTTAACTACAGGCTTCTTGCTTTTCATTTTTTAAGGGGAAAAAATAGAATAGTAACTACTTAGGAATATTTTAGAAAATGGGAAAAACAACTGAATTTTCAAACCCATCCTGTCTGATTATCTGAAACTATTATGGTATAATTACAAGACACTGACAAGTTGCGATCACAATATGGATTTTCATGCAGTTACCAAAGATTTTTACTGGAATTATCAAGTACCTCTATTGGGAACCATTGTGTGGGGCTGATATTTCTTTGGGCCCTGTTTGGATGTGGGTGAGCTGCTGGAGCCAGAACAGCTGCTGGGGATGGATTGGACATGCTGCCCCTGTGCTCCTAGAGCAATGTGTTATTTGAAAAATTGCTTTCAGAGGAGAAAATTTACCAAACCTCCCAAATTTGTGCTCTTAAATGTGGTATGTTTGCTTTTTTTGTATCTGTCAGCATGCAGGGAGGAAGGGGGAAATAAGGTAGTGGCTGTTGATGGTGAGCAGAGATTGTTGCTAGTGGAAGTTTTATCAAATTTAACACTGGTTTGTGTGTTGCAACACTTCTTCAGGGGATGGACTTGAGGGGGGGAAAAACATTTCTAATTAGACCCATAAGGGAAAAAAGATGCATTCAAATAAATCAGTCCTAAGTTCATGGGTGGTTTTCTTCTTTCTACAGGGTCTTTTATCCAGCCTTGTCAAACTGACTAGTTTAACATTGGCCAGGAACTGCTTCCAGTCCTATCCTGTGGGTGGCCCGTCCCAGTTCTCCACAATCTACTCTCTCAACATGGAGCACAACCGCATCAATAAAATCCCCTTTGGAATTTTCTCTAGAGCTAAAGTATTAAGTAAGCTGAACATGAAGGTGAGGCACAGAAACATGCTACTGTGTAAAATCAATGAGGAGCACTGTTTGCTGCTTCATGAATTCTGGCACATTTAATAATGTAAGGAATGAATTTATCACGCTGAAGTGGATGCTGCTGCTATCACATATATAAATAATTCTGTATTAGTCTAAAGTTGTGCTATTTAGATGTTGCTAATTTGTCTTTGTTTGTTAGTTAAGATTTTGTCACATTTGCTGTTTGAACAATGAAAATAAAGCTGGCTGCAAAGTTCTTGAATATCCACATGGGACACAAGCATGTAGATTAGCTTATTTCTCCTACAGACACTGTTACAGTTTACATTATGAACAGAATTATGTAAAATATATATTTTTAAATATAGTCTTTCAAAACCTAAATCTAGAGACTTTTGGCAATAGTTGAATAGCATAGCAAAAGAACTTCTAAGTGTGCTAATACAGTTAAAGTAGGGAAAAGAGAGATATTTTTCTGTGAATAGATTTAATTAAAGAAATGCTTGAGCAGTAGGTAAGCTCAGCTACTGTTTTAGAATACAGTTTGACACAAATGAATCCTCAATTTGCATTAAGTCTAGTTTTTATCACATACCCATTTGTAACTTTGCCTGTTTACCAGAACTTTGTATGACCATTTTTAAAAAGATTTTGTGGTCTAAATCATATATTTTAGAAACATTTTGAGCAGTAATATGTTCAGAGTAATTTCAATGGCTTTTACTCTGAGCCATTAAAGTGTACAGGGGTTTTTTGATTCTTTTTTTTAATTGTTTCTCCTCAGTGGGGTTTGGTATGTGGGTACTAGTGGGTTTTTTTATTCTCTTGATTGGTTTGTTTGGATTTTTTTTTCTAAACTCCATATATTTTTAGGATTCAAAGGTGCTTATTTGCTGATAAGCACCTTTGTAAGTTATGGTGAACTTTCTGTTCCTTTTTTGAACCCACCATCCATAGTATTCAGCAGAAATAGGACAAAAAAATGTTTTAACCACTGTATGAGATCTTAACTATGTGCTTCTAATTTTTCCACTTCAGTTCATATTAGTAACAGAGTGTCAATTCTGTAACTCTAGATTGGTACCACTAATACTTGGTGGAATTTGAAAAAAATTTGCCAACTGCCAACATTTTATTCTTCTGATTTCATTATCAGCAATGTTGTTATGAAGTATTTCTGTTAGCAGTTCATTTACTCTGTCAGATGCATTCCCAGCTTCTTGCAAGGGCAAGCCCTAAATGTTTGATATGTTAAATCACAGGACAATCAGCTGACGTCTCTCCCCTTGGACTTCGGGACTTGGACAAGTATGGTAGAACTGAACTTAGCGACTAACCAGCTCACAAAAATCCCTGAGGATGTATCTGGGCTTGTTTCTCTTGAGGTGAGAAGAGTATGAATTAACAGCTAAGTGAATATTTGCAACGTAGGGATGCTCTACTTCAGGTTTAAGTAATACTACTTTTGGGTCAAATAAAGCTAAATAAATGTATCTGTGCTGTTTAATTCCCTGTTTGTGGCTGTTGTCAACAGCTTTTTAATGCTGTTCTTTAGGCTCTAGATGAGTGTGCACAAGCCACTATGTACAGGTATATTTTTAGCCATGTAGAAAGAAAAATTTTTCTCAACAGGAATCAGTGTTGTAAATGCAATGTTGCTGAACTTGGTTCAATTCCTGGAGACCAGCATGGAAGCAGCAGGGATCAGAAAAACATAATGAAACATTCTACAGCCAGGGTTGGCTTGAGTGTAGCTCTGTGATCCTTGTTGGCAGCCAGGTGGGAATTCTCAGCCTTTGAGGGGAAAGAACTCGTAGGTTAAAAGCATGAACTAAACCTGCTCTGTCCCCTCATCCTGTTTCTCAGGGTACCATCAACAGAGACAAATTATTGCCTTGGAGGGACAGAAAGATAGAGGTACTTGTTTGGGCAGTTGAGGGGACTTTGTAGGCTCTGTGGGTTGCTGGGAAAAATCTGTTAAAGAACTATAACAAATGGCATATTTGAAATTGCAAATTTCCAATGTGACTTCTTCTGTGAATATTTAATTACTCCTGCAGTGTCGAGCAAAAATTATGACAGAGTAATAGTTACTTAATAGTCCAGTTCTCTTTTAAGTTAAGGCTGTGGTTGATGTGATTGGGAAATTAGTAACCTCTAAAAACTGGGTTTGCTGGTGGTCTGTGGGCTGCTGAAGCTGGAGAGCTGCTTGGTCTGCTGACCTGTTACCACTTTGTTTCTCTGTAATTAAAAAACCTAATACAAAGGGCTGCTTGGGCAGTGTTTGCACAAAAGTGAAGGTTCCCACAGCAGTGCTGAGTCAGCTGCATTGCACATAGGTAATACTGTCTGTTCCTGCCTTTGTTTCTTGATACATGATTAAAACATTACTGTTCTCACTGCTCTGGGCATGTGGAGTGCATAAAGGATGGTCACTGAAATGCTGCTTGTGCTAATCCTCAGGCATTGGCTGTCGATTCTCACTTTGATTCTCACCAGGTCTTTATTTTGTTCCTGCCTGTGGTGTTTTCACATTACCTGAAGCTAGTGAGAGTTGGGATTATTGGTAGAAGACAGGCACTTGCAACCTTGGCTGGTTGTGTGGCTGGCATGAAGGTCCATGCTGGCTGCTCTTTCACATCCTCATGTTTCAATGTACCTTCTTAAAGAACTAAATAATAGCATTGTTTAATCAGTAATTAATTATCTGACCACTCACGGTGCTGTTATTAGGCTGATTACTTCCAAGAGCTGCAGGGTTTCTCTGGAGGAAAAATGGTGTATTAGTGTAACCCCTGTTAACTTCCCTGTGGAATGGTGAATAACTCTGTTAACTGACCCTGCAAATAAGGATACACTTCTTGAACCTATGGTATTTATAGTTCAACTCAGAAAGGAGGAGAAAAACGAGAGGGGACAGCACTGTAGTAGGTGTGGGTGTGTGATGGCAACCCATTTTGGAAAGCCAGTGCTCTGCTTAGGTGCTCCCATCTGTGTTTATTTCCTGCTGCTCCTAACCAAAAGGACACAGGGAGAAGAGGAAATACTAAGCATTTTAAGGAGAACTTGGCAAGCGTAGCAAATAATGTAAAATATGATTATGAGGTGGCTATAAGGAAGCATAACAAAATCATAGGCAAATTCAGGAAGAAATTGTTTTTCTTTGGTTATTTGAAGAAATAAGGTTTCTATTGTGTTTGCTTTGCATTTATTATTGTGAATAATAATATTTGAAAGTAGTATATCCTAAATGTATGCATTTGTATCATTAAAGATTTGAAAAAAAAAGTTAAATCACTGACTTGTTTTATTTTTAAAAAATTTTCAGCTACTTCCTTAATGTAAATGTAGGGTAATGCTGGACTTCATTACTTGCAAATATTTTTAAAAAATCTATCTTAATCTTTTATTTACTTCTTGTGTTGCTGAAATTCTGAGTTTGGTTGTTGTTTCTTTTTGAGGTTCTTATCTTGTCAAACAATCTCCTAAAGAAACTTCCGCATGGAATTGGAAATCTACGGAAACTGCGAGAGTTGGATCTAGAGGAAAACAAACTGGAATCCTTGCCAAATGAAATAGCTTACCTCAAGGATCTGCAGGTGAAACAATAATTGGTTGAGATAAACATCTTACGTCCTTTATTTACACCATGCTCATTTAATTGCAGCTTGTTGGATCAGTGGAAACTATTTGAGACTGGACATAGAAACAAAAGTTAAGAGTCTTGTGCAACTTCACTCACAATTAGTCCCCATTAACTGTTCCCCTGCTGTATTAGTTAATACTGAACGTTTAAAAACGTTAAACGTTTGAAGGTTTTAACTGTTGTACCATGAGTGCAGTACCACCCCAGGAATTATTTCACTCATGTTCATGAAATCTTCTATGTTTAGGCATGTGTTTTATTAGGCACCTTTTTGTTTTTACATTCAGGAATGCTTAATAGATATTGGAATTGTTGCTGAATGGTTGAAATTTTTCTTGTTCAAATTCAGGAGAGTAGAACCCATTCATTTGTCAGATACGTATCTTGTTACTTGCTGTTATTCCACGGAAAAATCATTAAGTTAATTTGTAAAAATGTGTTTTTCCCTTAGAAATTGGTTCTGACTAACAATCAGCTGACCACCCTTCCCAGAGGAATCGGTCACCTTACCAATCTGACACACCTTGGGCTCGGAGAGAACCTTCTCACACACCTTCCTGAGGAAATTGGTAAGATCTTGTTATCTGGTTTGATGCAGTGTGTCTGGACAAAGCACATATCATAGCCAGCTATTCTGTTCATCAGTAAAAGCCACAAAATTCATTTGAATCTTCTAAATATGTACAGCCTGATGTGAAGCATGTGCCACAGGAACAGTGCTCGGGTGCACGATCTTTATCTTGCTGAACCTTAGTGGAAAGGATGCACTGTTTTCTTTCAGTTCTGCTGTAGAAAGCTGCTCAATACACACCAACTCTTAATGGTGACATTCCTTATCTCCAAATTCTCCCACAATTTTTGTCTTATGCACGACTCTACTTCATCAATCTGTTCTTGGAGAGAGAAGGGAAGTGTGCTGATCCTACTGTAATGCCATGGTGTAGGCAAAACCCTTGTGGTAAGGTGTAGACTGCTAAAGCAAATGTTTCTCCTGGTAGTCCTTCTGCACACACTTTTGTTTATAGGCCCTCGTATTGTTTTTCACCTTGATGAGGTTAGAAAAGGAAGTGGAGGAAATCTACAGAAAGGAAGGAATAGGATGGCCCACCTGAAACATTCAGACTAGGTGTGTTTCAGAGTGTCTGAAACTGAGAGCCCATGTTTCTTCTATGATTGGTCTTCTTGATATTAGTCCAGAGCACAATTCCGAGCACTTAAGTTAAAATCTGAAGTTTGGGCTTATTATGGGGAAAAAAACTATGGGAGAAGCTAGACCAAGCAAAATGTGATCAGAAACAGTGATGTACAGATGAAGAAGGCATGGTTTGTCTCTCACATCATCCTTGGTGAGGAGCCATTACAGCTGCTCATCTTGTATGTGCCTCAATGTGAGAAAAATCTAAAATAATCTAAACCCAGAACTTTGTAATTTATAAGCTAGTGGAGAGAGTTTGGATGCTGTGGAAACAAACTGTGGAATTAAAATCAATAAGATTTTAAATACCATTGCAGGAGTACAGTTTCGTTATTAAAGCTGATTATCTTCACAGGTGAGGGAAGAGTTACTTATTATCAGGTGTGACTGCTTCATGTATCATGCTATGAACTGTTTATTTTTTTTTATAGCTTCTCCTTTTGGTTGATTTTCCATGCCATGAGTCCTGCCTACTGCTTTCTCTTGTGAAAGATGAAATAGTCTCTTAGGTTATAGGAGATGTTTATGGTATATAAGATTGGAAAGTGAGGAATATTTTGGGGAGGACTTCTATATTTTTGAAAGCAGGAATGGAAATCTTAAGAAGAAATTACTGCAATACAGGTTAACCAGGAGCTGAAAAAGAAAGTATCTGCAGTAGAGGCAAACTGTAAAATTTGAATTCAGGAAAAAAATTTCACACTTGTTAGTTCCATTTAATAAATGCATAAGTTAATCTTTCTGTGCAGAGAATTTGCACTCTTCTGCTTTTTTCCTGTGACACTACAGTTATGGCTTCAGGCCTTTAATATATGGATTCTAATGACATAAAAGGAATGACATAGATATTTTTAAAGAGAGTAGATCCTGTATAAGTATTTCCTAGGTCCTTTTCACTAGATAGCTGTTCCATGTTGCCTGCACTTGCATAGCTCTTGAATGGCTATGGTGAAGTCCCTCTCAGTTCTCTTATTCTCTATATTTGCAGTTCATTTATTATCTAAAGGAGATGCACCAATGGATATTTTTAAAAAATTGGTTCTTGCTTAGGTACTGGTGAACAGAACTTGCTGTGCTTGAGAACAGGAGTCTCACTGACTCAAGGTTCTGCATAGGAAAGAGTCCTCAAGTGGACTCAGAGCCTCTGTCTCAAAGTTATAAACTGCATGAATTGAAAAGATACTACTACTACTTATTATTTTATTTTAACCAGGTACACTGGAGAATCTGGAAGAACTGTATTTGAATGACAACCCCAATCTGCACAGCCTTCCCTTTGAGCTGGCTCTTTGCAGCAAACTGTCAATAATGAGTATTGAGAACTGCCCGCTCAGCCATCTTCCACCTCAGATTGTTGCAGGAGGACCCTCCTTCATCATTCAGTTCCTAAAAATGCAGGGACCATATCGTGCCATGGTCTGATGCTCATCGACTTGTCCAATACACTGTACAAAATACAAACTGCATTAATGTTGTAATTGTCTGTATATGTATATATAATATAATATATGTGGTTTATATTATATTATATATATATAAATATATAAATAATATAAAAAGGCAAATTTAAGACTGCATTATGTGTTTCTGCTAATAGAGGAATCATAGCCATTTAGATTTTTTTTTTATTCTGTAAAAATGCTTGTCTAAGTTTTCTTTGCTGAACTTGATGGAAGTTGTCTGAATAATCTGAAAATGCCAGTTCATTTAAAGCAATTGCCAATGAACTCAAAGTTGAAATTTAAGGGAAAAAACCAGTTTTGCTTAGATTTACTTTCAGTTAAGAGAAATGTATAACCTTTATATAATGAACTTTTCTGTTTTCCTCCCCCCCACACTTTTTTTTGTGTCAAAACCTGAAAGGGTCACGTGCCCTGAGGTTGGGATTTTCTTTTAACTTATTTTGAGATTTGAAGCAAATGGTGTTTTTATATTGTTTACAGTCAGAGTAAATCACTGGATTTTGTTTTATTCTGATTTGCTCTGTTTTAATCAATCATATCTAGAGTTTATATGCCTCTGCTGATGAATTTTTATCAACCAGTTTGTATACTAAAAACATACTCATCAGAACAACTGGCAGGTGAAAAGGATGCAGTCAAAACAAAAAGAAAAGAAAAAAAAAGCTTGAATTCCTTTAAGTCTTGCTTCCCTGAGTTATCAGTTGCAGGCATAACATATCTGAACTGAGCCTTTTGCAGTTGGTCTTTTCTAGCACAAGTAAACCTTTTCAGATTGGTAAAAATGTGGAGTATCCTCAGTGAAGAGCGGTTTTCATTGTGTGAAGTAACAAGTCCATGAGGTCTAACAGTACAGTTAAGTGACAAGGAAATAATATATATGTACATTTTTATTACAATGTTGAATCATAAACTACAGCAGGCAATTTTAAGGATTCCTTATAGACCTTGTACAATAAATGAATGTGTCTTACTTTTAAACACTGCAATATATGTAAGTTTTAAGGTTGGTTAACAATGTACTATGGTTTTATATCTTGACTTGCCTTGTACCTCCTTCCATTATGGAACTTCTGTGTCCAAGCACAATATCTTCACACTGTGCTGTTTTGCTGCTGAACTAAATGCACTTTTCCCCACAGCTGGGGCACTTGCTTCAAAATATTCAGTTCAGTATCTTGATTATTCTTTTTTAAACTTCATCCTATCTGTTTCAGTATTAAACCGATCTATTAAAAAAGAGGCACCTTTTTCATTTGTGCAGAGATGTTGGTAGCTCAAGAGAAACACTGTAAGTAGTGGACATTCAGTTTTATCATGAATTTCTTGGCTGTTTAGAAGGCAGAAGATGCTTCAGGGGAGATTTACACTATTGCTGCACTTGCAGGGCCAGTTGTCCTTTTTCAGGAGGGTAAGAACTCGAGGCAGTCACATTCCATGGTTACCCAAGAACTGTTCAGTTTATACTCACTGGAATTGCTGCTGGGGTAGTGTGACTTACAGGACTGTACCTTTTGCACAAAATCAAATCAATGGATGCCATGGGAAATCTGTTTCACATGCAGAAGTTTGGGAATATTATTTCTGGCTTTCGGGCATGCTTATTTAGATGTATTTCCTCGATCTACTTGCATTTTGTTTTGTTGTATGTCTTTTCATTATCAAGGAGTAAGTTTTAAATGGAAGGCAGGTGGAGATATAAAACCTTAGAGGGCTTAAACATGCTGTAAAACTATTGTAGATGTCACTGGATTTTACTAAGTAATGTTCTGTTCTTTCTCACACACTCTCGTTCCCCCTCTTCCCATTTTTTTTTTTTTACATCTACTGTAGCTTTTCAGTTTAGACTTTAGTTTATAAAAAGCTAGTTCCTTACAGTTCTGCCTGAGTTAATCTCTCTCAGCACTAAGGTGTTAAAATATGAAGATGCTGAAATGCTTAGTATCAAGACTGTAATCTAAGTTCTGAATATACTGCAAAGTCCGTGTTTGTGCCCTCAGGTCACTAAGGGGGGAAATCGAATTGATTAATATGGTTCCTTAAGCAAAAGTGGCGACCCCTTGTGTTTCCAAACATCTTGGTCTCACTCCGTCTGCTCCTCAATCCCGTTTTTATACGAGATCAAGGGATTGAATTTGTTTAGTTTGTAAATATGTTGATTATTCACCTTGTTAAGGTACATGGTTAATGACTGTATGATTGGAGCTGACCCTCTCACATAAATTCCGGTGGAGAAGTTGGCTACCAAAATAGTGCTCGTTACACTCACTTAAAAACAAGCTATTCTTTTCAGTACACTTATAGGAATAAATAAAGCTATGTTTTAATTCATTACTATATTAAAAACAGGATATTTTTTTCAAACTATCTTTGTATAGTATGGTTGTTGCAATGCCAGATAATCCTGAGCCCTGTTTTAGGAGTTTAATTTTATACACTTTGAGGTGGATGCTTATTTTTTCAGTGTCTCAAGGGATATTTGAATAAGAGCAGTGTGAGAGAAGTTCGGGTACAGGAAAAATCAAGTCAGAAGAATCGGAAAAGTTCTCTAAAATCATCTGAAAGTTTAAAGTATTAAATATCTGGCACAGATTTGGAACACATGCATATAAATCCATATAGGTACAATACATGGGTTTATATCCAGATCTATACATAGATCCATATAAATCCAGCCATTTTGATCATTCAAAATAGTCTTATCTCCTGAAATAACAGACTTTTGCATTTCCCAGGATGCTGGATTGTAAACTGTGTAGATTCTAAATGGTTTTATTGCCTGGTGACATTCAATTGAACAGCCATACTGGCTTACATAGGTTTAAGAATTTTATTTGCCCATATCAGTTAATGTATGAATGGAAAGAACTTCATTCTGACAACTGTATGTATACATAAATACAAAAATGTATTTGTGTATCTATACATGTATGAAAGCATAGACAAGGTGGAGAAATAAATTATTTATAGCATTTTTGACAATAAGATTGAGAAACAAGTGATTCCCAGATACTTGTATTAAATATTTATCCTCCTTGGTATACTGAGGGAAATAATTTAGAATGGTTATTGAAAAATGTGACAATCTTTACTTTGGGTGAAAATCATTACCTTGATTGCTTGTCCATAGCCAAAATATTAATATTGTATGTGTCTGTGCCTGTGTACATACATACTCATGCCCCATAGACACTATCCTGAATCATGCCTTGATTTAATAAGCTAAATTATTATAGACTATGTAGTAGTATGGAAGTCTGGAGAGGTATAAAGCAGATCAGAGATTTGCTAAACCATGAAAAGAAGGAGCAGTTGCTGTTGTGACTCGCGTTGGTCACGTTTTAATTTACTAGATAGGAATTTGTTTGATAATTCTTTGCAAAAGAATTTTTTAGCATAAGCCTGTTCAAGTTGTGTCTCTTACTGTCCCATGTTCAAGTTTGTCACCAAAATTGTCTGGTATAAGTGCAGTGGAAATGCTGCTTGTGAAGCTGGGTCACACAGTTGTGTAATTGGGACGTTTCATTTTGGCAGATGCAAATGGAAATGTTGACCTTCATACACCTTTTTTAGAAAGATTTGGATTCTAGAATATTTGCTTCAGTGCCTCTCTTTGATTTAGTATTTTTAGGAACGTGCACGTTTAGACATCTTGAAGGCTGTGTTTGCTCATGTACATGCTTTAGACAATTTAGATTGTCTCTGGTTAGTGCTTAAACCCATTGTGTCACCTGGAATTCAAGTGTCATCTTCAGTCTTCAGAGCTTGAGAAATATCTTTTATTTAACAATTAGAAAACTTTGAGAGGTTATTTTTTCTCCCTTTTTTTTTTTTTTTTTTTTTAACCCAAAAATAAATTAAACTTCTGAATCAGCACAAATCCATACCAGGAGACTTTTCATATCTGGATGCAATGAAGAATTTTCCTGTCAGTATCACACCTCAGTTTTACTAAATAGACATGCCAGAATAGCTTGTAGTTAGAAATGTGCAGTTGGCAGTAATTTGCACAACACAAACTTCAAGGCACATTAAGGACGATTACAAACAAATGATAGGATCTATGAATGGGTTTGTTTTCACATTAGCAAATATCAAAAAATTATGGTTTTTATTATTATTCTGATTTAGATCTTAACCAGGACTGCAAAGGACCTTTGCTGTGGAAAAATATCAGACCACACTAATTTTGTGGTTAAAAGCTAAGTGAGAGTGTAAACAGTCTACAAAAATGTACTTTTAATCTGAATTATTGTAATGTTGTTATGTCTATATAAAAGATTGCCTTGCTTTTTTAAAAGAGTCATTCTGTATCAATGCATTCATTATAAATAGTATATTTGTAAATAAGCTGCCACTGAGTCTTTTCAAAGTTTTCTAGTATTTTTAGTCTGATATTAACCTGGATGTAAATCTACTTTTGCAGCATCTCAAATTTTTAAGAACTGCTTTCTCATTATATACTTAACCACTCTTCAAAAGATCTCAAAATATAGATTTTCATGTGGAGCAATTACAGGAAACTTCAAAAGTTGGATGATAGTCACTTCTTTACTCAAAGTCATGTAGACTGGAGACATCTTGTAAAGCAAATATTGGTAAAAAAATTTATATTCATTTTGATATGGTTTAGTAGGGCATGTAGTAAAAAAACCCACAGCTTTATCTGATGGGGAAAATCAATCTTGGATTTTAGTGCAAAATGCATTTCAGCAGCAACAAAATTAAAGTAGGTATAGAATTGCGATACCTACAAGACAGACACCAGCATTTAATCTTCAGGTTTAATAAAAGACAGTATTGCCAAGCTGCCATGCTACTGATTAAACTGATATCTTCCAGCTCTGTGAAGCTCATTGCACAGACTACTACAAGAAAATCATGCTTACATCCTGCCCTACAAACAAACAAAAAGCCAGTGTCCTTGGAAGTCAGAACAGAAAGACCTCAGCAGTTTGGACGTGAGGAAAGAGGAAGAGGACTGTAGCTGGTGGCTTTAAAAAGCTGGAACCAGCTCTCATAGTGTGCAGCAGTCACTTGTGCAATAATGAGTGCTTCTGTCATTTCATCAGACCCCTGCTGATTAAAATCAGTAGAGGGTCTGATCAAGAGACCTAAATTTTGGTCTTTGAGATGAGTCAATCCCTGTAACCATAAGTGATCCGACAATCTGAGAACAAGCCACTCTCCCTACCATGGCAGTCCTGTGCTGTGATGCTGGACCACCTGCCACCCACCCCTGTCTGACAGGGCTGTGCAGATGTGCAGAACAGGGATGTGCAGTACTCTGTGTACTGCTCCAGGCATCACCAACTACAGTTTGAAGGGCTTGCAAAAAGGAACCAGCATCTGCATCAGTAAAGGCATTTAGTAGCCTTGAGAGATGAAGCAAATTCACAGAAGAAACTTAACTTTTTCTTTTTTTTTTCTTTTAGTTTTACATCTCTGTGTATTTCTGGCCTCTGCGACATCCTGTGTCTAATAATTCTACAATATAATTATGTGCTGGGTGAAAAAGTACTTCCTTTTGTTTGTTTCAAATCATGCCACCTTATTTCATTTGGTGACTTCTAGTTCTTGTAGAACTAGAAATGGATGAACAGTTTTTTTCCTGTTCATCTGCTTTTTACCACTCTTGAAGGTTTTGGATTTATTTTCATAAACTTTTTTCTTCAAGTCATGGAGTTCTAGTTTTTTATCTTCTCTTCAAACTAAACCTCTTCCATTCTCTGATAATTCTTGCTGCCTTTTGCTGTGGTTTTCTAGTCCCAGCTCTGAGTCCTTTTCCTAGTGTGTGGCCTTTAGCAACCTCTTTTGTTCTTTGTGTACATCTACTTTGTGAAATAAAAGTACAGTTCTGTTACGAAAAATTAAAGTTGAGTGGGTGATAAAGTTTAGTACTAAACGCTGGTGAGGAATAATCCCACTAGGCAAGGATCAGATTGGGATTTATAGTTCAGAGGCCGGCCACCCTCTGCCATAATTAATTGTTTCCTATGATTAGCTATGACTGTCTTTCCCCTTACAACTAGGTATAAAACCAGAACTAATATGGAATTTTTCACAGTGTGCTGATTTAAATAATGCCAGGATTTAAAATACTCTCTTCATGCTAAAGAGTTCATTGTTTTGGGAGATGTGACTTCTGAATATTTCAGTTGACCTTTTTAAACTGTCAAAGCCAAACATTTTCTGAAAATACTGGGAAATTTCTGATATTATTACTGTTTTTTGGAAGAGAAATTGGAGACTACATTGGTTGGGTTTTATTTTCTTCTTTTAAGTCTTTGTAGAAAGCTACATAAGAAATTCTTGTTAAAAAAGAGAGAAGAAAAGGAACTTTCCTTGACCATTCCATGACAGGGAGCATCCTGCTCACAATTGGTGTCAGCCAGAGCTTGGCAGCCACCTGGGCTGGGGGAAGCTTGCTGGTTGTAACCACTTTTTGTTCAGATGGTTGAAATGAGCATCTCCAGAGGAGCCTGGCCATGAGAACCCTGCTATTTGGCTCTAATTGAGTGAAAAGTGAAAACTGAGTGAAAAGTGAATAATGTGTCTTGTTTCTGCCACCTTGTGTCCTTAAGGCTATACAAAAGGGCTCAGAAATATGCAGACGGTGTCTTGTGTGCTTGTGGAGAGACAAACAGATGACATGTTTGTGTGATTAATCCAGCCCAAGTGCTCCAGGATGCCCAGTGTCCCAGCACTGCTCTTCAGTGACAGGTGCTGCTCTCCACTGGTGGGAGTTGAGCATTTTAGATACCCACTGTATGTTGTTTAGTGTACAAATATTGCATAAAATCTGAACATTGGGCAGCTCTATAGAGCTTACTTGGTGCTGTGAACTCTTTGTGATGGCCAGAGTAAGACAAAAGGTGTTAGAGGGCTGGAGATGGTTAGCTCTGATACAACTGGAACAGGCTGAGTGCCTTGAAAGCTAATTTGTTTCATTTTCGCAATCCATCTCAGTCAAATAAAATACATCATCTCTTCCTTCAACCCTTGCCTCACTTCGGATTGCAAGAGTGGGAGATAATTTGATTACCAAGATCAAATGATGATGTTTTAGAGGAGGAGCCATCTGGAGTTTCTGAGTGAGCAGCTGGCAGCCTGGGCTGCACAGTTAATGATCTGACTATGTGCCTTGCAACTATTTTTTTCTGCTGCAAAACCTTTTAAGAGTCTTCAGAGATCAATCTACCCCGCTGCCTCCAAATAAGATGCTATCTGCAAAATTGTAGACAAGTGTTCTCTTTTAAAAGCTCTTTCCACAACACCCTCTTTTCCCTTTCTATTAGTAAAGTATTTCTTTGTTAAGATTCATAATGAATCCTTAATATGCTGTAGTTTGGTACTTGCCTTTGCTTGTAGTGGCTGGTTTGCATTTTGTCCTGCATTATTACAGCTGTACTGCCTGAAGTGATTTCCAAACTTCATGTGGTCAGTTTTAATGGAAATATATTTTTTTCCTTGAAAATCTTAAGATGTTGTTTGAAAACAGCTGTGGTAAAGACAGTGCAGTAAAACTCCTCTCCATATGACCCAAGGTTTTTGGATGCCCTTCATCATTTTTCATCCTTGCCAAGTAATGTTAACTGAGTGGGAAGTTATAACTAACTTAGAATTATCTATCCTTGCCAGAGCAGCAGTGGGCAAGAAATATAACTAGGTATGGAGCTTCTGGTCAGTGAGGCAACTCTGATTTCAGGCTTTTTAATAATCTCCAAGTCAAGCACTTCTTTTTAGGCCTGCCAGGCATTTCCAGCCTCACAAAAAGCTGCATCAGACAGTGCCATGTGGTTCTGATGTGGGAGACAAGGAGAGAGTCCCACAGCTCCAGGGAGTCAGAGGTTTGCCTGGAAAGACTGAAAAACGCTCGAGGCAATTCCCTAAAAGCAAATTGAGCCAAGTGGAGAGCGAGTGGTAGCCTGCCAGCCTCTCCTGATTGATGCTTTTGGTAGCTCAGGCTGCAGCTCCAGGCACAGCCAGGCAGGCAGGACAGCACAGCCAAGATTCTTGGGTCTGTGGCTCCACCAGATGGATGGTCCTGAGGCCAGGCCACTGCTCTTTCTGAAGAAGCTTTTGAAATTTGAGAGGGTTGATGTCACTTTAAAACAGAACTGTATCTGGAAGTAGCAGAATCCCCTATGAGAAGGAGGGGCTTCTCTAGCATTGCTTCTTTTCCCCCTGTGAGCTCTTCAACTCCAATCAACTCTGATCTCAGCCTCTCCACTTGTGCTCCTTCCTGCCAACTCTCTTACTTCAGATTTCACTCTTTTGCCAGCAGCCAGGTATCTCACCCCCATGCCTCCCACACTGCTGAGCTGAAGTAAATGGAGGAAGGCAAGGAGAGCAAAAAGATGGTGTAGGACAAGTGACTTCTTCCCCATATGCCTGTTGGTGCAGCCAATTCCTCTGAACTTGCTTTGTATTGGTTATGAGCCCCTTTTCTCCAGTTCTATTGCAGAATGGAAACACCAAGAGAAAAACAGGATTTGGGAACAGATGGCTGGGAGAGGAAAATAAAAAAGATGGATCAGCTGCACATGGCACAGCTGTGCATTGCTGTACAGCTTCTCTGTTGGCTCCTTGGACACAGCCAGGTTTTTATATTGTGTCTCAGAGTCCCTGTAAAGGGATGGATGTCTGAGTACCTGCCAGATAAAAGATTTGGCTTGGGGTACATGTCAAGACTCAGAAAGGAATGAATTTTGATTAAATGGCAATTCTATGGCCAATCTGTGCTCCAAACCATTTAGGAATAAGGATGGATGATTCAATTTTTGAAGTGACACAAAATGCTTAACAGTCCGGTAAAGAGTTCTGAAATATGTGTAATGCTTAATAATATTCATCACTTCTGCTTTAGGAAAACCCACATGCTCCCACAGTTAAACTGTTCGTGAAGTATTAATATGAAAATTACATTCTCATTTAATACAAACATTCTTTAGAAATGTTTAAAAATTTACATTTTTAAAAGATATTTGTTAAATTTGCCACAATTGCTTTTTACCATTTTTGTCTTTTGCTCTGCTTAAGGAAAACTAAAATTGGATTGTAGTGAGGAATCAATGGTGATCTTCAGTGACTTCAGTTCCAGAGGACTTTGCTGGCCTGGCAAGGTGTCCCAGTGCTTAGGGAAGCACATGAGCCTCGTGGCTAGGTGGGTAGATCAGAAGGGCTCCTCAACAAAATGGTTTTGAGTGCTTTCAGTTAAAGCCAGTTGCAGTAGCAGTGAGCTGCCTTTCTGAAGATTTGGGGAGTATTTTTCGCCTAGCTAGAACGAAAGGGTGCTGGGTTTTCAGTGGTGCTGTTTTCCTGTGTGTGACTGAGGGCACTGGTACTATGCCTCTGGGAATGCTTGGATGCTGTATGGCAATTTCCACTTTATGATTGTTGCCCAGCAAATGGCTTGGCCTCAACAAGTGGAAAGAAAGAGTTCAGGATGGGTTCAATTCTCCCTTTCTGGGGAGCTCCAGTGTTTCTCATGGATTGCTTTGTCTCTTGCTCCTCCTCCTGCCCTTGTGTTTCACTGGGTCTGATAAGCTGAACAGCAGAATATATATGGAATAGCAGAGATTGCTCCTTTCCCTTCCCTCAGCTATGGCTCCCATCAGTTTTTCTTGGAGTGGCAGAGGGTGTTAAAGACATCAAGCCTTGTGAAAATGGGGATGGCATCCTGTGTTGATGGGAGCACTGACCTGCTGTATCCTTCATCAGAGTGCAAAGACAAAGTCGTGGCAGAAGAATCTGCTGTTCTGTTCAGGGTTGAAAATGACTTCTCGGGGAAAAAAGAAAAAAAGTAAGAGTTTGAAGCAGCAGAGATTAATGCTTACTGACATGTGCTCAGTTTTCTGTTACACTTCAGGGAATGACATGGATTATTTTGCTCTTGAATTTTGTATGGCAGGAATTTCCCTTGGTACCTAGGATGCTTCCAGGGAAAAGGAAAATCTGAGTTGAAAAAGTGCAAGTGGAGATATAGTGCTTCACTCAGCCTGCCTTCTCTAAGTGCTTTGTCCTCATTACACATTACCACCCTTGATTCCCAGATAGGATAAATGTTTCCTGGGGAGAGAGCCAGTTTGTATTGCTGAAAAGCAACTGACAGTGCTGAATAAGCAAATACATCAAAAGCTGGTGTTTAAACTTAATTTGAGCCTCTCAGGGAAAAAAAACAAGTTGTACCTTGCTATCTATAATATCCCTATGCAATATCACTGTGACTGTGTCTTGCAATCTGCAATATCCCTGTGCAATCTGCATAGGGGTAATTGTCTTGTAGGCAGTGTGGGAATGAGTGCAGTAATGATGATGGATGCAGAACCTGCAAACCACTGTGAGGATGGAAACTCTGGCCCTGGAGAGAACCCTTCATCCTTTGCCCACCAAATGAAGATGGTTTCACTCTGGTTTTGGCTCGCCTGGCTGCCACCACGCAGGCCAGGAAGGTGTTGGACCATGGACCAGCTGGAGTTCAAATGTGGGGCAGCACTTGGCCCTGCTCTGGGGGCTGAACCTGCTGTGACCTCCCCATTCTGGGTGGTCTCCCTGCAGAGACAGGTGCCCTCTCCTTCCCTCTCATGGAACAGATCGTGTGCAAGCATTCCTGCTGTGTCCAAGTGGGTGGATTGTGGCTGGGATGTGGAAAGAAACTTGGTGGAACTCTCCCCTTTGGCTTGGCCTGATGGGAAAGGGACAGCACAGGGAGAAAACAGCTCTGGAAAGCTGATGGCAAGCTCTCCCAAGCACCCCAGGTACTTATAACACCCAGCTGAGTCCACAGTGAAGGTTTTTCCTTGGAGGAATGTGCCCCTTTCCACCTTTTTCCCTCTACTCACTGCACCCCTGGCTAACAATTCAGCTGAGGTGGGGAAGGAAAAGTCTCAACTTGGAAGGGCTCTGCTCACCATGATATCTTTTTCTGGGGGCTTGGCTCAGCCTGTGCTGGGTTTGATTGCCAGCAGACCTGGGTTTGCCCTGATGTCTATGCTTACTGTCCCTTGGGAGCTGAGGCCATTCAGAGGAGAGGCTGGGGCAGGAGCAGGGGTGGAAGAACTGCTGCCTGGGGGAGGAATTACGGCAGCCTGTGGGCTGCAGCTGGCATGGGGACAGCAGGGACACAGCGGGACGGGGTGGGCGGTGATCCATCTGGGAGGGGAGTGAGCCTGTGCAGAGGAGTGTGGGGCCATGATTTAGGACTGGGAGACTTGCAGGGCTCTGGATGCTGCCTGTGTCCTCCTCTGTGTCCCCAGCTGAGGCAGCTGGTCTGAGCATGAGGAGCTGGTGCAAAGCACAGTCTCCTTCCAGAGCTACTGCAGTTCCCGGATGGCTCCTCAGTGTTATTTGCTTTTGCCACTAGATGGTGAAGTAAAGAATAAGGGAAAACACAGAAGTCTCGCTGTGTTCTCCGGCCTCCCTCCCTGTGAAGCCATGCTGACATGCTCTGCTTTCTGGGAACCCGGCAATTTCAGGCAATTATTCCCTGGACATTTTCTACAGCTCTGTCTCCAAGAATTGCCGCTGCCACCCTGCATTGAGGTAGCCATGGCAAGCTGTGTCAGACACAGATGGCAAACCTGCCTGATGCAGGGATGTACAGAAAGCCGTCTCCTGCTGTAGTAATTTACTTTGGTCTGGTTTTTGAAGAGGGTGTATGATCTGCTTCCCCTTTCCCACGAGGATCTGAGCCTGCTGTGAGACCCACACCTTGGCAGGTGGGAATTGCAATCACTGCGTGGCTGCTCTCTGCTGTGCCATCTCTTTTCAGAGCTCTTTGCTTTACTGGAAGCTTTGCCCTGGCTGTGCTGGAGGAGTTTGCTGGGGATGGGTGATGGACTGGAGAGTTACAGCTCACCTGGGGCACTCCTGCCTTCGCAAGAGGGATCGAGTGAATGTTGATGACGGCAGCCCCTGCCCCAGAGGTAGAGAATGGAGAAGGAAAGGGCAGGTGCCCACGTGTGGGCACTGGGGAGTGGAACTTGAAGGAATGAGTTACTCCTCAGCTGAGTAACTGAATGTCAGCATCTCCCAGCTGGGAAATTAAGGGCTTTATAGGGACGTGGTTTCAATTTTATCTTAAAAATAGGCTGACTCTGCTCATGAAGGAGAACTTGTTGAGCTGCAGAAACTTTATTGCTTTAATTTAGGAAAGGTTATAAGGTGCCCAACCTTTTCTGCTCACTGAGTACTTGCCTGAGTACCACTACATATCCAGGACGATCTGCTTTTCATAGAATCATAGAATGGTTTGGGTTGGTAGGCATTTTAGAAGTCATATAGTCCAATCCAGCTCCCCTGCAATGAGCAGGGACGTCTTCAGCTAGATCAGGTTGCTCAGTGCCCCAACCAACCCGACCATGAACACTTTCAGCTATGGGGCATCTGCCACCTCTAGGGGCGAGCTGTTGCAGTGCAGGCTTGGAGAGCCATTCCTTTGTGCCTGGCTGGAACACTGACCTGCTTACCCTGGTTCCAGGAGTGTGGCAGTGCTTCTGGCTTGGTTATTTCTTGCTGGGCATTGCTGCTGAGTGGAGTTTTTGCACAGGAGCAGATCAAGGAGTGCCCACAGGAGCAAGGCTGTGTGTGGGCAACCTCCAGACAGGAGTGGGGCCAGAGGTTGGGGAATATCACCTATCCTAGGCCTGACCAGGGCTGGAAGGATTTGGCTGTGTTCTCACTGTGTTTTGGCTATGTGGTCTTTAGGTATGGAAAAGCCCATTGTAGTCTGGTACAGGGTTTTATGAGCAGCAATGACTCAGTTCTCTGAGCGAGATAGTGAGCAGTATGGAAGGTCCCTGTAGTATATTAGGAATGGTCCAGAGACGGTTTGGTTTATTTTTTACTATGTTTCCACTGTTCTTGGCTAATTTCAGTGGGATCTATCTTGTGAGCTGGCATGCTTGGGAGCTTGGGGAGGGGAATGGAGCTGTTCCCCTGCACGGAGGGATGGCCCCCTGGTGTTTCGTTCTGGCCATGTTGCAGGATGCAGTGAGGAAGGAGAAGTCCCAAACAGGGAACTGAATAAAGAAAACAACATTTCATCAAAACACGCTCACCTTGTGCTTGGCAGAGAGATACGTGTGTGTGTGTGTGTGTGTGTGTGAATTTGTGAGTGCTGCAGAGAGAAAATGCACATCTCACTCTCCCTTCTCCCATTGGCACTGAAGTGCCTGAGGGGCACAAGCCAGTAACATGCAGACAGCCAGGGAGATTTCTTATGCATCACTCCTCCTGCAGTGCTGAAACGAGCTTTTTATGTTCCAGAGGCCACCGTGACACCAGGCAGAAGCAAGAGGGAAAATACTGAACAAATAAACCAGAGGATTGCATGAGCACAATCCTCATGTCAGCCTCACCCCTGACTCTGCCACACTATAATCTGTAGCACGGAAATGTTTCTCTTGGCTGTTGGTTTAGGGATGTGCAATAAAATCTGGTAGTTAAAATCCTGCTGAACAGGGCAGGCAACCTGAACAGCAGAGGAAAGGCAAGCAGACCTTTTAAATTGTTTGCAAAAAAGCCACCTGAGGAGCAGGTGGTCACACAGCATCCATCTTGTGCTGTTTTGAGCCAGCTGTCTGCAGATGGGGGGAAGTGAAGAACTGCCACTGTAGGTAATATTCAGTGTGTCTCTTTTCCTTCCCCTCTGAACATCTGATACCATGGCAGCATCCCTGCTCACAAGGGGATTAGGTGCTAGCACAGACCACTGCTGCAGCTATCCCTTTCCTACTGATTTATTCAAAAAACTTGGAAAAGTACATCCAGCAGCTGAGTTCAGAAAAACTCTGTTGAAAAACATGCTTGGCTCTGCAGGAGCTATTGCTGTGAGATCTGTGAAAAGAGCAAACTCCAAACTCTCATGTGTAGCAGGGGTGGGGAATGGAAGGGCTGTGGGTCTGAATGTGTGTAGGAGGAAAAGTGCCTAGGGTCTCAAAGCAGCTGGAGGGGTGGCCACACTAGACAGTTTTTTAATTTAACTTAGAAATAGAAGGAAAATAGGAATCACAACATTTGAAACATCTGCCTGGAAATGATGGTGTACTTGATGTATTACTTTCCATAAACCCAGTGAAATTATAAACCCAGCAATGCCAGGTTTGCCTCTTCCCCAATAGCTCCTATGCTGTTTGTCCTCCTGGGATTAACACAGTAAAAAGGAAAACCATTTTTTGTGTGACTTGGGTGCATCTCTGCTAACTTGTCCTGTACCTGCAGGAAAACTGACCAAATTGAAGCTGCTGTGAAGGGCTACTCAATCATTAGTCCACAGGGTGTCACAAGCCATGGGATTTCAGTGCCTTACTCCCAAGGGTAACTGAACAGTCAG
Source organism: Sturnus vulgaris (assembly GCF_052056855.1). NCBI lineage: Eukaryota > Metazoa > Chordata > Aves > Passeriformes > Sturnidae > Sturnus > Sturnus vulgaris. The sequence goes on from NC_142250.1 coordinate 28,822,856, forward strand.
TAAGGCAAATCCTCCTGAAAGACACCCTACTTTGAAACATTCAGATAAGCCCAGTAGCATGATCAAAATACACAGCTACAACAAGGGCTTCCTGCCATGGATATGCAAATATTGAGATCAGGTCAAATGACAGACCTTATGCAAAGCAAACTGTGAGTGCTGTTTACCTCCGGGTGCATGGCACCCACAGCTACAAGGCTTCCCTCTTTTATCCTTGTGTCAGGTAGCTCTTGAAAGTTTTTCTGCTGAGCAATAATTTCTGCACCTTGTTCCAATGGTTGCCCCTTTCATGTGGTCCCCCCAGGAGTCTGTACTGCCGTGCCTTGACATAGCCTTAGGTTTGTCCAGTTTCTTAGGCCTGAACCAGGCTGTCTAAAAAGCAAATGCTGGTACTTCATCGGTATTTTTAAAATTTTCCCCTGCCAGAATCTCACTGCTCCTCTGGAAATAAACAATTCCTGGGGCTGCTTGCTCAAAACACACATTTTGCAGCCTTATTACCATAACGATTCTTTCCAGAGATTCTCTCTCCATATGTGGTTTCCTTCATGCTGTGAGCAACTCGGAGACCACACGAACATTTTTCAGCTCCTTCTCCTCAAGAGGCAACAGGGGAGGGTGGTCCCAGTTCCCTGCAATGGAGACGATGCTGGAAGCGATGCTGGAGTCGAGGAGTGGAAGAGATGTATAAACATGGAGGCAGCATGCCTAATTAATGTCCTGAAAGCAGCCGTAAAGGTCAGTTTGTTTGCAGGGGCCGCACTCCAGGCACGCGAGCTGAATGCGAACTTGTGCCTCGGAAAGGGCACTGCCCTCCCGGGATGGCAGCTGCAGGAGGGGGAGCCATCACGGGAGGCTTGACAGAATCAGCCTCACTCATTAGTGTGCACCCAGGCCAGCCCCCTTGTCTGGAGCCCGATTCCTCGTAGGGCTCTGCTGAGAAACCAGGCTGCTTTCTGGGGAAAGGGCAGGCTCCTGCAGGTCTCTGGTGTGGGATGCTGCAGAGAACAAGCTGTTTTCTGGGCTTTCTTGTCAGGCACTTGTCGACTGAATTTGATCTGCAGAGTCTTATTACTCATATTAACGCTGTCAGCAGCACACATGCAAAAATTGAGTGTCTGGATGCAAACGCCAGGGAATTGTTATAAAAATGTGTTTTGCTAGTTGTTTTTTGTCTCTGTGGAACTTTTCTCTACAGTCTTCCAGGGGCTAAAAATTCAAGCTTATTGCCTAATTCCAGTACTCTGGAAGTTAAGGTTTTATGAATATTACAAATTATCATCAAGCATGGTATAAACTTGTAAAGGCAGCTGTCCTGCAGGACAAGGTGTGCCGTGGATTTTCATGTGAGATCTTCAGGGTATTTGTCAGCCCTTGCAATTTCTGACCAGCCTGCATCTCAACAACTGGGTAGAGTCATGAGATAACCTGCAGAGAAAATCAAGGGAAAACTTAGCATTACTGAGTCACTTTGCAGACAGCGCTGAGCACTTCTGGTGTCAATAAAATCACAGAGATGTCACACGCACACAATGGTGGCAATGAGAGGAAAGTGCCTTTGATGAGGCAGGTTTTCTCCCTCTTTGAGATGAACACAATGCCATCCCAGCTGTTCCCCACTTGCAGAGAGCTCTCTTTCTAGTGGTGTTTCTGGGACAAGCCCTTTTCTTCAGGTCTTTGGCTTCACGTTCCCCTCGAGCTCTTTGTCCCAGCAAAGTGAACTGATAAAAGCTGCTTTTGCCATGCAGTGGATCAGGAGCAAGGTTGTTGGCTGTGTTTAGCTTCAGGCAGTCTGAGGGTGTCTAGCTACAAAAAGATACAGAAAATCAAGGCAGCTGGTCATGCTTTGTCATTCAAATCGGCATTCTGTCTGTGTTGGAGAATACAGAGAGCACGGGGAGAAGGCAGGGTGTTTCCAGAAAAGCACCATCCCAGGTCTGAGCAAAGAATCTCAGCCAGTCCCTGGTGGCCTTAGTGAAGGTGAACTGTTAGAACGGAGATGAACTGATCACAGAAGAGGCTCATCATGCAGGCAGGGCACAGCCTGCACCCTTCCCTGTCTGAGTCCTTCCACCCAAGCAGTGACTAAGGAGGCTTCTGCCAAGAGTGATGAAGACTCCTTATCTGAGGAAGACCCTCTGCCAGGCGCAGAGCAAGGCACCCTGCAGAGCACAGCAGTGCCCTGCAAAGAGCAGAAGGCAGGAGGTGTTCACAAAGTCCAGCATATCCTTGATCTTGCCATAGACTTAGGTGACTTAGTCCTCTCATCCCTGCAGTGAAGTCTGCAGTTGTATGTCACATTTTTTTGTCAGACAGAGATCTTTTCTGTGGGAATGTCAGTCATCCTGGGTTCAATTTACAAGGTTTGTTACTCTCTGCATTTTGCCCTTTTCCCAGACACATCAGTGCAGTGGGCCCTGCACTCACTTGCTCAGGCAATGGGATTCCCCCTCACTCAGCCCTGTGCCAGCCCAGAGGCTGTGCTCTCTAGCTCCCAGACCCTGTCTCTCCCATTCCTGTTCCCTCTTGGGCGTCACTGCTCCTGGGCCTGGCTTATAACACGGTGTGTGGCACAGGGACAAAGATGACAGGCCTTCCTCCCTGAAGGCTTTCCTGTTGCAGAGGAAATCGGTTCATTGGCCCGAGCATTCAGCGCGGCGACTGAGAGCAGCCTGAATCTGGAACACCAAGTGAGCATCACCAGAACCATCTGAAAACGAGGAAAAAGAGGCCGTGAGTGAGAGGATCGGGGCTGGAGGCTGTGTGCTCTGCGGGTGAGTGATCTGTGCTGAGAGCTGGCAGCGCGGGGGCCGGGTGGGATACCTGGAGCGTCACTGTTGTTCCTTCGCTGTTACAGAGCTCCCACGCTGCTGCAGTCATGGAGGCGGGTGATGCCAGCCCCGGTGCTGCTGGGGAGGCTTTCCAGGTGTGGGGCACCCCAGGCCAGGAGCGAATGTGCTGAGCCAGTGCCGTGAGGTGGAGCCGCCGTGGGTGCCCGTGCAGCGGGGCTGAGCCGGGCTGGGGTCGGTGCGGCGGTGCGGGGCTGCCCCATCCCCGGCTGCTCTGCCGCCCGTCCTCCCCTCGGCCGTCGGGGGGATGCTGCAGCGGGGGGATGCTGCACTCCGGGGATGCTCCAGCGGGGATGCAGCTCGGCCCGGCGGCTGCAGTGAGGCACCGCGGCCACCAGGTGCCACTGCCCCCCCGCGCTGCCCGGGGCCGCCGGCAGCGCCCGCCCGGCGGGACCGTCCGTGAGCAGGGACCGTCCGTGCTCGGGGACCGTCCGTGCGCGGGGACCCTCCGGCCCTCCCCGGCTGACACGCGGGGCCGTGGGGAAAGCGCTGCCCTCGGGGCTCCCAGCAAGCACGGCCGCACAGCCGGAGTGGAGCCCGTCCGTTCCCCGGCGCACACGCGGAGCGGGGCGGCGGCTTCCACTCCCTCGCGGTCCGGCTGTGTGCACCCCCGGCCGGCCCGCGGAGGCTGCGCAGCGGCCGCACGGTTGTCGCCTGCGGTCACTCCTCGCACGCCCATCCTCGGGGACGGCGGGGCCCGCTCCGCGGAGCCTCTCCTGTCTCCGGGTGGGGCGGAGAGCCGGGCTGGGCGAGACGATGGGACGGGGACAGCGTGACAGTGGGTGCGGGTGTGTGCGCGGAGGGGCTGGGGAACGAGCGGGTGTGCAAACACGGGCAGTGCGAGCGGGTGCGGTGTGCGCGGAGCGGGCTGAGAGCGGAGCGAGGGGCGTGTGCGGGGGACGCGCGGGTCCGTGTCGGTGCAGGGGTGCGCGGTGTGAGAATCGAGCTGTGTGTGTCCGTGTGTGTCCGCCTGTCCATGTGTGTCTGTGTGTGCGTGAGCGCGCACCGGGGGCAGCTCCCCACGTGGGGCTGACGCGGCAGCCCCGGCCCGATCCGGGGCTATAAAGCTGCTCGGCGGCGAGCGAGGCAGAGCAGCCGCGGCCGGCTGCAGCTCCAGGCTCGGCCCCGCTCCGCCCGCCCCGCCGCGCTCGGGGGTCCCGGCGGCAGCGCCCAGCATGCGCCGTGCCCGCCCGCAGCCCCCCGGCCCCCGGCGCTCCGCTCCGCCCCGGCCGGCACTGTAGGACGCTGAGGAGCCGCGCTCGGAGCCGGGCGCGGCGCGGGTGGAGCCGGGGCGAAGGGCGGGGGTGTCCGCGCAGCCGGGGTTGATGTTTAACCTGGAGCGCCCGTTCACGGAGAGGGGACACTTCTTCTCCTCCATGGAGTACCAGCGGCAGCTGGAGGAGGAGGAGGGCTACCCCCCTCCCGGCACCAATGGGACCTTCAACGACAGCGGGGCCGGGCCGGGCTGGGGCACGCCGTACCCTCTGCACACCACCATCACTCTCATCAGCCTGGCCGGCTTGCTCATGCTCTTCACCGTCTTTGGCAACGTCCTAGTCATCATCGCTGTCTTCACCAGCCGGGCGCTCAAAGCCCCCCAGAACCTCTTCCTGGTCTCCTTAGCCTCAGCTGACATCCTGGTGGCCACTCTGGTCATCCCCTTCTCGCTGGCAAATGAGGTGATGGGGTACTGGTACTTCGGTAAAGTCTGGTGTGAGATCTACCTGGCCTTGGATGTGCTGTTCTGCACCTCCTCCATTGTGCACCTCTGTGCCATCAGCCTGGACCGGTACTGGTCCATCACACAAGCCATCGAGTACAACCTCAAGCGTACCCCACGACGCATCAAATGCATCATCTTCATCGTCTGGGTCATCTCAGCTGTCATCTCCTTCCCACCACTCATCTCCATCGAGAAGAAGAGCGGGCAGCAGGCTGACCAGGGGGTGGCAGGGTGCAAGATCAACGATGAGAAGTGGTACATCATCTCTTCTAGCATCGGCTCCTTCTTTGCCCCCTGCCTCATCATGATCCTGGTCTACATGCGCATCTACCAGATAGCCAAGAGGAGAACAAGGGTCCCGCCGAACAAGCGGGCAGAGCGCCCCGAGAAGAAGCAGAACGGCTTGACTGACAAGGAGGACCTGCCAGCCACAGCGCAGCTCAACGGGGAGAAGGCAGCAGGAGGCAGTGGTGGGCAAGAGGGAGAGGTCAATGGCATAGACATGGAGGAGACCTCTTCCTCCGAGCACCAGGAGAACAACCAGTGTAAGAAGTCAGAAAGACCATCGAGAGGAAAGACCAAGACTAAGCTGAGCCAAATTAAGCCCGGGGACAGTTTGCCCAGGAAGACAGAGGAGGAGAGGAACGCCAAAGGGTCCCGCTGGAAAGGCAGGCAGAACCGGGAGAAGCGCTTCACCTTTGTGCTTGCCGTGGTGATCGGGGTCTTTGTCATCTGCTGGTTCCCCTTCTTCTTCACCTACACACTGATGGCCGTCTGCGAGAGCTGCTCCGTGCCCGACACCCTCTTCAAGTTCTTCTTCTGGTTCGGTTACTGCAATAGCTCCTTGAACCCTGTCATCTATACCATTTTCAACCATGACTTCAGACGGGCCTTCAAAAGGATCCTCTGCAGGATAGAGAGGAAAAGGAGTGTTTGAAGGACCCTGTGCTACTGGCAGGACTAATCAAGACTTTGTAGGAGTGAAAAGTGAGTCTCTCTCGGGCTGTGCTTGTGTGGGATGGTTTCCTTCAGCTCGTGAGCAGGAAGCCTTTAAAACCTGAGATGAGCCTGTGGCAGCACTGGGCAGCAGCAGAGAGGAGCAGCAGGCAAGTGGAGGTCCGAGGTCTGAGCCGTGGCATTCGGCTTGCCAGGGAAGGATGGCCTTTGACTTGCTTGGTTTATTTTGTTAGGTTGTTGTTTTTTTTTTTTTTTTTCCTTTTGCCAGAATCTTTCAGTGGATATTCTCATGACTGCTCAGTTTGACTCTTTAAAGGCAAACATCGTGCAGCTCTGCGAGATGAGCAACAAAGAGGGAGTATGCCACACCAGAGGTGTTGGCTTTTTTTATTTTGTTGTGTCATTTTCCCCCCCGTTGTATATGTAATGAATTTTGACCCCCTTGTAAAATACAGTATTGTATTCTTGAATTTGAATGCTTAATTTTTGTAAGGCAAGCAGCTTTGAAACTGTGAATGCTTTATCTTTGATACCTTAAAAGTCTTTCTTTTCCAACCCCCTGCATAGCCCTTCACTCAAAACCACTGCACAACTAGAGTCATCCCCCTACCTGACAGTTTGATAATATTGCCAAAATTCCCAAATTTCTGTAAATTGTTTTGTTTTGTTTTGTTTTTGTTTTTGTTTTGTTTTGTTTTGTTTTGGCTATAAAGCTTACGATCACAGACCTCACCAGACTGGCTATTTTTGTTGTAATTTTTTTTATGTCGTACCTGTTTCTGTTTAATTTCTGTGTTGCCTGTGACACAACACATCTGAGATGGCAACTGCCATCTCGTTACTTATGAGAGCAGAGCCCGACAGAGTGGTGGCTTTGCTGTGCAGGCAGGGATGTCCCAGGCAACAGAGACTGTCTCCCTTGCAACGTGAGCCTTGGGACCCTGCCAAGCTCCCCACGAGTTAATCCTGTTTGATATTATACCACTCTGCAGCACTGAAATGTGTTCGATGGTCACTCGCTTCCTCCACCTCAACTGTAAATAGGTAACGTTTCAAAGCAAACAGCAGGGCTCTGCATATCATGTTATCTCATTTGTGCTGATTTGTGATAGTTTAACTTCTGCAGGATTTCCTGCAGAGAGGAAGGGGTTTGTGCACAGTGGCCGTTCGTCTTTCTCAATTAAGAAAGAGTTCAGCTTTTAACCTGCCAGTCTCATCTTTCCTAGGAAATAGGGAAGCATCCCTCTTTCAGTCTTATACAAGGCAAAACTCTGAAGTGGGAAACTTAACTTCCAGTTTCTCCATTATTTTATAATGTAATTAAGCTTTTTTTTTTTTAATTAAAGTGTAAATATTGTGGGATTGGAGCAGGAGAGAGAGTTGATACTGCTTTTACACTCTTTCCTGAAATGGCTTTCAACTCTTTGTGCTAAAAAAAAACAACCCAAAACAAAAATGGACAGAACAAATCTAACATTCTTGTGCCATGAATAAATTTCTGGAGAATATTTATAGGAAAAACTTTTGATTTATCACAATAAATAAATGAATCTGAAATGTTAGGAAAACAGCTTTATCAAATGCTGACAAGTCACAGAAAGGGTTTGGAGAAAACAAAGTTTGTATACGTTGAATGTATAAATGCATTTGCCTTCTCTGGAGTTGTACGGTACACAGGAAGAGACTTTAAAAATGTTTTTACTTTTGGGGAGTGTTTTGTTGATTTTGCTCTCTCTTTTGACTTTCTAATTAACTCCAAGTGTCCCCGGATGCATCTTGGGATTTGGAGAGCAGTGTTTACATTCACTTGCATTTTCAGAACTGAAATCCTCAAGAGGTGAGGAAAGCAAATAAACTGTGCTTTAATGTAAAAAACAAAACCAACAAAAACAAAACCAAACCACAAGCAGAAGTTGCTATAATGGATGATTATTTTTATTAAATAAAAGAGCGTTTACAGATCAAGTGTGAAAATCTTCTGAATAATGTTAGCTGTTTTATTTTATTGTATTTTATTTTCTGAACTGTTCACCGATCCACAGGTAGCTTTGTCTTGCCATTTTTTGAAGAACACACTGGGAAAAGCACTTGTGTTGTCTGAAAGGGATTGTTAGTTCAGGTAAGAACAATGGCTCTGTTCATTGTGCAGTAGCATAATAACAAATGAGTCCCTGATATTTCTTGGGTATTTCCACCCCCTCTCTATGTGCCACAGTAAGAGCATTAATGTGTTTGTTAAAGAGAAGAGTGTAGGGTTTGAGGGTGTGAGCTGCACCCTGGGAGTGCAGCCTGGCACTACTGCTGGGGACGCCTGCCTGGCATGGTGTTTGCAGCTGTTGTGAGGGTTTTTAATAATCAGTTTGCAAATGGAGTAGAAACAATTAGACTGGAAGGCAACACTTTGTGATCTATGCAGGAGTGTCCACCTGAGTGGGCCTTTGTCTGCAGCCCCCAGGAGACAGAGCTTGCTTGCCCTTCCTCCAGTGCTGCCAAGACCCTCCCTGAAGGAGGTGATGGGGGAACGTTCTCCCACTGAATGTGGAACTGCTTCTGATGAGAAGATAAATGACCAGAGCCCTGTGTGGGAGCTGCTGGTCCAGTGGCCCCACTCTGCCAGTGCCCTGGTTTGCAGTTGGAGGTGCTTGGCAAGGTGGCAGGGGGCCAGGGTGTGCAGGCAGCATCACTGCTGGGTGTAGGGCCTGATGGTGGCCCAGAGATGAATGAACATTGTGGTGGCTTTTTCAGGCCAGGGGAACTTGGTGTGGGTAGAGTGTCGTGCTTCCACTCTGGTCTTGGCTGAGCCTGATGGCCTTGGAGGGTTTCACAAAGCAGATCCCGTGGGAGACTCTGAGTCAGTTTCTGGGACACGAGGTGATCCAAAGCCATTGACTGCACTTGCTCTACCCCTCTGGCAGTTGTCCTCCCTGCCAAATCTGTAGTGTGGACAGGATAGAGTATTTTGGTGGGTCTGGGGCTGGGAGACTGAGGCTCTTCCCCTTCCCCCTCCTAACTCCCTCCCCATCATTTCCTTCCAGGTCATTCTCTTGCAAATGACGCATTAAGGGATGTAATGAACTTTGATTGTTTTTTATAACCTCTTATTTTGGGGCTGAAAGGTTAATGGTGTGAGGAGAAGGAGAGGGACCTGTCTCCCCAGCTGAGTGGGAGCCAGCCAGGCTGGCACAGCAAACACCAGGCAGAGATGGCACTGCCAGGTCTGCCCTGGGAGATGTTTCTGCACCACTTTCCTCTATGGGGTTACCCTGCCTGCCACCCCTTGTGTGGGGATTCTCGTGGAGGGCACAACTGTACCAGACAAGGGATGTGCAGGAGGGGCTCAGGTGAGTTGGTCTGGTGGAGCAAATGTCCTAAAATGCTTCTGGGAAGAGCTACAATGAGCAGCAGGGTGGCCCTTGCAGAGACCTGTGGCTGCCTGCCCAGGGCTTGTCCCTGATCCCCTCAGAACTACTGATGTATTCATTTGTTTCCATGGGGTTTTGGTCCATGTTCTCAGGGGGCCAAGGATCTGGTCACATCGAGGAGCCTCTTTCCAGTGAGGGAGGGACTTGGCCTGCATCACTCTGCTCACACAAAATGAGTTTCCCAGAGCCAGAGGAGCCTTGGAGGATTTCAGACGATGTCCATCAGCCTTCCTGTGCTATAAGTACCCCCAGTCCCACCCTGCATCCCCTTGCCCAGAAGAAGGTTCCCTCTGGGTTGGGTGGCAGTCCTGCTGCCTGTGCAGCTTTCACCAGTTGAAGCTCTTTGTCTTATTTCTTAACGTTCTCTGTTCTTTGGAAAAGTTCAAAGTCTGTTGAGATTGCTCCTTTATTACAGCCAGTGTCCTGGCAGGCAGCTCCACTTGCAGCTCTCATCATCCCTGGTATGAACTGCTGTATGAACAGCTGGTTTATAGGAACATCTCTGTGAAATGTTTGTAGTGATTTCTGGGCCTTATCTCAAGCTGTAGAAGTGCAGTGAAGAGAGAACAGAATTTGCATCAGCTCAGCCCTTGCAGTAGCCACTGGTACTCACTCAGCTCACAAATGCTCAGGACCAGATCCCAACCCCTCTGGGAACAGAAAGTGTCATAGTCTGAGCCCTGGGAAGTCCAGGTGAAATTCCATCTGGGGGTCACAGTGCAGGAATGCACAGTGCAGGGAGCCTACAGCACAATGCCAAATATCCTCAAGGCTGTGCAGAGGGGATGGTGAACAGAGCTGTGGAGGGTACAAATATCCATGTCTTTTTTGTGTCAGGCCGTGGCTAGTCCCAGGAGGGAGGTCTCATGCAAGCAGAGGAGGAGGAGGAGGCCTGCTGTTGTGGAGCAGGGGTTGTTGAGAGGTGTTGAATTGAGACACTGATGTTTGAGCTGGTCATTCAACATCCTTCCATCTTGGGAGACCTTCTTGGCCACTTCCATTGTCCCCTAGGAGAACTCATTTCCCAAGGAGGATCACGAATATTGAGGGCATCATCTCACATCCAGGAGTATGGGGGTGCAAGGTGGGTCTCAGCACCCAAATCCAACAGAGCCACATGAGGATAGACCATAAAAGGGAGCAGGAAGACCATGCCCTCACTTGAGCACAGGTGTCATCAACAAAGGTATGAACTTGTTGGCTTCAACTAGTTTAAAACTGCTGAAGCTGGCTCTAGTTTAGTCTGTTTGTGTGATTGTCAATTCTATGTTGGCCAGTTCAGAGAGAGCATCTGAGCTGCCTTGGATCCAAGGTCCTGCTTTGCTTCTGTGGCTCTGAGAGCAGCTTGTAGCAGATTTTAGGGAATAATGAAGAGCGAGGACCCTTCCCAGGAGGCTCGGGGTTCATTAGGTGCTCTGGGATTTCCTGGGGTCAGCAGTGCCTTTTGCACTAGTGGAGAAATTCCACTGACATGTGTTTCCTGTCAGCAGTGCTCTGCAGCAGGAGGTCTGGATGGCTTTCAAAAGCATGCTTAAGTCAAAAACCAGCAGTTTTGTGTGTGTGAGAGTAATGGGGTGAAAGGGTTTTATCAGGAGGTGAGATGAGCTCACCTGAGCATCCCAGCTTTCCTGCATGCAATGCCTGCAGCCTTTGGTCCAAATTGTTTTGGGCACAGCCCAGGATATTGCATTTGCAGGAGCAGCCTTGAGGTCCTCCAGAACTCTGTGACCTGCTGCAGGGTTCACTCCCAAACATGAGAAACATTTGCTTTAAGTCAGCTGCTACATGGAGGAATAGATGGTTCTGTTGCTGCTTGAAACAGTTGTGTTTGCTGGACCATGACTTTATGGCCTTTTTTCTTGTTTTTCAATTGCTCTCCATGGAAAAGAAGAACAGAACAAGTTTCTCACCACTGGACATATCTGATAAAATAATTTCTGGTGAAGGTTGCCTTTTCTTCATCTGTGCATGTGGCATTGCTGTAAAGTATTCATCTTAATTTTGATACCTTAAGGTGTTGCTGAAAGACTCCCCGAGTGAAAAATGAAATAAATGTATAGACAAATATTTAGAACACTGCACCCACATTTCTTTTCTGACCTGACTGAACTTTTTTTGAAGAGTGAAAAGCTGAATTCTGGTCTTTTGCTACCAGGATAACTTTTGGCACTAGAAAAATCCAAACGATTCCTCTTGCAGACCAAACCATGCAGGGTTGGACTCTGAGTGTGGCAGACCTGGCAGCCTGGCTGCTGGGATGCTGACTTATACCCTGCTGGAGAGCCCCCTTTCCCAGCTTATTCCTGCAGTCACAATTCCTGGATAATCTAGTGATAAGGCCTCTCTGTGTAAGGCTGAGTTTGTTCTTGGTTCCATGATGCAGACACTTGACCTGAAATGGCTCCTTGAGCAGGGTTTGCCAGAATGAGGTTCCTGTTAACTTAGGCAGCCTTTAGGCAGCATAAACACCACTCTCATTGTCTCTGCTGTGCTGTTACCCAGACAGGGCACACGTCCACAGGGGCCACCAAATGCAGCACTGAGCTCTTCTTTTCCCCAGGGAGTACCTAAAACTGAGAAGTGGCATGACCCCAGTCAACCACATGGCCAACTCCACTCCCATGAAAAGGGAGTGGAGTGTCCTGTTTTTCTCTTGGTTATGAGTTTGACCTGTAATGAAAGCACAACCCAAAGACTTATACTTCAGAGATGTTAGTTAAAAGTAATCCTGCATTTATTATTTTAAAACAAATAGTTTGTGGTTTTAAGCCAGCCTCAAAATTTAGTGGGGACGGAAGAGTAAAAATGTCCAGTTTAAATGAAATCACCTGACTTGCTTACTTTGAAAGATTTCCCATCTAGGGCCTTTGGCGTGGCTGTCTCAGGATAATGAAGATACATCTGATACATTTTGAGGAGCAGTATAATTGCTTTCATCAACACCAGTCAGTGTTTGGGTGAGATGGCTTTTAAACAGTGCAGCAGGGAGGAAATGAAAAGCTAAATGCTGCTCTGCTGAGCTGGGCACGCACCAAGGAGAGCAAGGTAAGCAGAGTTGGATGCAGGGCAATCTTTCCTCAATGTTGGCTCTGTGAGGGGTAATTAGAGAATGTGTTCTGGCTGGTGTGACTGGTATGGATGGGATTTGGTTCAAACAGGGTTTTCTGTAGTGAAATAAGATGGTTGCAGCAACAGATGCAATGCCTTTAAAGCCCAGTGTTAGTTGGCTTGAACCTTTGCACTGGAAATGATCTGCTCCTACTGTAGCAGTTTCTCATTGTTCCCAGAAATGCCTCTTCCTGACCATGCTGCTGGGTGATGTGAGAGATGTGCAACCGTGTCAGGAGGGTGGTCAAGGACTAGGAAATGATTCACTCCTGTGATGTCCACCTATGAGGGGCCTGGGTTTTATTTGCCCTAAGTCCAATAGCTGTTTTCATCCCCTTAGCTTCAAGGATTCCCACTGAGGATGTAGCAGTGACTGGGAATGGGATGAGGGCACACACTTGGGGGTGTACAAATTAAATCCATGGAAAATGAGACACAGTGAAGCTGGGTGTGGAAATGGTTGGTGTAAACTAGATGATGCTACTGTACACCCATCTGCAAAAGGATTCAGCCTGAAATGTCATGGGAGGCAAACAAGCCTCCACAGCAATTCCAGCAACAGAGAACATAAAGCTAGGACCCTCCCCTCTTATTAATTGACATCTCACTTGGGATTGCATAGACTAACCTCTTCAAGTTATCTGATGTTTGGAGGGAGAGGTGAATTTTTAGCTGTTGTTTATTCAGACCAAGATTTAATTAATATTAAGTAGATTAAATATTTGATGAAATGGACTGAAATTAAATATTTACATCCCTCTTCCCCCCAGATAGCAGACCCAGTGGATGTTTACATGGGCTGTAAAGCTAGAACATCTTCTGAATGTCAGAATATGTTCAAAGATCAGAGTTACATGGGAGTATCATCTGTGGATATGAATTAAATTTCTCTTGGATCTTTGTCTTTAGCAGCCCATGTGGGAACATGGTCTTCCTTCCTCTGGGGTCATTGAGCCACGACCTGCTGGGACTTCAGCTACCACTTCACTGTCACCCTGTTCTCCTGCCACATTCATCTTCAGTGGGGAAAGAGGCCTCTTGGAGAAGGGTTTTCTCCCGTGCTTCTCATTTATCAGGGCAGTGGACACAGACTGAGAAGAAAACAGCATTGCTTCATATAGATTAATTATGTTCCTGAAGAAGAAAATGTGGAAAAACAGCATCTTGCCTGAAGGAGGGCAGCTAATTCCTCACCATTTGTGCAGGCTGGTGCTGTGTATCCCCCACCAGAGCAGGAGTGTGACCACTGTTCCCAAGTCAGAAATCAGCTGCTTGGCCTTGGTGGTGAATGCTTAACTAGAAATCCTCTTGCTGTTAAAATCCACTTGCCAGTGTGTAGAGACTGAAAGAATGACCCTTGGTTTGGTCCAACCGGTGATGGCTTGGAGCTACAGTCCCTGCCTGCCTGTCATGTACCCAGGGCTCAGGTGATGATGGAAACTGGGAGGAGCAGGGCTGGGGACACATTCCCTTTAATGCTCAATTTCTAAAGCTGGTGTTTGGCCCCTGTGCTGGCACTGGCAGTATCGTAGCCAGAATTTGCTTGGTTTTGGCTACATTGAGCTTGTTTGAAAAGTATGTGCACTATCCTAGCAGGAGTTTTTTAAACAAAAGTACTGTTATAACCCAGCAAAAAGACTTAGTGTTTAGATGAGACATCCCATCAAGACAGGATAAATCCAGTGCTCTTGTCCAACAGACCTCTTTGGTCTACTGGAATATTTCAGAAGCAGTAGCAGAGCAATGGCTTGTCCCTCTCACCTCTGCCAGCATCACTGCATGGGGATGAAGCCAGTGCAACCCATTCAGAGTGGTTAAGTGACTTGCTAGAGGTTGAGTGAAAAAAGCTGTGGTAGATTAATAAAAGATGGTTTTAAATAATTCAGCATGGACCAGCTGATGAAGCTTAGCAGGACCAGAAAGCTGATCTCATTCAGCTTGGTGTGCAGCAGTGCCTGGCCAGCTTTTTGGCAGGAGGTAAGGGATGTTGATGACCTCTGGGAGGGGGTCTCATGTTATGTGGGCGTGTTTGCCCACCCCATTACTAATCTCACTGTGGTTCTCAGAGATTTGTTGAGGATGGTGGATTTGTGTTTGTTGTGGTGGCAATTGATCTCTGTGTCCTTTGGTGTCTTTAGAGTCCCTTTGGGTTTCCTGCTGGGAAAGGGCATCCTTGTTTTGGGTGGGTTTGTGAGTCCATGCTGTCCACGATGCCTGGGAAAGGCAGTTCTACAATTTTCTGGTGGTGAGCAAGGGAGCCTTAGATTCCAAGGTCCCAGAGGCTCACGATGGAGGTCCTTGCTTGAGGTGTGTTCATCCCCAATGCTCACAGCATCACCTGAGGGGCACCCTGGGGAAGGAGCCAGACTGTGGGGCTTCCAGCCTTACTCTGCCCTCCTGTTCCCGTGGCTGCAGGCTGACTGGCAATCTGTTTCCAGACACCAGCACTCCATGCTTGCCTTGTCTGCATGCTGCAGCTATACCTTACTAAGTCCAGGTCTTTTTCTAGGAATCTGCTGAAGAAAACCCAAACAAACCTGTCCTTGTTTTTATGGCTTATCTGTGCTGCTGAATTGCCTTGAGTTTCATTGCCAGCAGGCAGCAGAACCCCCATACCCATTAGAGATGTCATTTCGGTTATCCTGCCAGCTTTTCTCAGAGCTGTAAACATAGCCAAGCAGAGAAAACCATTTCCAGAGCAGATTTCTGAGGGCCCCCGAAGGACCACAGCCAGGCAGGCAGGTCAGCACCTGGGAAAGCCAGCCCTTGCTGGCAGCTCTCCTCTCCTTTTGGGAAATTGCACCTGGCTCTTGATCTGCCTTTTTAACTGCAAGAGACTGGTGAGGGCTGACTCCCCACAGCTGGGCACAGGTCTTGGGAGGCTGCATGGATGTCAGTGGCACCAGGCCAATGCTGAATGGACCTGCTATCACTCATATATGGCCCTCAAATTGGGGCTTTCTCTGCTGGGGAAGAGAATTAGATGATAGTTGAGCTGGTTGTATTTTTGCCTTGTGACACAGAGAAAGGCACATGCAATAGGAGCCCAAAGAGAATCTGATTAATGTGCTTCTGGAATTGGAGTGTTTAATGCAAACAGCTTTAGAGATATGACTAAAGTAGGAAAAGAAACTTGGAAAAGACCCCATTTGGGATAAAAGTAAAGAAGGCTATTTTTTGCAAATACCAGTATAGCTTCTTCTAAAAATAATATCTTGGATGTCTGTTCAAAAATGAGAACCAAATGTGATTCTGAACGGTCTAATGCAGCCTGTCACTTCAGAGGAGGAGGGATGGAGACCTCTCATTGGAGGCAGGGATGTGCTTGCAGGCTGTCAGAGCCACAGCAGAAACCAGACTGTGTGGAATCCAAAGCACAGCTCTGGAAAAAAAGGGGGATGTGAACGAGCAGCATTTGCCCACAGGCTGCTGAGCTGCAGGTTCACACTTTGCCATGTTGGCAGCCATCTTCAGTCATGGCTCTGGGAAGATTTTTGAGAGTATGTGAGAATTTCTGAGGATCACGAGAATGGCATGTGGATGGCCATGCTTTCCATCAGCAATGGCATTCACATAAGAAAAGGAGTAGCCCACTGTTAACTTCTGGTGGTTTAAATCTTCTAAGTAGAAGCTGGAGCAATATCAAAGGATGGGGTAGAAGAAGGAGTGGTCCTTGCAAGAGAGGCCACATCAGAGCTGTCTTCCTGTTCAACTATTTCAGGCCTTTTTTGGCTGTCCTTGCCTCTCTGGTGCACTGTTCCTGAGAATCTTGTAGAAGCAGCAAGGTAGGTTTCTCTTCTTTTTGCACATCTTTGCCTCAGCATCTCAAGCACATTTTTTTCATCAGCCAACAGCTGAGAACATTGTGTTCAGTGAGTTCGGGTTGCAAACATCAATGCTGGTGCCAAAGCCTTGCAGATGATTGAAAACCTTCAGGGTACCCTTCAGTACTAGCTCAGACAGCATACAAGCAGTTTTGGAGTGTTTTCATAGACTTCTCACTAATCTAATATTAAGCGCTGCTCCAACTTTGCCCTTTCCAAGCAGTGATCCAGCTGTCCTCTGGCTCTTCTGTGAAAAGCTTACAAGAATTTTTTTCTTCCTTTGGAGCTGATGAATGTGAGTGTGTTTTATTTGAAATGTACTGATCAGAGCACTCCACCTCAGGCAGGGGTAGAGGGACATGCTCCCTACGGAGAGCACAGCTCTGCCTGATGGCTTCAGCTGACCTTTGCAATGTGTGCTGGGGAAAGGCCTGCCTGTTTCCTTTATGACCAATGTCTGTGAAGAGCACAGTGGTAAAGCACTGAGACCACCAGCCTGTGGTGCATTTGTATTGGGTAGCGCTGGACCTTTCCTAAGTGTGAATCAGAGCATGTCTCTGGAGGGAAAATTTTCCCTTGGATCTCCTTAAAGGGATTTAATTCATCTGCCTCTGTCTGTATGAAAATGTAGATGATGTCATGATGGGACTGAGAGGCCAAGATCACACCAGGAGTCAGCAATAGGTGATCTAATGGAAAAGGTCAGTAGGTGTCAGCTGTACTTCCTCAGTGTTTACAGTGGCCTCAGCTGCTCTCACCTTTGTAAGCCCATCAGACAAATTCTTTGGCATGATGCCTAAGGCCAGGGGAGCTGCCAGATGGCACAGGGAGGGCCAGACAGTTGTATACCAAGTCCCTTGGGCTGAGGGTAGTGAGCAAGCTCTCCACTTGCAAGCTCATCCTCTTTGCCCTTGCTTGGTAGCCCTGTCTCCAAGATGACTTGCCCAAAACCACACCAACCTTCTCGGGACTTAAATGGACTCTTCAAGCTGGAACATCCCATGTCCTGAAAGCTGGATGGCTTCAAGTCCTCACCACTAAAGAGAGGGGCTACTTCAGCCCAAATTGTGCCTGAACTATCACAGGGACAAAGCTGCAATATTTCTTTGAGCTGTTTTGAAACTGAATGATTGATGGCAGTGTTGGGAACTTTTCAGTACCCAATCGGGATGCCCCCCTCAAAACAAAACAACACCAGAAGGTGTTTTTTTGTGCTATGTTTTGTTTCTGTCACTGTGTGTAGTTTTTGTGTTCACTTTGTTTTTGCCCGACTGCATTGCTCTGGGCATGATGGGGAGGAAAATCCATCTTTCAGTAAATACTCCTCAAGCCACCTGCTGTCACAGCAGATTGCTGCATGTCTCTGTTCCCAGAGAACAAAACCGTTGTAAATCTGAAATTTCAGGTCGTATTCCATGCCTTCTGCTATCTGATCCACCTCACAGTGCAAAATTTTCTGCGTGTTTTGGATGCAGCCCAAAACATTATGCTATAAGCATGAAACATCTGTAAGATAGAATGTGAATCTCATGTGCAAAGACTTAAAGGGTTTGGATTTCCAGGCCAGAGGAAGAAGAACATCCTGCAGCAAAAAACCCTTCTGCAAGGCCCTGCTTTTTTCTCTCTGAGACACTTTTACACTTGTCTGAGAAAAATTCAGGCACTATGCACTAAGTGCTCTGACAGGCACCTTAATCCTTTTGCCATGGTACATGAAATTTGAGTGTGTTTCTCCATCCCCAGCTGCATCAACAGTCTTTGGAGGCTTTATAATTGAACTCTGGGTTTCTCCTGTTCTGGATCCCCACTCTCTAACCTTGCTCTGCAAAGACAGTCACTAAACCTTCTCCTGAGCTTCTCAGTGACTGTATCTGTGGATGAAGCAGCTGGCTTTGTAGGCAGATGTTTGCCCATCTTTATGCCTGTCACAACTTATTAATGTGTGGCATGACCACATTGCCTCTGGAAAGAGCCCAGCACTAACTGTTCACTTCCTGGCCTTGTCATCCATTCCTTCTGCCAGGTCATCTCCACTTAAGATCTGCTTTCTTTTGGATGCAATTTTTTTAAGTGACAGTGCCCTCAAGGATTTTGGCAAAAGAAAAGCAAAATGGAAAAATCTTCCTGGCAGGACCCAATCTTCTGACACAGCAGCAGCTGCTGTGGAGGAGAGCCAGCAGCAGGGATCCTCTTTGGAGGAGTTTACAGGCTGAGGATCAGAGCTTATGCTTCTCTCCTTGCTTGGTAGCACAAGCTGCCTCCCTGCAGGGAGAGGTGGTAGCCAAATCAAGCTTGAAATGTGACATTCACAGCTCTAATTAGATATATGCAGTTTCACTTTGACTCCAGAATCCAGCCCAAGCAGGTGAATGTGAATGTCTTCCAGTGCTTGCCAAAAGGTAATCTAGGAAATTCCTCAGTGCAGTGACCAGCCAGTCCAGGACTTAGTAGATCCAGCCTGTTTAAATGTCTGCATTAAGGCTGAGTCACCCTGAGCACTCACTTTCTCTTGGTCCATGGTGAAGGGAATCTCCTGGCTAGCTCTAGGAAAATGCTTACTCTAGAGCTGCAACACCGGGAGAGACAAAGCTGGTCAAGGAGGGAATAACATGCTTTCCTTCTGCCTTTGGTCCTGGTGGGCTCTATCCAACTCAAGAGGCTGACCATTCATAACTCTTCATAATTTATTAAACCTTTACTGAACATTTTAATAAGCACAGCCACAGCAGAAAAAGAGAAAAGCTTGGTAGGCATTTCTCATGAGTCTAATGTTAGGATGTGTAGGCTTGGCGTGGGGCTCTGGACAGGAACTGGAAGGAGACAGCAGAAGATGACAGCAGTCCATCATGTCTGGATTTCATGGGCTGAGGCAGCTCATGGGTGCAGGTACATGATGCTCTCAAGGGTTTTCTGCTCTCATAAGCCAAAAGCAATGTCTAGGTTTTAAGAAAAGGTCTTTTTGCTTCATCTTCCTATCTCTTTCCCTTCCCCACTTCACACTGTTAATCACACTGGCAGGATGCCCTCCAGGCTGAGACTGTTCTGAGAGCAGGGTGAGAGGAGGATGCTGAGAAGGAACAGCAGGCTGTACATTTTTCTTCTCTAGCATGATTTAGCCATGATTAATGCACATGGAAAATAATCAGTGCATTCAGCCAAATTCTGCAGAATTATTGAAGGGATGATAACAAGGAGAGAGGAGATATTTTGCTGTTTTTAATATATTTTTAAGAAGGAGGGCAGGTGTCTTGTGAATCTGGTTAGGTGACATCAGCATCTGTTTTAAGGCAGGGAGCAAAATTTATTACTGTTTTTCTTCTTCTTCTTCTTTTTTTTCTTTTTTTTTTTGTCTGCAAAAGGCATTGCTAGCCTGAGCTTTGGAGATCTCCTGTTACTTCCCAAAAGCAGGTCAAAAGAAGCTAATTCATCATTAAAACAACACCGTCTGTGTTAAAGGGAAGAGGGATTGTAAATGGGGAATCTTTGGAAAATGGGATTATTACGCCTTGCTCTGATCTGGTGATCACCTCAGCCTTTCCACCCCTCCTTTTAACCTGCTGCCAGTGGTGGGTACAGCAAATTGCTCCTGGTTCCTGGGGAAATGCACCATGCAGGAGCTGGGTCAGGCAGACAGCTGGGACCTGAGCACATCACTACAGTGTGGTGCTCATCTTTACACGCATCACCAAAGCTCTTGTGTTTCAAGTTAGGTCAGATACAGCTACTTCTACTGCTTACTGCCATGATCTCTATTTACCCCATTAGGAAGGAAGACATCTTGTTTTCTAAGCCAGAGGTCTTGTAAAGCTTTCTTCCCTTCATGTGTTAAAATGAAATAATAAGACCTTGGTTTACTGGAGAAATTTTAATATTTCTCCAGATTTTCTAATGCACTAAATAATACACAAAAATGACTGATATGGAAAATATTAGAAAAGCCGATTTTGTGTTTTTAATTGCTTTTCTGGCCCAGGTAAGCGTGTCAGTTACTTCTTCTAATTGCATTTTTTGTGACTTTGAATTTGCATATTATGTATTTTCCATTTTCTTGTAATTGCCATTTACCAACACAAAATTAACACTTCTTGTCCCTGCTGAGCTTACTGCTACTGATTTTTTTCATTAGTTTTCTAATTATACAAACTTTTATTAGTTTTTTTTTCTCTGTAGATTTCTATAGGTGTCCATGCCTGTTCAGAGAGACTGCCTAATTTCAGAGTCCAAAGACATATAATTTAAGACAGAGCTAGAAGTCATGTGATCTCTGAGTCAAACTGCAAAGAACAATTGGATGCCATGGCAGTTAACAGTCAGGATTTTGGGTGTTGCCTCATCACAGAGCAAGGCTGAAGCTGCTCCTGCTTTGCGTGGGTGCCCTGCTCCCTTCTGGGGCCATTGGAAGCAGTGGCTGCCTGAGGCTGCACTGCATGGCAAAGACTTGGGATTGGGATGTCCATGGAATACTCTCACTGCCTTCCTGCCTGCCTTGGTGTTGATGGTGCCTGCTGGGAGGCTGCAAGCATGCAGCTGGGGACTGGAGAAGGCACTGGTGGTGTTGATGTGACAATGTGGCAGCCCCAGGGGGCTGGGGCACAATGCAAACTCTGCTGGGGTTTGGTTCCTGGGGGCAGCCTGGCCCCATTGGAGCAGCTGGTCACATCATGGTTCATTCTTTCAGATGCTCTGCAATGATCCCTTTTAGTAGAGGAAGGGAATTTGCCTTTGCATCCTTGCATATCAGGGTGCCCAGTTTTGGGTGGAGGGGTGCACAGAGAGTGGCACCCTCTGCAAGAGACATGGGTGTTCTGTCCTGGCAAGTGGGGAGGGTCAGAGGGAACAGGGGAGACCAGGTGAGCCTGAGCAAGCTGGTGCACACAGCCAGGTGCTGGGTGTGCAGCTCTGTGCTCTCTACCGGGACACGAGAATCTTTGGAGAGGTACTGGGGCAGGAGTTGTATTCCACTGACCTTTGAGAAGCTGGCTGAATGTTCTTCTCCTCACAGATCAGCTTCAGGAATATGCTGTAGGTTTGGACATTGGAGTGGAGATTACAGTTAATAATTTCAAGCTTTAGGAGGTGAGAACTAAACCAATGCTGGCCAGACCTGAATAATCTGGTGTAAATGAAGAGAACAATCCCATGTGTTCTGCCACGGGATGAGACATCCTCAGAAGGTCCGAAATGCTCAACAGCTCTGGGAAGAGCAGATAGATGTTTCCAGGGGCTCAACCCTTGGAGTTATTTTGCCTAAATGAACAGCAGTGATCTACCAGGTGGCCTAAATGGCCCGGTGCTCCTTGCTGCTGAGATGTCCAGCCAGCAGTGGGTGTTTTTCCATGAGACTGGGAAAAGGCTGGAGAGAGGTGTGGCCTCCTGGTGCAGTCTTTGGGCCTTGACTCACAAGAACAAGCACAAAGTTGTTCATGCAGATGCTTTTCAGATGAGTGAATGTCAATTGCCTCGGTATGTTAGTTTGGTACCTGTCCAAGGTATTAAGAGAGATTTGCTTTAGACTGTGTAATCTGCCCTTGCAGAGGAAACCCACTGAGTTTTTTTTTTCTCTCTTTCATGATAAGCACAAGAGCCTGTGGTGGTCACAAGATCCCTTCAGCAACATCCTGACTCAAGCAGCTTGTGGCATTGTTTGTAAAAGTCCAATTTTCTTTTTGAGGAAAATCAATACAGCTCATTACTTAGCCGAGAAAAGATCCCTGTGTCAGTTCCACTGGAAGGCAGGCCTTGAGCAGGCTCAGCCACTGTTTGTAAGCCAGACAACAGGCTGATAGGCTTTGTCTTAAATTATCTGTTCCAAACTAAAACTGCCCCACTGAGAAGACCGATCAGCTTCCCGCAGACCACCAAAAAGCTGCTCAACAAGTGAATACCACCAGCCTTGGGCAAAATACGCACTGGAAAAAAAGTAACAACACAGAAGACACTTTTTTACACTTGCTGTGATGACTGTAAGCTCTCATGCTGTTTCTTCATTATATCCTTTCTTCTAGGCTCTGGCCACATCATCAAATCTTTTCATTTCAGTGCTAAGATGCAAGATGTAGTGCTACAAGGCTGACAGATAGCCAAATATTCTTTGTTGAGCCTATTTTGAGCACTGAGACAGAAGTCAAGTGCTTGGCCCAAACTTATGATGAGTTCAAGGCATTTATGTAAGCACTCAATGTATTTTAAAGCAGCTCTGGAATTTGAGAGGAGTTGACACAGTTGGCAGTGCCCTTGCCTACCATGTGTGTGTGTGAATGGCTTTGGGGACTGCACTGTTGGTCACTGTGTTTATGCAGGATCTGGATTGGGGGCATCCTCACCTGCATTCCCTAGTAAATACATCCTTGGGCTACTCATATGAATATATAGACAGTGAAAATTGCTCCTTGCTGCAGCCCAGTTTCAGGATCCAAGACTATGATCCCTTGTCAGAAGTTTGCTAGTTTAGAAAGTTGGAGAAAGTATTGTTAAGAATTATGTTTTATTTTTCTAATTTATTAAGCAATAAGATTAAATGTAGCAGCAAATTTTTAATAACAACACTTATAAATGGATACAATCAAAGTATTGGAGATAGATACAATCAAAGTATTGGAGATGAATACAATCAAAGTATTGAATACATATATTTTAGGATAAGTAAAATTTGGCAGTAAGTAATTTATAAAATTGAAGTTTGTATAAAGCATAAGCAAAAGGGGAGGCCCCCCCGCCAACCGGGGGTATGAGGAGGGGCTTGCCCTTCCTCACGCACCAAAGCATCCAGGCTGACAATCCCACATATACTGTAGGCTACAGAAGTTTCTAGAAAACTCCTCCTAATTTCTATTCCTAAAATCTACGTCACTGTGTGTATGGTGCATGCTCTACTAATGGGTTGGGGGTCTCTCATCCTTTTGAGGGTCTTACTTCTGATGAAGGCTCATCCTCTTCATCAATGACCGAGGTGTAACCTGCAGGTAGCACATGCCCACTATGTAACTGAGCAGATGTTTTTCATAACAAGACTTTAATTGAGTCCCATGCCTGGAATCATCTCATTTTGGCCCATTTCAAGGTCGAAACTTTCAATTTCTAGATGATGCTTGTCAGACCTACGTCCTTCTACAACTCCCTTCTAACATCTGGAGGATTCCATCTGCTTTGTCTCACTTATTTTCTTTTTTGCTTTGTAACAATTATTTTCTATTGATATGAGTACAATTTTGCTAATATAGTTACAATTTAGTTAGCACGAATCACATTTATCACAGTATTGATACTTTGTGAAATGGAGTACTCAGAGAAAAAAATGCACATTGTGGCTGCTGAGCAATAGGACTGGGGGCTAAATAGTCATATTTTTATGGTTTTGATTTGAGATCTGAATGAAGACAATGAATGAACAGAAATTCAGTGGAGACCTTTCACTGCAGTAAGTTCAGTGACAAGGTCAGTGAGATGAGAGGACCAATTGTGCATGGAGAATTACTGAGAAGGTAACCTAATGGCTGGGGTCCTTACTCAGCCAACCAGGAAGAGCTATAAATAAGGATGCAAAGCTGGTAAATCCTGTTAAACAAATTCCCTGTCTTGGCTATTCACAGGCTGCTTCAAAACCAGAGTGGGTAACAAAAAGAAGACTGAGGTTTATGTTAAGGGAGTAATCAGCCAAGAAGTGTGTCTGGTCTCTCCAGTTCGCCTTTGTGGTGGTCGCTCTCGAGAGAAGATTTTGGATGCATGGAATGCTGGTGAGCTTGGCCCTGCCTGTCTCTTCTCCCTTAGGTGGTGAGGGATGGCTTCCACCCTCACACCCTGGGATGAGCAGCATGCTCAGGGCTGGGAGTGGGGCAGTGCTTGCAGCAGCATCTTGTAGTGCACTGACCTCTTGACCAGCTCCTGTCTGCACGTGTGTGCCACCAGGTCAGGAAAAACAGAAAGGGATTTGCATCCTTGTCCCCACATGCTGTCCAAAAAACTTCTCTTGTTTTGGCTTCCATCACTGATCTGTTTCTAGTCTTCCTCTGTACCAAGACCTTGATCTCATGAGCTGTCTTTAAGAATTTATTCCAGATTCTAGATAATTTCAGGTTGTAGAGACTGTGAACAGATGACATTGCTTATATTACCAGGTTCCTCTGGTGTTTGATAATGGCTATGATTGCAGTACATATAACATTATTATTTGACTGCAATTACAATAGCATGGGTGGTGTTATGCCTGACTAGCTGATTAATCATCTGTAGCAATGAGTAAATCTCCCCCTCTTTTGCAATAATTAATATGTATAGCTGGATTGCAGTTGGCTGAGTGAGCGTGGAAGTGATCAAGGCAAACAGAGAGGTGTTTGGCAGCTTTGGGCTGTGGGAAAGGATGAACATATGGAGCTCTTGGGGCAGTTATTCCCTCTGTGATGAAAGCTGTAGCTCCAGCCAGCTCTCATCCACCTCAGGGAGCTGCATTTCTGTGGTAGGTGGCCAAAGTGCTACAGACAATTTGGTCCAGTCAGAGTTAAAAGATCTGGCTTTGAGGGTAGGGCCATTGAAGACTGAAAACTCTTTCCTCCTTACAGGGGTCTGAGAGCCTTTTGCCGGTTTGTAACTACCTGGGAGTGAAGGGGAAAGAGAAATTCATGACTAGAATTGCATTAAATACCTGCAGTGCTGAGGACCTGCCATGATGGCTTAGGGCCACTGTTGTCTCCAAACAGGTGCAGTGGCTTTCTGGTTCTCCCTGCAGTCTGGGTCACATACATTCAGTCAACAGCAGCACAGATTGTCTGAAAGCACCTCATGGTTTTGCTTGTGGACATTTACAATTCAAATCAAGAGACATTGCAGCCTCTCTCTTCCTCATACGTTGATTTTCTTTGTTCTCCTGATACAGCAAAGATCAAGCTGAAATATTAAATGTCCTCCACAATGCAATTACATATGGCTGGTTGCAATCAATTCTCTCTGCCTCATGTAGTTTGCTATTGTTTTCCCCTTTCCTTCCCTTCCTGTAAAAGAGGCTTCAATTTGACAAAAGATAAAGACTTTGATTTCCACCCATACCCAAGGAGAATTGAGCTCTCAAATCTCAGTTTTCACAGAGGTGAATTAGACGTGATTAAAGGTGATGGAGGCAAGAAGACTGATTGAAAGTACAACCCTGCAGCTTAGTGGACTCTGCAGGACGGGGAAGAGAGGACGGATGCTGATGCCTGCTACACTGATGGTAAACCACTGAGTAAAAGCAGTGATTCAGCAGCTCTGAACATCTTTTGCCAGACATGTGGTTTATCCCTGCAGGACACAGCTGTGTTCCCACCCCTGACAACCTCGGGTAATATTGAGCTGAGCATTTCATCACCATGGGCTGAAACTCTGCGAGTGGAGAGTGTTCACACTCCATCAGGTGGGAGTGGAAGAAACCCCAGAGCACAGGGGGGGTGAGGCACCAAACAGCCCCCACCCATGGTCCCTCCTGCAGTGCCTGCCCAGGAGCCCTTCTGCCCTTCTGTGGTACAGGTGTGTTGAGACCACAGCACATTTCTTCAAAAACCAATCAGACTTTCCATTACACTTTAGTCTTTGCCTTGCCCGTCTGAGCCTTACACATTATTATGTTTGTGGCTGCTCTCAGTGCTGGTGTGGCTTTGTTTATGATGCAGTCATTTTTTACTTTCTGATTGCTAATATCTCCTGTTTTACATTCTTTCCACATAAATCTAGGAGACCAGAGATAACTCAGATGAAAAAGAGTCAATTATGTGGTGCCTGGGATACTTGTAGTCTGGACTTTATGACCCAGGAAGTTTCTTTCTGCACCATGCTCCCAATTTGTTGGATTTTTTTTTTCATTAATATAAACAAATGACATACCCTGGATACTCTGCAGTCAACAGCACTTGCTGTATTGGCAATAACTGACTTGGAAGCTATTATATCTCTATGAATTTATATATATATGTATATGTATAT
The DNA here is from genome assembly GCF_052056855.1 of Sturnus vulgaris. NCBI lineage: Eukaryota > Metazoa > Chordata > Aves > Passeriformes > Sturnidae > Sturnus > Sturnus vulgaris. Next base: position 28,848,687 of record NC_142250.1, read on the forward strand.
ATTTATGTATATATATATATATGTATGTATGTATGTATGTGTGTATATCTTTCCATCGGCTAGGAATATTTTTTTTAACTTTGCTTCTTTTTCTTTTGCACTTCATCATCAAGTTGAAAGCTTGCTGACACTAGATTCTTGGACAATTTCTGAAATTAACCCAGACTAGGAATTTTCCATTTTTTCCATTTGTGTGGTGTTATTTTCCAAAGCTTTCCTTCCCACTTCATCCTTGATTGGCATGCTACCATGGATATAGGCAGGAGATGAGTTGGGTCAGTGCCAAGTCCCTGGGAACTCTCTGCAAGTGGCTTCTGGGAGTGTCAAACTAGTGATGCAATAGATTAAATTTACCAATGATGTATTGTTGTTGTCTTCAGGAAGGTCTTCACCATGGACAAATATCTCCTGTTAGTGTGACTGCAATGCCCAAGTCTTCCCTTCTGAACAGATTTCTGTCTAAAACAGCAAGCAGCCAAGCAATAATGACTGTGCTTAAGTGACTTTCAAATTTTTATTATATGGTAAAAAAAGGATGAGCTGAAGCTTATAAATTTCAGTGTGAGAATGCATTGAGAAGCAGAAGGTTTGAATTAAAGTCACCATACTTTTTGATCCAGTATTTAGATTTTAGTCTGGAGACCTTGTAAAGAAAGAATGTACCTCATCATAAAGTGCTGGAAAACAGTTCTTTTGAAGTTTTGTTTCCAGACACTGAAACCCCATTGAAATATACTATATATCATGCAGTATAACACTATATATTATATCGTTTCTGTACCAGACGAGATTATAAACAAGCATTCTCTTCACTTTCTTATATTTGAGAGCAGGCTGTTTATTATTTGTTCTTTATAATGTTTTACCTGGCCAAGGGTTCAGTTTGAATTTCTCTCCTGTGTTGAGCTGCCTGTGTGTCTCTGCCAAAGCCTGGCAGGGGTGGGGCAGTCCTGGACCTGGAGAAAGCACCTTACTTTCCCCCCAGAGGCTGCTCCTTTGGCAGCCACCCTTCCCAGGGGACACTCAGATTCCTGGTGAGGGAGAGCTGGTTGCAGATGTGAGCCTGCAGGCTCCAGGGCTGCTACCCAGCAAACTTCACCAGAAGGAAAAATTACTGGGGAAAAAAAAATAAATATATATATATATAAATAATGCAAACACAGGACACAACAGGAGGAGTAGCCTTAAGTACCTTAAATTAGGGGAACTGAAAGTCATCTCACTGCACCATGACATTTTAAGCAAAGTCATTATAATTAATCTTCTTTTAATATAGAATAATAGTCTAAGAAAATGCAACACAAACCATACTTCTCCTGCTAACACGTATCCAGGAGACAGAGTGGATTTGAAGTAAGGTGATCTTTGTAATATGGTAGAAATAAATTCCTGAAAGCAGCAATTGATCGATATGGAGAGTGGCAGGTAAAAGCAGTATAAATACCTTCTCTAAAAGCATTGGATATAGTAATTCCCACAGGCACCAGGAAGATGTTAGCTAATCAGATACACCATAAGCTTAAATATCTTGAAAAAAAAAAAAAAAGAGAAAATCTCTGAGTGTATGGTCAGCAAGTGACAAATGTGTATGCTGGGACTCTCTGGAACAGGGGAAAGCCATGGCCATGGCTGTGACTCATTCCTGAATGACCAGGGCTAAGTGGCACCAAGGAGGCTGTTTGGTTTCATGATGCAAATGGCTGTGTGGCTGTGCCACCTAGCCCAGGCCAGTGTGGAGGGCAGCTCGGCAATGTGAGAGTGTCGAGCTGGTGCTGAAGAGCCAGCCTGTTCTCCTTTGTGCACCTTCGAGGCATCTCTCTCCCACTGACAATAGGTACAGAAAGTAGGGGAGGGTGTTTGCAGGGGACTGCTGTTCCCCTTGACAGGCAGGAGATCAGGATTATCACAGTCTGCTAAGCTGGTCCTGGGGAGGCCAGGTGTGAAGGCTGGAGGAGATCTCTGGATCTCTGTCCAGCACACTTGGCCATAACCAAAGGAGCAGAAAATGGCAATGGCTTGTACTTCAACTGGAGCCAACCCACCAGATGTTAAACAGACTTCTGGGGGAATCCATGCACAATTCACAAGTGTCACTGGTCCTGCAGGACCAGCAGCTCCTGTACATCACCTTGATCACTGCTTTTCACACTCCCCTACCCAATTTATTGTAGAGATGATATTATACCCCTACTTAGAGGTGGTGGTGTGTTCATCATAGCTTATGCATTATTCTGGTTGTATTATTAATTCTGTCTTCCACAGATGTAAGTACAGATCAAAAAGTGCACAGAAGTGCTGTCTCACCAATTTTACAGACAAAGAGTACCCTCAGGTGGGGTAAGATCGTCTCCTTGATGCCTACTGCTCACTAAGAGTCTTTTCTCTCTAGTCCAATATTTAAGATTCTGCCATTTATCCAAGCTCTGGCGCCAGTAGGACCCTCTCTATGCTGATTCAGCTCACTAATGTGGCAGAACAAATAGTACAACAGAAAAGAAGATGATTTATGCTGAGTTAATGAATTGAACTCACCCCTGGCTTTGTTTGCATAGGCCAATTGGAAATCTCCTTCCCCAGTGAGATGGTGCTAATTCTCATCTCCAATTCTAGCTCATCTCCCACATAATTCTCTTCTGGATTTCTTTTGATGCAAGTAAGTAATCTGGAAAGTGGAATGTATACCTTTTGCCCTCCTCTGCCCAGAAGCATTTTTTTGTCATAGCAGGGGGAGCTTGACCTGAACATTTTCTCCCCAGAACCATATGGACCTGGGCTTCAAGGATGCAAACTGCTAGAAAAATGGAAAAAATGCACTGCACAGTAAGTGTTGGGAAAGACAAAACAGTGGTTAAATAATGAAACCAATTTTTTGTGATAGCCTGACTGTCAGGCTGGGCACCAGTGTGTTTGTTTTTCCTTAGATTTGTATCTTCCAGAGCTGGTTCGTTAATTGTTTCATTAAGCAGCTATCTGTCAATGCACTGTGTTTTAATTATGCCTCCTGCATGAGTGCTGGTCTGATCTAGTGATGCAGGGAAAAGCTTTCCCTGTAGGACATTTCCTCTACTCCAACCTCTGGGCTGCCCCAGCCTTGTTGCAGGGCTTAGTCCGTGTGCAGGGATCAGACCTTGGTGTGCTCAAGCAGGGGAACTTCTCTGTCAGTGCACAGCTCCTGCTGCTTATTTAGGAGTGTCTTGAGAGCATGGAAAAAGAGGCTGGGGTTTGATGCTTGCTGCTGGGCTGTGGAAATATTCCTGACAGTGGTTGCTTTCTCTTTTTTCAGCTCTCACCTGTATGTCTTCTCTGTTACGAAACCTTTCTCTTCTTTCTGTCTGAAGCTCCTCTAAAAACTCTTTCAGAATTATTTGACTCCATTCTCATATTCAACCTCCATCTCTCTGCAGAGATGCCCGGAGCAAACTGCTTCTCCTGGACTGCAGCTCATGAACTCACCTACAATCTGATTCAAGTGCAGTTATTACAGGGTAGTGCTGCTCCATTGACTTGAGTTATATCTATATTGCATGATGTAGTGGAGATTTATCAAACTAACCATAATCAATTTAGTTAGCACAATAAGCAGTTTAGCCAGGCTGCAGTGGGGCTGCTAAAGGGCTCATTTACCCCTTTAGAATATCAGCAGAGACAAATCTTAATTTGGTAGGTGCAATGAATGTTCATCCAAATGTTTGAATGTTCATCCAAAACTCAAGCTGAGCTACGCTTTCCAGAAGAAACCAAAAAACTATAATGAATAAATCCATAATTCCATAGATTTATTCATATTTTACCAAACATTCTCCATAGATTTATTCATATTTTATATCCATAGATTTTATTCGTGGAGCAGGAAAAAAAAAAAAGGAAAAATGTGAAAGCTCTGGTTTCTTAATTCTGATTTTACTAATCACAGTGCTAAAAGGATAGTTAATCTGTGTTAATCAGTGGGGTCTGTTTGCTGTGGGCACAGAGATGTAAGAGAGCCACTGGCAGTGAACATGTCCAGTCTGATGCTGGAAATAGGAATCTCAGTTTTAAGTGTGGGGACACCTGAAGTAGCTTTACCCAAGGAAAGGCACTGTGTGTGAGAAGCACTGAGCTGGACAGGAGTCAGTGCATGACCAATTTGTGGGAGGAACTGTGTGTGCTCATGACTGCAAATAAAGTAACTCCTGTTCAAACACCCAAGAGGTGCCTGGGATGAAGGATAACTCAGCAGTCAGGTGTTCCCAGCGTGAAGGGTCTCCTTCCTATCCCATTTTATTAGTATGCTTCATAGTTCCCTCATCTGTCATAGTCTGCATTAGGCATGAAGGGATGAAATCACTCTTATCATTTCCCCTCCCACTCTAGGTGAGAACTGTTTGTGCTTTGCTTGATTAAAAGCTGCTGTGGTCATTTTCAGGACTCACTAATACCAGGATTAATCTGAAACTACTGTACAAAGAGTGCATCTTGGCACCTATGATAGACTTAGTGTGACACTGGTCTCAGTTGGTGTGGCATCCAGGCTTGAGTACTGTGTGGTAGAACTGCACCCATGTGCGGTATCCTCTCATCAGATAAAACAGGGACTTGTCCTTACTTAATTTGTCCCAGAAGAAAGGAAATCTGGAGCACTGAGCCTCTTCTGGGTCAGCTTGCAATGAGCATTCATGAATTTTAGAAAAGTCTTTCATGAGACCAGAAGTGTTGGGAAGGAGAGGACCACAAAGCAGAACACTGACTTGCTGCTGCCTTAAAAGCTGAAAGGGGAAGAGCAGAAATACCACAAATACAGCAACTCTCCTTTGCCAGACAGCAGGGCATCAGAGCAGCAGACACACAACTTTCCTCCAAATACATAAAAATAAGCATGACAAAAGCAGGAGATAAAGGACCATAGGGCAATGCTGGTAGAACCTATTCCACCCTTGGGCAAGGGCAAAGACTATGTTTGGTCATGAAATGCAGAGACGTCACCGCATTCCAAGTGCTGGCTGCAATTATGGATGCAGTAGATCTCTTGCTAGGATGTGTGCATGGGGAAATGTTTCCCAGGAACGGAGAGATTTTGATGTAAAAATTCCTTTTTGGCTCATGGATTGTGCCAAGGAAAACAGCACTGGGGCAAGGCAAGCTCACAGCAGGAAGAAGTGAATCCATGAATGAGTCCACTGTAGCACCATAATGGGCATGAATATGTGCTGGCCCTTTGCAGTGGGAGGGCTGGAAAAGGCTTTGGGTGGAGCCCTGTGGCTGGTTGGTGTTGATCCCATCTCAAAATAGAAGATGGAGAAAGCAGTAATGGTCTGCCAGGCTTGGCAGTACTGCCAGAGAGAAGGGAAAGGAAGGGAGGGTGGAGCGACCAAAGAAGGCGAAGAATCATGTAAGTAAAATACTTTTTAAAGAAAATCTTACATCAATCCCTGTGTTACTGAACCAAGACAGTCTCAAGTGAGAAGTCATTAGAGTTCATTACCCCTGGCAACCTATGGCCATTAATTCTCTCTGGCAGCAATACCTAAGGGTGCAGGGACATCCAGGCTATGGCTCTGAGTGCTGGCATGCAGAGACATGATAGGGCACAAGTATTTTCCTCGTAGATGTCAAGGAAGATGAAGAAGATAAAAATGGTGCCATGGGGAAAAGAACAGTTAAGTGAGCAAGGGGAATCACAAATCATTGACAAGTATTGCTCCTTCTGGCACTAGAGTTCAGTGATCCACAGGAAGAAACACCTCTTCTGAGGATGACAGACATGCTCCATCTGGTGTTTCATATCTCTTTATTTTTCCTATGCTGTCACATGATTTCTCAGTCATAAAGCTCCTTATTAGCTTGGTCTTTAAATGATCTAGTAAGGAAATCAACCTAACTCAACACTCCTTCCTATACTGGAACAGCCTGAGAATTGCTGAGTCTGGTTTAAACCAAAAACTCTAAACTTTTCCTCACTACTGCAAAGCAAGATGGTGGTTCTTATGTAACAGCCTGGAAAAGGGATTTCTCACCAGGTTTTCTCTGTCTTTGCTATCAGGACCATTCTGGCTGTCTTCCTGGGAAAAATAAATATTTTGGCATCTACAGCTATCAACCCCTGTCTTTCAGACCCTTTTACCCCCTAGAAGTACTGTGTGTCTTGTAGTTTAAGGGTTTTCAAGCCAAATTTGAGGTCATAATCTCAATGTCAATTACAAAGGATCTTCAAAGGGAATGCCTGATCTTTCTCTCTGATGCTCATGGAAATCCACTTAATGTCCCCCTCTACTCTCAGCTCTGGTTATGGAGGCTGAAAGAGGAATGCTCTCTCACAGAGTGTACCTGTCAGCCACTCTTGATCAAAGTCTGGATCAAAGCCTGGCAGCTGGTATCCATCCAGGAGCAGAAAAATAAGTACACAGGTGGAGAAATGAGTATCTGAAATTTGCCCTTGGGTAGCCGGCCTTCTGTATCAACATTGTGAGTATTCTCAGCTGTTAAGTAAAAGCTGAGAAGATAAATCCCAAATATAAGAAATTAAAATCAATAAACTCACCAAATCCTCCATGTCACAGTTCAGACTCATAAAGAGATACAGCCACTAAATCCCCACAGTGCTCCTCTTTCACAATTGCACACATTAAGAAAAGGGAGGAAAGAGTTATATGAAACATTTGTCTGGGTATAGGAATCAGTTATCTTAATGATGCAATATCAAAAGGAAATATTGTCTCATTTAGACATCTACCAGCTACAGTCACTACAATGCTCCCAAAAGAATGGTAATTATTCTCACAGATGCCTAGAAATTAAGAATTATACTTTCACTATGTTTAATATCCTAGCTGTGGTTTCAAGGATCATCTGTCTTAGTAAAGCTTTGGGGATCTAATTCAATTGCTTTTTGCCTGTCATTGCTTATTTATAAAACACGTATCTTCCTGGTGATACTGTGTTCCAGTGGATCTCGGAGAAGCTGGAACAATGGATGAACAAGACAGATGTGATCTGCTCACCATGCCTCTAGGACTGCATCCTGTCCTCAGCTGTCTCGTTTTGCTAAACAAAGGACATACCTAAAAAATGCATCAGCCTGGAGCTGATCACACCACACGGTAGGGCAGAGACTTAGCCACCTTTTGGTACTTTGTGCTGATTGTTCTGCTAAAACTAACAGCCAGCTGGTGATTTTTCACCTCAGCTAACAACATCTGCAAGGTGTGAGACATTTGCTTACCTGTGTGCAGACAAAGGATAATTTATGATGGATTATTTACAAGATCCCACCATTATGGAACAGCTTTACCAGGAGCCCCAGAGTAACACCAAAATTGATAAGCTATGCAGAGACAGCTGAAATGCAGCCATTCCTCAAGAGAGACACTGTAGTGCTTGGGGATGTAATATGCATGTGCTAATGATAAATACAAAATATTAGTGCAATATTAGAGGATGAGAAGAAAAGTAATCTATATAAAACTTCCCAACGAAATCTCTGAGATGTGTTGGCCATGTGCTTTTTTGAGCATTTTCAGCAACTCATGCAGTTTTTGTTCCAGGTCATAACTGCTCAGTTTAAATTTTTTGTCACTCCTTATATGCTGTAAATTAACCATATGTTTAAGTGCTTTCAGGTTGGAAATGTTTACGAATAGGCAGCATCAAATTCCAGGCAAACCAATGCATGTAGTCTTATCATCTTCCTATAGAAAATAACTGGCAGAGCCTTTCAGCCCTGAGAGTTCTCTCTCTCAATAGTCTAGAGTATATTGTTCTGATTAACAGACCACAAGATGGATTTCTTTCCAAACATCTGATGCCATGTGAATAATTTTCTTAATAATAAAAAAAAAAAAAAAGAGAGAGAAGCAGGAAGCACATATTTTACCATTGTTGCTGTGATAACCATGAATTATTGCATATTTTACTTGACTACTCCTGTGGTTTCATACAGTTCTAGGAACATGAAGAAAACATTCTGAAGATGGCTTTAATGCAATCCTATAAAAGTTTGGATTCAGCTGACTACCAGACGCTGAGTCATAAAGAGAGATGTTTCAGAGGTAATGGATTATAGATAGAGTTTGTAGGATTCAGTATTTATCCTTACTCAAAATCATTAATATATATCACCAATGATTCTTACTTGTCCAGGATCAATGTGAATTATAATTTGTGGTCAATGTGGGGCAGCATCTGACTCTGTCACAGCACCAGCACCAGCTGGTGCAGGTCAGGGCAGGAGAGACTGGAAAACCAGCCAATGCAAGTGGGGCAGAAAGCTGTGCTGAAAGTCTGGAGAGTGAATAAGGGAAAAAGCAGTGAGTTTCCTAACATTTATTGATTAAATCCTGCCCAGTCTCTCCATGGAGCGCAGCTGTCTGCTGTAAAAGTAGGAAGCCAGCACAGAGCATCAGCAGAACAGTGCAGGGGGAAGTGCAGCTGTACAGCTCCAACAAATCTGGTGGTGAATGTGCGTGTCAAGGCACGGAGCTTGGGCTCTCCCAGGTGCTCCCAGGCTCTGAGCTTGGTCTTTGTCACCGAGCTGGGGCTGCCGTTCTCCAGGGAAGCAGCTGCTCTAAGGATGGATGGAGTGTTTGGCTCCACCTGCAGTTATTGCAGGATTCAAACCGTGTCACTGCCTGGCTGGGTTCCTCTCACGCTCTCCCTGCATGCACACAAACAAAACGACAACGATGGCAAAACACAAGATGGGAAGTGCAGCTGTCAGGAATTTCTTGGTTCACACAAGGAAAATGGAGAGTCGCCAAGAGAACTGAGAGAAGGAGGGCAAATCCCTGATAAAGAAAACCAAAGTAGACAGAAATAATAAAACAGGAGGCCTTTTTAAGGCTTGAGAAAGTGTAAGGAAAAGAAAATTATGTGGAGGCAGAGGAAGAAAAAAGAGAGGAATACCAGAGAGAAGCTGTGGAGTTATTGATGCTGCAGGATCACAGACATGATGCCTGTGTGCTAACTGTGCTCGGTTTATAACAAGCATCAAACCTCAGCATCTGCATTCAGATGAGCTGAGAACACATTCCATAGATTCCATAGGTTCCATAGCACTTGTTAGGGAATGTTGTTTTCCTACTGAGACATTTAGTGACAGATAGGAGATGAGCTAGTGGTCTCTGTCTCCACCTTCCAACAGAAGTGAATTTCTGCAAAGCCAGAAATCCTGAAATTTCCAGCTGATCTGCTCAATCTCTGTTTTAATTTCTGCTGGAGAGTTGTGAAACCAAGAACTCAGAGTAAAGTGAATCTGTGTGAGGCCAGTAGCTGTGGGCAACTGTAGGGATAGCAAGGAGAAAATCACTCTGGTGGCTGACTGTGGGCATGTGCAAAGGAAATAATTTTAAACCACAAAGTATTGTAGTGGCCTCTAAAATATGTCTCTGAAAAAAAGGTTATTTAAAATAAAAGACATTTGCTAGTTCTGGAACAAAGCAGCAATTTGTGTTCAGAGACATCTGTGAGGAGAAGGCTTTCCTTGCTATGCCTCCATTTGCAGCAGACACACAAAAGGAAAAAAAGGACTGGGGGAGCTGCAGGTATTGCTGTATGGGGCTGCTGAAGCTGCATTCCTGAAGGAAGAAAGGTGCAGAAGTCAAGAGTGAAAGAGAAGCAGTCTGTCTTGAGCAAGATGACAAAGAGCTGACTTGCAGGGAGCTCCTTGGTGTGGGGCTAGACCTGGTCCTTGACTGCCAGGTTGAAGCCGAAGACCTGTCAGCTGGTGGAGGATGCCGAGTTCCTTTTTCAGCAGTGCCTTCAAGGGGGTCAAAGTGGGACCACAGGACAGGGAGGTCATTGCCAAGCACATGCTTTTCAATGTCTCTGATTCTCTTTTTTAAGTCTTCAACTTGGTAGTTGAGAACTTAGTTAAGCCTTCACTGTGCTAGAGGAGTTTTTGTCTCTAGGCTTGGCTAGGCTCATGCCTGAGCCCAGGTCAGCCCCAGGCTCCTCTGGAAGCCATGAATCCATGTAAGGTGGTGTATTTAAACTGCAAACCAGTCTACACTAGGAGGTGACCATAGCATGGTTCAGCCATCAGCCTGGGATTAGTACCATCAGTGACAGTTCACAGAAAGGAATTCCTCAGGTTTACCCACCTGTCTGTCTTAGGCTATGGATAAGCCTTTGGGAGATTTCTCAGTATGTTTTTTAACCCAAAATGTCTCATCTAACAGAGACAGCTGCACAGGCTAAAGTAGATGACAGTGTTATTAGGGAAAAATCAGGGAGATTTTGAAATGGGACCTGATTCCTGGTACTCCAAGATCAGTTTTGAAGAGTAAAATGTTTATAAATCTGTCCTCCACAAGGTGAGCCACTTCTGTCCCTGCCATTTGCATGAGCATGAGAATTGGAACTCCTTATCTGTGCTGAAATGCACCCTTCTCCCTCCCATCCTCCCTCCCCTGAGCTCTCAATCCCAGATGCTGAGTTCCTTCAGTCACTTATCTGGCAGGTACATGAAATGCAGTGTTAGTTCAAGGACATGCACTAATAAAATAAACATCACAAAAGGCCTGGTCAATATGCTTAATCTTTTCTACAGCAGATAAGCTTGGAAGGAACTGATGAAGCAACATCTACTGTTATGTTTGCAGAGTAGTTGTGTGTTACTGAGTGACTCAGATGGAAAGGATTCATCCCTGGGCAGTTCTCTTTTGCTGTTATTACATTCCAGGGAAGTACACAGTTATCCAACTGCCAGTGAAACCTGGGGTCTAAAATACAACAAATTGGCCATTGGCAGTCCTATTAAGAGGCATAGGTGCATATTACTAATTTTATTATTTGTGTGTAATTTGAGCCTTTCAAATTTTCCTGGAAAGCCTTAGCTTAGTTTCCTATCATCACCTGAAGCAAATGTGATGAAGTTCAAGGGAGTTTTGCTGTTGGACTGGTTGCTGTAAGGTATTGTTGGGTTTGGAAGTGTATGTGCATTCAGGACAAAACTACCAGAGGCTGTGAAGGTGTGTTGGGGAAATTTCAAGGCTCTTGGTGACAGCCTGTTGTGTTAGATGGACTATTTCTTCAAGCCAATTTGGCTGTCAGCTTGTGTGGTGGCAGCATATGGCAGCTTCAGGAAGGAAAAAGCAAGATCTTTTATGGGTATTTTAGGTATAAATACCTAAAATATATATCCTTGGTCTGTGGTGCTCAGATTGTACATTAAAACTCTCCTCATCTCTGGCTATACAAATTCTGAGGACTCTGATCACCTTGGCATGTATTATTGTAAGGAACAGAATGACTGCTCAAAAACGAGAAAATGTGTCTGTGGTCCAAGATCCTTTTCAACCATCTCATTGTTTCCTTCTTCACTGTGTTGCCTGCTGCCTCCCAAACACTGCAGATAGCCTCTAATTCCATTAGCTCTGTGTATGAGTGCTTAAGCTGCCCACTAGCATCCTGTCACTAGGCACAAACTTCCCTAAGGTGAATTATTACCCAATTATGGAAGTTTTGTAACCTTTTCTGAGGCATTCAGTGCTGGTCACTCAGTGCAGACAGGGCTTTGATTGATAGGGATTAATGACAGGGCAAAGTAAGGGAGGATCTTTTCTTGGAGCTGTCTTGAACAAGAAAGCAGTAGTACTGAGCAGCTAGTACAGAAATAAAGACACAGGTTTTTGCTTTTTGTCTTGAAAAAACTGCAATTTAATATCAGTTGGGATGCATTATATGAAGATAAAGAAGAAATCAGAGAGAGCAATAGCATCTGAACAAGGTTGGAGCAAAGAGACATTGGGAAAATTTTCTTTCCTATTTTCTCATGAGTTTGTATCATGTCAGTTACTGACACTATAATTACAGATATGATGTAGCAACACAAGGAAAAGGGGTTTCCTGTGGTATTATGTAACCAGACTGGAAAACTTAAGGAATCTAAGAAACATTTTGTGTCTTGCCACCTGTCTTTTTGATCACAATATATCTGGTATTAAAATAGGTCATGGCTCTGCTGCACAAAGTGCAGTGCAAACACACCACAGCAGACCTTCACCTAAACCATCACAGAAAATCAATTTAAAGCTTCTCTTCCAGCTTTGTGATACTTTTGACCTGAGACAGATTGCTCAAACTATGTGAAGGAATGGTTTAGTGGGATGTGGGGAGAGATGATGTGCAACAGATGGCGACTCATGGGCATTTTTTACCTTGTCAGAAACAAGTCATAGACTTGACTTCATTAGGAAATGTAATTTCTTCTTGGATTTTGAGGATCTGAGTGAATGATTGAGGATGTTGTGGAAAGATGGACTGGTGGCTGACAGTGGTTTTGCTGTTGTGTGTATGTGAATGAGATTACCAATTCAGATCATTCTGAGTTCATTGACCATCAGTGGTGTTAATATTGACCGATTTTAGCAGTGGGAGAAAGGGAGGGAAAGCCAATATTTAAAAGGAAGCTGAAAAGAAAAATAGTTGGAAATATAAACTAGCTACATGCAACTGAGCCCTTTGTATGGTATCCCCTACTTTATAAAGTATCAAAAGCTCTTTATGGATGTTGATAGATTTATGAGAGGGAGTGAGTTGGAGCAGGAAGTTACAGATTGTGTAGTCTTGGTGAATTATTGGGGAATATAGTTCACATCTTTTGCTTTCCCAAAGTCCTTTGTGGAGTGACAAATGGAATACTGCTGTTTCTTCTGTTAGAATCTGGTCTCTGTCAATTAAATGTGTAAAGAAAATCTGCAGGGATCCTGGTAACACTGGGCAATGTCCAGACTTGCAATTGAAGCAATGTACATACAAAAGAGGAGGGATGAATATCAGTCAAGAATTCCTCTTGCCTGATTTTAAATTACATTTCTGTGTATCAGATTCTCCTGGGTACAGCTAATGTAGAAAACAATGTAGCCTTCATGTCACTTGGACAGCAGCAAAATAGCACAAAACAAATCTAGAGCCTGAAATACAGAAGTAAAGGACTAAAACCTGTCCTTAAGTGCCACATCTACACGTTTTCTAAATACCTCCAGGGATGTTGACTCCACCACTTCCCTTGGCAGCCTGTTCTAATGCCTGACAACCCTTTGGTGAAGTTTTCTTAATATCCAGTCTAAACAGACAAGATAATCTGTTCCATAGCCTTCTCTGGACTCGAGGTCAGACTGACTGGTCTGTAGTTTCCTGAATCCTCCTTCCAACCCTTCTTATAGATGGGCATCACATTTTCTAACTTCAGACTCACTCTGGACAGATAAAACAGAAAGGCAACAACATGGCCTTCAGGATTGCAATCTGGAAAGCAAAATAATAATAAAAAAGGGGTTTAAGTGATAATTTTTAGTTGACAGATTTTGTTTGTAAAGCTACAGTAATCTAATGAGGAACCTGAATTTCATGGAGAGCATCTGTATGCTTCCCTGGGGTTACTGGATTGAATAATTGACAGAAAATGAAAATACAACCACGTGTAGGATGATAAAGTGCATGGGCAGTCTCTGGCACCCCAATTCTTTTGAAGTGGCTCCAATCCCACCAACACACTTCTGAGGGAAGCCTTGTCTCCATCCCTGGCTCCTGCAGGAGAGCAGGCTGTTGGTGTGAGTGAGTCACACCAATTCTGGTAAGTCAGCTTGGATCAGATATGGGGCAGAAAAAAGCTGCTCCTCCTGGAGCACAGTGTTATCTGGTGGGTACAGCTACATTAAAGAGATACAGCCGTTCTGGCCAGGAGATTTATTAACTCTTCATCTCCCAGGGTTCATCTCCCAGAGTTTGTACAGGGGCTGTGCTGGCTTCACAGGCAGCCTGCTCCTGAGCATTAGCCAGGGCAGCTGTTTCCTCTCCTGAGCAGAAGATGCCCTCTCTGAGCCTTACAGCCCAGGTTAATCCGGGAGGCAGCATATACTGAAACGTTTTGTGGACCTCTCCATTGTGTATATGTGGAAACTTGTAAATTATACATGTGGGCAAATGGGGTCATCAAGGTGTACCCCTGGGATCTGGCTCAGAAGCTACATCAGCATGAAGACACAGCCAAGGACAGAGCTTCCCCTTGCTTGCCTTCCCATTTCTACCAGCCAGAGTACTCTGAATCATGGGAAAAGCAGAACCTTTTGGTATTGGAGGTATCCTACTAGCCATACCAAAATAAAAGTATATGAGATGTTTAATGCAGAATAAGCTTCAGCACAGCTGCAGACTCATCAATGATTATGTTCTTGGCTCTCATTTTTTAGGCAGACCTTCAAAGTCAGCTTTGTTTTATTTGATATAATTGCTGTAATAGTACCCATCAGCCTGTTAATGTAGAAATCTCAGGTATTTGGCATTCAGGTCAATATGTCATACATAGATATTCCCTATTTCTGCATACTGCTTGTTAATATAATGCTCAGGAATGGACTAATGTCATGTAAATAATTTCATCAGGGCAAGATTATTAGTTCTACTCACCCCCAAACTCATATTATTTTAAAAGCCATATTTCAATTCATAGGAAGCAGAGAAGACTGCACATATAAAAGGCTGTCTCACAGCCAATCTGCAGTTTTTTAAAAAGTAACCCTTTGGGAGGGTCTAACTTAATTTGTAATTTCTTTGTCTCCAGCTCAGTGAAGCATAACCAGTTCCTCTCCCAGACCCAACCAAGCACACAGGTGGAAGCTAACCCAGGGAAAAGCAGCACACAACAGTCACACAGGCCTGGGTGCTGAATGGTGTGGCCACATCTTGGTGTCCACATTAACAATCCAATCCCTACCAGGAACCTGATATGTAAGTCAATGCTCATCTCAGTTAGGTTTATAGAGCTATGGAGACTTATAATTGGTTCATAAATTCTTTTCCCTAAGCCATTGTTAAGACTGTTATTGCTAAGAAATTATTTGGCTTTTCTGTTTCAGGCCTTTTCCAGTGGGGTCCTGCAATTTTTGGTTGCCTTTTACTTGCATAATGAGAGTTTGTTTTCTACAGAATATCTTCCATTTTACTTCAAAAATATTTCCTTTTTTTTTTTTTTTTTTTTTTTGCATCAACATTTGAGTGTGAGTTTTTTAATTATTCTGGATGAGACATCAATACCATTGCCTTTTTTATGCAAAAGGAAAAATCAGTCAAGGAAGAGGTTAAATTACTTATTTTAGTTTGTGTTACAGTAGTGATGAGAGGGATATGTTGGCAGATGTGACCTTGGAGGCCAATGTTCTGGGCACCCTGGAGTCTCAAAGGAGCAGAGGAAAAGGACCAAGCATGAGAGAACAGGCTGTCCTTTGGAATTGAGACTGTCTCAGGTCACAGGCTGCCCTATGCCTGCAATGTGCTCTGCACACTAAAAGATGTTTAAATACCCACATGTCTCATACTGCAGGGTAAAGTACCTTTGTACTGCCTTGATTTCTCCTGTATGAGCTATAATCCTGCTCCAGAAATATGCCTTGAATTTGAATTCACACTGGGAGGAGGCAAGATGTTGGAGAAATACAGTCACCTCTGTGTATCTCAATTAAATGTGCCTTCAGGATGTTCTAAGGGAATACAGAATATGTGCCAAGAGACAATAAAAAGACATTTTGTTATTATTATAATTTTTATTGTTATGGTTATTACCAGGTATTAGTTTATTTTACCTATGAGTTCTTGACTGAATTCCTCAATGAGTCCTTTTGGAATGCCTCTGTTCCTGTGTAGGTGTGTCCACCAGCTCAGGGCATGGTCAGAGGATTGCTGTTGGACAGCTCATATGTGGGAAGAGATCAGAAACTTGGAGAGTGATGAACAAGAAATAGGTGAACACTTCACTGCCTTTTGAAGAGTCCTGACTGAAAACTGGTGTGTAGGGTGAGGACTTTATCAAGGAGAAGATCATCACCATTATACTTCAAAATATGGCAGCACCCCAGTGTTTTCAGCTCCTATTGGCTGAACTTGTGATAAGATGATAGCTGACTGCTTAAAGGGACTTGAAAGGCTTTTTTGATGTATTTGGGACTGGAAACTTTGGCATGGTTTCCTTCTGATATGGACACAGTTACAGGGCTTCATAGTCTGCCTTAGTTCAAGATTTATTTAGTACCCTCATAATGACATTAAATTGGGCAGGAAATAGGCTGAAGTTGAGGATATGAAGACCTGCCCACTATGTATGATCCTGGATGGCAGCCCGATTTATTTTCATTTCAAGTTTTCCTTGGTTTCATTGCATATTCAATATGGAACAGAGGTATTTCTGTATTTCAATGTGTTTGGTTTTTTTTTAAATAGCTCTAATTCTAATTGTGTAAGGGGAACTTTTATGATGCAGATATGATATATTACTATCTCTGTAACAGCAGTCCAGAACTCCTGTTGTTGTTATTATTATTATTATTATTATTATTATTATTATTATTATTATTATTAATCAGAATTCTCCAACCAACGGTAGTTGTAGTGAGCAAAGGGTAGAAAATGGGGAAAGGAACAGATAGAGCCACAGCTGCCTCTCTGCTTCAGAGAGCATGCAAGTGTCCAAAATATAAAGATTAAACAAAAATCTTCACATTCACTGCAATTTGATATAGGCTAAATTCACTTTAGGCTTAGATACCCATCAGATTGCATTAGCTTTTTCATCTCTGCTGCAACAGGAAACTTTGATTTTATTTCCAAGGGACTTGAGTTTGGGTTCCTTCTAAATTAAGTTGTGTATTAGGGCCAGTGAAAACTGCAACTGAACTCTTCCATCCTCCTCCATTCAATTTCATGCCTCCAATTTCTGTGTTTCTGATGAAAGGGATGTTTACTACCAGGCATCTCACTTGAACAGATTTGGCAAGCTGCTGAGAAATGTAAGTTGCAAAACAATTGATATGAATGATTTTTTCTCCATCAAAAAGATCTGTCAAAAGTGAAGACAAGTCTCTGCTTTTGCTCTTCCTAATTACGGGATGTTAGACATTAAACATTGAACTGGAAATCCAATTACATGATTATTAATCAGATGCATTTTTTTCAACTTGGGGTAAAAAAGGCTAAGTGAAACATGAAAGTCCACTGGGAAACACCACCAATTAAGGCAATTTAAAAAGGACATGAAATTCTTAATTTTTACACTTGGCTAGAAAGTTGATTGACTGGGCTTGACTCTCCTGGGAGTGGGTGTGCTGGGCAGTTTTTTATTTGCTTCTTGATATCGCATGCTTCTGTTTCCTTATGAAGAATAATAAATTTTCTTTGCAGGCAAATTTACTTATTGTGATATGGGTAGCTGATCATGTTTAAAACGTTTGATCAGGTTAAGTGACGCCTGTCATTTAGCATTTCCACTCACGGGGAGAAGCACGTATTCCCTCCACTCTTATTCTGCAGACAGACTTTCTGACAGCTGAAGTGTAGCCAGTAAATTTCTTTTCCATTAGTTGCAAATTGTACAACAATATACTAAAGTAATTACATCATAAATCTTCTTGCCTTGAAGTTAGGCTCTGCGGTACACACTCATAAAATAGTGCAGTAGCAAATAAAATCACTGTATCTGTGTATATTTGTCTTGCAATAATTTTTCTGAGGGTGGTCTATAACATTGACAAATGCGAATTAAGGAGGAATTGAAAGGAATTCAGTATTTCTTGCTTTGTGTAAAAGAGGGGCTATGGTTCTTCAATAGTTAGGGCTATCTTGGAGCTGCACATGGGTCAAAGCAAAGATTATTGCCAACAGTCTCCTTAGATGTGCATTAAGAACTGAATATAATATTCCCATGATTATCCAGGTTATGGTGAGTCTTGTTGAAGATCTGAGTTCAAGTTAGTGTTGAAGCACCTTAGGAGTGTACCCAGTGTAGACAGAATACCTCTAGGATAAATCTAATGATTACATGGCTCTAAAATGCTTTGAATATCAGGGAAACACAAATGAGAATATTTGCACAAGAAGAAGTAACTGCCAATACATCTATTTTAGCTCCCTAGAAAAGAACAGACAGGTAATGTATCTAAAGCACTCACTTGGTAACTGAATGTGAACGGGCATCATTTTGCATTCACCACTGCCCACTGTGTTGCAAACTGTGGCAATAAAATTATGGTTTCTTGGCAGTTTTGTTCCCAAAGACAAGGGCTACCCTGGAGAAAAAGCTCCTGTAACCCTTCTGATACTCCTTGAATTGTGCAATAAGAAAGTTTATTTCCTTTTTTGGGAGAAGATGGCAGCAGTGGTCCTGTCCCATCCCATCCTCCTTCTCCATGTGGGCTACCAGATCTTCAGAATTTTATATTATATTATTTATTTTATACTATCTTGCTGAAGAGCTCTGGATCCAGTTCTTCCACTGCCAGGCTGGATTTATAGGAGTGCATGTCAAGTTTAATTTGCTGCAGTGTGTATGGATCAGCAGTCAGAACTTGTGGGCTTTGTTTCTTCCCAGAGCAATGTCAGTGCTGCTATTCATTCCTCCCAAATAAGGAGCAGCATTTATAGAGTTATTTCCAGGCTATTTGTGGGTCATTTCCAGGACCATATCTTGTGTTTTGGTGGCACAGAAGGAGAGGGGGATTCATGGTGGTTATCAGATTGCTGGGGAAAACAGTACAGGAAAAATGTACACTGAAAAATCCCACACTGGGGCTTCTGGTCCTGCATAACACTGCAGCCATGGATCAGCCATGGCAGCAGGAGCCCAGGAACCCCAGGTAAATGGGCTTTGCTATTCTGTGAATAAATACTCTGATATACACAGCATCTCTGACTGGCTCCTGAAAGCTTGAAGCAGGAATATGACTGATTCATCTGGGAACCAGGCATGTACAGGAGCACGAGAGAGATCTTTTCCCTGCACGGGAAGTGCATTTGATTATATTCACTATATTTGGTGTGATTTGCTGCACTTAGATATTCAGCAGCAATTAGATGGTTAGAGACTCATCATTAATCTTGACTCTGTGCTGCCTGTCAATCTGTTCCCTTACACAGCTTATGGCACTGTTCTGAATATTTTGATGAGGAAATATCCCTGCTTTGGAGTGGTTGCTGATGGCAGGATTTCTGTCTGTATCTCCTGTCAATGTCTCTTCTCTTCAAGGCTCTTTAGAGAATTGTCTCTCAAATGGCAATGATTGCTTCTCTTGTCTTATTCAGAGATCTCTCAAAGCCCTGCTGAGCTGGTGATGCCTTGGGTTTTAGCTTTCATATTTTTCATCACTGGTGTCTGGACTTTAGAACCCCCCCCAAAATTATTTGTTCCTTGATACCTAAGCATATTCCTTGAAGAAATCTCTGATTTTTTTTTCTCACCTTAAGATTTCCTAGAATGTTCAGATTCATCTAAGTTGCCTTTTTCTGCTTTCCTCCTTCCTAAAAAGGCTCATATTCTTGTCACCTTTATGATATTTGAAATGCTATGAAGTTTATTTTGCACTCACTGGCCTTCCTGCTTTTCAGTTCATTCTTTCATAAAGAACTCACCAGAGTCAACATATATTTTTTCATATAGAAGAGCTGTCCAATCAGTGGAGATCCTACTGTTACTCCTACTTCCAAAATTACTCCTTCCTCAGAAAAAAAAAAAAAAACCAAAAAGAAAAAAAAAGGAAAAAAAGAAAAAAGAAAGGTGTTTCTCAGTCAGATTATTGGATATTCTGAAGAATGGGCATGGAGAAATCTCTTGAAAATCATAGTGTTTCTGAAATTTGTGGATCTCCCTCACAAGTTATACCTTCCTGTGGATGAAAAAGCTTTGAATGAAGCAATAAACCTGGGAATTTTATGCAATTTTGCATAAACGAGTTCTGAAATTTTCTTTCCCTGAGAGAATCTGTAGGATATCTCTTAAGCTGCCCTGTAGTTCATGCATTTTTGAATCTCTGTTTAAACATATGTGGGTTGTGCTCTTTTATATTTATGTAAAGATACAGTATAGGTGGGAAACTGAGATGTCTCTGCTGTGCTTTACTTTCCACTGCTGAATAGAGAAGCAAATCCACATTATTCACTGCACATCTTGCCTTGTTTTGTTTACATTTGCCATCAGGATGCAGCTGTTCTGACTCTTCGTAAGATAAGGTCATAATCATCATTCCATGTTTAAACAATCCTTGTGTTTTCAGTGTCTTGTAATACACATCCTACTAGACCATTAAACTATCATCTCTGGTATTTTCATTTTTCATTTTTCCTGCAGCTGATGAAATGAATGATGATGATGTATTTCTAACCGAATGCATCTGTCATTTAAACTCCCTCACGTCCCTGAGATTTCAGAACTCTTAGAGGTCAACTTAGTGCCTTTTATCCTTCAGTTCATGCAGACTGGCAACAGTGTTTAAGTGGTGTCCAAAGAGTACCTCCAGGCGTGGTTATTTGGGCTAAAATCTGGATTGCTTTGTCAGAAGTTCAGTTTCCTCTAGAGTTCAGGCTTTATGGCAATCTAGATAAATTCTATGCAATAATGGAAGAGCAAACAAAATTTTTTTCCTATGAAAAAAATGCTTATTGGACATGGAAGTTGGGAAGTTTTGCTTTATGAAATTGTGTTGTCTTTGTCTTGCAACTGCAGAGATATTAAACACTAAACTCAATTTGTTTTCTAGTTCCATGGTGGAATTTAACTAATTGAATAAATATGAAACAAGCTTAGATTGCCCAATTCTTAAAAGAACTAAAAGACTAAGGTGTCATCTGAACAAATGCTGGTATTTATAATGCTGGTAATTGTATTTTATAGCATCCAGATGATTACCAAAGGTGGGAAACCCATGGGAAAAGACTGTCTGCCTGGGGTAGGTGGAATTGAGATTTATTGATTTATTGGCAGAGGTTTTTTTCAGTGTGGATTCACATCCCCCAGACAGTTTCAAGGTTATTTCTTTTCTTTTTTTCTTTTTTTTTGAGGGTTCATTTTGGCCTCTTGATATCATACTTTATGTCTCCTGGTTGTTCCTACAGGGATAACACAGGGGCCTTCCAGTGGAAGGTGACACTTTGGCAAGGACTGAGAGAGATGAAGTTGATTTGTGCAAAGAGACTCTAACAATAATAGCATTAAGAGCTGGATTAAACACATTCATCCTGTATTGTGTCTTGATCCAAAGGACCTACTTACCCATTTCTCACATAAATCAGGCTGTCAGGATGTTTCACAGATGGGGTGGTTGTAGCAAGCACTGAGCATCACTCAGGGAGCACAGAGGGAGATGCTGATTTTCTAGGAGAGACTTCCCTAGCATTTTTAATTGACTCTTGAAAATGACAATCTTAGTCACTAAAAGGACAACAGCTGCTTGGTTCAGTATAGTTTGTAGTTCCATTCTCTATGTGTTTGTATTTATGTCTCACACTTGTAAGTATATTAACCAATTTCAGCTAATTTAGATGAAGGGGTGCAGGACAGTAGGACTTGGGATAATTTCAATTCGAATGAGGTTTTTGGAACACAGCATCTACAGATTGTGCCAAAGTGAAAACTAAGCACTCTGAGAAATTGTATTTATTCCTTGGTTGTACATCTCTTGCAGGATAGTTTCAAAAGAAATGAGGAGGCCACAGGACTCACTTTTAAGCTGATATACTGGAGGTGAGGGGCTGTGTTAGCTCTCTGGTATGGGCCAAAGTCACCTCAATGGCAGAGCAATGTTACTTGTGAGATGATTTGAATCACAGCTTTTCTACCTTGCCTATATTCTTCCTCATAAAATACCACAGAAATGAAGTAAAGTGGGGGCATGGTCTCCACTAGAGACATCTCTGTAACATCAGAAACCGAGTACAGATAGAGCAAACCCCACCATGCAGCACTGAAATGAAATGCAGCACAGCCTGACCAGGGTCAGTCCTTCAGTCAGGGAGAGGTGCTGGTCAGTGAGCACCTCCAGCCTTTGTGCAGCCACCATTATTTGTATAGACTGGGCATGTAGGAGCTCAGTGGTTGTTGATGATCCCACCAGTCTGCAATGTCAACATCTGAAAAAATCCAAGCAGATTCCATCTCATGGAGATAATACATCCCCCTGTATTTTTGTTTCCATTTTGCATGTCATTGTTCTATCATCTTTACTGCCTCTGGGGAGAAAAAGAAAATATTAAATTCCTCATCTTGGGCAAGAGAAAATAATTCAGAAAGCTTTTCACCTCAGTACAAGCCTTCAGAGTTGGTTCTTTGATGATGTATAGCAGCAGATATCTCAAGGCTTGGAGAAAGATACAGAGACTTGAACTGCTGATTGAAAACTTAACTGAGAGCACCTTCTACAGCATGGGTGGATTTCAAGGAGCCATGGAGTGAAGCTGCAGGGAATTAATCCAATATCTCTGTAGATATGGAGCAGGAATAGAGGAAATGTTGGGGCTGAGCTTTCTGCTGACCCTCCTAGAGACTGTGAAACTCAGGTCCTTAGGAATCAGAAAGAAAACCTGCAGTAATGGCTGCATGCTGGCAGCTTCCCACAGTGAATTATGTCTTTGTTTTGCTGCAGAAAGTGCTTTAGCAAAGCTGTGGAGTGTGGCTGAGGGGTACCATAGCCCTCTAACAGCACTGCCAGCTCAGGCTGCCCAAGGGACACAAAGGGACCAGACTTAAGGGAGAAAAATTTGCTTCTTCCACCTTCTTCATGTCACAAGAACTCCTGAGTGAGAAAAGTTGTGACATGCTGGGAGGAGCCTTTCTTTTTGTTTTCCCCTACACTTTCTTCATAATTAGTTCAGTTGTTGTCTGCCACGACCTGGACTTCTGTCTGAAGTGCTAAAAATGTCAAAGCATTTCTGATGTTCCTCAGTATAAGAAACCACAAGCAGCAAATCCAGCCATTCTTCTATCATTATGCAGCATTATGAAAATAATTTCTCCATTTCCATAGGCTGGTGGTGCCATTGATTGTACTATTCTCTGGCAGTCGGCGCCAGACTTATCCTTTCAACCACACACAGATTACCTCGCTTTCCTCTCAGCTGTGTGATTTCTTTCTTGACACTCTCTGCAAGACCACAATTTGGACTACCTGCTTTTCTCCCTTCAAGTATCCTATCAGGCTTCTGCTTTTGTAGGAATTCAAGACATTCTTTTGTTGTGGCAGAGAACAATGGGGTTTCAAATGGCTAAGATGAAACATGAAAATCTCCTAAAAATGTAAAGTGTCATTTTTTCCTCTCCACTGTAATGCTGGACCCTGCTCTAGATGTAAAGAAGGTGGGCCATTCTTCTTTGCTGGAGGTTTCAGGCATCTTGTAGCAGAGTCCCAGGGGCTTTGCTGTGGTTAAGCAAAATGCATTTACTGCCAGAGGGCAATAAAATTAAGAAAAAAATCAATAGTAAATAATGACAACTATTTATCTTATTTGAGGCCTACAAAGCAACTAAAACTGAAATTGTCTTCAAGTAGACACAAAAGAGAGTTTGTGCAATAAAGCTCCCAAATCAACCTAAAATCTCTTCCTAGCTGGAACAGCAAGAATCTGGAATTCCCTTGGTTATGAGGCATAATATGCCAGATTTAGAACTGTGTAACCCAGTCCCAAAAATGGTCAAACTATGGAAAGCTGTTAAGAATACAGCCTAATCCAAGGATTTTTCAAAACCTATGCATGTGTTTAAGCACGTTGTAAAATTGTTAAAAATCAGGAGCTTTCCCTGTTTTAGTTTCTGGGTGCTGAAAAGTCTGGAGTATCTGCAGTGGCTGATAGTGAATAAGACAATTTTCTTGAATTGGTGCCTGAAACTACTAAGTCTGTGAGCACTCCCAGGAAACCGATCCAAGGATTGATTTGAGAATCAGCACATCATGAGACCCTCTGGGAGCCTTCCCTCAGTCCTTCATAGATTGTAAGACTCCGGGCAGCTGAATGTAAGTCATTAAAGCTCCTAATTCTATCCATTAGTACACTCATTAATATTTCTCAGTAACTTGGGATACAACATTTCTCATGACAAGCTTAGAAAAGTTTTATCTTCCATCTAATTTTAACCTAGAGACAGCTATAAGGAAGAAAAGCTCACCACTGAGTGGAAGAAAAACTTTTTTGTAAAATTTATGCTTGCAGAATCTGTCCTTCTAGGCAAAGCAGTTAGAAGCATTTTACTTTAGAGATTAAAATCTTCTAAAGTTGTTGAATGTAGGGGTATTTAACTTTTGTCATTGGGCTCAGTGTTGCAGCCTGGAACATACTGAACTGCTAACAGTAAAACAATGAACTTTTCACAGCAGGTCCCAAAAGGAAAAACAAAGAAATACAAAAAAAAACTTCTGGGACCTTAGGAACTGGATAAACTGCTGCTGCTGCTGAATTGTCCCTATGCTCCAGAGACGGATGCCATTAGAAGACAGCCAACTTGAATAATTGCTTTTAGGTAGAAAAATAGAATTGCAGGACCACAGAATGTCTGGAATGGGAAGAGACCTCCCAGGGTCTTCTTATCCACCCCCCTACTCAAGCAGGTGCACCTAGAACCAGTTGTACAGGACAATGCCCAGATGACTTTTCAATATTTCCAACAGCAGGATCTGTTATCTTCCATTGCATGTGTATATTCAAACACACATAGACATATTTATATACTTTTAAACTTATATGAATAGAGCTTATATATGCACTTTTATATATTTTTCTATTTATGTATATATAAACACTCATATATTTTTATATTTATGTATATATAAACACTCATACATGTATATATGACCATGTCGTTTAATAGCAACATCTGGATGATTAGCAGAAATTTGATGATTTGCATTTACAGAGATATTCTGTAAACCTGAGGGGAAAGCCCTGAACTGTTTGATTCCACTGAGAAAAAATCCTTCAGTGCTAACCCAGCAGTGTGATAACTGCTAGCTGGAGATGGTGACATTATTACTGTTCTAAAGTAAATAAATAGTGAGCAACAGGTCCTCTTCGCTTACCATACTGTCATTTAGCCCTGAGTTCAGAGGCTATAAATTGGCTTTTTCATCTTGGCCATACTTGAGAAAACTCATTAAGCAGGTTGTTTTTTTTTTTTTTAGTAAGGTTTATTATTCTTAAGAGGAATTTATGGGAGTAAAGAAGTAGGGGCAGTGGGCTTAAGAGACTTGGAGGCCTGTAGGATGTACCCCGTGCTGCCAAAGTCAATATTCTCTTTATACACAAAACTAGCTGTAGTCAGGCTCCAAGAACAAATAGAATAACTCACTTTCTGCAGATTTTTTCCTTTAGCTTCTCACATGGGATGTAGAATTTTGGTTCTTGTGTGCACAGCAACACTACTGTAATTTTACTTTCTCTTCCAGTGTTCTCTACTAACTTGGATATTTATGGCATGTCCCTGCTGATGTTGGTTATTTCTCCTCTCTCTAATTCCCTGGCTGTGCTAACAGCCATTGAAAGCTCAGTAGACCTTTCTGGGTAAATTTTGGATGGGGCAAGACCAGAGCAGTACTGGAGTGTATGTGCTGAGCAGAGTCAAAACCAGAACCACACAGTCAGAGGGAAGGGGTAGAGATGGCCCATGGAGGCAGTCTAGCCTGGAGACAGTGCATTGAATACCATGGATTTTGAGCTTTTTTGCTTGGAGGACTCTCGTGGGGTACTTTTGGAGCCCTGGGGCTGTGGAGGATTTCACATACCTTGCCCAGAAAGAGCTGATGAGGAGGTGTCTGGTACCTTCACTGACAGCTCGGGTGTTTTGGCTGCAGCAGCATTTCCTCCTGTGCACAGCAGCACTGGGGATGTGAGCAGAGCCTCTTCTGCTTGATCCCTCCCTCCCAGCCTTCCACCCTGGCAAGCGTTTGCTCACCAAGTGCACTTGAGGCCAGCAGAGCTGGCTGACAGAGAGGCTTTGGACAATGCTGACAGCCAGGCCAGCAACTCTCCTGGCATCCCAAGGCAAATCCCTCCTATGGATTCAATGAGACTCTTGGCACAAGCAAAACTCAGAGGGTTAGAAGATATATTTTGTGTCTCTGCCTCCTTGCACTCATGTTCCTCTGACACTGCAGGCACCTTCCTGCCTCAGCTCAGAACTCCTTGTTCTGCTGGGACTTCTGCACAGCTGAGGACTTCAAAGCCTTTGCTTAATTTGTGTTTGCACTTCCAAGTACTGAATGAGGTTGTAAGGCAAGGGTAGGTTCCCTCTAAGAACTTGTGGGTAAACATGAAAGTTACAACCTTCTGCTCCTTGCTCCTTTCATCTTTTCAGGTTCGCAGATAAAATGCAGTAGGGCTTTTGAACTTTACAGAAAGTTTTAATAAAAGAGTGACTCAGACGTTCTTCTGTTGAGCTCCTCTTCTCTTTCACCATTCCTTTTGTTTTGGTTTTTTCTCCCCTTTATTTTTTCTTCTTCTTCCCTTCTTACTTTCTCCCATCTAATCCTTTACAGCACAAGTTTCAGATAGTTTTTGTGGACATCTTTTTGAATTGTTGATGTGGGGCATCAGGGCTCTGCACCTGGGGACCTCATTTATTACAGCCTCCAAATCTGTCCACTACACATTCCCTGTCACCTCGGATGAAGGTGAAAATTTGTGGAAAAGGGATTATTTCAGTATTGTGTTGCCAGTTTACCTCCAGGTTGCCATGGGGAGAAATACTAAGGATATCTCTCCAGTGACAACAAAGAGAGCACAGAAGATTAAAATCTCCAATTTTCAGATTCTCCTCACTCCCCCCTCCAATATTTGGGAGGAGATTCAAGAAATATTTCAACAAAAAGGTGAGAATTGGAACACGGTTGGCAATCATCTATCTCAAAGGGAGATTCCTTTGAATGCTGCCATATCATCCAGCAACACAGAAAAACTGCTGCTCTCTCAGGCTCTCAGCAGCTTCCCAGCTGCCTTTTCTGTAACTTTTCAGGCAGTTTGGTCTATTTACACTAAGTTTAATTCCTTATATTGACACCAACTGGAAAGCAGCTTTGGCATATAAAATAGCACCAGTTATTTTAACTGTTGGTATGCACATGTCTAGATTACAGTGCTTAGGTAATTGTAACCAAGATGTTAATATCAACATTAAAAGTAGGATCAAGGAGTTCTGAGACATTTTGTGTTTCACCCACTAGATCAAAGATATAGAGCAGCTGCAAAAAATCAGGTCAGTGACATGAGATATTTATTTTGCTGAGCTTTCTCTTAGCCCAATTTTCTTTTAATCTTCTGACCAAAATCTGAGCAAAATCTGAGCAATGAATATCCTAGTAAAATATCTTCTTTTAGATATTTAGGCATCAGGACTTCTGTGGGTGAATCACTCCAGTGACTTTCAGGATGAATCCCATAGGCACATAGCTCCTCTTGGAAGTTTTAATTATTTGCTTGACTTGACTTTTGTGCCAGCTGGAATCTGATAATTTAACTGATAATAATGTGTACTGGTGCAGCTGTTTATCTTCCAGTCTTACTCTATGAAGTATTGTCAGATTTGCTGCTTCAAAGGTTATAAAGAGCTTAGGTCCTTGAGGTATCCTTTTTATACTATTTTTTCCTAGTGTTGAGAGCAGTAGCTGTAATTTAACCATTCTGTGCTTGAAACACATCTTGCTGAACTCCATTGCAATGGCTTCAATGGCTTGTTTGTGGAAACAAAAATAGCCTAAATACCCTGCAAAGTGATTAGCTCTTCTATGTGCTTGCCAATGGGACATTCAGGCACACATATCTAAACATTTTCCTGAAATTCAGACACTGGCCAGTGTGATTAAACTGGGCCAAGAATACAGGATGTATTATGCAGCTATTGATGGAATATGCAGCTATTTTTTTAAGAGTATTTTAATGAGGATTTTTCTTGTACAGATTACATCCACTGCCTTGTTATAAAGGTGCAATGCAAGGTTCCTTTTGAGGCCCACAAAGAATTCCTTAAAATTATGGTCGGATAGTTGCGAGCAATGAAATGATCATCTCTCAGGTGAGAAGATGCAAGTTTCTGCATACCTTTGTGCCAACCATTTCCAGAAAAGATTGTTTAAGATAATCCATTTTATATTGCATTGCAGGTTGCTGGAAGCCTGATAGCTTTCAGTTTCTGTGGTTCAGCCAAGGGTAGGTAAATTCTTTAAATATGTATTAGTATCAATGTACATTAATATTAAAAATCATTGTTGATTTCTGGGGATCTGTGACTGTATCTTTGCTAATGAGTGATAGAGATACCTTAGAAATCTGAGTTTGTGGCTGAAAGGAAGGCACTTCATATGCTTTTTTTGACTTTTTTTTTTTTTTTTAATTTCTCTTGTTGCACTTGGCTGAAAATCTTAAATCTTCTCAGAGGTCTCTGGGGGATGGTGCAGGGAGGATCTGTAAGCCTGCAAGACAATGTGATGCTTATTTGAATAACTCCCCCTTCTCATGAAGCTCACCTCCTCCCCAGCCTCACTTGGCATCTGGACAGCAGCCACCCACATGTGGCACATTAAAGGATTAAGGGCTTAATGACAATTTTTAAATGCTGTTATTAAATGGGGACTTCCATCCTGTAGAACACTTGAAAAATAACATTTGTAAAACTGCTTCCTGAGCAGTATATCCCCTTTTCCATTATCTCATCTATTTGTATGCTAATAACAATTGTTTTGCCTTTCTACTCTATCTCTGCTTGAGCAGTTCAATGTTGAATTCAGGATTCTGTGTTTTGTGCTGTGAGGATTTTACTTATATTTTTAAAAAATTATCTCAATAATTAATTACAGATAAATTATTGAGAAAGTAGCAGCAGATACAAAGGAAGAGTGGTCTATCTAACACAGATTTTAAAAGAGATATCTTTGAAATATCCTATATATATATAAAACATATCATATTCACTTATCAGAATGCTTTCCTAGCATTTGATGCTTCATGTGATACCACAGACTGCTGACAAAAAATGAGCATTTTCTCTCAAATTATGCCATAATGAATATCTTAAAAAATGTCTCCCAAGTGAAAAATATACCAGTATATCTAGACTATGCTTCTGTGATGGAATTCTTGCATATTTAGGAAGAACAGCTATCAGGAAACTAAGTGAAGGGTAGACATATAATTTTGAAATTTTCTGCTTATTTGCAATGTTTATATAATCTCAATGTCTAGGTATATTAGTAACAGCCCTGGACTTACTGAAGCTTCACTGCTTGCTGAAAGAATTTTTAACCAAAATTTTCAGTGTGTTTTCTGATGTAGACAGGACCCCCACTGTTCTTGTGCATCTATAAATCTCAGTAAGTGTTTGGATACCCTCTCTTAGCCTGAGATAATTAAGTTTTATTAAATCCCCTGTAAGTCACTGGCTCAAGGAGTGGTTGGGGCTGGAACAGAACTCTGAAGATTGTCCATCCAAATCTCCATCCCAAAACAAGAACTGATCCCAAGGCAGGTCAGGTTGCTCAGGGCTTTAGGCTGAGCGTGGAGAATCCAAAAACTCACTGGCCCTGTGTTTCAGTGGTTATTGTCATCCACAGAGAAGATTTATTTCTTTGTGTCCCTGTGGGCTTTGTCCCTCATCCTGTCCTTGTGATTCTACAAGAGGAGCCTGGCTCATTTTTTATAAAATCCTTTCAGGTAGTAGAAGACAGCAATAAATTCCTCCTGAAGCTTCTCCCTGCCAGGCTGAGCATCCCCTGTGCTTTCCTCTTCTGGTCACAGCCTGTGCTCCAGCCCCAGCCTGTTTCCTACAGCTGAGCCCTCCCCAGGCTGTCAGCAAACGTGGTGCTCCTTGTGTGTGCCACAAGACTTTACTGCAGTAAAGTGACACTCCAGGCGTGTCCGAGCTCTGAGCAGTGCTGGCCACTCACACACACCTATACACTCCTATTTCCTCATCTCCAAACAAGTCTGTGTTGGTGATATCTGTTGTCTGCTCCTTCACATCTCTGCAGAGAACTGGCTTTGAAGGACTAAGGGTGGCAGGGAGAGTCCTCCTCTTTAATGTGGGGGTAAAATATTTAAGGGTTTAGACTACGGAAATAATTTTAGGGCGTAGTTCATCATAATTTCTCTCCCCAGGAAAACCCATCTTCAGAGAGCTGCTCCAAGGCACAGAGATGCCAAAAAGAGTATTTCCATTGACGTTTGTCCTCCTTGCTTTCTGCTCTAAAGAAAATCCAATTTTCAACTAAGCTTTCAACTGCATTTGTCATAAAACATGGGCCAATTTCACTTCTCAGTTACTTCAAGGAGAGCTGATGCCAAGGCTGAGCTTCTGTTTTCGTGAAGAACAACGTAAAAACCAGGCTCCTTGTTAGCAACACAAAAAGCTCTGTATGGGGAAATGAGCTGTCCTTGGAATGGCACAACTGATATTTTAGCCTCAGGATCCTTTTCTAAAGGTCACAGCACAATTTTAAGCCCAGAATATTGCAATGTATTTAAATATCTGAGATGGAGGTTAAACAAGATCTACTAATGTAAAACAGAAATGAAGAAATCACCTCTACCTTCTTCATGACAGAATTGATTCATCCCAGGAATAAACAATTGCAAGCAGTGGGAAAATAAAACTAGTCTGTCCATACCATGATCTTGGCTTTCAGACCTTCTTCCTCATTGCACAGAGGGATGATGATAACTGATAACTGATGATAATCTCTCCACTGAGGTGACTGGCTTAGAGGATGAGAGGAGAGAGGTGGATGTTGGTTATCTTAATTTTAGGTAGTGACTTTCAACAGTTTTTTTCATTAGCTCCTCAGAAACAAGCTGATGAAGTAGGGAAATGATAAATGGAAATGACATGGGGTAAAACTGGCTCTGCTTAGAGAGAAATTCAGAACAAGGCTTTACTGTAGCTGAGAGTTTGTGTTTACAGCACAGAATAATGATGGGCTCATCATCATTTAATTGTTAATTATTCTACAGCAAAATGTATGCTTTTGTGCAAACATTTTTATCCTAGGAAAAACATCTTTCTTAAAGTATTTGAACCTTCAAAACATTCCAGTCAATTTATCTGTAAGATGGTAAACCCTGCAAAGCACTTTTGTCCTTACTAAAGGATCAATGAAAGGGAAACTGTCTCAGTATGCAAGTATTGACTTTTATTCCTAACACAGATTTAAACTGTAAAGGCCTATTAAACTAGAGATCAAAACATCTATCAAAGAGTTCACTTAGCTCTTTTTAAAAAAAATTACAGCATTTAGAAGATAATATAGGGCAAGTGGTAGAAAATACAGGTTTACAATGTAATTAGTGATGGAAGCTTAATAGGTGTTCAATGTGCTAAATCTTGACAAAGAGAAAATGGCTTGGACTTTGCTTTGAAAGAGAACAGAATGAAAGACAAAGGTTTTTTGCACTTTAGCATAATAGAAGATGAAAAACTGAACTCCATGAAAAGCTTGAATCAGTATTGAATGCAAAATCTGGGTGTGAGTCCTAATCTGATATCTTTATCATAAAACAGTTCTTCCTTGTGCTGTACAGAGATGGGGATAAGATATTCCAAATAATCCCCAGACTGTGCACTTGAATTAAGGAGCATAAGTGAGGGGGACACCACTGTGCAAGCAGCAAGTAGAGTGGCATGAAGATAGATGGTGTCTGGGATGAGAGAGGGCTGAAAGAAGAGAAGCAGCTTTTTCCATTACATTGAATCACTTAAAGTAGGAATACACACATAAACTGAAGATTTTTTTGTTTTCAACTGCCACAGAGAAGTTATATCAGCAGCCACACAATTAAAGCAACCTGGCTCCTTTCATGCTCAGAGAGCAATTGTTCCTTTGCTTGCAGAAGGAAATGCACTCACGTGTGCACACACACACTTAAAAATGTTTTAAAAATGTTATATTTGACTTCCTGGCTAGTTTGAAAATTCTCTTCAAAAATAGCTCTCATGATTGCAGGCTGGCAGAGCTGTTCCTGCCTGGATTTAAATGGGAAAACTCAATTAGAGTTTGAATCTGTTGCACTGAAATGGAATTGTCTCTGCAGGCAGAGCTCAGTCACGGACACAGTAGTATGAATGAGAGGAGAGGGAGAGGAGGAGGTTGTGCCATCCTGGAGGGCAGATCTGGGGGCTCTGAGCTAGAATGTTCCATGTTCTGTCACTCTGGAAAGGAAACTTCATTGCACTTCCCTAAGCATGTTCAAGGAAAAGAAGCTTCAATCTGGCTTTTTCCTAGAAGGGGCCCTGCTGGGTGTGGCAGGGACTGGGCACTGAGTAGCTCACAGGCACAGAGCAGTGACTTGTTCCATGAAGATGACTCCCTTTACTTTACCTCTCTGGCTCTGAACAAGTATCCACCCCTCCCCAGGCTCTTTCCATCAGGTTAAAGGATGCCGTTTGCATTTCTGTAGTCTAGAAATATTTGTGAGGATCTTGGGAAAGCTGGAGCTTGGGCACAGAAAAAAAAGATTTTTGGTGACAGGTTCACCACAGGGTTCTCCTCTCCCTCCCTCCTTGTCTCTCCCTGTGTTCCATTGCAGTCTCATGTCTGTCCTTGTGGCTTCCACAGCAGGCTTTCAAGCTGTGAGTGGAGACCCTTCAATACTGTCTCTGCTCCTGGGAGCCCTGAGCTGACCTCAACATTTTCCTCATCATTGTGCATTGAGATTTATGTCTAGAAATGACCTCCTCCCCCTTGCCCCTCTTATCTGGGATCTCAGCCTGAGCCTGAGTTTAAACTTGCCCTCTAAGTCATCTGTGTTAAACTGCTCCTCATAAATAGCAGCTTCCAGCATCACTTTTTTTATCTGTGGCTTGTATTTGTGTATAAGAGGGAGAAAACAGGTTCATTTCCACCAGAGCAGCTGGCTCCTCCGATCTGCCACCTGGAGACTTGGTTGACAGGGAATGTGTGTCTGCAGGCAGGGCAGACCTGTGCTTCTCCAGCTGTGCCATCTCTGCTGTCACCCTGCAGGCAGGGGGCAAAAGTACCCCTTTCCCCACTCCTTTGGGACCTGCTGGATGCTGTTAGATGATGTTATGGGTTGGGAAGAAGATGCACAGGAAGAAGTGCAGCAGGCTCCAGGGATCCTCTTGGAAAACCTGCAGTGAAGAGATTTAAGTGTGTTCATTGAAGCAGACCAGGAAAAAGGTCTGTGCATGTGTGGGAGGGGATGGTGGGCAGGCAGGGCTCAGTCCAGCTCTGATCTCCTGCCCTCCCTTGACTCTGCCATTCAGTGCTACAGACACCCAGCTGGAGATGTCCATGTGGGCTGTACTGCCCTTTGTCCAGGGGAGAAGGATGACATTAATTGAACGTTTTGTTGTTGTCCTTGCAGAAACTATTGCAGAAGAGGTGTTTATGTCTTCCTTTGGGCATGTTGTGCAGGTGAGACCAGATGGAGATGATGGAGTTTTGACAGCCACACACTCAGAGGAGCCCTGGGTAAGGGCCAGTGCCCTGCACTGTGGTTACAGCCTGTCTGTGCTTTGAACAAACACTGCTAAATGCTGTAAGGCTCCTCAGTACAGGCTCCTGCTGCTCTTGCCTGCATGGATGGATGCACCTGCACGGCCTGAACTGAGGTGGGGCAGCCCAGGAATGTTTATTAAACTGTGACATTATTGTAATAGCACTCTCTACACTCTGAAGAGATTATGGACTTTTGGTTTCTACCTGATTTAGGTTTTGTGTGGTTTTTTTTTTTTTTTTTTTTTTTTTTTTTTTTTTTTTTTTTCCAACAATAGGTTGAGATTTTCTTTGGTGTCAGTTTCAAAAGAGTAAAGGAGAGAATTTGGAAAAAGGGCCATCTATGACTTCTGATGGCTGGAAAAAGCAAGGGCAGTTAGTAAGGCAAGAGCCATGGCTCTGTGGTCCAGGGGAATTTTCTGAGAGGAGGGATTTCACAGCTGTCCTTTGCAGGAACAGGGAGGAACCCATCTATGCCACAGCTGTGATGGGGCCAGCAGCTACCTGATGTTCCTGGGGCTGAGTAGGGCCCTCAGCAAATGTCAGAGCTTGTCAGTGGGAAGGGGAGATTCTTCTCACTGTAACAAATCCCACAGATTTTTGAGTCAAGCAATGAAATTTTCCAGAAAGTTCTGAGAATAACTAGCTTAGCTGTGGTGGCAAAATGGTAAAAATGAGAAACAAACTCATAGCTCGCTCAGACTGTGGCTCCTGCAGCAAAAGTGGTGACTTTCCAGGGAGAAACCCCAGGATGGAGATGGGGATGAGATGGGAACAGCATCAGGCCCAAGAGGGAACTGTTCTGGTCACGCACTGCAGACACCATCCATGCGGCCAGCTCTGCCTGCTGCAAAGCTTTAATGAGCTCAGATAGAGCTGAAATGACACCAAGAGCTCTGCCTGCTCTGAGCTTCTACAGAAAGCTGCTGGGGAGAGGGGACAGGCACTTCAGCAAGGGCTGCCTGCAGTGCCCATCCCTTCCCCGCTGCCGGCTCCGCTCCCAGCCGGGGCTGTGCAGACACCCCCGACCCCCAGCCCGCCTGGGACAGCCGGGGGCAGGAGAAGGGAGGATTCTGCCCATCCTGGAGCCGTGGGAAGGGGGTGCCAGCAGCTGAGCTGCTCGGGAGGAGCAGGTGAGGGGAAATCCATGGTGGAGCGGCTGAGCGCAGCCACAGAGCCCTCTGGTGTTCTCCGCAGCCGCCGGAGCCGCTGCTCCTTCCGAGAGACACAGCCAGGAAAAATGGGTGTCGCAGGTTTGTTTGGATGCGCCGAAAAGGCTCTGTAACCCGTGAGAAATGGTAAAGCACGTATGCATTTATTTAGCGCTGAGGTGCACGGCGATAATTCTTCCTAAAGCATGCACACTGAAACTTCAAACTACAGTTCTATTCATTCCCTAAAAGCCTAGGATTACGCAATACACTTTATAGATATTTATGTTCTGGCCCCGCCTAGTCCCGCCTACCGCCGCTTCGTATTAAAATGAACCAAAAGTCTTTTTGCACTTGCGCCTCCCCAGTTCAGGCATCGTCGGGGGTCTGTGATGAAGGCTTCCAAACTCTTCATCGCACTTATACTTTTCAGTTTTGTCTCCGGACCATGCGTCTTAGCCATTTGGGCACGTTCCAGACCTTGAAATTGGTTTTTGCTGGTTTAGGGTTTTGGATTTATCACTTATCACTGGTAGCCTTGCGCCCCTCAGCCTGTTTGCAAGTTCTGGCTTCGTTTATCACAAACCAATCTGCCTCTCCTCCCAGTTTTTGCAAGCATAGTAAATGTCAGGCATTCCTCATTGTCTTGGTTTTTAATGAACTGTTCCTTACTCTTTAATTCCTTGTTTCAATTTGTCCCTGTTTAGAAATTCTCAGCTTGGGGGTGCTCTAGAAGGCAAGAATGGGAGGAGTGAAATTATCCCCTGTTGGTAGGAGAAGGAGATATATTCTGTACAACTTCTAAAGAGCCATACACCAAGAGGAAGGATTTACTCTGGAACTGCTCCCATGTGCTAACTATTATTAATTGATTGGTTTTTCAGACAATATTATAGCTTCTTGCAGAAACCCAAGCTCCAATAACTTATTTTTTCAGCCAAAAAAAATCTGTAAAAAATGTTTTCCTAATAATAAAAAAAAAATCTGTTCATTTTTAAAATGTGGAAAATAGATTTTTTTTTTTTTAAAGTGAAAGTTAAAAAAACACCCTTTAGCTGAACTGTCAAATCTCTGAAGACTTAAATTTCAGGCAACCTTCCTTTGGACCCACCTCCCTTCACTGCTGTCTCCCTTTAAGGGAAGCCACCTCAGGCACAGGGATTTGTGCAGTGGAGGCTAATGAGGTAACGGGAAGCCCTGCTCCAGTGGAGTCCCCAGGGACACAATACTGTCTTCCCCTGGCAGTCATACATCATTGGACAGGTTCCCAGAAATCACAAGCAGATTAAACATTACAGGATCTTTTCCATTGCAATGGCACAGGTATGCTTGCCTCTCTAATGATTTCAGAAAGTGTAAAGCCAGAAAGGACTATTAGATCATTTTAATTTACTCACTGATAGTTTTGTGTAATGTCTTCTATTAACTAGAAATTAATCACCAGCAGGCACCACCAGCAAGGAGAAAAGATATCATCAAAGTTAAGAATGCTTTAAAGCTACTGTGGAAGGAAAAAAGGGCAGAAAGTGATTGTGTAAACATTTTACCATGCTGTAGAAAAATGCAAAAATTGTCCTTCCCTGTGTCGGCACTAAACTGTAATGATTCTGAACAGGGAGAAAATTATTTCCTGCATTCAGATCCAACGGTCTCCAAACCCCTGATAATAAAAAAGGACTGTACGACTCAATCAGCCAAATACAGTGCAAGGGAGGTCTTGTTTTCAATCACATCCACAAATGGCAAACAGAGCTGTGTGTCAGAATCTGTTCTTTTCCTATTTGCAATCAGTCAAATAGACTCTTCTTGTATATGTCTAAAATGTTCATGAGTTTGGAAACAGGTGGTGAGAGTTCAGGAAGCTGATGTCTGTTTTGAAATTTCCTATCTACTGAAGTAGTTTTTCTAATAATTCAAGATGCTGTCATATTAAATAAAATTATCCCAATGATGATGCTCTGTATGTGTCAGCTTCTGTTTCAGTAATGTATCCTGCATTTTGGCTGCCTAGGATTAATTTTTGGAAAAAAGTTATTTTTCTCTATACTGCTGCCAGCATGATCCTATTTGAATACAGTATTGTCAATAGAAATGTAAGATTGAGGATCTGTTTTTGTGCTCCCTTTAGTTTACATTGATCAGTTTTTGTTAATTTTCATCTGAGCTGTTGCATTATCACCTTACCAGACTATTTGGATTGCTTTTCTTAAAATATTGTCTCTTCAAAATTTAATTAAGTTTGTTTATGAAAATATTTTTACTCACTGCAGATTTGGGAAATACTGCATTACTTCAGAACAAAGCTCCTGGGTATCTTTTTTTTCCTGTCCTCAGAAAAATGTGTTCATACTGAGAAGTATACAGATGTGAAAAACGATTAAAAGAGCTGAGTATTACAGCATGACTTTTTGGTGGTGTGTTGTGTCAAGACAAATGAGATGTTGCCCAGAGTGTTCTCTGCTATAGATTTAGTAATTTTTTTTTTAGTGGGATTCTTGGCCTGGCCCATGATAAAGGAAGTTATTATGTCATTTTTTTACTGATTCCTTTTCTCATTGTCTTTTTGCAAAGCCACCTCTTCTCCTATCAACTCTAATTGAATTGGCTGCCTGCATTAGGTTCTTAGATTTACCATATGCTCTCTGTCTAATAATTATTTCAGATTAATGGTAACAACACAAAAAGCAAGTGAATGCACAGCCCATAGGAGAGGTCACAGAGCATCCTGTTGTGCCACATGGTGTTGTAGCTGTCCTGAAAGCTACCAGGTGGGTGTTGCAGAAACTCATATTCTTTTGAATTTGAGGAGAATTTAAGGAACTGCTACAAGATGATTGCTAAAGGCTTCCAATCCAGAGAAAGAGAGAAGTGTCATTTAAACAGTCAGGGAAAGAAACTGAAGTGCTGTGATTCTCAACTCTAAGAAAGTCTGTAAAAAGGACAGAATGTCAAGATTTATACCTGAAACATGAATTTTCCTTCTCTGTTCCTACTCATCTCTTGGTATTGGGCTTGTTTTCATGGATTACTTTAAAAAAAGGGTTTTATGTACAAACTATCTGTCTGTTTCATGTTACCCTTGCCAGAAGGTGTCTCACTTGCATGATCATTGCAAGGACCTGTAGGATCATTTACACTCCATGAGCTATCTGTAAGTGCACTACATCTTGCTAGCTTGGTTTAAGATGATGTATTGCAGCCAGCCAGCAAGATAATTAAGAGAATATATTAAGCTAACCTGGGTGTTGTGAGTGCAAAGCTTGAATAAGCACAGCACATCTCACAAATTCTATTTAGCAGCAGAAATATTTTTTTCTGATGTAGATGTGTTGAAAAGAGACAGAACCAATAAGGAAAAAGGGAATAATTTTCCCAATAAGGGAAAAGAGAGGAGGATGAAAGAAAAAACTGATGAGTGAAGGGAGAGGAGGTATTCAGGTACTGCAGGGATTGGAAAAGCTGAAGGAGATGGGAGAAGATGGGAGTTTGTGTATGAGGGAGGAATAGAGCAGTGGGGTAATGCAGAGGAGATAGCAGTAGAAGGAGGGGATCTCTGATTAGAGGAGAAGGTGTAACCAGGAAAGGGGACCAAGTGTCCCAGGCCACCAGCTCTGCCACTTGTCACTTCCCTGGGTTGCATGGTCCCTTATCCAGCTGGATCCCATCCATGAGAGATGTTCTCACTGGGCTGAGACCTGCCCTGGCAGGAGCTCCAATTACAAAATAATTAGCTCACTTGAGAGCAGGAGATATGATGGAATAAGGGGGGGAGAGAGGAAAGCATAGCTAAGAAGTTGCTTTAATGAATTTGGCTTTCCTCTTTGAAAGTTTGAAGACATGAAAGATGTTTTCGAGGAAGCAGGAAAGCTTGCTTAAGGAATGGATTATTCAGAGCTTAAAAAGTGTTGATTGCAAATTTCTCTGTGTATGCTTTAGGTTGTTAAGTGTAAAGAGCTCTTAATAAGTAAGCTAATAAACTCCTCAGTGTTTCACCTTGGTATTTTTATTTATGTCTTCAGAAATATGCTAACTTGCTGCATAAATAGCAAGGCATATTTCCTTTTGGAGCAAATGACAAACACACTCAAAAATTTCTTCAACATAGCAAGAAATGAGGATTTTTTTTTTATTTTACTTTGTTGTCCTTTGGTATTTATTGTGTTTCTTGTTGTCCTCATATAAACACAAACTTCACCTGTGTGATCTCTCTGGAATATCTAGCAGCTCTCTGTTTGCATCCAAGTGACACATGAAACCTGACAACAATGATGTGGGGTGAAGGGAGGCCCTTTAAAATGTGGATTAATTTAAAATACTTTAAGTTTTAGGACATTTTAAGATAACCCTAGCCATTTAACTCGATCCCTTAATTCCAAATGAAAGCTCTTGCTTTTTAAAAAACAATTTATGGACAGACTTGCAAATCAGATCTTTTCCTGAGAAGTGAGAGTTTACAGTGAGTTCCCTTTTTTTGGTGGGCAGAAAGATCTTGAAAAAGCTGTTACCCAGCTACTCTTAATGCCTTTCCCTGAGGCAGGCAGGGCATATTTGGGCTCTACTTATTGATCTGTGTTATGAAGCAATTACCATAGCATTCATGAGCCTTGAAAGCCATAAGCAAAGATAATATGCACACTTCACTTAATTCAATAAGTTTGGTGGGGGGTGTAATATGCCTCTTGGAGCATAGCTTGAGGAAATCATCTTGGTTTACACTGCTTAAGAAGGCTCTGATAATGTATTTAATAACAACAACAATAAAAATAAGGCTACCTGGGTTATGTGAGGTTGCAAAACCTCTGCTCTCAGCTATCATTCACACCAGCCTTGGCTGGCCCCAGACCTCCTCTGTGCCTATGCCTGTGGGAAGAGAAGGAACAAGTGCACCCCTGCCTTTCTCCTTTGTGTTGAGATGGCAAAATAATTCAGGCAGAAACCGCCTCTGTCTGGCTCAGCAAGCACCTGCTAAAGTAAGGTCTCATTTTAGCTGGGGCTCTCAAACATTACAGTAGTACAAATAATTTCATATAATGATTTCATTTTGTTTCCAGTCCCTGGCTTTATCCAGAGACTCACAGTAGAACTATTAGGCATGTCTGGAGTTGTTATGAACCTCTTTTCCCAAAAGTGATTTATCTGACTGAAGGTAATACAGTGTAATTGTACGTCAGCCTCTGAATGTACTTCTAGGAAAGCTCAGCTCCTGTCCGTCTGAAAACCATGAAGACAGGAGCTGCTCTAAACCCAGCCACTGTCCCTTCAGGCTGGGCTGGTACTGTACAAAGCAAAAGGCTGCTGTCTGGATGTACATGTTGTGTAGGCTGCAAGGAGCATCTCTAACACAGGGCAAGGCAGAGGAATGGGATCCAGGGACTGCACAGGGAATAACAACACTCTGAACTGTGAATGAAGCAATAGAGGGGACCAGTTTTGCCTTGATGGAGGGTACATGTGGGCCTGCAGGAATAATTTGAAGGGGTTGGACTTTGAAAAATACTCTGCAGCCAAGCTAAGAAAGCCAGCATTGTGCTGACCTTCTTTTTTAAGCTCCTGGCTGGTGTGTTGAAATGTCTTTCATAACTCAAGCCTTCCTGTGCAAGCATGAAACCTCTTTGTCATCACTCTTACCCTACTCCATCACACACAGCCTATTTTTTGTCATTCAAGTGATCAGTCCCCAGAAAGGATGGAACTTAGTCTCAGCTGGATCTATCACTGTTGCACTGCTCTGTGGCCAAAGCCCGTGCTGCAAACACCCCTAAGTGTCACACAGCTGACTGATATGGCAGCATGGTGGATTTTGGCATGTACAGCTTTGGGTCTTGTCTCCCAGGCTTGCTGAACCTCAGAAGCCTAAGTAGAAACATGTGGTCTTCTTTCACACTTTGTAGGTTCCATGTCCCAAATGCTGATAGCAAAACTGAGGGAATTTCAGGTGCTGAGAAAGAGTAATTGCAAATTCTCATTCCCTGCATATGTACTGCAAACAGTAAACAGCTATTCAGGAGTACTTGGCTCTTTGACTAGTTGACTCGAAGTCCTGTAGCTTCAGTGAATTTTAAAACAGGGCATCTTCAAAATACTGGCCTCTGGCAAGAAAGATCCTCATTTGCTGAAATTATCAAAGCTTGGTGTATAACAGCCTCAGCAGCTTTTCTCCCTTTGCCCCAGCCTTACACTGAATTAATTTAATGCACTGCAAAATATTCTGGTAGTTGTGGGGTCTTGCTTCCTACAAGTAACTTACAGTGAGTTGGTCCAACAGTTGTGCTGGAAATACCATGTTGTCTTTTTACTCCCCTCCTTCTCTTCACCCTGCCTGTCATTTCTGTTTGTTTGCTTTTGTTTCTCCTTCTTGGCATGGGAGATTTATCATATTTGGGATATAGACTTCTGGGGCCATGAAAATCCAGCGAAAACTTAAAAAATGTAATTGAAGGCTCAAAATTCAAAATCTTAAGCTTGGTTAAGTAAGCAAGTCTGGGCAAACAGTGAGTGCCAGTGATCTGCTCTTTTGAAATTGAGAGCTATCTTAGTGGAACAGACTCTGCTTGGAAGCAGGTAAAATGTATAAAATATATCACTTCAGACACACTTCACATTGACAGGCACGAGCTATGTGCGGATTGGTAAAATCTGTCTGTGTTTTCCCTGGTGTTTTTCTTGAGTACAAGCATTTGTTCTACTTTGACTTTAATTAGTCCCTCATAGTGCTGCTCTGACAGACTAAATTAGGTGTCAGTAATAATATACTTTGTAAATGCTATGTCTGTACAGAAATTCTCCATGCCAAGGCTAGAATTGTTTTCCATGTCAATCCACTGCACATAATTATACATTAATGTAGAAATAAATGTGAAACACTGGCTAGATCTTAAGTTGTGCCATTTCTCAGGTGTTACTCCTGCTGTTAGTGGCTTGTCCACAGGACAGTAAGTATGCTCCTCAATCAAGTGAAAGAAATGTTTAATATGTTAAAATATTAATATGTTTAATATTGCTATGATGTAGCAATTAGCATTAGACTATTCAGAGCTGATCTGTTTATTTAGTAGAGCTGATCATGAAGGGCAGACACTGAGATATTTTTTGCAAGCATTTTCCTGTCTGCTGTGTTTCTTAAGCTATGATCTTCAACATGATACCAAATTCTGCTCTACTGTCCATGTACCCTGGTTATGGGTCAAAATCAGTTCAAGCCAATTCTTTTCATGTGCTGCTGCGAGCTTTGCCTGAGACACTTGGTCTGTTTCAGATCACCGGCTTAAGCTTGAGCATGAGCTCAAGTTGGAAGGTAACACACAGGCTGTCAACCGAGATTTTAAGATCAAAATGGATCTCTGAGGTATTTATAACAATAAACACAGAATTTCCTCAGATTACTCCTGTTTGGAGTCCAGCAGTCTTCATCAAAACAGAGCTTTTAGTCTGCTCGTGTCTTAATCAGAAGACACCAAGAGACAGAGATCCTGACATGTCCCTTTGCTGATTGTCCTTATCCCAGGTCACCCTCATTGTTACATAATTGTGTACTGAGACTATGGAGAGCCACAAGAAAACAAAACAATATTTGATCCATATTTGTAGCCTGTAAAATGCAGCCCCCTCCTTTCTACTGAGGAAAAGATGCTGATTGCTACATCATCAGATGTTTTATGGGAAAATGAGGAGTATTCCTAATCGAAGCCTTCTTTCTGGTTGGATTTTCTTTTAGCTGGCAATGAAAAAGGTAATCACTGTATGTTGAAACTTCTCTGTGGCATTTGAGAAAGAGGTAAAATATAAATGTATGTGCTTTTCATAAAAAGTTTAATAGGAAAACTTTCTTTTTCTTCTTACTTGATATACTTTGAAGTTATACAAAGAATTTAGAAAATTTTGGGTAAATAGCAAGTCAAATGACAAGTTTTTATGTTTTCTTTTTCATCCTTGTAAAAACAGAGCTATGTCTTTGTGTTCACAGTTTCTTTTTCTTTAAAATCAAATTCAATGCTGCAGGGAAATTAGACTGGAGTGACATTTTTCTTTTTTTGTTATATTTTGTAATGTCGTGTTCTAAAATTTGCGGCTTATGAGACCATTTCAAAATATTCCATATGAATGGGAACTCTGCAGAAATAACAGATTTCAATTTGTCTAGTGGGCTGTTGCCTGAAGAGAGAGAGAGTCTCATTGTGGCTTCTCAGTGGTGGCTGCTTTCTCAATAATGAAACATGAAGAATAATTTTCTTACCTTGCATTTATACAAACCTTAACAGTGGAAAAATGGGAAACTTTAAAAAACTTCCCAAACAAGACTTCTAACCATTCTTCAAGCCTCCCAGGGATCAACGAGCTTTGCAGATCAATGCTGTTATTTACATGAATGAGAGGACTTCAGAAAGTCATCACATATAGGCAGGAGCCTATGGTTTGTGGCAAATCCTATTGGAAAAGAGCATCCCTTATCCCTACGTGACTTCCTATGCTTTTCAAAAGGGAGTAGTTTGAGAGGTGTTTGGGATTCAGCATTTAAAATGGAATCTGTAGCAAAACTCAGCATGTGAGCTGCAAGAAAGTGTTTAAGCAGTTTGAGTGAGACTCTGAAACTGGTTTAAAAAGCATTTCCTGAAGGTACAATCACTTCTGGCACCAGAGTAGAAACACTTATGCATATTTCTGCACCCTGGGGCAATTTTCAAGAATGTACCTAATGTTAAATCTGAACTCAAAGGGCTTTAATTTTTCTGTTTGATGGGGAGCACTCATTATGCAAATAAGATAGCCTTTGGTCAGGTGACTAGATTCCAATTTTTTTTTCTATTTTTGAAGGATGCTAGTTCAAAATGGAAATTTCCACATTGAAGTTACCTATTTAGTCATTGCTTTTTAGTGTGTCTCGAAGATGTGAAGTGAAACACAATCAGATACAAGCATGATTAGTAAAGCCCCACCCTGGCATAAAGAAGTCTTGTCTCAGTTTGGCACAGCCACTTTTATAACTCCTCCCTGACAGGGAAATTGCAGCAACCTCCACTTGTCCTTGCCTTCATGGCACAGATAAAATAGCCTTGGTTGTCTCCATGTCTGGCCTCCAGTGGCCAGCTGCATCCCATCCTTCCTCACCTACCTTCACACTGGGTTTCTGGGGCAGGGACAATTTGAGGCAGGGTTATAATGGTAGTTATTCTCTCTACTCTGCCTTACAGCATTCTTGCTTTCTTCCTGACATTTGATGTCTAAGAGGGACCTCAGTCCAGTCTTCCTGGCCAACATCTGCAGTGTGACAGAGCCACACGGAGCAGAGATGTGCCCCTGTGAGAGGTAAGTGGACATTTTGGCCCATGGTGTCCGATTCTCCCACCTGGTGGATTCCATGGCTTTCCTGGATGCAGCTTTGTCTGATTGCTACATGAGGTAAGCAAGGGCCTTTTTCCCACCAGCAGAGTCAAAGAATGAGCCAGAAGAGACTCTGAGGATGTATCCTTTGT
Organism: Sturnus vulgaris; assembly: GCF_052056855.1. NCBI lineage: Eukaryota > Metazoa > Chordata > Aves > Passeriformes > Sturnidae > Sturnus > Sturnus vulgaris. The sequence goes on from NC_142250.1 coordinate 28,892,523, forward strand.
TTGTATAGCTCACAAGCCATGACAAAGGCAATAGAGTGAGGGGATTTTACATCTGCAGGGATTTATTTTTTCTGCTGATTCTTTGCTTCCTCCAGCACTAGCACTTCTAGCAGTCTCAAAAATCTTATGGAGAATTCAGGGGGTTTGACCTCCATCAAGACTGTGAAATCTAGGGGCTGTTAGGAACCAGGCTTTAACCTCTGGGGAAAAGGCAGTCCATAAGGAACATGAAAAATTGAAAAGCAAGAGAAACCTTTGAGTAACTTTTAAAAACTTGCTCCCCATTGACTACCCTGCTTCAGAACATGGAGGCAGGAACCTGGACATTCATCTCCAGGAGCTCAGTGAGGGTCTGGTGCAGCCCCTCCCTGGGAGCAGTGAAAGGAAAGAACCAGCCTCCCTTGTCTGGTGCCTCTTATTTAGAGGAAACCATAAATTATCTGACCTAGTACCTGTGATACATTCAGATATCTCCACCTCAGGCTGAGTTTCCTTACAAATAACTCTCATTATTTGTGCTGGGCTGGTGGTAAGACATCTGCTTTCTAATACCCAAAAGGGATTTGCTGTGCTGTTCTAAGGAGAGCTTCCTCTGCTGAGTTTGGCTTGCTTAATTAACAGTTTGCAAAATGCTTTGTATCCATCTGGAGGAACGATCCTCCTGAAATGGGGCTCGTTATTCTTACAATGCAACCTGGGTGAGCAGGGGCTGGGGAACCAAACCTTGTCTATAAGGAAGATGCATGACAGGAGATGGGAGGCTTGCTGAGGGGGAAGCAGGTGGCTCTCATAAGTTGAGTGGGAGCTCTGCTCTCCTGGGGAGGTGAGCAACAGCAGCACAAGTGCTGGGACTGACAGGAAAAGTTAGTGGAAGTGCTTTCCTATGTTGCTGGGCACAGCTGCAGCAAAGTGCTTCGCTGTGCTTGAACACTTTGTGTTGCTGAGCTTGCAGCTGGAGAGCTGCAGAGCCAGGCAGGGGAAGCTGTACACAGTGAACTTCACTTTTCATCCAACCCTGTGAAGTGATCAGGGTGCATGATATCAGGACTCCAGGCTTTCAGGAGTTTGGGATGAAGTTAAACAACCTTGGGACTTTTTCAGACGAAGAATACAGGAGCAGCTGCTGAGCAGCCTGGCACACGGATGTGGCTCGGTCTCGCTCTTTCCCAAGCGCTCTGTTTGTCACGTGCTGTGGTTGTGTCTAAGGGCGGTCAAAGCTATTAATTCCCACTTTCCTCCCTTTAATTCTGTGCAGAGGAACATTGGGGCAGGGCCCTCAGGAGTGTGCCAGGCAGCTCCCAGGGTAATGGCCCTTGGCACTCGCTCCGTGTTTACAGCAGCTTCTGCTTCGGGTGCGCCCTGCTCAGCTGTGCCACTTTCTCCTTAAAGGTTCCCACTCTCTCCTGTTTTGTTTAGCCAGGAACAACCTGAGTGCAGTGCTCAGAGTGTTTTCCTATGTTGGCAAGCACATTTTGGACAGAAGAGAAATACTATTGCCTTATCAGCAAGTCATTTCCCACAGGCTTGTATTCACGTGCTGCAGAGGACAGTGACATATCCACTCCCCTATGAATGGGGAAGGCTGCTGAGGATACACTGGTTTCTTTCTGGTATCTGGATCATGTTTGGTGCAGTGGTAGGACTCCTAGCATCTTATTTTTCTGACACTTGGTAAAAATAGACCCTGAAAGAGGAACAACAAGCAAACCAATCAAAAACATATTTTCCTAAAATATGCATAAACTTTCCCTTCCAGTAAGACAATACCCTAAGGACATTGGATCTCGGCACTGAATCCAAGCCTTTAGGAACAAGATGCATAAGGCAGATAACGCTGCCAAGGTCACAGGCCACGTGCTTCTGTTGCCTTCATCCTTGGAGGAAATGCTGGGGCCACCAGGAAGATCCATGCTCCTGTGACATTTCGGGACACACCAGGAGGAGGAGAGCCAGGACACTTGCTCCTGCTCTTGCTCGGGTGGATGAATGCCTCCCAGTCTGCTGTGTCCACAGCTGAACAGGTGCAGTTCCTGCACAGGTTAGACCTTGTCTGTTTTTGTCTAAATAAGGGTGTGGAGTGTTTTCTGAGCTGGGATTCATTACTGTACCGGGCCAAACAAAAACAAAGCTATGCTTTCCTTTTTCAAATCCCACTGCAGACTTTTTCACTCTCCCTGCTGATTTTGTTCTAAGGGTATACCAGTGAATTTCCTGGTGTCATACCAGAATCTGATATTAATGTTGAAAATTTTAGGACTGTCTTGGTATTTTCTTTTACTTTCTTTCCAGAAGCTAGTTGACAAAGTAAGTCCTAACATTGGTGACCTGACTTTACACAAACATGCTCTGGGTTTCACTGTGCATTTATAGCCTGTCCAGAGAAGCTCCCTTCTGTCCAGAAGCAAAAGCTATGGAAGAGCACTCACAGACATAGAGATGTATTTTCAAGGGGCATAAAAGATGCTCAAGAACTCTTTTTATTATTTTCCTTTTGAAAAGACCCTAATTAAAGTCCCAGAAACAGGCTCTTCAAAAGTTACAGAAGAGTCTTGACCTATCCAAAAAGCACAGTGAAAGAGAAAAGAAAGGACACGAGCAAGTGACTTCATTCTTCCTTTATGCCAAGGAAACATTCTGGTGTGATGGCTTCTCTGAGGTTATTGGGAAAGGTGAGATGGGTGGCAGTACCACAGCACTTACCCTGTGTCCCTTTTTTGGGGCTTTTCAGGACCCAGGAGTAGTTGCAAAGAGGTGCTCGTGCCTTTTGACAAGAGCTTTCATTCTTCCTCATGGATGTATCTGGATGTCATGGATATATCTGGAGTACCTGAGGTTGCTCAGATGAAAATCAGAGCCACGAGGGAAAGTGGGATGAAGATAGGAAAATGTGTCAGAGGACAGGAATAAAACCCCATAACCTGACTGTCAAAGGGAATCAAGCTCCTGCTCTGTGCAGTGATGCAGAAGTCTGGTGTAAGTCATAGTAGGGCAATCTCAGGATGGTGTCAGCCACAGACATCTGGCAGGTATTTTCCCATTTTTTACTATTTTGCTCTTCCAAGTATCATCACACAACTTGGCAAATTCTGCTTCCTTGAGTGTTTCTCGCTGTCCCCACAGTCATAAATGTGAGAAGGCTGTGGCTGCTGCAGGATGTGCCCATATGCTGCAGAGCAGGTATTGCTCCCAGGCAGCTGGCATAGGTTGCTTATATGCTATGAAGGTTCCTGTCTTTTGCCAGGAAAAGTCAGTTAATACTTTATTAGGTAAAGTAAAAATTCAGAATAAATTTTAGCAAATGAAATAAAACATTACTTGATGAGTATCTTGAACATCAGCTGTAATTAAATGTACTACTTTTAAAATGAAAAATCAGCTTCTTTCATCTCTTTGCTATCAGTCGTTATTTCTGAAGTTTTCACAGTTGAAGAAAACAAAAAACCTCACCTATGCTTTTAATGCATTGAAAAGTCCAGGGAAAGACTTCAAGCTGAACATTTATAATAATTTCACAGAAATCATTCCAGATTTATAGCTGAGTTTACAGTCCTAACTCAAATCATATTTCCTTGTAAGGTGTATCTATCATTTCAAGAGACTTTCTAAAGAGATTTAAATCTTTTAATCCTTTTTCTTCCTTTTCCAGGCAGATTTTAGTATTTATGCTAAATTGCCTGCAGTTTGAATAAGATGTTACAGACTTTTAAAATCCATCCAGTATTTTTTGTAAACAACATCACTTAAATGTAAAATGTTCAAATATCATTGCTACTCATAAGTTGAGCAATTAGTAGATGGGCCAAAGGTAAAGTGCAATAACTTCATTGAAGCAAAATGAACTTGGGCTAATTTCCTTTAAGTACAATCCAGCCTATTTTTCCCTTTAGCACTATGCTATCCTGCTTTATTTTCCATAACACTCCTTATGCTGGCCTCTAAATTTCTTTGCAAAAAAATGGGGTTTTGTCTGCAACCTCTTTGATCATAACTTCTGCAGTAATTGCTATTAGCATCAGGATGAACTCATGATTTTATTGTAATTAAAAAATCATGAATACTGCACTTCCATCTCCTCTCCTAATAAAAGCTATAGCAAACCCAACAGTAGGCACATTTTAAACAGGATACAGCTGAAAAACGCAGTGATATCAGTGGTGTTTGCAGTTTAGGAGCTAAAAAAAATACGCATTCATGGTTTGCATAAAAGATTAGTGCTTAATCCTGTTTTCATGGTGTCAGTGGGAGTTCTGCCACCATTCAAAAAGGGATGGGTCATATCCTTAATGTATTTGGTGAAATGGCTTGTCCAAGGATTGTAACTTTCAGTGCACAAAAGCACACATAAACTGTGGCCAAAGTAAACTGAAAATAAAAAAACCTTGTCTCTGGTGGCCAAGCATTGTTTCAGATCCTGCTTTGAAACTGGGGCTGTTGTGTGTAAATGATTGAGCAGGTTCAGTAGAGAGGGCACAGAATGACATTTTCCCTGGGAATATTTGCTGTAATGTCCAAATTTTGCTACACAAAATAGTCTGATCCACAAAGATTCTGATAACACAAGAAGGGTACTGGCAAGAGCAAGAGAATTAATGTGGATCTCAATTTGTATCCAGGGCTCCTCCTTCCTGCACCTTAACTGTTTCTCTGCTATGTTGGCAGGAACATTTTCTTTTCCTGAATTACTTTTTTGATAAATAATTTTCCTGATGTGGTTTGGTGCCCAATGTACTGCCCTGAAAGGAGGTTGCAATGAGATGGGGGTGGTAGGATAAAAGGAAATAGCCACAAGATGCACCTGGAAAGCTTTAGATTGGCTATTAGGAAGAATTTCTTTTCTGAAAGGGTTGTCAAGCCCTGGAACAGATTGCCCAGGGAAGTGGCAGTGTGACCATCCATGGAGGTATCTATAAGTGTGTAAATGTGGCACTGAGGGACGTGGCTTAGTGTTGGACTTGGTAGTACTGGATAAACAATTGGACTTAATGGTCTTAAAAGTTTTTTCCAACATAAAAAAACTCTGTGATTCTATGTATTGTGGCAGCTGATGCTCCTGAATTTCCTCAAGGTGTTTGTGTGCTGTATTGTCATGGCTTTGAGAAAGAATGTATTTGCAGAGAGATCTTGGCAAACTATTTGAGTTCTCAAATTTCCTTCTGTTTAAACTCCATACCTCCCATTATGAACTGAACAGGAAAGGCAGCAGCATAGTTACAGTTTTGTTTCTCCTTAAGTACAAACACTTTTTTAAAATTACTTTTTAAATTTCCTTTCTGAGCTGGAAGCAGTGATGTTTTGTGGCCAAATAAGATTCTCAGCGGGGTGATTAAGCACCATCACAGCCTGGTTGTTAAGGATCCTGCTGGGGACAATTGCCAAATATTTTGAGTGGTCTTAGTATCATGTGAATTCAGTTCCAGTGCAGTCATGCAATGGTATGAATGAATTGTAAAAGGTACTGAGTGGTCTCTCCAGAGACTGCCTTTAGCAGCAGAAATCCTCCTCAGTTCAGTCTAGAAGGATTAGACCACCAGACATCATTGCCTGTCTGATGAGTGTTTTGTTAGAATTTTTGCTCTGGTTAATTGTGAAGAAAATTCTGCCCAGATGACAAAAGGACCCAACACAAGTGACAAATGTGTCAGGAATGGAAGAGCTCCTAGGGTTCCTTGAGAACCCAGGTGGTCATGGAGGCTGGTGGTGAATTGCTATTTGGAGCAAAATATATGAAGCTTATAACACTGCTAACCTTGTTCTTTGGACAGTGTGTTTCATTTTCCATATTTGCCATTTGGACGTGTTCCTTGGAAATTATATTTCCTTGGAAAGAAAATATAGTAAGGGCTGGTAAGAAACTGACAGCAATGCAAAAGGGTTATGCAAAAGAGAATGTAAAGAATATCAAATCATTGACTTCTGCAAATCTGAGGTTTTTCTTGTCCTTGTATGTGTCAGCAGCTTAACATAGAGAGATGAGCAGAACTTGGGAAGTAAAGCTATCACAGCATAGATTTTGGATAGGCAGAAATAATTCTTGTTGAACCCAAGGTCAGTGACAAATACAGAATCTAAAAGGAAAGCACAAACCCTAAACACAGAAATTAGTATCTGCATCCTCATGAAGGATAATTGCAGGTTTGAAACAACATTTTTAAGCAGAATGTATTTGTCACCTGTAGTTCCTTCTTCCTCCCATTGAGGTGGTGACTTGGATGTACCAGATATTTTAGAAATATGTTTGTAAACACTGTCTTTGTTAAGATCTTCTAGAATAAATTTCTCAATGTGTAAGGTATAATTTTACATATCACTCTGACTCCATGGGTAGATTTCCACACAAGTACTTGTGCACCAAGTACATGGTTGGGTATTTATTAAACATGGATATACATTTCAAAATGGACTAAAGAAGGGATAACTGGAGAGATATTGGTGAGATCTTTTAAAGTATTTGAGCTATTCCTTTTTTTTTATCACTTGAGGCTAAATGATTTCTAAGAGTCTTGTGCATTTTTGCCTCAATCTAGGGTACCAGTGTGTTATTTGCAGTGGCTTTGCTTTTCAAACAATCCCAGGTAGTGTGAGGATGGTAATGAATGTAGGAACTCTAATATCATTGAGCCTTGATAAACTTTGCATTCAAGAGAGCTGAAAGGGACTAGATGCCTACTTTCCTGAGAAAATCAGAAAAAATGTCACTTTTTATCTTGAATCACCAAGAATAGCATTTTTGAAAATCTGTTACTTTGTATCTCAGCTATTCCAATATTGTCTCTGAATTTATATTTGCATAATTTGGTTTATTATTGTACAAGAACTCCTATGCTCTGTTTCCATTTTTGATACTCAGTTTTACTGAAATCAATGTGTTCCCATGAAAGAAATTTAATCTGGCACATTTTCTCACAGAAAGATACGTTTTTGAAAATCTTTAACTAATTTTAGGCTTCAGCATACAAACGTGAGTAATCAAAAAATCAGTCCAAAAGTTGGCTCTCTGTAATGCCAGAAAGGCAACTAAGTGGTGTTTGTGTTTTAATTGCAATCAAGCAGAGCAATGAAACTGGAAAATAGGGCAATTACATATACAAAGTTGAAATCCATTGAGTTTGCACTGCATGTTCCTTCTTATAGGATCTGGAACAGTTTGGGTGCAGAGATTTCTGTCCATGGGCCTTGGATAATTAAGAAACTCTCAAAAGGAAAGGAATTCTTTTCATATTGTTGACCCTTGGCTCAGGAGTATGACTCTGCCAGGTGTGGTATAGCAAACAGGGTAATCAGAAGTTTTCTGGGAAGTGACTTTTCCAGATTGCATGAGGTGCTTTTAATTTCCCTTGGCCTGACAAGCACAGGCATGAATTTCCAATGGACATTTGAGAACTATAAGCTGATTCATCTAGAATTGTATTTGGCATGAAACAAATGCTTCTGGAAAGCCTAAAGTTTGCTTCAGGTTTAGTGATTTTTGAGTGCCCAGGTTCTTAGCTGCATCTTCCAAAAGAGAAGACTCCAGTGATGCCTGAGCTGTTCTCCTCAGGTACCAGTAAGAGTGAAAAAGAGCAGATGGACTGGCTTTTAGCTGGCATCCTAACACAAAATTGAACAATGCATCAATTCTTTCTGCCCAGAAGAAAAATAATCTCTTTTGCAAAGATTTTGGCCTATAAGCACCATTAGATGCTGTGTCTTCTTGTTAATTTCTGAGCTCCTGTTTTTTTTTTTTTTTTTCTATTTTTGCTTCTTCTCTACACTGCAAACTAATTATAGAAAAGGCCTTTTATTCGTGTGTAGCACAGAACAGCTTCCTTTTTTTTCAGATTTCAGCAGTGATTATAATTTGTTTCATGTTTATAATAATGTCTGATATTTTTTCCTCTTTGCTTGGAGAGAGAATCAGGGAAGATAATGCTGAAATAAGTCAAATGTTGGTAGGATAGTTTAACACTTTGGAAATATGAAAAGATAGAGAAAAAAATACAGAAAATGCTTAAAAAAAATAACTAGGTCAGCACAGCAACTTTTCCCATTGTTCTTCAAAATTTATTGCAAATCAGTTAAGAACTTTATTGTCAAGAAGAACGCTTCTTGATTAATTCTTGGGTCAGTACAGGAACAGAACGGTGGATTTCTGCAGGAATGATGGCTGCAGACAGACAGACAAGTCAGTGAGGTCCCCAGAGCTCTGTATCCTGTCTCTGGGCACAGCCAGGGAAGGATGCTTGGGAAGCATTTTAACAACATTGCCTGTAAGTCTGGTGCAGCTCTAGGTATATTCTTATTTAATTTCCAAGTTAGAAAGACCCCAGGTTGTTCACTTTCTCTGTGTACAGAAATCATCCCCTTTTGCTGTTAATTTTCTAGGGCTGCTGCTCAATTTATGAGTTGGGTGGTCACACTATTTGCTCTTACTGAAAGCACCAGAGATTCAATTAAAATCAGTGAAAAGGAAGTAGTGAATTCATTCAGTCTTTTGATCCATCTTGCTTTTATGTAATGAAATTGAAAGGTACAGATGATTTTCAGAAAGATGATTAACTCCAATCAGGTAGATAAGCAAACCTGTTAACAACTATGGCATGTCCCCAAGTGGCCCTATGAATCAAGACTCATAAGGACACAATTGAGAAGATTTTAATTATTACTTTTTGAATTTGTAGTTTAGTTAGGATCTTGAAAGTGTACAATGATTAATGACTATCTAGTCAAGTGACTGTAAAAATGTATTAAGCCCCCTGAGAATGATAAATCTTCTGTAAATGAATACAGGCTGACAGTCAGGGATCACATGTTCTCCAGACCTTTTGATAAATGTTCTTGCTTTTATTTCCAATAAACTTTGATACATGAAACTGGATAATTTATTTCCATTAATTTATCTTTGTTCTCATGAGTATCAGCTCCTCTCTTTCTATATTTTCATCCTAGAGAAACACAGTGGAGGTTAGATCATCATCAGTAACAACAGACATAATAAAATCAACTGGAATATATGATGTAAGTTCAAATTAATAGCACGGCAGCTGCTTGGTTAGATTAGAAAAAGAGTGGTAAAGAACTGTTCATTCTGTCTTCTGCACTATGGAAATTCTGTACATCTCAACAATGAATAATTTCATTTTGTCCTCAATTCCATAATTTTTCACTAGCATATTACATTGCTATGGGGTTCATGGTCATGTTATATGTGCTCTACATACCAAGAATGAAAGAGTCCTGCCCTGATAGCTTTCAAATCCATCTTTCCTGTAGCCAAAAATCTCAAGTTAAATCCGTGCATCCATCCTCTTGTTAATTAAAAAAATCCTGACTAGAACTATATTCATAGAGTTATGAACATTTCTTATCTGTAGGAGTTTTTTTCCCTCATTTTATATAAAAAATGGGATCATTTCAGTCCCAATACATAAGGGGGATTAAAATTCAGAACTGTACCTTTACTTTTTGATTTTGCAGGTGTTTAGGAATTTGCACTACTCATCTCAGACATTATCCTCCTGCCATTTTTTTCCAGTAGCAAAGCTTTCCCCTTCACAAAATATGATCTATTAAATTAAAAATAAAAATTCAGTGTACTGACTCACTATGGAAAATAGAAATCCAGGTGAGATGTGAGGGGAAACCACTCCAGTCCCAGGTGCTGGAATATGAGAAATAGAAAATGAAAAATAGAGGAACGGGGTATTTCCAAGAGAGATGTCGCCCCTGTATAAAGAGAAGTAGAAAAGCAAATCTAATTTCCGTGACTGGAACACTATGAGATGCTTGCTCCTAGGAGGAGATCAGGAGATGGAAGGCTGAGGACAGTGCATGCTTTTGGGCATCACTGGGATTCACTGGCAAGGGGATTCTCTAGAACAAAGAGCTTTAAAATGTTTGTTAAGGTGGGAACGGAGCCTAAAGGACCTGCCAGGATGTGAAAAATCTGCCAAGCATGCTGTCCTCAGGTAGAGGAGTAGTGACTTCACTCGGGAGCTGCAGATATCAGGGTTGAGTAATGTGAAAAGGATCTGTTTGTGTTGGTAGGTCAAAAACCAAAGGTTTTGACATGGAGAAGACAGATCAATCTGAGTCGTAAATTAAACTGAAGGTCAGTTCTTTTCCCAGCTTATGTGTCATTTCAGAGGGAAGAAGCTTGCAAACTGCTGTGAACAGGGTGTACTGTGTACTGCACTGTACAGCTGGGAAAATTCCACAATGTTATTCAAACTGCAGAAACTAATGCTTATTCCCAGTTTTCACTCAAACTGTTTCAGCTAAATATACTGCAGGATAGTTTGAAAATCTGAGATACATTATAAACCAATTACTTTCTTTTTCCAGAGTTAATGGGACAATTTTAAGTGAATTTTTCTTCTAAGTAATAAATTTGTTTGGGGATTAACGTTTTCTTTTTGCTTAGGTAGAACATTTATTCCCCAATGATGAAGTGCTTTGATCATTAGAATAAGCTGCGACCACAGTGCTATCACATTTTCTATCATTTATTCAAGGTTGTTGAAATAAGACTAAACCTCTTATGAATATTAAGTATTCAGACGTGGGATTTTTTTACTATCTTCAAACTAGTTCTATTAAGGAAAATGAGGAAACAATGACCTTACTTTGGTCGATCCTTCTGTATGTAAAGTCAAATCTCGCCATTGTTCTTTCAGATCTGATGCCAAAACCCAGGGAGATGGAAATGGAAGTTGTGGGGGTAATTTGTAACCTGAGGGGTCTTTATCTGACTCCTTCATAGGTGAATGCCAGCAGGTCAATCTACCAGCAAAGAGAAGGGGAGAGAAGAATATGGGCTACTCTGAACCAACCCCATTAGGTCACCAGTTTTCTGAGGTAAAGTCCAGAGCAAAACACAACCACTGCAACAGACCAGGGCAGGGATGGGCCCAGGATGATCCATTCTGCTTTAAACCACAGCCTGTACTCACTGGGGAAAATAGATGTGCTCAGTCCCAGTCAGAAGGGGACAGTTTATGTAAGTAAAAAGATGCTTTCAAAGTATAATAGATCAATAACTTATTGTCAGTCAATGAGCTATACACAAGTAATGAAACATCTCCTACATTATGTGTTTATGTTTCTAAGTATTTATGTATACAGTATTCCATTTTCACTTCACTGCATATCATGCAGCGATATTTCCTCAGGCATCTGCCTTCTGCCTGAAAATTTCCAGGGTGGTGAGAAATATGTGAGATGAAGAAATAGAGCTCTGCTGCAGGCCCTGAAAAAAAATAAATGTTGAGCAGCTGAAGTCATGTGCCTTAAATCCTAGGTAGTGGAGTGGCTGCCCACAGAGCAATAGTTAGTTGTCATGTGGTGAGAGATGGGAATGGCTTGTTGAAGTGTGTGTGCTCACCTGCTGTGGCACAGCAAGCAGAGAGTGCTGCAGGGTCCAAGTGCATGGGGGCCCTGGAGCAATGCTCCTGTGCTGGAATCATGGCCCTGAATCCTGGCCAGTGCTCCGGACCACTTCCAGCCGGGGCTGTACCTGAACAGTGAGGAAAAGCCGTGGTGATTTCTGTGCAGATGCAGAGGGGTTTGGCTCATACCTGAACCAACATTGGACTATTTCTAAAGTGCACTGGAACCCTTTGAGGCAGCATACAGTGATAATTATACAAGTTAAATTTCCATACAATATCATCTTTACTGTGAATAAGACTTGGGAGAATAAGACAATTGTTGGCTGCTGCAATTTCTCCTTAGTATAGTAAATAATTAATCCTTGAAAAAAGGTGACTTTTTTTGTAATCTATGAAAGGGACTCTGGCACTATTTCGTCTATCTGCAAATATTTAGGAAAACAGGGTCTGTGGGTGGGAATGATGGGAATGTATGCTGTTTTATATTGATAGTGCCTTGCTGGGGTGGCTTGATTAAATCTCTTAACAAGGGCATTATTATTTTCTTTGTAGAACTATGTTTTTGGAGACATAATTGTTCTTTGGCAGGATTATTTTGGATTATTTCCTTGCTCTTCTATTCAGCATGTACTTCAGCAGGGAGTTGAAGGTGAGCCACTAGTGCTGTACACCTTGTCCTGGTTACTCTTGCAATTACTCTTTTGGAAGGGTGGAAGTGCAACTCTGTGCCCAGGGGGACATCCTGAACTGGTGTGTTATTTTGGGATCAAATGTGGTGCTTCCTTCTTTCCTTCTCCTTCCAGACTTCACCAAAACCAGCCTTTCACCCCCAGAGGAGAGGTTTGGGTTAGCCAGTCTCCTTCCCCTCTTGTGTTGGCAGAAATGGTCTCTGCTGCCACGTGGCTTCACTTTGTGGCTTGGAGTGCCTTCAGATGTGACTTTTCCAGGGAGTTCAGTTCCTCCCTGAACTCGAGTTACTGGTGAGCAATAAACTGTCCGGATCTGGGATTTTGGACTAAACCTGTGGTGGTTTATCCCAAGTTTTGATGGAGCTCTTGTTTGTTCCTACAAACATTCACCTCTAGATTTCACCCCACATAATTGATATAATGTCATTGCTCCAAAGCATGTAATTTACTCAGTAACAGCCCCAATTACTCAGGGGTTACTGACTTTGTCCTTTTAAAATGCATTAGCTACAGGAATTGCCATGACCCTAATTACTACAAATATGTTCATGGATCAAAGACCCTGCAGCCAGACTTCTCCTCCTGACTAATTATCAACCAGAAGAATTGTGGAGCTGCCACAGATTTTTCTTGAGCTACTTTAGTGGTAAGACCATCTGGCAGATATCATGCTCCTTTCATCCTTAGAGGAATGCTAGAATATTTGTGAATTAAGATGGACATGACTTCAGGAATGATCTTTGATCAGCCTAGAAGAAATGGAGCTGGAAAATACTTTGGGATGCAATATCTATCCTATTTTCCCTTTTGTTATTGGTTGTCCCATTGGCACAATGAAATGAAGAGCAATTTTTTTCTTTTTTTCTAATTTTTCAGCAGTTTGAGAGGCCTGACAGTGCAGCTAAGTGTGGCTGAGGGAAGAACCATAAATCATTTCTTGTTTTGGCTATGGTCTTTGCAACAACTTTCTAAATAAATTGCAATTATCTAGAGAGGGGCGGGGAAGAAAAAGGTGTGTTTAAAGGTGAGATGAAGAACATCTGCCTAGTCTGTGTGTACTTTCTGTGCCTCTGACTGTCTCCTGAGGACACAAAGTCAAAGGTAACTTGAACTCATGGGATCTTTTACTGTCCCTAAGAGTTCAAGGGGCAAGGAGGCTACTTCAGGGTGCAGGCGAGTGCTCCAGACTACAAGATATTTCTGTAAATGAGGGGGCTTTCTGATGTGATCATCTCAATCTTTTCACAGCCCTTGCTGCATTTGTTGTCAGACCCTGTTTTGCATCACTAGGAAATAGATTCCTTTACCCACGCAGTAAATTAAAAAAACATACACACATCTACAGAGCCATTTATGTAAGCATTACAAAATTGTGATTGTCAGGAAGCCTTGCATTAAAACCTTCATTCCTGATTAGAAGATGGCATGCTGAGTACTTCAACACACTTTGCACTTCAAATCAAGCTATTATTAGGGCATCTGTCCGTTCATTCTTTCACTTAATGAGAACTGTTCTTTAGAGATGCAATAATGATGCTTCAATATAAAATTTCAGCTAAAAGCCTGATTTTGTTAGGCATCTCCTCTCGAAATAAAACAGTGAATCCTGCTTTTGCAAAGCTTGAATAACACTAAGAACATTGATGTAAATCTGGATCTTGCCATATTCCCTCGAGCATAACTCTGTAACTCCCACGTGGAACTTGGCCCATACTCCATCCCTGCTGGATTAATGTAATGCTGCAGTGCACATGGAATGTGTGCTCATTTAGACCAGAGGATGTAGCCTTTGGGACACTCAAGGGAGCATGCCAGAGAATCATAGAATACTTTGGGTTGGAAGGGACTTTTAAAGGCCATCCAGTCCAACCTCTCCTGCAGTGAACTGGAGCATCTTCAGCCAGATCAGCCCTGTTCATCCTAAACCTGGACTCTTTCCATGGATGGGGCACCTACCATGTATCTGGGCAGCATGTGCCAGTGTTTTACAACACTTACCATAAAGAATTTCTTCCTTCTTATGGTTCAGGAGGAAGACCAGAAAATGCAGGGTTCTAATGCTGAAAAGTCTGTGGGATTTGCTCATCTCCTCTCTTAGTTTTGGAAAAATAATAACATGCTAAGGGGCATTGCCAAAATAGTCCAGAAAGCTGGGTTTCAGGAGGACAATGCAGACAGCAGTGGGTGAAGACAGGGCTGCTCCCAAGACCCGACTGGCCAAAGCAGCCAGGACTCCCTGGAGACAACTTACATGAGACCACATGGGAGCCATCAGCCAGGTTTGGACTGAAATTTCTCTGCAATAACCTTGGGAATGAGCAGTCCTCAGCTTGATGCAGTGGTCCTTGATTTCAGAGCTTTTCAGTGAGCTTTAAAGCCCTGCACTGATGTACTGGAGGCCATCTGGTATGAAAATCTTTTTCTCATGTTCTCAGTATATTTTATCAGCATTACAGCAAGGTCTGCTCTCACCACAATATCAGAGACCTGCAGCATCTATGGCAGTACATTTCTCTGCAAAGAGTGTCTGCTCTGTTTGGCAGTGGTAACATCCACTACCCTTGGGTTATGCTTGGTGGAGTGTTTTGTCTTTTTTCTCCTACCTCAGCTTCTGTGGGAGTATTGCTTTTGTGACAGCTAGCAAAATCATAAGGATTATAGGAACAAGAAACTGTTAAAGGAGTAGTATTTTTGTTTATTGTATTCCTTAATTTGATAAACGTAGGGTCCAAAAATGCATGAACTGAATCTAAAGTCTATCATGGCTAATGTTTTATAAATACTAAGATGGAGGCAGACAGATTGAAAAATTGCTGGAGTTAAACTTACAATTAAGCAAATTCTCTTAGATGCTTTCAAATCTCTCTTGAACATGAGAGGAAGGGGAAATTATAAAGGGAAAACGCAGTTACTTCATTGCAGATAGAAAAGAGAATGTGGTATAAAGTAATGAGAAATAATTTAATATTTACTTTAAATATGTATCTAGACAGTCATCCAGATAATGCTCATTAAAAAAAGAGCAGAGGATTCTTTTTAGTGCAAATTGTTCTTCAACTGTGACTTTTTCAAATTTATGTCACTTGTATGTGGAGAACAATTTATTCTTGAATTTTTTGCAATACCATTTGTATTATAGTTGAAATGCCAATGATGATCAAGGTGTCTTCTGTGAAATGCCAGCAAAACAAAATCCAGGGAGCAATTGGGATGATAGGAAAAGACTCCTGATCCTAAACCAGACCATGCAGATTCATGTTGGAAGGGTATTCTTTGCTCTAGCTCCTCAGTAAGTGTGCAGACACCTGTGCTAGAGTGGGGTCCCTTCATTATTGGAAAAAGCCACTATTAATGTGCACAGCCCCTTGCTTGTGATGTGACTTTAAGCAGATGGTTCTGCAAGACGAGCGAGTGTGGAGGACACTGACCTCTGGCTGCCTCCTCCCTCTGGGTAAATCCGTGTTTGTGTATTACAGATCTCAGCAGCCCAAGAGGAAAACTGTCAATGTGCAAAATTTCATTAACTTGCAAGACAGCAAGACAGTCCCCCAGGCCAAACTGCAAATCTGCAAATCATGGTGTAAGGTAGAGGTGAATAATAAAGTAGTAGAAAAAGAGAACAGAGGGAACAGTACTGATGGTTCCCATCCCTGCTGAGGCTGCTCTGAGTGCGTGCTCTGAGTATCTCACTGAAATACCCAGAACGCAGCTTCGGTTTTGGGTGAGTGGGAACACTCTGGACACAGCTTCTCCAGGCCTCCCTCTGGGCAGGAGATGTGCTGCCATTGTCGCAGCCAAAGACTGCAGGAAGAAAGCTGCAGAAGGAAGAAAAACGTGCTCTATTGCAGCCCTGAATACTTCTAAGAAGAGAAACTGCTACCTAGCCTTGTGTCTGCACTTCTGCTCTGCTGCCTCAAAAAGGCAGGACTGTAAGAGCAGTAAGTGTGTCAGTTTTATAGTACTTTGAAAGTGTGTCTGACATTGTGGTTTCCTTAGAGGCTATGTTGCTGATTACCTGCATTTTAATAATAACGATTTATACTGCTAAGGGAATTCTCTGTGCTTTAAGAAAGAAATAATCTGCGGTTTGCAAGCTTTCTCAGCCTCTCTATCAAAATCCTAGGGAAACATAAGGTTTGAACTTTCATGTACTAAAATCTGATGGAAAAGTTCATATATCCTCTGAAAAATATCACTCTAGAACTCACACTGCTTCACACATTGCCACTGTGTGCAGTGTTTTCCACTCTCTGAAATGATAATAAACAGGGCAAGTTGCTAAGAGATAACATAGCTTACCAAAAGTGTGCAGATATAACCAAATTAAGACACTGTGCACCCTGAAGTTTTCAGGCTACCTTGGCAACACTAATGAACTTTTGATGGTTGAGAGGGCAAGAACAGTTTAAGCTTTTCTTTTTTAAGCAAACTTTGAGCAACCTTTGCTCAGTTTAAACACAGTCCCCTACCTCTTCTTGCTTTTGCAATAGATTTTTTTCTGGGTTGAACTCAATAATGAATTATTTCCTCTGATTCATGGGTAGAAAATCCTTCCACAAGTCTTTTCAGTTTGACACTAGAAAGGAGCCCACAGTGTGGAAATCCAGGCTGAGTCAGCCTTTACACCAGTGAGGGAATCATCCTAATTTCCAATTATCTAAAGCAGTGGCTGCTAAAGTATTGATGCTTCTAGTTACAGACATCAGAAATTAGTTACTGAGGCAAATTGCCTTGCTGTGCTTCCATTTTCAAATGTAATTCCACTGAAGGGACTCTTGGTTTTCTCATTAAGACCTTTTTTCAGAAGGCTGAGAGCTATCTTGGACATGCCGTTCTCTTGCACAATGATGTTTTATGGGGTAGGAATTAAGGAACTCGGAATATTGTGGTTCTGTCTGAGACCACTACTTGACCTCACTCTGAACAGCTCTTCTGCAGGGAGGCTTAACAGGGCCAGCTGATGTGCGTTGGCCATGCAGATTTTTGGCTCTAGTAATGAGGGCACAATGAGCACAGCGAAGGGCTGTGATTACAGGCAGGTTTTGTAGTTGAACTCCAGAGCTCCTGCCTTAAAATCAGTGCAGACAGACCAATTCTGGTGCTTCTAGAACATTAGGAAAGCAGTGAATGATCTGTAGGTATGGCCCCATAAATTAATTTTTTTAACCTTATTTGTGTGCTTCTAGCTTCCTGAATTAGGCACCCAATTGTCTGTAAAATGTGTAAGGAAAAAATGAGAGTTACAAACCCACACTCTGTTGGGCAGCTGCCATATGCTGGTAGAAGCACTGAGTAGGTAAATGTGGACTTAATTTTATCTGCCAGCAGCTCAGATGTCAGATGTGTGGCTAAGGCTCACATTCTGTGTAGCTCTTCTTGTCCAGGAATACAAAAGGACTCACCCCAGATCCAGCATCTCACCCTGCCTGCTCTGAACGTAGCCAGGGCTTGAGCCTGACTCTTGATGAGGAGAGAAATGGGAAAGCTTGGGTGAGGTGCCCCAGGTGGGAGTCCTGCTCTGAGATAGGTTGGGCAGGAATGTTTTGGTTTTGCTCATGTGTTCAGCAGCTCACATGTCCTAGACCAGCATTTGGAGAAGCTTCAGAGCTTCATTTCTTAAGGTTTTTCAACAAATAGGAATGAGAGATTTCTGTGTTAGGCAGCACCTCAGAGATGTCTTGGAGGACCTGGGTACTCACATTTTTCTGTACATCTGGTCTTAGGTCACACACTTTGTTCAACAGCTGTTGTCAAATGTAGTCCTGTACTGTATTGAGACAGGGTCCCTGGTGTTGTGTAAATGTACTGCATGAATATAAATAAGCATAAAGTGCACTTGCACTGCCACAGTTGCACTTACCCAGGCAAATAACATCCTCATAAATCACCTGGAGCTGGCAGATGCTGCTTTGCTCACAGTTACCTGTGTGTGCACGTGATGGGAATGCTCTCCTTCCAGAGGTGGCTCACAAAGGGGTCAGAGACCTAAAATCCCATCAGAGAAATAATTGCTTGTCCTTTAGGGTTCCCGGAATGGCAGCTCCATGGATTCATTCATCCCATTCTAAAATAGACTTCTCAGAAGATTTAATGTATGGGTTTAGCACAAATTGAGTGGAAAGCACTAAAAATAAAATAATAAAACAAAACAAAATAAAATTAATAGCAACAACAACAGCAAACAACAATACTGACAAAATAAGAGGAATTTTGGGTCAATCTCAAATCTGTTAATTCTTCAGAGATATTTCTCAGACACTTTCCTTGATTTATTTTTCCATTTTCCATTTAATATCAGACATCTTCTTTCAGCATCTTAATTAGTCCATCCATAAATAAGGATTGGTTATTATAC
The DNA here is from genome assembly GCF_052056855.1 of Sturnus vulgaris. Taxonomy (NCBI): domain Eukaryota; kingdom Metazoa; phylum Chordata; class Aves; order Passeriformes; family Sturnidae; genus Sturnus; species Sturnus vulgaris. Next base: position 28,910,933 of record NC_142250.1, read on the forward strand.
ATTGAAATAATATCATTGAAGTAATCCTTATTATAATAATCCTTATACATAACTTATATATAGTAATTCTTATTATAGTAATCCTTAAATATAACTTTCACCTTAAGAGCAGCCATTTCTTTATTTTGAATTAGTTCGTTGTTTATTAAAATTTAGCTTAGAACTTTTGTGCAATATATGGTTTCAATAATTACTACTTTTAATTTTTTTTACTCTCTTTCTTCATTAGTACTTTTGAAACTTGTCAAGTTTTGAAACATTTCAACTTCAATTTGTACTTTATGATTAAGAGAAAGTCAATTTTGCTTGTAATCCAAACGCACCTTCAATAAAAAAAAATCTCCTGCTCAAGCAGGAAAAATATGTGTGTGGTCACACTATGAACAAACGGCCTGTAATGTGTGTATCTTTAATATTCAAGACATCAAATGTAGAGCAGCATGCAGTTCTTGGTATGATAAAATACCTCTGCTGCACATGTGAGAAAATCCCTCCAAATATTTCTTTTCAGTCTTGTGAACCTCTCTGAGGCTCTTAAATTAGTGAAGAGGTTTCCCAATGGATGGTGACAGAATAAAACACAGATTTGTTCATCTCTCTGGTATATATTCCCACAGAAAGCTGTAACACAAACTCTGGGGATGAGATGCCAGAGAGACTCTCTCTGTCTCTGTTTCTAGTTTCTTATGCTCTTTCATCAAGGGTTTGCAACTGTCACATAGAAAATAGCAGGAAAAAGAAGTTTCGGGTTACTAAAACTTATTTAGTTTTAGGTTCTACCTCCATGCAACTAAAGACATTTATATTAATATGTATTTTTAAAAGCACTCTTTATTTTGATCTTAAGAAAATAAATAAAAATAACACAGTTAAACCCAGAAAAAGGACTACATAAGAATCTTTTTTCATACATCTGGTAGGAGAAAGTGAATTTTTTTTGAGTCATCTGAAAAACAAAATTCTTTGAAAGCTTTTAAGAACTAGGACACAAAAGGAATGATTAAAAGTCCCTAAGCAATGTTCTAGGATTTCAAGTCAAATGCTTTCAACAAATAACAGAAAGTCCTACAATAATAACAATCAATTCAACTAATCATATCCATTAATTGAACTCAAAAGAAAGATGTTGGGAGATATCACTTTAAATTAAAATAATTTAAAAAAAATCAGTTGGGAAAAGAATCAGAAAAGATCCAGGGCTAGTGGGATTCCGTGGACATTTTGGTATGTAGCAAAAGGAGGAACAATATCCAATTCAGAGAACAGAGAAAACATTTTGAATCCAGCTTTAATCCCATCAAAGTCACCATTCCTTCTCGATTTGACGCAGAAGGCTTATTGCTGCTAGATTTCCAGTTCCTTCTGGGAGTGTGATTTGTGGAGACCCTTGAACCATTGGCTTCTAATTCGGAACCAGATTAGGTCTGTTTTGGGTCTCCATCAGATGGGTATGATCCAGCAGCTAATGGAGAGGTGCAGGCAGAGATCATTTGAAAGAAATCACCTTCTTCAAACACCATATCTCCTTTCTTTATCTCTGAGCTCTTGATTTTGGGTACATTACAATGAAGTACAGGACTGGAGCAAAAAACAATCTTTGACATCCAAAATTAGGTGACATAACTTCTCTGGTCAGGAAATCCCACTATAAAGCTTTCCTCCTGGACAGAAGAATGCAGGCTGAGATTAGACTGCAGCAATGATGTTGAGATGATGAACAGGCCCTTTGAATCCTTTGGAGGATTTGCTTGTCATTGCTGCAGCATGTCAAAGTGTTCTGCTGGTTATTTGGAGAGGGCAAGGCTTGCAGCTTTGATGGGACAGATGGAGCAGAACTCAGTCCTTGAACATGTGAGAGCAGGAGTTTGTGGCAGTGACCCCATTCCCCATCCCATGCTCCATAGTGGAGCAGGAGGGGGTACCCTGACTGCCTGGGGGACACTGCAGTGGCCTGCAGCCAGTGTGCAAAATTACCTCTAGCACTGTGGGAACCCAGGGAAAGAGAGCTCACAGGGCCAGAATAACAGTTCTTTCACTCCATCTGGTCCTGGAGGAAAAGAAAGTCCAAGTTAGCAAGAAAAAAGTGATGATGAAAAGGTCATCCATTTATACAAAACCACTGTTCTTGGAGCTCCTGTCATTCTCTCAGTCTTCAGTTTTGGAGAAGAGCAAGATTTTCTTTAAAAACAGAGTTGAAAACCTTTAGGGTCAAAAGAATTTGCAATTGCACATTTCTAATTTTTTTTTCTCATTCTTGTTAGTTTAGGAGAACATAAAAAGAATTTTGTTTAAATATACTTAACAAAGAAATCCAAGTCACCTCAGGCTGGAATTTGAAAGTCTGAATTCAATTCAGATTAATTTCAAAAGATCTATTCATAATGCCTTAAAGGGTTTGTGTATGAGGAATGTTTTTAGTTTTTTTCTACAGTCCTTCCAAGAGCATAAATATCACATCCTTTTTCTTTAGACTGGTGGCCTATTTTCTCCTTGATATATCTTCTCATTTAGAATTCTAAATCTAATGATTTTTTTTTCTCATGCTGACAAAGGGAATAAAAGGCTCTACACTGTTTTTTTTTAACATTTTAAAATCTCAAACGAACATGAAAGCTGCAAGAACTCATGTTAAAAGAGTCATATTAAATAAATGCTACAGCAGGATTAGGTCCTTCTCCTGAAGGCAGAACAAAATAAAATGAAAAAAAGCTCTTCAAATAATCATTGAATTTCCCCAGGTGGAGACGAAACACTGACTGTTATCTCCAAGGCTATTTATATTAGTCAAAATGTTATGCCCTAAGAACCTGAACATCTCAGTCTTTGGAGGTCAAAAGTGGGGTTTTAATTTTACCCTGTGCCCAACCAATGTCCCTAGAAATTACCCAGGGTGCTGACAGCTGCTTATTCAAGCAAGATGCCTAACAATGGAAAAAAACCTCATGTCACAGCCCCCAGTTCCTCCTGCTCCTCGGTCCCCTGTGCTGTGCATCCATCTCGTCACAGCCCCTCAAAATGCTTTCCCACCAGTCTACAAATGTATATTCTTGCTTCATGAATCCCAACCCATGAAAAATAAAAATGACTTCCTTGTGATGTCCTCCTTCATATCTGGAAGTATCCCTTTCCCATAGTTCCTTAGTTTTGTTTTTGTCATTACAACAGTTGCTAACAGAAACACAAGAGTGAAGGTTTATAACAGCTTGCATTTTATTGTCTCATTTTGGTATTTTTTTTCGCAGAGATAAAACTTTCCCAAATTTCCCATTATGAAAAGAAATTTTCCCAGGCTTGGTTATATTTAAAAGCAAAATTATTTGGAAAGTTTGAGTAAAGTTTCATAAGTGGTTTTTAAATGAGGGGAGAATGAGAAGCATAGGAAACTTGGTAAGGTCACAGGACACGGTCCTACTCCCACAGACATCAACAACAATGTTCCCAAAGTCCTCCCAGAGGATCTAGAACCAGGGACAGGGACTGTTGCTCTGCATTCCTTGTATAGGCAGAGTTTCCAAAGAGTCTTGGTGCAACACTGGTGTGAAGTACAAATCCCAAACTCGACAAGGCAACATGACCCTGTACAGATCAGCACATCCTGGATGGACCAGAACGTTAACTGGTTCTTAATTGCACACATGCCCCAAGACTCCAAAGCTGTTTAATTAGTTCTCACTCAGCAAAGCCCTACCCAGTAAACTTGTCTGTTTATCATGGGTGGAAGAAAGTAGAGCATCCATCAAGCCCTTCTTTTGTGTCATTCCATACTTTTGCTTTTTTTCTGATGCATTTTCACTTAAAAAGGAGAAAATAAACCAACCAAACACTACCATCACTAATAATTGTAAAATCAACAACGAATATGTTACTTATCTCATCTTATCTTATCTTATCTTATCTTATCTTATCTTATCTATCTTATCATCTTCCAATAATAATATAGAACAATATATTAATAATGCATATTATAAGATATTATACATTATAAAATATAAAATATATAATAGATAATATAATAAATATATAATAGATAATATATCATATATAACATATAACATATAATATATAAGATATAATATATAATATATAAGATATAAGATATAAGATATAAGATACAAGATATAAGATATAAGATATAATATGTGATATAATATATATAATAATGTATATTGCTTATAATAAAATATAATTTTTTAACTGTTATGGTTAATAAAACCAACCTACTGATCAAAAAAAATTCCCTTGGTCCCAGTGAGGAGATCCTCATTCTTTCAGTCTTTGTGCTGAAACTAAACTTGATCACTCTGCTAGTGATCAAGGAGATAAGTTTGTTTTTGTCTATATCCATGTTATGACAAAAGTCTGTTGCAAAGATAGCTTCATGTTGTATGCAAGAACCCTCAGGATTCAGTCCTGTGTAAATGGCCAAAGTGAAAAACTTTTGGAAATTTTGTAGTCAGTTTTACTGTAACCTTCTCTATTTTTCTGTACTTTTCTTTTCCTGCAGTAGAGAGTTCCTTCTGCCACGTTTTTTCCTATTTTACGATGGGCTCAACCAGCAGAACTGGGGAGGATTATCATGGGACCAAGACTGCAAAGGTATCAATATATATGTGCAAGGTATATTACTAAGTACCCTAATTACTAATTACTAATACAGTTCAAGTGAGCAAATATACCTGATAAGGATTTTGATTAGCTGACTCTTTTCAGATCTATGGAAATCTTTATTTATGAAAATGAGAAACGTGTTGCATCCAAAACTGTTTATTGGTAGCAAGACAACCAAATCATCCCAGAACCCAGATGCACAGCAGGAGTGTGGAGTAAAGACAATATCAGAGTCCCATTTTAAGTAGAATTGCTCTGAGTTCCCTAAAAATAGCTAATTCAGGAGTTACTGGTAAAGCCTTACAGGAACAATGCAGGTAGAATGTGAAAGCACTGCATGAAAATCTCTCCCTGTGGATGCACTTTGATGGAAGGATGCTGCAATCTGCCAGGCAAATAAAGACCTACTACCCCTGAAGATAATTGCTGCTTCAGCCTTCAGCTTCCTCATTGCTTGGATCAGAATCTTTTCTTTGCAAAAGAAAACCCTTCAATCTCATCACAGTGACTTCAGTGCACAAGGCAGAGTGAACTCAGGATGTCTCAGCCATTAAAATAAATAATGTTTATATCTGTTGCATCTCCTTCTTCTCTTAGTTAAATCATTCCATCATCATGAGGAAACCTTGCTTACAAAACATATATTGTTTGTATTGTAAACAAGGACTATGTGTATCATGCTCCAGTATCTTTTTCTCTACACAAACATTTTGAGTAACTGTTTTATCAAGAGATTCTGGCAGGTCTCCAAGAAGGATTCAGGATGGAAGTTAAACAGCCTGAATTGTTACAGTTCAGCAAGTAACATCTTTTTTTTTCCTGGTGGATCATAGAGTTTCTTATTAATTTCTGGAAATAGAACAGTAATGTCTCACACCTGGGTGTCTTGGCATTGCTATAAGAGCCATTAAATTCAGGGAATTGTGTCCATGGACTCCTGATTGGTGTTTCCATCATGGCTAATAATTTTCCTTACTTTTAAGCCTAAAGCCTCATTTGTAGTAGATGAATGCAAACTGTTGCATTGGGTTGGCAGGTGAAAGGATTCTGGTACATAGGCTGTATCTCAACTCTCAAAGACATAGCAGTCCTTTAAAACAAAAGTAATTAATGAGCCAAAATTAACCAATATTCCTTCAGAATAATACATCATTTTCAGTCTTTTCTCTTTTTCAGTCTTTCTGCTTTTCTCTTGCAGTTTCTTCCTTTAAGTGACTTAAAAGGCAGCTTCTGAGAGTATTTTTTTAAAAGGAAGTAAAATTTTGAATAAGGACTTAATGAGGTTCTTAATCCATCTGCTAGTGCCCTCTCCCACCACAACTTCTAGAGAATTGTCTTGCTTAGATTAGTGTCATCTTTCACCACCCTCCCTGTGAGCTGGGACAGGCCATCCCTCCTCTGAGAAAAATGGCTGATGAAATATTTATTCAGTTAAATTATATAAGCTGGAGCCCAGCATGCAGATAACACAGACTGCAAAAAGGATGGGCAGGTGCTTCTTTGGGTTGCAGGGCTGCTTGTAGCCAGTCTCTGAGGCTCAGAGAGACTTCCCTTATGCCAGTCATTGAGAGCTGATGATCTGGGCTGGGGTTTCCAATCTTCATATTTCTTGGGATAACCCAGTGGAGGTTATGCAGTGGATTTGTCACTGCAAGGGGCAGTTCGTGCTCCAGCAGGCTGTAAAGCACAATTAATAAACTGATGGACTCACCTCTCTCTGGATATGCTCAAAGCACATGCATTCTTCATGAATTTTTGCCATCACCAGCAGTCATTGAGGACATCTTAATGACCTGGATACAGTGGTCATTTGACAAAATCTTACGTATCTTTCTGGAGAGAAATCTCTTTTATTTCAATTTTCATCATGGGATGTGAGAATGATTAGGAAAAATGAACTTTTTAATGCTGGCTATTCTCCACCATCATGCTAAAAATATCTGTAAACAAACCAGCCTTTTCCTTAACTCTCACTGACATTTGAGAGACTAAAAATGACAACTTTAATTTCTCAGTAAACACTAGATCTATGGGAGTTGGCAACATTCCCCTTGAAAGGAATTTAAATGAAAAAAGAATCAAATAATTTCCATCTCCAAGGGTGTGATATTAAGGAGATAGATGCCCTCTGTAGATAAGTCTTTGGTGCTGCAGTGTTTTGAGAACTGTCCCACTGAGTTGGTTCTTGCTGGTGTGCAATTAAATATCTCAGAGAGGGAAATTCATGCCACTGCTTTCCTCTGGTGCCATGCAAAGGAACAGCATCTTCCACCTTTGTCTTATTCAGGGAACAATGTAGTGTATTACCCAGAAGCTGAACACACTCTTGCATCATCATGCACGCAGGAATTTTTCTGCTTTCTGTTTACTACTCTGTCCGCTCATGTACCTAGAGAACCAGAAAAGGATCACTGAATACTTCTAATTACACTAATGCAATTTCTTCTCTCAGAGCTGATTTAGATTTCTGCTTTAACTTGCATTCAGGGAGACCAACCACATCATGCTATTGGGAAACAAAAGAGCTGTCTCTGCTTAGGAAAGCAGTATGGAAGCATTTGCAAACCTGTGCTTTCTCAGACTTCAGAAAATAAAGTCATGTCAGAGCTCACCTTTTAAAACAACCTCCAATTCACCTTCTAAAATAAGGTCTGACCTGAGGTTTCTACGTGGGGAAAGAGGGAACTCTGTCAATTCAGTACCTAAAATGAGCAATCATTTGAAGGGGCAAGTGCCTTAAGACCAATCTCTTTTCTTTGTTATCATTATAGTCCACAGGGGGACTTTTTATTTCCCTAGAATAGCTTTCTGTTTGCTCGTGGAGAGGCATAAGAATTCATGTCAGACATGATAGCTTAACTCTACATATTGGTCCATCACACCTACAGCACAGAGATTTCATCAGAGCCAAATGCCTACATAATTGTGGAGCTGGGTCTATATAACTAAGAATGATTTCAGCTATTAACTTCTCCCTTTCTTTTGCTAATTCAAGTGAACAGTGAGAAACATTTAATGCCTTATTTCAGAGCCATGACCCAGTGAAGGGTCATGTCAGCCTCTTGTAATGATTTACCACTGAATGGTGATGGTGTTATTGTTCTGTAAGCCAAGCTTTTTTCACCAGCACTCAGAGTTGCAGTCCTGAAATCTGCAAGAACTGCATGTGGCTGAGAGATAAACTGAATTTAAGGCACAAATTTTGCTTGTGAGTGGGATACCTCAAAAAAATTAACAGAATTGCCTAAATCACTGTGTGCTTCATGCAAGGAGGTTCAGATCTACTCCAAACCCCTCTTACTTTGCTGGCTGTGAGATACAGAAACACCCATTGCCAGCATCCCAGCTCACTTACAGACATCACATGCCAGCCCCTGATGGAATGTGCTTCCTGATGGCAGCCCTGCTGCAGCCTGCACTCCCTGCTGCTCTCCCTTCCTTCAGAAAGGGACTCCTGCTGGGCTGGGGACTTTTGTCAGCTCCCCAGAATCTCAGAGCTGATCCTTGGCCGCACAAGCCTGGCTGCTGGGAGGTTCCTTCTGCCAGTGGAGTACCACAGGATGTGTTGCAAGCTTTCCATGTTAATGGCATAGCATGAGGTTAAGCAGCGGGGGCTGCTGCCTGAGAACCTTTCAAGACACCAGCACTTTTACTTATTTATTCTTCCACTTTTCTTATAAGATCATCAAGAATATTTTCACTGTTCCTGAGAACTTAAGCTTTGCCTTCTTTTATGAGGAGGAGGAGTTGATACCTCCTGCTGCCTCCTCTGACCCTGCTGCTCCTCCTCTGCAGTCACATCACAGGAGTACAAGTCCTTTGCTTCAGGCATCTTTTCACTAGTTGTGCAGGTAAATAGCGAAGTCTCTTTGCCTTTAAAAAAATTTTATTTTATTTTTCCAGATTCCATCACTTCATCAACATGAGACTGAAGTGGCCTCCAAAGTTCTGTCTTTAGACAGAAGATCTCTCTCTACTTTTAGCAGTCACTGAATTCGAACTCAGCATCCATAAACCGTTAATCACTTGCCATTCAGGAAGAGCAGTCGTGCACACTGATGAGATTTGAGATCAACAATTGGAGTGGAGATTGTAGTTGAGGAGAGAATGAAGGTACAGGAGATTTCATAAAAACAAAAGAAAATGTCCATTTACAATGGACAGACTCAGTACTGAAGACCTTGCTTACACACGAGTGTCAAGTTGAATTCTACATTTGATTCTGCTGCCTTCATCTAATGATGCAGTGTAAAAGAGCCACAGTAACCTGAAGGTATGTTTCCTGGGACAAACACCCAATTTGTTCTCACCAGATAACTTCCACAGCCAGTACCAGACCTCTGAAAAGCCCAGAAGAAAAAGCCTCTCAGATCCAAGCAATTTAAATTCAATGAAAGTGATTTGGCTTGCAGCTAGTTCCCTAGGAAGTAATGAAAGAGGTAATTAAAAGACTGGACAACTGTTTTAAGTAAAACATTATTCATTAGAGTATAAACATTTCAGATAAACTGTTTCCAGGTCATGAAAGCCAGCTATCTGTGTCTTTCTATGCATCACTACAGTGACCCAGTTCCAGATGGGGGAATGAGACCTCCTTTCTGAAGGTCCCACCACAGCTGAGAAGGAGGAGAGAGACTTATATTAGAACATGCAGAAAAATCTAGGAAGTGTTGGGATTTTCCTTAACTCACTCATCTCCAGAAATTGTACTCTCCTGTTGCAAGATGCAGGATTCCCAGCCTCTCTCACCTGACCTCCTATGTCATTCTCAAAGACCTGCTCTCAACATTCACCTGGTAAAACAGTGTAAAAAAATAATCCCTCTTCCCTGAAGGAGGTGAATTCTTTTGAGTTAAAGATCTGTGGGATGCTGGGAGAATGCACTGAGAGTGAAAAGAGGAAAGTCTTGGACAGTGGAATTTGATCAGCACCTTTATTTTGAGAAAGCAAAAAATACTGCTGGTGTCAGGAAGAGAGTAAGTCCCAGCCATGGCTAGGACAGTGCTCCAATGGCAGCAGCAGAGCAGGCAGAAAATTGTTCTCTGAATTGAAGTGGGAAAATGTTTACTATTCAGTCAAGGAACCGGGCAATTTGCAACTTCCTGAAAGCTATTTCCCAGGGAAAAAAACCCTAACCAATCACTAAAAATACAAAAAATATCCCTTTAAATAAATTTGCCTATGGGAAAGTGAATAGCAGCAGAACAACATCTGTGCATCAGTGCTCCCCCCCACACCACGGTAGTATTTTTAAAGACTATTAAATGGCATTGTGTAACTACATCTCTGTAGTTGGTTTGAGCACACCCTAACTACCAACTGCATCAGTGCAATCGGCCTCCATGCTGAGATTTGCTAGGTGACAGTAAATCTCTTTTAACCTGCAAATACTGATCCTTAGTTAAAATAAAATAATCTGACCCCAGAAAGGTCACACCTTGAACACCCCAAATGAATCCCACGAAGGAAAATATTTGCTGCCTTTTCCTGTGGAATGAGTGAGGGGTTAGGCATTGCTTCTGCGCTCACAAAATGCCTTAAAAATCTTTTTTTTGTTGAGGCATTGATTCTGCAGCCCAGTCAGTGTGGATAGGACTGCCAGTGTGTCCAAGGGACACAGACACACAGGCTTTGCAGGGAGGAATTGCTTTACTCTCCTTTATAGCATTTGTGGAGTGTTCCTGTTGCAGGTTCTATGACTCTATGACTTTGTGGGTTGGCAGGGTCCTTTCCTGCTCCTTTGACTCGAGGCTGATGCAAGAGAGATTGTGCCTTGAGAAGGAATGGCCTGCCAAGCACTGCACTGTGACTTTAATATCACAGTGAGAGGAATCAGGACTAATCAGGAAATAAATCAGGTTTTCATCATTGTAACTGAGAGACTGTTTCACCTCTGCAAATCAGTGCAACAGTGCGATGGAAACACAATTAATATCTTCTAGAAATTCCCTGGGTGCATCTTTCCATCAAGATTATAGGCAATAAAATTATTAATGTTTCAAAACAATTAAGCCATAATGAAAATTAGTAAACTTTCCTCATCCTTCTGCCATTATTATTGATTAATTCCATCACTGAAACTTTATTGAGAACATTTTAAAGTAGGACAAATATCAGTAAGGCATAATTCAAGTACAGTTGATCTCGCTTTAATGACCAAGTGACATCTTGAGATTCCCTTCCAGACCAGCTTTTCTCCTAATGCATTTTGAAAATTTGTTTTCTCAGCAGTGATTTGTATTCATTTCACATGGGTAGAGATGAGTACACCATCTTCTTGAAATAGGGAAGTCAATCTCTAATGCATTCGGACCAGGTCCATTTTTAACTTTTAGACATTGAGATATTGAAACACCTGAAAAATATCTTACTTTTACATAATGCATGCTACTTTGCTGCTTTTTAACAAGAAAAACTTGCTATTTGATAAGTTCTGGATCTAAAGTACTAATTGTTAAGTAAGCTTAAAGCATATAGTAAAATATTCTTCCTATAGCTCAACATTTTTGCATTCTGCCCATTTTAATTATTCCTTCTTCCCCTTTATTTAGCATTTCAATTGCAGTTCATCTTGAATGACTTAGAGGGAAATACTTTTGCATAAGAGTAAATTATCATTTCCTTTGTGGAAAACAATTTTTCTTTTCTTAATCAAACGCAAACCAAGCAAAAAGCCAGAGAAAATATCTGTTGTTTTTTTCCCATATTCTTTCTGACAAGATGAATTTTTGAATTTACTTTCATTAGGACTTTACATAAACAGAAAAGGAAAATATCTTGTTGTATACAAGTTCTTCGTAATCTTTTAATCACATACAAACTAACCTTAAGTACTCTTCTAAATCTCTATTTGTAAACAGTAGGAAAAATAGTATAGAGAATAGTAAAACAAAGCAAGTTATCTAGCTTTCTTTTTTGTTTTTCTCTGTGTGGCACTTCCCTTCTATATAGGGACTTATGGCCTTGGGTCTGGAGATGCCAGGAGATGTTTGCAAGCATAGGTGGGTGAAGGCACTGTTTGGGTTTATGTTCCGAGGACAACTTGGGTACCTTCTCTGGACACATACAATTCCCCCCAGCTGTAGGTACAAGAGTTTTGGAAAACTCGGTCATGTGCAGAGTGTGGTTGTCCTTCAGAGTCAGTCTCCACATAAAGGAGTTGTGTGCATTGCCAGGCAGGACCCCAGGACAGATGGGGACGTGGGTGGACTAAGGAACTACAGAGGAGTTCGGATTCCTCAGGGGACTTCTGATTTGCCCCTACAAATGTGAACTGATGCTATCTCTCTCTCCTGCACAGAAATATTTACCTTGCATGAAGCATATAGATACAGATAAGTAAAATACATTTCACTCATTTTTTAAAGCCTAAAATCATTAAGAATCATAACACATAAAGTGCATCAGGATCCATTTGACACATTCTTAAGTGAGCTGAATTGCAGTGCTGCCTTTCACAAGAACCTTACTTATAGATTCAAAGGAGAGAGAATGTTCTACCTCCTTCTGTGGAGCACACAGGATTTCATCATGGATTACACTGGTACCTACAGATACTTCTTTGTCCTATTGCCAGGTTACATCTTAGGAAGAATTCAAGGCTGAATCACTTCAATTATTAACAGCCCTATTGTTTTCCTCATGGCTACTGGACACAGTTACCCCATACAAACTCTGCCAAAGATAAGGACAGACATACCTTTTCTTTTCAGGCTTCCTCTGACCTTACCCTTCTCTTACAAAGGTATTTTGTAGGGTGATGGTATGTCTAATTGAATCAAAAGAGGAGTTCTGTTCTTTGGTAGCTAGATATCACTTCAGAAAATCAAAGAAATATTTTATTCATTTTAATTTTAAACTGGATTGCTGTTAAAAAGAATTACTAGCCTTGAATATCTTGATTTATGATCAGATCCTTTCCCAGCTTTGGAAACTCATAAAGTAAGACAAAATTACTGAGGCCACATGGTGCATGAAAGAGTTTTTGCACAGGGAATGACAGAGCTGCCCAGAATTTTATGAAAATGCAGATACTGAGCTATCAGCATGCCTGATTAATTAACACTTGTTTATGTTCTGTTTCTTTCAACCTTATTTCAACACTCTAGAACTGATTCTAATAAAAACCCTTTGAGAGTTCTTTTTCCTTCCACACACTTAACTCATGATTGCAAAAATCATTACCACTTTTGATTATAATCTTTAATTAGCAGGAAAATATACGTGTTGAATTATTTAGTTAGCGTTCATTTTCATCGTGATGTTTTGACAGCTCTTGCATTAATAAATCTTTCATAGACCTGAAGACCCTGCATAGCCTTAGATATAGTTGTCTAAGGCTTTTTCTTAAACACTTTTCCTTCCAAGGACCTTAAAGCACGATGTGCTACCCAGGATTTTTCTCTCCCAGGTGAATTTCCTGATCACTAGCTTGTCTCTTCTACTCACTTTATAGCTTAATGAATTTTTAAGAGCTTTCCTTCTCAAAATGAGAGGAGGAGATAACATCTCAGCACAGCCTGTCATGCAAGAGTGGTTGTGTGGCCTGAGGCCAAATCCATCACTTGTCTGCTGTATGGCCTTCTGGGTTGGTTCTGGGACTGCTCAATTGGATTTCCAAGGAGGAAGACTTTGATTTTAGCTTATGCTTTACAATGTTCTCAAAGGGCCCTTTACCTGCCTCAGGGCTTCCGTGCTTGATCTGGCATCCCATTTCTGTTAAATCCATATTTTTGGTGGGTGAGAACATTGGTTCAGATTCTCAGAAGGGCCTCAACATCTCTGCCAAGGCCTTTAGGGCTGCAGACAGCAGAAGTTAAGGGTGTTCTATGGTTTGATGCATTTATGTAAAGCAAAGCCTGTAAACTGCAAAGACCTTCAGAGGATATTTGGTTTCCTGTGCAAAACCACATGAGACCCAGTGGGGGTCCCTGCCAAGTTGCAATGTAAGAAAAAGGTCTTTTAGACTGGGCCCATACTTGTTATTTAAGGTATAACACTGTTCTGTTGGTTCAGCTCTCAGCTTGCTATCCCAGCCAGCATGAAATGCTGGGCACAGCAGCCAGTGAACTGCAGTTCTGTGCTCTCAAGTTCTCTCACAACATTTGAGTCTATCAAGACTTAAGGCTGTAGATAAGATGCTGAGTTTAAGGTCTAGCCTGATTACTGGCTTGATGTGTTTTTCTATTCAATCTGATTAAATGTCTGTGTCTATAATTGCAAGCATTGCAGGCATTTATTTCTAAGTGAATGTAATTTATTAACTTTAATGAGCAAATAAGCACCTAACCACTACGGAAAGAGATGCTCCCCAAATCTTTAAATAATAATAAATAGTACAGAATCAAAGGAGATCTGAGACTGGAATAATTGCCCCATGTGCCATTATGCCCATACAATAAACAATTTAAGGCTTTTTTAAATGTTTCCTGCCATCACTGTGGAGGAGAAATAATTCTGCATGGTTCATTTGCTGCAGTACTTAGTTTTCTTTGCTGCTTCTGGAAGGAGTGATTTTTATCAGAAAAATGACTATAGCAAGACTGTGTTATTATATGTTTAGTTTCCATCAGGAAATTCTCAATCCAAATCAACCTAGAATCAATGCAGTAGAGGAGTGCTTGCAATGGAATAGCACAATTTGTTCAGAGCAGGGTGGTGCTGACCATCCGTCTGGAAATGGGTGAATTAAAAAAGATGTATGAATTATGCAAAAGTATATTACTAATAATGAACTCTGTTTGTGAACTTGTTCTGAACAAACTGCAGAACTTTGACAGATAACCTGAGACCAAATCATAAAGTTAATAAAAAAAAATAGCAATGAGAAATAGGGATTTCCTCTAGAAAGTTTCCTTTAGACATTTTCTGATTAACCCTCGACCAAATATCCAAACTCCTCAAAAAAACCCCCACAAAATAGCCTAACTTTTTACAAAAAAAATAAGCTAAAGTGAAATTCAGACATTCTGCTTCCAAGAGTATCCACTCAGGATTTTATTATAATTCAATAACTTCACTTAAAATATTTATTCAAATTGATTCTCATGGTTGCCCCTATATCAATACCCTCTACTGAATGCAGAAGTATGAGCATTGATAGAAAAAATAACAAGTAGATAGAGATTCTTAGAATGTTTTGATGTTAATTTAAACAGTTTCACTCCTTCATGTACAACTTGGGTAACATTTATTATTCCTAGGGCCAAATCACTTTTTGAGGCATCCTTAAATACAACATGCTGCATCTCAAGGACTGATCACCAGACTTGCATCCTGACAAATTAATCTTTTCAATTCCTTTTTCAGCGTGTCAACTTTTTATGCTGGTCTTTTCACAAAATGAGTTGTTTATACTCATCACCCTTCATTTAACTTTAATAAGATGTTCAAACTGTGATATTATCTCTTTCTGTAAAGGACTTCCAAGTCTGGCATCTCTGTAGGGGTAGAAAGGATTAAAATGGTATTCCTGACAGCAAAAATGATTAATACAAGGCTCTTGAGATGACACTTTTGTGTTCATTATGTTTGCTGAGGTGACTCAACACAGCATCAGAAATGCAGAAACTATGAGCAGCCTGTTACCAAATTTCTAGTGTCTCTTGCACTCTGGGAGCCCACAAAGGTCTGGGAAGGGAAGGGAACATCTGGTCAGAGCAAAGATTTAATGGATAAATGCAGTATTTTGTTTTGGAAAAGTAGAAAATAAGTGAGTATAACAAAGACATGTCCCCAAACCTGAATCTGCCCCCTAAGCAGCAGTTAAACACTTTGGCTGGTGAGCAGAGCAGAATGAAATCAATTAACATGGCATCAACCCTGAGCAACATGGGAATCACAGGACCTTCAGTAGAGGAGATAAAAGAGAGCAAGGAGGTAAGAGGAGCTTTTGGTGGGTTGTTTCACTTTGGGCTTCATATATTCCATGTGTAAGAGATGTGAGAAGGAGAATTAGCAGTCCTGGGTACACTTCTGAGGATCATTTCTGCTCCTGTTCTGAATCTGACCCTGACTCCCTGCACACTAATCCTGACGCTAATGGCCTGTCATCACCACCCAGTGCGCAGGGAAAATGAGATTCTTAGAGCACTGCCTCCCTGTTTCCCTCCCCTCCTTGTCCATCACACCCCACCAAAGGGCCCAGTGCTGCCTCTTGGTGGTCCTTGGTGTGAGCCCTTTGCCTCTGGTCCTGTTCTGAGCCTCCCCAGGGGAGCTCTTTGGTGATCCAACAGGGAAGGTGATCATCCTCCCATGCAGCTGGAGCTGGGAGGGATGAGAGGACAGAGATCCCAAGCCCACAGACAATCCCAGCTACTGGCAGCCACCTTGTCCCTGCTCTGGATAATGTGGAAAGCCCCTCACCCTTCTGCCTGAGCCCACGCACTTGCTCCCCTCTGCTCTTCCACCTGTCATATTCCTGTGCCTGAAGGAGGAACTCTCCCACTGCTTGTGGTATGAAACCCTTGGCTGCCGGGTGCAGTAGATAGGAGTTGGTGAACAGGAGGGAAAGAAGATAAGTTTAATGTCAGGTCTATGAAAAGCAGAGCAGGAAAACCTAGACTGGAGGATGGAGATAAGGAGTGATCTCCTGGGTCATGGAGTACACTACTGACATCAGCAAACAAAGTAAAAATCTATTAATTAAAGAGGAAGTAACTAAAACCAAGTTAATGGAAGATTAACAGATTGATAAATAGTTGCATATACATAACATTTACTGCTATAATTAGATTCATAATAAATTAGAAGTAAATATATTTATTAAAATGTAGTAAAATTTTAAGTCTCCGGTGAGTTTGCTGTCACTAATTTATTTTTTGCCTGATAATTGCAAACCTTTCTAAATTTTAGTTTTAAGCAGTTACTGACCACATTTAGTCAGTTAGTTCTCATCTCCCTTTAGAGAGGAGTGTGTGTTTTGTTTGAGTTGGTACAATGGCACTGTCAGCTGCACTTTGAGCAACCCAAGTACAAGGTGTAAGAGGTTTCCATCTGCCTGTCCCTTCTCTCCCAGGGTGCTCCAATCAGCAGCAGACTGAAACCAGCAGAGCACTGAGAGGGCTGGGCTGCCAACCTGTTATCTTTTGTCAGGGCATTGAGTACTGCCTTATATCCCCTCAACCTGTTTCTTTAGGGGCAAATTAACCCTGGACTCTTTCAATTTGTGCATTCTGTTAGTATGACAAAATGCAAAGATGTTTTGTACCCTGTTATAGGGGAGAGTTCACCTGCCAGCTCTACAAATTAACTTTCCTAGTTCCTTGTGTGACAAGTTGCAGCTCCTGATCTCCTTTAGAGGTGGAAATCTACAAAAAACCCCAGGAAGTGATTGTGGCTGATATCTCAGTAGGCATTTTCTGGCCATGAATGACTGCCCTAAAACACTTTGCAGCATTTGACCAGTCATCCTGTGAGCAGCAAGCTCTTATTTCTTCAGCTTACATGTGGGGCTCTAAGCCTATCCACTGGCATTTCCAAGATAGTTAATAGTGACAGTAATTGTTATAATCCTTCCATTCAGTAGCAGGCTTGAAGCCTATTCTTTCCATTGACATAGTTGATCTAAGTGCAGAATAAGTCACGTGTTGACAGCTGGACTGAAACACCACCCACAGATGTTGCTTAATAGGAGCCTGAGTAAGTCCACCCACTGCTGGTACATTTAGTCCTCCTAGAGGAGGCAGGTGTATAATCTAGGAAATTTTCCAGTTCAGCCCTTACAGGTATGAATCATTAATGCAAAGAAATAATGTCCTTTTTACCCATGGGGGAAAAAGACCACAGACATGGAAAAAAGGGTGAGGACATCTGGGAGACAGCTCACAAGCACAAAGTGGCCAATTTTTTTTTACACCAAAGCTGGCTTCTGGTTTTCACTATGAGAAATAACACAGAAGCCTCTCCCAATACTCTGAGATATTTTTTCATGTCCTAACTGGAGCATTCATACTGTTTGCAAAACAGGGTCAGAGGCATCAGACTCTGAATCAGTGGGAATAATTGGACACTTCTACTGCTGGTGGCTCTGGGAGGTGTCCTGCTCTAGTTTTGTTTGAGTGAAATGGTGAACTTGGAGTTTGTACGTCCCTTGTTGTGTTTCTCTCTTTGTCTGCTGCCTTCCTATCACACCTGGGCAGGGTATAGCCCAGACTTTGCTTGCCAGAGGGTGGAAGATCATGGCACCAGGGACAGAAAGAGAAGGTTGGAATTGAGGATCATCCTTACTAAGCAGTGCTGAACATAAAAAGGTCCACTGGCTTGTTTTCAGAAAAGAAGAGGCTTCTAGGACAAAGCCCAAAAGAGTCCTCAACACAGAGAATCCTGTTTATTCCCATAGCCCTGAGACAGTGCTGAAAACAGCTAAGTAAATAATAGCCTGAGAAAAATAGAGAAGCTACCTTTTTTCCTCTTTTGCATTTTGCTCATTGTCTTTCTGAACCTTTTTCAAAACTAGAGTGTTTTGTAAAGGTAGAGAGCCTAAAAGCTCAATGAGTCAATCAATTGCAATGGGGAGAGTCCCAGAATGGCCATCCCAAATCTCATCTTTGAATGTGAACTTTGATCCAAAAACCATTAGCTTTTTGGCAGCACTGGAACATCACCTAAATTGTGTGACCTTGGAGATTGAGATTCTTCTGCATGTACAAACCTGGCATTTTCTACTCTAGACCATTTCTTCTTTACTACAGTTCTCTCTCTAGGTATTTTGTTCTTACTTCAAAAAATAACATTTAAGAAAAGAAACAGAAAGAAAAGGGTATTTCATTTCTGATTAGTGTGATTTACTAAAGAGATGACAGGCTGTGGGGCTGCTGGCTGGTCCTCACAAGGTGTGTATAATGCAATTAGTCACAGGGCAACATAAATAGACAGATCTGAACTGTAAGCACTGCCATGACCAGAAAACGTGCAGCAGCCTCCTCTGGAGAAATGGCAGCTTTCCTAGCAGTTACAACACTCCTGGCAAGATGGTTCCTGCTTTTTCCCAGAGCTCTTAGTTACAGTGCCACGAGCTTCAGTTGGCATTATCCAAGAGCTGAGTAAGCCATACATTTTCATGGGATTGCTTGACTTCTTAAGGAAAAGTTCCTTATCTGTTCCTTATCTGTTTTTGTTGGAGTGAATATCCTTGTCCTGAAAAACTAAAATCAAAAATGTCTTGTTATATTTTTAAAGCCAAAATGAAAACCCTCCTGGGAAAAAACACTTCTTTCTGGGAATGAGGAATGGGTTGTTTTGCTTCCTCAGTTAGGCCAACTGTTTTGGAATATTCATTCAATGGCTTGCCTCTGCTCTTTGTCAAACAAGTGGGAGAATATTAGTTCCAGCCTTGAGCCATTTTGGGGTCTGACATGGAACTGCTGGGAAATATCTAAGGAGAATCAATGGCAGCTGATTAAATGCAGGGTCACATTATAATACTTCATGGGGAAAAATCCCCATGAAGTAAGATTTCTTCACCAAAAACATCACTGTATTGGGAAAAGAATAAAAGTTCTCATTGACCAATTGTTTGTGAAGCAAGAATTAGACTTTGAAATTTGATTAGAAAGAAAAGATAAACCTTTAGATAAGACTAACAAAAATGAGCTAATAGAAACATCAGGCAGGGCAGACCTGGGTGGATTTGACTGCTATTGCCATGCTCGTAACACCTCTCCATGGACTTTGCAAATAAGGCAGTTTTTATTCAGTGCCTTAAAGCCTTTAAATTGAAGGTGTGCCATTCTAAAGAAGAGCAGATGGAGGTTGAA
This sequence comes from Sturnus vulgaris, assembly GCF_052056855.1. Lineage (NCBI taxonomy): Eukaryota > Metazoa > Chordata > Aves > Passeriformes > Sturnidae > Sturnus > Sturnus vulgaris. The sequence continues at coordinate 28,930,297 of NC_142250.1, forward strand.
ATTAAAAAAGAAAGAAAAAAAGAAGAAAAACCCTTTAAAAAAACCCGAACCACTGTACTGACAGATGATTATGTACCTGAAGAAATGACCAAGTTGCTATTCTGTTGTTGAAGCCCTCCTCCAACAGCCTGAATGTACAGGAGTAAAGTTTCCTTTTTAAATACAGAAATGTCCCTTAATCACAAGATTCTACAATATCAAACTTTTCTCCTTTAACTAGCTTCAGCACAAATAAAATCAAACCTGTTTTATTAGCAGTACCTCCGAGAACAACAGATTATAGAGTCTCTTTACATTAAATTCTTAGGCTTTTTGAGTGGGAAACATTTTAATCTGTAATTTCCTCGCATACCTTCTAATCAATTTATTCCCAGCAAAACACATGAATTCCATGTGCCATGTTTCATTGGCAAATTGATGAGGACATGAAAAACCAGCATCAACATATCATAAAAAATGCAAAAGCATTGAACACTTAATTACAGCTTAAGCTATTCCAAAAGGCTCATTAGCTGAAAGGGCTGAAGAGGTACTAGGTTCTAGGACTGCTTGTCTAAATCACACATAATTTTCTGAGATCTGTTGCTATCAGTGATGGTGAAATCAGAGGATGAAATGAACAATCCGCTGTTGGCACTGATGTACAGGACAGTGTCTGATTAAGAGCAGACACCAGTGTTTTACCTGGCAGGTGTGGTTCATGGTCATGTGCCTTGAGATGCAGCGTGAGTGACTGTGTTTGGTCTCTTCTTTCAGGTAATGAGTAACAGGACAAGAGAAAATGACCTCAAGTTTCAGCAATGGAGACTTCAGTTGGATATTCAGAAAAATTTCCTCAGTGAAAGAGTTGTTGAACATAGGAACAGGTACAGTGGTGGAATCACTATTCCTGGAAGTGTTTGAAAAATGTGTGGATGTGGCCCTTGGAGACATGGCTTAATGGTAACATGGTGGTGCTGTGTTAGACTCAATGATCTTAGAGGTCTTTTCCAACCTTAATAATTCTGTGATTCTATGAAACAGTAAGTTCTACCTCAGATATGCCTTAAACCGTGTGTTAGATGGGAAGGATTGCTTCCCCACACGAGAGGCAAGATGCCATGCAGGACCTGTTCCAGGGTGTTGATGGTGGGTTTTTCAGTGGGTGTTGTTTAGCGTCCTCATAGGGACTGAGAAGATCAAATCCCACCACACTTCAGACTCAAATGCGTGACTGAGCCTGTGGTTTGGTGAGTTACTGTCTTTAGCAGTTCTGAGGAACGAAATTTCTGCAGCAAATATGAAGTAAAATATATTAGTTTAACCCTCTTTCCTCAATACTGTGATTTACTCCTTACTTGTAGAGTCCTTGGAAAGGTAGAATAGTTATTATGTCTCAAATGTTAGGCAGTAATTTATTAAACTGAGAAACCTCAATGCTGGATCCCACAGAGGCACCTGCAAGAATTTTCCAGGATCCTACTGTGCCCCAGGAAATCATTATGGCTGCAAAATTTCTTGCAGGGTCCCATGAGAAGGAGCTTATTGAGGGAACTCAGAGGAAAGCAGGAGTTTTTTACTTTCACCATAAATAACCTCAGAGTAAAGAAGGATGTGCTCTTCCTGAAGATATGGAAGGGAAATGGGAACTTTGCTAGAATTTTGTTAAGAGATTTTTTTAGGAAAAGGCTGCAGGGTAAGACCACCTTGCATTGTAACAGTGCACATGGGAGCAGTGTGCTCACATCACTGGGGATGCCTGGTGTCTACTTTGGGAAGGGGGATGTGTGTCAGGAACTTGCTGCTGGCTCCACACGGAGGGGAAATGCGAGGGAGGAAAGTTGCAGCAAGTCTTTCTGCTTGGATGGGGGAAGCCAAATAGAAGTGCTGGAATGTGTGCATTCCCATGCTGACAAAATCAGGGAGATGTCAGAGGGAGTGACAAGCTGTTCAGTGCACACCTCTGCTCAGCTCCGTGTCAGGAACAGATAAAAATCTGTCTCTTAGCCCCACACACGTGACAGCCCTCAAGGAGACTGGGAAGGTAAGTATGGGCTGTCAAAGAAGCCTTTTTTCTCTAGTCCTTTACCTTTTTGCCCTGTGAGCATTTTTTACTGCATTCCCTCCATTATCTCCAAAGCTTTCAACTCTTAAGAACAATTTAGTCATTTTTCTAACTTTAAGAAATTTGGGCTTGATTGCCCTATTTTACGGTTTCCTTGTAGGTTCCTAAATGCTCTCCCTGCAAAAAAACAGTGGAGTTAGTTTTTGAGCCTGTAAAGAAGTATTGCAGAGTATTTTTATATAAGCCAGATTAATGGTTTTAGAAGACGATACATTTATCATAAGACAGCATTTTGGCAGCAGAGTGAGCTTCAGTGAGCAGTTGTTTTCAGTCTTGTCATGTGTTTTCGAAGAGCTAACCTGAATTTCCTCTTGAATTTGGAGTTTTAAAAAATCATGACTCAATCCCATAATTAAAAAAAAAAAAAAAGACAAAAAACAAAACCACCCAACATCTTAGAGGTATGTATTCTGATAGAGAAAAAATATTTTAAAAATTCTTTCTCTGTATTTGTCTGTATACTCCTAAATTGCTTTTCTCATGGTGGAGCTAAACTAATCACATAGAGAGATTTATGCATTACAAATGAACACACTGAAATGTAAGTCAAACAGAAACTGTAAAAGTTAGAAGACAAATCTTGATGTAGTATTTGGGGGAGGGGGTTGCAAGATGGAGCTTCTATTTTAAATATTTCAAATTTGATGTCAACTCTTGGTAAGAATTACAACAGGAACGGGAAACAGCATTTTATCCTGTGTAAGCTACAAGCAGAGAAATTGTTCCAGTGATGAAAAAATTCAGCACCCAATAGCTGTAAATTATTTATCACTGTCATTTTCTTTCAGATCAGAAGTCTAATAAACCACCCAGAGTGGTTGCCTGCAATGTGTCCCTTGGGAGCTCATAGGGATGGCAATGTGCTACCTCACACTAGAGCAGGAGCAGAGCAGAAACTCTCTCCCTTAATGACTGTAGTTCTGTGAATTGCAGTGTATGAACTCAGCTGGACCTTGAATGACAGACTTTCCTAAAAATGACTTTTTGGTATTGTGGTGAATTCAGACAATTCAAGGTTGTTCTCCCTGGTGCATTCCTTTTTTGTCGTTTTTTGTTCATCTCTAGATGAACAAAAGAGAAGTCCACTATGCTTCTCTTCACTGTGGTCAGTGGAACATATTTGAAATTTAAGAGTGGTAAAAACCTGAGTGCAGAAACAACAAGTTTGAAGCAGAAAACCGTGGTGTTCTTGTGGGGGACAATTAAAACCTAAAAAATTGGGGTATGGTTCTTTAGGGGAAAAAAAAAAAGTGTGTAAAGCAGACCAGAAGGTCTATGAGAGAAAATTTCTATTTCAGCAGCAAGCTCTGGGGCTGTGCTGGCAATCACGTACACCAGAAAGGAGCTGTGTTTCATGCTGAGCTTCCAGGTATTTTGCTTTTATAATGCAACATCCTGAGAGATGATCAAGCTAGAAAAGAGTAAGAGTGAGAGGAGACAATGGCAGTGTTTACATTCTGGTTTCCCCTCCCTCTCTCTTGCTCAGTGTGTTTTGCCTGCCTGGATCAAATACCTCTGCAGTGTAGGTGCTCTTTGCTGTGCTTTTCCTGGCACCCAGCACAGACAGGCACAGATCCATGGGGTGCAATCTGTAGGGTTGTGCCCTACTGCAGTCAGAGCCCTTCCTGTGGGGGTGTATGCTGGGCTTTGTACTACTTATTAGTAGCTTGTCATCAGGTTTTTTTGGTTTTTGTCAGAGCTAGGATTAATAGAAACACGATTGAGGCAATTTTCGTGTTTGGGCTTGGATGTTTATTATATTTTATCAGAAATTACAGAAAGTACAACAGCACTTCTATCTCCTTCTAGAAGTAGGAAAAATGGCTACAGCTGAGCCTGCTTCAAGGCTTTTTAAAGCTAGACAAACTAATAAAAGTTTAACACCTACATTATTTATCCTTTTGACTTAATAATAGATTCCCACGACCTTTAGAGTGACATTTGACTGACCAACCAAAGACTACTACCTGAGTTCCGTGAAGAAGATGGAAGAAGAAGATGAACAAAGAAAAAGACACCACCCAAAGTTCTCCATCTTGTTTCATATTTACTGCTATACTACAAAAACCTTAAATTTAAAACCCATCACCCAGTGAAAACACACACATCCAACTTACTACACAGCTGTGATTTTTAACTCATTATTCATATTTACAAGCCTTCTCCAAGGTTTCAGGTCCAAAGCAGTGTTTTCCAGGGGGTCTGTGCCTGGAAGCACAGAAAGCTCAAAAACTCCAGATTTCTGAGATCCAACACTTCCCACAGAGACTATTGCTCTGGATGCTAGGAACCTCGGGGATTAGAACCATGAATATTATCACTTTAAGTAAGAACCTGGTTAGCTGCGAGGGAGAAGACACCATAGCAGTGACCTTGGACTGTGAAAGACCCCACAAAGTGCCAGGACAGAGCCCAGGGCTGAGGCGGGGAGGATGTGGCAGACTCCCTGGGGATTCCTCTGTGCAGCTGAAAGGGAAAAGCTTTCTGTTTCAGCTTCCACAACAGACTTTGACAGATAGGGAGGTGAAAAAGGCTGCCCCACTTTCACATGTGAAAATCTGCAGTGATCTAGAGAATGTCAGGAGACTGTTCCTGGAGAACACAAGGGACAGAGAATCCTCCTCATCCCACTCTCTTCAAGGTGCCCAGCAGCAAGAACTGGAGCGTTTCTGTTCTCCCCCCATTGCTGTCAATAATTCCTTCCCTTCCTCCCTACCCTGAGGTTAGAGCAGCCAGGATCAATCTTTCTCCCCAAAGCATTCAGAATTGGACCATAACCATGCAAACTGCAAGATGCCAGCACATTACAGAGTACCCTGCCCAAGGGAAATTTTGTTCTTTATTCTCTTTTAGCCAAACTAGATTTTTATCCTAAAATACATGTTTCCATCTCTCCTAAAATCCCTTTAAAAGAAATTGGACATTTACAGGCATGTTTTAGGTGTGAAAGTAGGTGGCTGCCTTTTGCTTAACAGATGTGTGTTTCCTTGTCTATAGGCTGTGGATTTGCTGCAGGGAGCCTGAAAACTGTGGTCACATAGCAACTGTATATTAACTAAAGCTTTTGAGAGTTGCTGAGATTAAAGTTTCAGCAGTGTTCAGTGTGCTGGTCAATGTGCTGATCTGCACGTGTCCAGCTTTGTTTTGTACTAACTGTCAAATGAGGAACCAGGATTTTGCAATAATTATGACTGTTATTCAGGGAATAGCTTAGAAATTAAAGGTCATCTAGAAAAAGAAAACAAAAAAATCCTTCTCAAAAAGAGAAGACAGTGATGAAAACCTCTAGCACGAGGAAGCTGAAAAAGCCCCGAAGCTAAACCTTAATATTCTCTATGGAAACTAGACACAGGGGTTACAATGTATTTGGTGACTTTACTGGATTTTACTGACTGTTCTCTGCACTGAAAACAAATGCAAATTACTTGGGGAGCAAGTAACCATCCATTCCTTTCATTCCCTTTCTTGTAATTTCTCTTTCAAACCCTGATACTTGCATTGCAGAGTTTATTATTAGCAGCCGTACCTGAGTCTGAGAAGAATGTTGTAGGAGGAGAGCTATTGATACTTTGTTCTTTAAATAAAATAATGTCTCTTTCTTGGCCCTGAGTGTCTTCAGTAACTTCATTGTGGTATGGCTGGGTGTGGGAGTGAAATGGAGCCAATGATCTTTGAAAAATCACCTTGAAAAACCCATTTTATTTCCAGGTTGCACTGTATTCATCTCTGGCCTGTCCAGCATCCCTCAAAGTTCTGTTGCCAGTTTATAGAAGGGAAAATGGTTAATGCAGGAGTTTGCAGTATCTATTGTTGGCATTCAGTTAAAAGGGGTAAACCAACCCATTTCCATTTAATACCAGATATACAGAAGCAGCATAGCTGTGTGTTATTTTACTAGGGCTTTGCCAGACTTGGTAACTCCCAGCCATAATAATGCTAATGATAAAGTTTTCTGCTGAGTCAGCCCTGTTTCCCAGGGAGACAGTCAGTGAAGAAGTGTGGAGCAGATGCTGCACTGCTCCAGGGTGTGTTTGTCAGTGGCCAGCAGAGAGAATCAGGGCAGATGCTCTTTGCACTGAGCAGTGCTGGGGAGGAGGGGAAGGCTCTCAAACCAAAGCCCTGATTAAATGGCTTGAGAGCAGTGCTGCTGTCTGGCCCATGCGGCCAAGTGTCTTTTTGCAGAGCTCAGTGGAAGAAGAGGGGCAAAGCAGATCTCATCTTATTGTAGGATCAGGGTGCAAGTGTTTGAAATTTCTATACACAGATCCAGAAATGCTCCCGTGGCACTATTTTTAGGAATTGTTTAAGCACCTTCCGTCAGAAAGCAGTAAAGCTGGGATAATATTCAGATGGTTAGAATGCCTTATCTTACTTCATTTGGTATGCTAGATGGAATAGCCTCTATTAAGTTGCTGTGAGTTACTAACTCTCTTTTCCTAACTAGAAAAGAAATGTAGAAGTTTTTTTTTTTTACAACTTTCTGACAGATATTAAAACATGATAAAATGAAACTGGCTTCACGCTGGAATGCACTGGGACATTTCTCCTGAGAATGGAGTTGAGCAATGCAAAATTAATATTGATTTTATCACTGTTGCCTCCTCTAAGGAAAAAAAATCCTTGCAGATTTAAGAGAATGCCACACAAAAAGAACAATCTTTTGGGAGCTGTGCTGCCTGTATTTAAGGTCTCTGAAGGTCCAAGTCCCTCAAGACTGAATGGAGTCCTAGATGATGATCTGCACGATTCAGAATCTTAACAATTTGAGCTCTGAGAAAAGGAACAGTGTAACCACAGTGAACATCTGAAGGCTTGCCCCAGAGCCCATTAGACATGATGACTCTTGGACCATTCTCATTATTACAATTGTAGATGAAAACCTCTTGCAAGTCTTTGTGTTTCTCTCTTGTACTTTCAGCTCATCAAAAATTAAGCTTTCAGAATAGAGTTTAGGGGGATTTTAGCCACCATGACACAACCTAAACAACATATGTTTGCACAAAGAAATTTCAAACTACAGCTTTTTCAATCGCAAGAAATGTTTTCCTGATAGCTCCAAACCTGTTTTTGTGTGCCTGGATGACCAAGGCCTGCATCCTGCATGAACTGCAGGGAGTATGGAGACAGGAATGAACAGAGCACAGACCAGAGTTAGGTAGATTATAGAGAGCTGTTATCTGGCAGCATGACTGCTAAGGAAAGGAGGTCAAATCTGTCACTCATTAACTCATTCACACCCTGTTAAATCAGTCTCTGACTTTATTCTCAACTGTTTGTCTTTTGCCACCCACATTCCCCTGACTCCATCATTATAATGAATAATTCAATGAATATTTTTAAGCTCCAACTATTATTGACTATTCCAGGCTTCCTACTTTATGATTTATGGGGTTTTCAGGGTTTGCTGTGTCTGTTCTGAGTGGCTTTCATAGGTTTTATAAAGGACACAAGGAAGAAGCAGTTGGTGTTTGTGCAGCAAACCAACAATCCCTTGAATGTGGCCTAATTGATAGACTAGAAAAATTTAATTACAACAGTGAGTAAGAGGGAAGAAGAGACCAGAGAGTCCTTGATGGTTAAAAGCAGCAAAAAGACAGTAAATGAAGAAGAGCCATTTGTGGCATTCTTGAATGAAGAGATTGAAGGGCACTGAGGTAGTCTTGAAGGAATACATGGATGTATCATCAATTATTTGCACAGGTTGGAGAAAAATAAATATTGGTAAGGCTGAGAGTTGAACAGGGATAGCACAGCAGAGCTTGCATTTTAGCTTCAGGGAGTAGTCAAAATGAGATACTCAGGCTGAAATTCAAATTGCCCTCACCTAAACCCGTTTTGCTCTTTTATAGTTTACAAGACAAATAATGAAAATGAAGGGTTTGCCTTGGACCCACTCCATGCCCAGAGAAGAGTGTCCCTGCAGACCATCAGTGTGTGCAAGGCTCAGGGCTCTGAGATCTCTCACCTGGCACTGTGCACTGCCTGTGTTAGGGTGGGTTGGGACTCCTCTTGGTCCCCTTGTCCACTTGCTCAGAGCACAGAATTAAGAAAAAAGAATCAAGTTTCTATTCGCTTTCCCATTAGAGATGGTTTCTGAACAGCTTCCAAAGTCTGGAATATTTGACATTTCAAGGACATCATAGCATCCTGTTTCACTTTCTACCACCCAGTATGTTTTTCCTGCTTCTAGTAGCCACCCTCATTCTCTAAAGCTGTGGAAATTTCCTATATAGGGACAGAAGATATGCTAGGAGTGAAGCTCTGAAGGAGAAAAACCCAAAGAGCTGATGTTTCCTTCTCTTCCTTACTTCCCTTCTCTTAGCTGTTTGACTTTCCCCTCAGTAAATATTGATGAAACTGAATGCTGGAGAGGTGGAGTTCTCACTGTTAGTTGTACTAGAAGATATCAGTACACTTAATTTTAAAAATCTTACCCTATGTCCATTCTCCAAGCCTAGCAAGTGTGGCACTTCTTTCCAATTACAGAATTAGATATTTTGATATTAAAAAAAATTATCAAACGTATAATTTCTACCTTTGTTATTTTCTCAGACAATTTGTTTAAAAAAACAAAATATGGTAAAAATAAATTTTTTAAGACACTAAAAAAAAAAAAAAAAGTCCAGAACTGTTATTTTTTCCTAGGAGAGCTATAAATGGGTATTCACAGTTTGTGGCTGGAAAATTGCATGAAGTTTTACAAAATAATAGAATTGTAGAGACATGGGTAAATTAGGTTCATGAGAAAGGATTAAAACAGGTTTTTCTGAGGGAAATCAAATTTCACAGAGGGGTCAATGAGTACAGCTGTAACTGTGAGCCAGGTAAAATAGTGTAGTTCAGTTAACAAAACTTTTTGATGAGACATCTCCAAGGACTTCTAAAGTAACTAAGCTGTCTGCTCTTGAATTAACTGTCAAAAGATAAGAAACCAAATGAAGGAATAAATGGACTGCTTTCTCATGGAGAGGCCATCAGGGGAGCAGTGCTGCATCTGTGCTTGTCAATGCATTTCTAAATGGTCTGAAAAAGAAGCTGAATCCAACGCTAATGAGTGAGAGTTTATGGAAAAAGCAAGCCACCAGCACCATGATGGAGAGACTGCCTCAAAAGGGCAGTCTCAGAAAAAGAACAGTCTAACTACAGCCAACCAGGCAAATGCATCTTCCAAAACAGCATCTCAAAGTCTCCATCAGAAGCTGAAACAGTTTAAGAGAGGAAAGGCATCCCTGTGGATATCATTTCTGCCCTGGGTTTCTGCTACCAAACTCATCTGCAGGATGCTGACTGGAGTGACTCTGGTGAGGTGCTGGACCTTCTACAGTTCTCATCTTCTCATTCCTCCTCTACACAATTCTCCCTTCAGGGAATTAGGAAAAAAAAATCAATGGAGTTAAAACAGTGAAAAAAGAAGGAAAAGCATACCATGTTTTTTTTCTTTTCATCGAAGGTACAGATGCTGTGGCAGGCAGCCTTACTTCAGAAACATCAAAAGTGTAATGCTATTAATAGAATCACTTAGGCCTGGGAAAAAACCTGTCATTTACAAGTAAATGACAACTCAAGACTTGTAACTACTGGACTGCATAATATGGCCAAAAAATGCTTCCACAAGCATTGTCCAGGAAATTATTACACAAAATGCTTCCCCAAGCATGAGTCCAGAAAATTATTGCACAGCTGTAGCACAAGTGTGGAGGAGATTAGTAGAGACTTTCAATGGATTTTTAGGTTCTCCATCTTTAAAAATACCTTTCATTCTCAATGCAGCTTGATTGCATATAGTAGCAACATGAAGGCAACAAACAGCTATAACAAAGTCTTGGAAAGAAACCGCCAGCTTATTTGGATATGCTGACAATGTAGCTGAAGGGTGGAAAAAACTTTCCGTATCTGAATCATAGTAAGAAGGACAGGATCATGATTCTGCAACCTTCAAGAGAGGAGGAAGTCTTTGAAGAAAATTATTCCCCCCTGTCCTGAGTAAGTATTACAATCTTTATCATATTCAGTCCAAGAATCTCTTGACTGTATCAATTAGAGTTTGATTATAAATTCGCAGAAAGTTTGATTATAAATAGGCAGCTTTGTCCAGCTGTGATGTCTGGTGCTGTGCTTCTCTTGCCCTCAGGCAGAGATGCAAGCAGAGGGTGATGAATGTCTTGGGACACTATTTCCGAATCACTGCGACAATATATTGGCCAAGTGTATGGTGGTTAGATATGCCCTCATCTAAAGAAAATATATTTTTTCCAGCTTACCCAAAGCAAGAAAGTTAATTGTCAAGACAGATACTCTCCTCTTTCCCCTTTCCCCCTCAGTTAACTTAAATCTGGTACAGGCTGAAGAGTCGATTGTCCCAGGCCTGGAAATGATCCTTAGATTTGTCTCCAAGAGCAGGATAAATCAAAACAGGAGACACACAGTCTTCCATTTGATATTCATAAATAGAAGAAAAGAAGGTTTAATTATAAAGAGATCCCAGTTTAAACATGCTTTATGACCCACTCTTCTAAACTATCAACATGCATGAATTAAATGCATGGAAATTCCATGATACAAATTTGATAGCACAAGCTAGAATAAGCTGGTCATGTCCTAAGTTGATCCTAATTAAAACCGAACAGAGGGTTTACCCTGGCTATGCAGATGTGCTCTGGTGGAAAATTCAGCTGCATGATTTTTGCTTGACTTTGGGATTATGACATGTTAGATTTATTGGCTCATTTGCTACAGTAAATGAGAGTCTCTGGCTTGAGCAACCATTGATAGCAGAGTGGTGAATGGGCTGGCTGAGGAGTAGGACAGGAATGGAGAGAGAACATTTGTTTTGAAAGACAGAACACAGTCCTCACACACTGTCCTAGTCCATCATGACTGTTTTCCACAGCCACTGGACATGATCTGCTTTGCCACTTGAAATGAACAAACAAAATATTTTTCTTAAGTGAGAAGTGTTGTAATGAAAAGAATCTGACAGATCACAGAATATGCTATGGAGCTTTTTTGAAGTGAGCTATCTTCCCTACCACAGAAAGAAAAGGGATTTCCTGGTGCTAATTTCCATGCTAAGAATTGAAGTGTAGGGAAGGCAAAGGATTTTACATATTCTTGCACAGGGCATCATGATGTTTGGTTTTACAGTTACCTGCTGTATTGAGAGATTCAAACACAACTTGGGAATCATGAGAATTTTAGGAACTTTTGCCAGAGTGTGTAGGCACCTGAAATTATGGACTAAAAATATAATATTTTATAAGCCTAGCAAAAATGAGTAAACAAAGACAGATGAGACATGATGACTTTTTATGTGACAATATGAAGCTGATGAACATGATGATCACATGCAATGAATGAGAAAAATATTTTCCTATGATTCAATTTCTGACTCAGAATTTAAATTTTCTCCTGAATGATCACAAATAAGGGCACATTTTAGTAAGGAGGGAATCTGCCTAACATAACAAAATTCAGAGAATGTTTCTCAAAAGATTTTAGAGCAATTACAGAGAGGCAACTGTTAATGAGTGCAGGTTGAATGCCAGAGGAAGGACTCTTCCAAAATGTTTTCCCAATTTTGTTGCCTTATTAATATAATATTGCCTTAACCTTATGATAGCTGGTAATGATAATTGCCAGTTATTATTTTTATATTACTGGTAGTAATAAGAGCAAATTTGCAGCAAACAGTTTCTAGTTTGCTGTATAAGGACTTGAGCTCCTAGAGAAGTCTCATGGGCTGGCTGTGGCCCCTGAGACAGAGTGCAGGGTGCCAGTGTCCAGAGCAGAGCAGAGGCAGGAGAGGAGCATACAGAGAAATACCATCCACTTGCTGTCTAACCCAAACTTCCACTCCTGTCCTACTCTGACTGCTGAACCACAAACCTTCTGTTCTTGCAGAGCTTTCCCTGAGGCAGCACCTCTCACTGCACAGGCTCATGTCTGCATGTGCTATAATGAATTAATGTTATTTTGCTGCATGGGTGGCATTGCCATTGACCTGACCTGTTTTCTGATCACCTGGGGAGAAGTGTTTTCTGCAGTGCTAGACACAAGCCAAGACAGAATTTGACGTGAATACCCTTTGAAGGATAAAGCAACTGGTACCATAAAATGATTTATACAATGTCCTGGCATTTTCAGCTACCAAGATGAACTGCTTTGGAGTATACAATGAAGCTCTTTATCAAACCTGGCTTTTCATGTCCCTTACAGCTGTAAAGAGAAATGTGTGAGAACACAGCCCCATAGCTTCTCCCAAGAGGAACTGAAGGACAATTTCTTCAATGCAATGCTTGATTCTGGCAATGGGATTGTTTCTGGACTATGAGGTTGTAACAAAGGAAATTATTAATACTGACAAGTAAATATTGAGCTCAATCCATAATCTATTACCAACTTTAAAAACCAAAAGTGGACTCAGCAGAAGAGAGAATACTGTGATTACTGGGCCAATAATTCCACCGGTGTGAAAAAGTGTGACCCAGATCCATAGAAAAGCATGAATTTGTGGAAGCTGGTAACATGGCATGGGAATTACTGGGGAGCAGTCTGACTCTTTGTAAAAGTCGTGTGGTTCTCTTTTACTTTCCTCCACTGCAAATTACAGAATGGGTCAGGGTGGAAAGTCTGGAAGAAATACTCACTTTGTTTAAAATATTAGAAAGAAAATAATTTTAGATAACAAAATTGAATAAATTACTTTTCCTGTGATTTTTCTGTTGCTCCTCTTTCCCCCCCTTCATGTTTTCTAACCTTTCTGTTGCTCTGTACATTTGCAAAGCCTTTTGTACTTATTCAAACATCAGAACTACTAACTTGCACCATAAGCCTGGATTTTCAAAGCTAGCTTAAGTTCTTGAAATTACAAATGGTTCCAAGGAACAGCAGTTCTCTCTCAACCATGCATTCTGCTCCTTTTTGCTGCTTGGGGACTGCAACAAGGAAAGCATTAAGGTAAAACACTGAAATGTCCAGTTGCAACCAAAGAGGAGTATAGATAACAATTTTAAAAGAAAATAATTGTTAACTAATTAGTTAGTTAAAAGTTAATTAAAAACCAAACCTACCTCTCATCTTTCTGTGATCTTCACTAACACCAACCGTTCTAATGGAGTTTTCCTCGTGGAGTGAAACAGTTGGTATAACCTTAAAGTAAAATAAATCTATACTTCTACCATTAAGTGTCAGGTTACCAGCCTAATGGTACAAGCCCAGGAGAAGAAACCCTAAGCCTTTCTCATGGCTCATTTCAGGAGTTCCTTTTAACACTGGTTCTTGGTAATGGGGCCTCTATTTGATACTTGTGCAAGTCTCTGTGAGCTGCTGTACTCCAGTCATGTAATGACTCAAAGTGTGGAGAGCTGCACGACTTTCCCAAGCAAGGAACAAGAGGAATTGTGTGGCAGGGCAGGGAAATGGATCCTCCTGCCTCTCCTTGGCTGCTTTGTGTGTAAAGCCATCGTCCTCTCAGGGCTGGAGCATAATAATTTAAATACTGTACTTGCTGCCAAGCCTCTGCTGACCTGAAAAGTTGTTTTTCCCCAGCAGTACTGAAGAGAAATCACTCCAATATGAGTACATTAAACACATGAACAACCCTGACAAGAGGCAGAGTAATATTTTGTTGGGTGAGCCTCATTTATGCTTTATTGAATTCATCTATTGGCTGACCAAGAGATCCATCAGGTGCTTTTGCAGCAGTCAGATACAGAGACGTGACCTCAAGTCTGACATCAAGCCAAAAGGTTCTCACTGCTTCTTTACAGAGGTAAAACAAAGATTTCAAGTAAGCAGAGGTGTTCTGTCACCCTGACTTACACCACATATAGTGCAGACAAAGCATTAACATTTTTTTCAGCAGTGTGGCTGTGCTAAGATTTGGCAAATTAATGCTCTGGATATGTCTGAAGTGCTCAACAGTTTGATGTGGCAATAGCAGGTAATAAAATTTTAATCAAATTTGAGCATTTTTCTCTCCCCAGGTGTAAAAGCTTCATTAGTGCAACGATGTACAGCCTCTTGCATTCATTTTTCTGTGCAGCTTCAGTGGAAATGATGGTTTGTTGTTAGCACACTGATAAGTAACAAACTGAGGCAGACTGTAAATTTAGCAGTGAAATACTGGATGATGACATTTTTCTCCATGACTGTAAGAGGGGAGAAGTAGGTCATTAGAAGTCTACTTTTCTACAAGGGAGGCTGAGATAAGCCCTTCATTGTTGGCCACACGTTTATACAGCAATTACAGTAAATAAGCCAAAACAGAGAGAAATGTTAATCTATTCCCTGAGGGAAAAGAAAAATGTAGGCTGGCTTCTCCTGTCTCAGGATTGCACTGGAAACTACATGTTAAAAATGTATTATACAGAATAAATGGAATAGGAATAACTGATGAGTATCACCAAACAGATGCTGAGACCTGTACTGCAGTATTGGATAAGGTTTGGATATTTGCTAGTGACACATGGTAGGCATTTGGAAATAAACAAAGAAAAAGGAGGATTTCTCTCTTCTTGGGAGAAACTCAGGGCTATCACAAAATCCAGGCTTAGGGCCATGGAGGTATGTTAATAATGAGCTTTGCTCTCAATGCTTTATTTTGCTTGTGTACAGACAGGTGATACCAGGCTTCCCACTGCTCTGGCTCTCTGAAATCCCTTTCTATAGCATGATTAAATCCATACACACCTAGATCCTGTTCCTACTGTGGGCCTTGGAAACAAGACCCAAACCCTTACTATTGGCTCTTTCATTCCTTGTCATAGCAAGCAGTCCTTCTCTCTGTGCAACTATTTTCTTCTGCAGGAAATCAATCCACCAGAACAGCTCTTTTGCACATCTTTTGGATCCTTAACGAGCCAAGATGCTCATTACTGTCCTTTCTGTGTAAACCTGAAAGAAAAAATTCCAGCCCTTAGAAATAATTCTAGCCTTAGCTAGGGCCTTAGTTTGCAATTTTGAAATAACATTTCTTTTAGACCTATGAATTTTTTCTTCCCCACTTCTCACTGTGTTTTCCCATGCCCCAGAGGAATTTATTCTTACTTATTGAAGTATCTTCTATCCAGACTGCCTCCAAACATCAAATGCAAGCCAGATTAATTATCAAGGAGATCATCACAATTTATAATAAGTCATGTGCTAATTACATGTACCCTATGAGCATTTTACTCTCATTCATCTTGTGAATACTCATTTTGCAGATTAGTAATGAACATGACAACTGCAAGTGCAACACTGCTGTGGACTGTCAAATAAAGGCATGGAGGAATTGGGCTCTTAATTAAAACTGGTGTTTGCTTTGCATTACAAGTGCAACTACTGATGTTGCTTCCAGGAAAGTCTGTTTATTAAAAATATATTACTCCCCAGAGACAGATAAAAGACACTAAGGCACTCAAGCAACACCAAAAGAATCACTTAGTCTTGAAAACTCTTTCATAGCCACGATGAATTAGAGTCTATGAAAAATACCACCCTGTTAGACCTGAAGAGCAACACTGTCTCTTATGCTGTACAAATGAGCTTTTCTCCTCTGTCAGCCATTTCCAAGGAACTCAAGCCTACCTGTGGTTTCCTTCCTCCAATTTTGCTTGGTCTAGATTCACTCACTAAAACTGCCTGTAGATATCACAAGTAATTTCTGTAGTCAAGAAGAACAATGAACTTGGCATGAGTGGTCATCAGTCAGAAGACACTTGTTCAATGCCAGCTTCATGGGCTACATGAGAATCTACAACTTGGAAGTGAAAAACAGTTTACTTATTTTTTTAAAAATAACCTGAAAACCAGTACTCATAGTTTTAATACAAGAAAAAATGTGGATACCTCAGCATGCAAAGCTTCTGAGAAAGTAAGTCCTTTTTTTTGAGCATCAGCATTGTTCTGGCAGTTTATGGTCTGCTTTGGAATGGATTTCCTTTGGTTGGATGTAGGTTTTAACAAGGAAATTACCTTTGAGAGTGATAATTTTATGTCAGAAAAACAGTCCTCGTTTTTTCAATTCTATTCAGCATCCTATTACTTTTGACATCTTTCCTATACTGATTTTCAGATTATCACCTGTTTCATTCCTTTCAGTAGCTTGGCTAAGTTTCTGATGAATGTTTCAGTAAGATCTCATTTGTTCCTCTAAGAAGTCCCAAACTGAATTACTCTAGAGCTGTGCCTCTGCATGTGCCCCCCTTTCCCCTCCAATAACTTCACTAATCTCAGGGCTGAAATTCAAAAAGTAATTTCCAACAAGAAATAAATTCTCTTTCTCGCAACTAACAACCCTTACACTTCAGAAAGAACAAGAATGAAGATGACCTCTTGTGAAATGTCTTTAAAAAGCCTATTTCTTTTTTCCCTTTCCATACCCCAGAAGAGATAATTAAAACTCATGCAATTTCTTGTTCACTAGTTCATGACTCTGTGACTCAAGTGCCATGTCTCAAATCCTGGGTCTAGTTTTGAGACCCTCAATTTAGGAAGGGCATCAAGGTGCTGGAGCAAATACAGACAGGGCAAAGCAGCTGGTGAAAAGTCTGGAGCACAAGTCCTCAGAGGGGGAACTGGGGGAGCTGGGGTTGTTTAGCCTGGAGAAAAGGAGTCCCAGGGGTGATGTTACTGCTCTCTGCAACTCTCTGGAAGAAGGCTGCAATACGGGGAGGGTCAGGCTCCTGGACAGCCAGAGACAGAATGCAAGCGGACAGTCTTAAGCTGTGCCAGGAAAGGTTTAGGTTGGACATTAGAAAGGAATTCTTCAGAAAGGATAATCAGACATTGGAATGGGCTGCCCAAGGAGGTAGTGGAGTCATCATCCTTGGAAGTATTTAAGGGAAGACTGGATATGGCACTCAGTGCCATGGTCTGACTGGTGTTTGGCCATAGGTTGGACTCTATCTTAAAGGTTTTTCCAGCCTAATTGATTCTGTGGTTCTATGATATGTTGCCAGCTGTGCATTCATCAGAGATGCAGAACCAGACCAGTGTCCTATGCAAGACCTTCCAGCACTGCACAACTCTCCTAAAAGTGTTGGCTCTGTTCTGGACCTGTCCTTGTTACTGTTCCTTCTTTATTCTTGCTTTCCTGCTCTCCCTCTGTGAAACAAAACTACAACCAGCTAACATTGCTGCCAAATGCCTTTCTTTTCCTATCAGTACCAATCTGAATACAGAGCAGGCAGTGAACTTGTTGACTGCCCTACTTAAATCCGAATAATGTTTCTTATCCAGTACATTTGTTTTTATGACCTTCATGACATATTTTTAAAATTTGGTTTTTCTGGTTCGTGTTTGCTCATGCAGCAGCTGTTCTTTGTCCTTTAAAAATACAGTATGGTCTTGATGCCTGGCTAATTTTAAACTACATAGGTCTCACTGGTCATCTAAAAATAAGTTTGTAATGTTCACATGTAGTATACATAGAACCATCATTTTACCAAACATGGTAGCATAAAGGGGTCCTTATCAGGTCTTTGGCTTCTTCTATAATGGCAATAATGACTACAAAATCATAAACAGGCCTTGTACTTCCTGTTTGCAAAACACCATGAGCAGAAATTAATGCTTTTGTGCAAATAGAATCTGGGTTAAGGACACTTTTAGACTTTTCCCAGCAGTGATCAGACAATAATGTTTTATACTTCCCCGAAAGGTCTGGTTCATTATAACCCCTATAGAGCAATGATGGTGAATAATTGGAAGGGAAAAATAGTGCTGGAATGTAAAACAGAAAATTCTGATCCTCAAAAATACCAATCAATTGTCGTTCTTTTAAATAGGCATAATCCATACATCTTGTTATCCAGCATCCAGATCCAAATAATTTCTTAAACCCAGGCCTAAATTGTCTTGGCCATCTGATTCCTTTTAGGTTCAGGCTTTTAGGCTTCTTCTCCCTCAATGATCCTAGCTCAGAGAAGAGATGTCAGAGGACTTGGACTGCCCAGACACAAAGCAATCAATGTAACAGAACAGACCTGGATTTTAACTATCCAGGCTTTCTCAGAAGAAGCCTACCAACCTGGATAAGAGAAAATGCCATGGGTCATCTAACAGTTAGAGATGGGCTGTGAAGGCTTTAGAAAAATGTTCTGGTTTTCATTAACTGGGCATTTCTTTGACAAAAACGAGAATGGAATAGGTTTTAATAAGAGAAGACCTTAAGAAACCTGTCTGTCACAGTTTAAAAGAACACCATGAGCAGTAGAATTAAGAGTGTCTGGCTTTTTATTGATCTGTGTCCCAAATGACCACCTTAGTGGTCTTAATAGTTTTTAGTAAGGGGTGAGCAGGTGGTTGAAACCTTTCTTTTCTCACCTTCTGTTCCTTCCACAAATCCAGTAGGAATTCTGTAACTTTGAGAAAACTGTATTTCTTCAAACCCCATAGATAACTATATCATTCCAGAGTTACTGGCAAAAGACATTAAGAATGGAGTAGAGAAACACAAATCACTACATCAAAATGGTTTTGAGTGCAAATTATACAACACAGATATTTACCACTACAGGAAGGACAGATATTTTGCTTCTACAGCTGTACATCTAAATTAATGTGCTCCATCCCCATGTTTCTTTTCTATAGAAAAGCAAAAGCAGCAGGTTAAATATGTTGCACAGAAAACAATTAAAATCCAATTAGCAGGAATTTTGGTTGCTTAAGGTTTTAAGAATTAATTCTAAAGACCTCAATGCAACTGTTTGGAAAGCAGTCAGGGCCTACTTATTTGATGAACTGAACTGGAATATGTAAGTTCTGGTTTTGAAAACCTCTCAAGAAATACTTCAGTATGACAAACTATGGATGGTAATGGGATATTTTTAGTGTCATGTTTGAGTGCATTACAAGTCTGCTTGCATTCTTTCAGAAGAGGATGAGTCATTACCCACAGAATGCAATAAATTTAACTTGGTTTTCCGCTTAAGCAATATTATAAAGTAAAACAATTTCCTGAAATGTGTACTTTATCGAAGTTTATTCTTCACTGAGGCTATATTTTTAAACTGAGTATTTCTGTCACGTGCCTGGTAGATATCTGACCCACCACAAACCTTCCTATGGCATGAATACAGTCTACCTGTACAAAAAACGTGCAGATTTCAGGGAGAGCTCAGCACCCCACACCACTATGAGGTCCTGATTGTATTTCATATGTCTTACACAATTTTTAAAGCTTTTCTTCAGCTTCCCTTTAACCATTTCCTTGTTTTTGTCATCACTTCCCACACTCCTGATATTGGTTATTAACAACTCTCTTTTTTCAAGCTTTGTTCGTATTTGTCCAGCATCTACAATATTAGAGTCCCAGCAGAGTTGTGCCCTATTGTGACAGAAATTATACAACCATCTTTGTTGTTTCTTTCTGCAATCTGTGGGTATGGCTGATACCTTCTTAAACACTCATTGTTGCACTCAAATGAAAAAATGCTCTAAGGATGTTGCCATCTGATTGAAATGGAAAAGGTCCTGCCTGTATGACAATATGAAAAACCATTGTAAGGCACGGCTTCCCACAAAACAGAAGAAAAAATGTTCTGTGGTTTCAGCTGGGCATGTGAATTTTACAACAGCATTTCAGGGCTTTCTGCAGCAGCAGTTTTCATAAGTGAAGATGTTTTCACAAATGAAGATAGACTCACACAATTACAGGAGTGGGGTTTGAACTTCATGGTAGGATGGATGTCCTAGTACTATAAAGCAGCTCCTAAGAGGAAACTTCTATAGTGGGAACTTTGTGATGTTTATTGAAGTTTAAGTACATATTTTTCCTAATTCATGGCAGCTCTCATGCACAATGTGCTCTCTTGAAAATACAAAGTCCACTTATATTTTCTCACCATTCCAAACGGAGTGGGTTGGATTTCATACAATTCAAAACAGCAATGATGCCTATTGTGTTTTGCTTATATTATCATAGAAATCCCATTACGTTTATATAGAAGGACATTTTTCTGTTCAGTAAAGGAAAAACATTCTAAAAAAATGTTGTATACAGACTGCAGCTGGGATGAAGGAGTGAAAAGAGCATCCAGAAAAACATCTGTTAGGGAATACTCTCAACATATTGATTTATCTAAGAAAACAACTTTTTTACTAACCCTACATCATAAGACATGGGCACACGGAAAATTCACAGAAACTATGAGAGAAAGGTCCATTCAGAGGACACTGACAGTGAGTTATAAAGATGCTCAATGATTTTTGCAGATAAGCAGATTTTAAAGGCCAGGAGGAAACCTTCCACCACCTCCCTTGTTTTCCATAGGAACAGAATCCAGGGTCTCCTGTAACTTGTATTTAAAGAGTTTTCTAAAAAGATATTCTGTATTTAAGGACTTAAAGAGGTGAATCATTCTCTTTTTGGCCTCTGTTGATGACCTGAAACTCGAGGAACTTGTGATTTTATTTGCAAATGTCCCAAAAGCAGAGTTTATGCAGAATAAGTTATTTTCAGAGACTTATAGCATTAAATCTTTTTTATTCTGAGTGCTGAGACCTTTAAAGAGAAGAGAAAAGAAGGAAATTTTTGGTGATGAGACAGTACATTTCTTCTAATTACCATGAACGTATCCAAAACATGGGAAAAAAGTTTTCTAAGACAGTGGAAGGAAAGCTGGGATGGGAAGGCCTTCCCTGCTTGGTCAAAATGTGACCAAGACAAAAGAGAAAATAAAAACCTAGGGCAAATAAATTGACCTTCATCCTGCTCCAGTGGTGTACTTGTCACAGCCATTAACTTGACAATGTTCTAGTTCTTGCTTCTATTGAAGGTGTTGGGACAGCATTTATTCTTTGACCATTCAAAATATAGAGCATTTCAAACACAGGAAGAAAAGCTTCTGCATTTTATTAAGCTGCTTTTGGAAGCATGATGGGAAACTGAGATGTACAAAGAGATTGCAAGTGCTGATGGAGGCATTTACCAAAGTTTCTACGCTCCACTTGAAATTCAACTCCTGGCCTAGCAGTGCTTGGCACTGTCTTTGAGTGCATGAATCTGAGGGAAGGAAAGGAATGTGAACGAGCCCATTAGCCCAGATATCATAGATCTTGTACTTTTGGGACTTTAGAAATTGACAGCATATGTTGGTAAAAAGCCCGAGAAGTCAGCTAGGACCATACGTTTCTGTTAGGATACAGCTTGTTTATCTGGTTTTAATTTGCTGCAACTGAGTTGAAGGCACGTGGCTACACAAGCATGTAAAAGTCTTTGCAATGCCCCACGCAATTCCAACTGGACATTCTTGCCATCCTTCACCCCTGGAATGGAATGCAGCACTGGAGTAACAACAGCTACTCCCCCTTTCAGAGGCATAGCAGCAAGAAATATATTCCAAACCCATCTCATTTAGTCTGTGCAATTGCTCAGGTCTCTTGCCAGCTGGAAGGTGGCTGGCAGGCAAACATGGGCTTCCAGCCTCTCTCAAACATAACTTTGTTTGATAGCCTACTCTGATGAGCTGCACAAGAAGAGTCAGCCCCTAAATGAGGATGGATGGGCTGCAAGTGCTTGTTTAGTCTGAACTGCCAGCACTCACTGTGTGCCATACACAGCTCAGAAAAGGAAGAAATGCCTCAGAGAGGTCACAGCACTGGATACATTGGGCTGTATGTGTTGGGAGACACTGCTCCTTGACCATCTCATAGAGGCAAAAGTGAGCAGACTGTTTAGAGCCAAGAACTAAACACTGAGATCCAAGAATCAGGGAGCTGGAGAGTAGCAGCTCCACTGCTGCCCCACTGTTCCAAGAGCTGCAGGGGTTGGATGGGCAGCTTGGCCCTGGGGAGCACAGCAATATCAGTTTCAGTATTATCTGCTGCTTTATTTCATCCTCACAACAGACACTTAAATTAGCCAGCAATTCCTATGGCAGCAGAGCCCCATGTCCAGTTTAAGACTCATGCTATTCAATCATTTAGCTTTTGCATTTGGCTTGATAACCACAGCTTGGCCACCTCTCTCACATTTGTCCTAGTTTCCATAAGCAGCAGCCAGGGGATTTTCATTGTATTTCCTAAGGGAAATTCCAGTATGATCAAAAATATGACTCGCAATAATTTCCTGTGAATTTCTTGCAGAACTAGTACATCTATCAACACAAACCATTGTCTTTTAAATGAAGACTTTATACAGCAAGATGTTTGAGAATCTTCCTAAAGGGTGAAGGTTTTTGCAAGAGTTTTTGTTACAGAATTAAAGAAATCGATAGGCTGCCTATAACCACCAAAAGCATCTGCTGAGGATGTCCTGTCAATAGTAACCCATAATGTTAGATTTTTTGGGGTTGGAAAGGACATGAAAGAATATCTAGTTCCAACCCCTCTCAATGGGGCAGGGATGCCTTCCACTAGACCAGGTTGCTCAAAGCCCCATATAACTTGTCCTTGCACAATTCCAGGGCTGGGGCAGCCACAGTTTCTCTGGGGAATGTTCCAGTGCCCCACCACCCTCATAGTAAAGAACTTTCTCCTAATACCTAACCTCAACTTATTCTCTATCAGCTTACAGGCATCCCCCCCTTTTCCTATCTCTACAGGCCCTTGTGAAAAGTCCCTCTGCAGCTCTCTTGTAGCCAACCCCTTTAGGTACTGGAAGGCTGCTGTATATGATGTGTATATCCACAATGTAGGGTTATAGATGCTATTTATGTTAAACCTATGTATTTTAAAACTCTGGAGTTTCTTTACTGAAGATCAAAGAGTTCCCTGGTGCAGGAGGGAGATGGAGACAGATGGAGACTATTCAGCTGGTGATGGACATACTATGAGACCAGCACTGGGGAGGAAGATGAGTACGAGCTTTTGACTGTGTTATGGGGTTGGACAGACAAAACACTCATCACCCAATCTGCAATTTTCCCATGATATCAAA
The DNA here is from genome assembly GCF_052056855.1 of Sturnus vulgaris. Classification (NCBI taxonomy): domain Eukaryota; kingdom Metazoa; phylum Chordata; class Aves; order Passeriformes; family Sturnidae; genus Sturnus; species Sturnus vulgaris. The sequence goes on from NC_142250.1 coordinate 28,953,264, forward strand.
ATTAAAACTGTGATGCCACTTTCCTTCTCAGGAAATCACACCAGATCCTGCCTGACTGCTTATAAACAACTATTTCCTGGCAAAGGATTGCTTTGGCTTCACTGCTGAGAATAAATCCTGTAACTGTTTAGGAAGGAACAATCCATAGAATTAGACTACAAATTTCAATGTGAAAGTCAATCCAAAATTGCAACTACCCCAAAAGCTGGAATTGTGGTTCAGTTTGTGGCTACTTCTTGCAACACAGCTTAGACACTACATAAGTGAAGTTTGGTTTATTTACTAATGGAAGGAATCAGGGCATAACGTGAAAACCACAAATAATAAAAGTATCCAAAGTTTTTCAGGGCACAGACAGTAAAAGCATCAGTAAATACAGCTATCCCTTAGGAGACTCTGCCCCAGTTATGTCAGGAGTACAGATCAATGTTTTCAAATTGGTTTAATTTTTGTGTTTTCCTTGGTGTACTACACTACCACTGTGTATGTTTTTGTTAAAGAAACAGAAATAGTTAATATTGTAGGATTTAGTAGTTTTTTCCACTCCTTTTTCTGGTAATATCATTTCTGCATTTAAGCAAATGCTGCTGCCATGAACAGAATTTTCAGTTGGTGAAAAGAGACAACAGAAAAGAGCAAGAAATCGGTATCAAGAAACAGAGAGAAACCAGGGAAAAAAATGTCCCAAACAACAGAGTGTGAAAGATGAACAATAATGCTGAGCCAGCAGACTAATAGAAGGCAGAGGAGTATATTGAATTGACATGGTGGAAAAGGAAGTATAACCTGCAAACAGAAAGGAATACTGATTCACCACCTGTAATCCTAACAGGATGGTCCTGGATATTTTTCTGGTGCCTAGAAAAGGCATGAAAGGTCATGAAAATTACTATGAAGTTCTATCTTTTGTGTCAGAAGTTTTAAGACTTCTGATCAGAGGAAGACATTCATGGGGAAAGGACTGCTGGTAGGTGAACTCCACTGGAGTCCAGGAGTGACTGGCAGATTGCTCCCACTCATTTCCTCTAGAGGAGAAAACTTTCAGGATTTTCCTCAAAACTTAGAGGAAAAAGTGAAGAATGTGACAACAGTTAGAAGAATATCAGCATACAGAAAACCAGATATTAAGGAAACAGATGCTAACATGGAGGAAAACAGTTCTGGACAACATTAAAATCTGAAGAAAGACTTTGATAGAGAAATAGAATGAATTAAGATAAACCAATTTAAGATTCTTATTGCCACGAAACTATGACAAACCAGAAGGAAATACACTGAATAAAGTTGGATATGAAAAGAGCTATCTATATGGGGTAAATAGAAATAGTAGGGAAAAACAGTTATGACTTAGATTGCTAAAAGATACACACTGTTCAAAGGGGATAGAAACAATCACGAACTGATCTGAAAAGCTGAAGAAAAGTGGGTATTATAAAATGACAGGGAAAAACGGAGGTTGGAAGAAACCTTGGAATATCACTAGGCCTGCCTCCTGCTCAAAGCAGAGCTAACTTCAAAGTTACACCAGGTGGTTCAGGCTTTTTATGTTGTATTCTGAAAATTTTTAAGGATAGAGATTTCACTGTCTTTCAAGAGAATCTGCTGGAGTTGCATATATGGACTTTTACAGACACTCATGGTCAGATCTGTTTACAACTTGAACGCTCTTTGATATTTTTGGCAGATCAATATTACAAGGAAATATCCCATTCTAAATGACATAAAACTTTACCATTGGAAACTCAGAACAAATATTTCCAGTAATGTTAAAGGCTGCATCAATTTCTTTGCCAAATAGCAAACAAATCAATCAAGAATGACAGCATTTTAGGTTTGGTTTAAATTATCATAAATAACAATATAAGATGTAGAATAAGATAGTCTTTGATAGTGTGATCAAAGACTTAACATAAACCCCTCCTTGAAACAAAACAGAAGGGAAATATACCAGTAGATGCAGTATAGTGAAAAGGCTTGCCAGTTTGCAAGTTGATGTTGCTGAACTTCATGTATAGGGCCCTCTGGAGAACCCAGATGTTCACTGACTCAGGGACCAGCAGGAGACCTTGCTCTCCAAGACATACAAAAGAGGAAAGTCAGGCTCATTATTTTTTGCAATGTTAGTGATGCTTGCAAATAGCTTTATTTATTGTACAGAGTGCTCATTTGATGTTATTTTGTTAGCTAGCATTTCTGACAGGCTACAAAGCAATTTATTCATCTACAAGGAGAATATTTTGTAAATTGTATTTGATGGATGTTGGCATGTCCCAATGGTTTTTACAAAGTAACTCTGAAAACGACATTTTTATCTTGTTAATGGATGATGGGCCTTGTTGGTCATATGAAATAATCTGTCAAAAGAAGTTCCCATTTGCCACAGTGAAGCTGGTTCTGTGTGTGATCTGTGCGTCAGATGGACTGAGAGACTGGGGACAAAACTGCAAGATGCTGACAAAGGAATGTGACAAAATCAGTAACAGCTGATGTTCTCACATTGGAGAAAGAATATGTATGGGTCTTTGTTCACTGTTTATTACCAGGAATTATTGCCTATGGATCATTAAATGAAGAGTTTTCCATGCTCAGTATCAAAAAGGACGTAAGGTGCATGTTCACCTGAAAAATATTAACCTTTTCCTTAAGGAAAAGATGTGCAAAGTGAAAGAAACTGAGGATCCTCAAAGCAGACTAACAGGTAAGATGTAGCACGAGGCAGCTTGGCAGCCCCAGCCACAGGCTAGAGATTGCTTGGTGGGCAATGTGCAGAAGTGGATGAACCCCTCTGAAACAGAGGGCATAGAAGCCATAGCATTTTTCCTTTGGGGCACAGAAATGAAATAGATTATTGAGAAATGTGATGGCAAAGCAAGGGAAGGTCCCAGCTAAAATATCAGGGGTGTCTCCAGCTAACACAGGGAGCATTTCATGGCTGAGCCTCGACCTTCAGGGCTTTTCCACTCGTGTTGGTGAGTGGCAGTGCTCAGCCATGGGCATTAGAAACAGCTGAAACTGCACAAGATTGGGGGAAAAAGTTGAAAACAGTTAATGTTGCAGTATGAATAAACTTTGGTATTTTAACCTGTTAAATCCATGTCACAAAAATTTAGAGCTTAAGTGTTACTTGGAAGTGGGTTTGGTTTGGAGGAAAAAGCCTCTTTGGTTGTTCTGTTGCATCATGAAAGTAGAAATTTGTGCTTTCTTTGACAAGACAGATGGCTGCAGGGATATTTGATTCTAAACTAATTTCTTCTCCTGATCCAAACTGAACTACTGCTTTAGCTGTAAAGGGAAAATGTTTTTCAGGCTCTATAGGAGGAATATAAAAGAAAAAAATATCTGTGTATCTGGGAAAAAATATGACATTTATTGTTAAGATTTTCTGATATGACTTACTGCTGTAGAACAATCTGTCTTAGATGTCTCTATTTTATTAAAAGTGTTTGTCTGTTAGAGAATAAACAATTCTTTAGGGTAGAATAAAGAATTTTGCTGAAGAACCACAAGGACATTTTAAGTAGTCAAGCTGAGAGCTGGCAAAGGATTAAAAGAAAATTTCCCTCAATTCAAATGGTTTACATTCACTCAGGTCAACTCCTATTTAAGAGGGGGGATTAAAAGAAGAGCTCTTTGCACAAAGACAATGAACTACAGAAAGAATCCTCAGTTCTGGCATTGTCAATTTTTTTTTTTTGGCTCAATAAGAAAAATCACAATGTAGAGTTGTGTAAAACTTGGGATGCAACAAAGGAAACAAACATGACACAACACATAAGCAGCAAAAGACATTTGATGATGCTCTGTTTAAGCTTGAAGCATTTTTAGATCTCGCCTCAACTTCATGAACATTTAGGAAGTTGGCAAAAGCAGAGTAAATCCTGTTCATGGCACAGAATTATTTGAAACCTTAAGTTTTAAACGCATGCAGTCTAAGAAAGTCATTAAGATACAGTCTGAGGGGCTTTCCTCTCTATGTGATGTTGAAGATATGCCCATTTTCATTAAACTGTCATTAAAAAGACTTGATATTAATGAGTCACTTCTGCCATTTAATTTACTTTTCAGAATCATAAATTGTCTACAATTCTGACTTCTACACTTTCCTCATTTGGTTCCAAACGTTCTGCACTCCACAAGCACTTCATCCAGAATGGGGGCGCAGATACAAACCAAAACCCCTAATGCTTTCCTAACATAATAGACTGCATCTTGCAATGTCTCTTTGCAAGAGAGATGAGGGCAAGTTCTTCCAGGACTTTAAGAGTAGTGGATTTACATTTTTGTTCCTATGCCTGACAACAAACACCTACAAGAGCCAGTAGATTTCAAACAGCTTCTTGACACTAAACAAACTACAGTGAGAAAAATCTTGGCAACAATTACTGCATGAGACTCCTCATCCTGAGTTAATTACTGGTTCTTATATTGTCCCAGTTAAGTCCCCCACTGAAGTAGTTTCACTGAGCACTTTACTAACTTGTCTCTCCCTACTCAAAGCTCCATTTAAGTAATGGTTAAACATAAACACTTTTTGCTTGCTTGGATAAGTACAGGAGATGTGTTTACTGTTGGTTTTTAGCCTGTGGATCCTGTTGAAGGCAACTCCTGCTGAACAATTTCTTTACTCTGAAACCAGAATCTACACCTTGCTCAGGATATTGTGACTCTGGTCTCCTGTTGGATCCTCAGGATAGTGTCATAATATAACAACATAAGCCCAAACTCTAGCTCTGGAGCAGCAGATGAGGGTCCACATCGGATATTCAGGGATCCTGTGGAGCAGGAAACTGGGAAGCACAGCACTGAGGAGTGCTGTGGCAACTTGGATGTTGGTATGTTTATGCACACTTCATCTCAAGGCTAAGAAAAGAAAATTCTTGTGTTTTGGGAGGCTTTTATAGTTTTCAGAGAATAAGAACAAAACTAGAAAAGCATAGCATGCTTTTTCTCACCAAAAGCACCTCTCCCCACATCATACTGATTTACTAGGTGTATCTGTAGTCCACTGCTCCACTTATTAGCATTCTATTTTGGGATTTTGTGCAGCACTACTTCCAGCCATGTTGCTTGGATGACAATGCAGAACCAGCTGCTTGCTCCTCCTATGCTATGATTGCCTCTGAGATGAGAGGCTGGAGGGTTCAAGCTGAAGCCCTCACTGAACAGACAAGCTCTTTGTGCAGACACTCACTGGGACAATCTTGCTGAGCAGAGGCCATTTGGTCAGGAGAGATTCCTGCCCTGTCTGGACTCTCTTAACAGCATAATCTGACCAAATGGCTTTGCAACATCTTTGAGAGGGAACAAAATGATCATAAAGAATTTTAGAAAGTGTTTTTCACCAATTGCAAATGTCAGTAGTGGGATAATCATCCCTTTTTGTGTGTGTGAAGCCTGACAGTTATGTATGAACAAATTGTTACAATCTTTTCCCTTTCCCAAGTGAGTGAAGAGCTTTTAATCATGTAACCTGAGGACAGCTCTGTTATTACCTAGATTTTTGCCTGTGGTCTGTAGTAAAGAATGTTTATCATCCCAGTTCAGACTGACCACTGTGCAAATAATAAATCACAGATGCTACTATTTCAGGGGTTTGGCCTAAATGCAGAACTGATTTATGTTGCTGGTTCTCTCATTAGTTGATAAAGAAAATTTGACTGACAGGCAGGCAGAGTGTTTTAAGATCCTGAATTCCTACATACTTTTTGAGCACAGTGGTCCACAGAAGCCAAATAAAAACTGTCTTTCAAAAATTTTAGATCACTAACGTTAGATATCAGTGTGTCCAAAGAGAGGGAGTGGTATAACTGACACAGGTAGTTTCATATGGGGAAAAAGAGCCCAAAAAAAAACCCCACGAAACCCCCTCAAAGATCCTTGAAAGAAAATATTATTTAGAAATTTGGCTACTTAGAATTATTCCTTTGATTAAACCTGAGCTATCCCAACCTATTTCTGCCACGATATTTCAGCCACAAACACATCTGACAACACTTGAAACGTCCTTTACGTTTTGCTTTTCTCTGCAGCTCTGGTGAACTCTGCGTTCTCACAGCAGAACAAACACCACTGTTTCTCTATTCTTTTCATTTTCTGTGATAAATCCAATGCACCCACAGATTGGTGAAGCCATTAGGCATCTCTTCAAGGGAATGTCTCAGCAGGCACTCCTGAGAACATGGTGTTCATGTCGCTTTAAATGAATCATCCATGTAACAGCTAAATTGGGAAAGCAGCCAGAGAGTTCCCAAGAGAACTGCTGGCAGAACCACATCATAGCCCTGAAATATAAAAAGATGAACTCTATGGCATTGCAGTGTCTTTATTGTAACACTTTCCAAGAGGCTTTGGGTAACAAAATGTAACAGCAAGCACAGAGCCATCAGGATTTGAGGGCACAGAGAAAACCACCCAAGTTTTTTCTTCCTTGCTTCTCGCCTGTCCGGAGATGCTCTTGGCTGTGTGCCAGCCAAGAATGAGACAACAGGTCAGTGTAGAGTGGCATTTCCATTTGGGTTAAACATCTGTCTCTACTTGTATTGGTCAGGCTATGACTCTTTATGTGAACACGTAGGACATGCTTTTGGAAGCCCTAAACAGCCCCACCTTTGCTGGTGTGCAGGCGCTGGGGAAGACATCAGCCACCACCCGAGGAAACAGGTGAGGCTGAAAACCCAGCAAGCCCAACCACAAACAAAGGAGCAATTCTTTGTTTAACAAACCCGTGGTATCTCCATGGCACGAGTAAAGCCCCTTCCTGCACAGGGGACAGCGTTTCAGACTCAACTCAATGTGAGCAAAGACAAAAGATCTCTCTAAGAACGAGACAGGATCTTGATAAAACCGAGCCTTAGAAAATAACCTTTGATTTTTGCCCTGAGGCAAGGTCTTGAATCAGTGGCAAAACTGAAAATCCCTAATCCAGATGGCTTGAATCACAGCCTGGGGACCAGCTCTCCTACTTTTCATGTCTGTCTGACAACAACAGTCTCACACAGAACTACTGAAGTTCATTCTTAGAAGAGAAAGTCGAGAAGGTCTTTCTAACTGTGAAAATATATGACTGTGACAGATAGTGATAAAACAACTGCTTTGAGGTCTCACAGAAATAGAGATTTCTGCTGAGGTTCAGCAGGAAAGTAAGAACCAGTGCTCCAACTCTTGAATGTAAAAGTCAAAAATCCACCTGACATTCTGAAAAATAACAACTATTTTATATATATCTGCAACAGCCAGATGCTATGAATCTTATGTAGCCTCAGGGAATATCAAGTTACTTTATAACATGTGATTTGATATTCCAAAGAGAAGAATAACCTGACAAAATTTTGCTAAAGAAACATTACCAGAAGCATCCAACTGTTCCCATTTCTTTCTCATGCTATGTCTCCATGGTACCCAAGAGGAAGGACTGGAAGTACAAGCTTAGCATCAGATAGAAAGATCCAAAGTCACTTTTTATACTATGCAGCCCATTGAAAGAATAATATTTAATCCCAATGTCACTAAAGTAATCCGCATCTGTTTATCAGCCAAATAATAAACCAAATTCTGTGCTGTGGGTAAGTTGCACATGGAAACCTTGACGTCTATAGGTATTTCCTAAGGAAAAGCACAATTTAGGAGCAAAAAAACACGTCTAATTTATTTTAAAAATTTATTCTCAAACAATGTGAAAAAAGGGACCAGGCTTGATAACACTATTGGCTTTGTGGGCCATGGATAAAGCGATTGGTTCTCTTGATTTTTAGAAATATTCTGGGCTGTACATGGACAAGATGGTTTCAACACATTCTTAGGAGGCAGAATTTCAAGGGATTTATCTGTTCAGCACTGGAACAGCCAGAGATACATTCCTGTAGAGCCATGGCCAACAAAAACAAACCCTCCTGAGAGTGGAGGAAGATTCTCCTTCCATGCTATGAGCCATATGGTAACTGTGTTCATACAAATAAACAAATAAAAACAGTTTTTCTCCCACTTTGGCTCTGCATACACCAAAAAGATTTCTGAAACAGCAGGACTGGGCTTCCTAAAAACACAGAATCTCTTTTTTTTTTTTTTTTTTTTTGTAGATTATGAAGAAAGCTGCTCTAATTTCACCTGTAAAGCACAGTCAGAGCTGCAATGAAATTTTGCTGGGTTTTGCTAAAATCCTTGCTGCCCTAGTGCTTTATCCCAATGGTTAGTTAAAAGAAATATTAGAAAGGCCATTGATCTCAAATGCTCCTCATCATCAGCTCCCAGTCCAGCCTCCAGGATGGAGCACCTGAAGATGAAGTTGCAGACAAGATCTAACAACAGATATGAAGAACCACAAATTTCCTTCCTCCTTTCCAGGTTGGAAAGATGTCTCCAAGCTGAGACAGGATAACGTGCTTGCAATAAGGAGCTGTGAGACAGCTGGCTTTACAAGTGATGGGTAATAAGAAATAACTTCATAATTCCAATGTGAATGTTGAACTTCCCCCAGATCCTTCAGAGATAATGATTATAGGCAGGCAGCTGGACATTTAAATACCCATTCTGTTAATCTGTAAGCATTATGTACTAACTGCAGCTCTACTAAGAATGCTGAGCCAGCTCCCATGAATATATGACACAGACGGAAAGCTGACTTATGGGTTAATTGCCTTATTTAAGAAGGGAAGCAGAAATCTACCCCTAAATAAAGCATATTTGTAGTGGCTATTTAAACTTCACCCAGGAACAACATGAAAGCAGGATACTTCAAACAATTCTAAAACCTTTCTGATTCATGGACTGCCTCTGTCTGACCTACACTGGTATTGACTAAATTTACCAGTGTCATTCGGTGGTACAGAATACATATTTCAAGAATCAGGGGAGCCCCCACTTTTTAATACTGCTTTAGTAACACAAAACTGGAATCTTTATTTGCTTCTCAGGAATAACATTAAAAAAGGAAAGCGCTTTGTGGGTCTCTTTTTGTGACTTAGCTGAAGGTTAAGGATGTTTTCTATCTGAAAAGTATTCACAGTTACAGGTCGATAAAATGAAAAAGTATAAGACTACAATAGCTACTTTTGATCAGAAGAAAAATAAAACCAGTGTGCACAGTAGTGCAAAACTATATTAGTCTCCAAACCTTTATAAAAAAATTAAAATCTCAGAAGTTCTGATACTTTTGGCATGTACAGAAGGTACTGAAGTTCACTGACTGACAGTGAGATAGTTACCTCATGTTTCTGCATCTTTAATGATTTTCAAAATGTAAATTCTAGTAAATTAATTTTGTGTCCCAAGAATTTTATTCATCATCATATTCTCTTTAAAGAAATTCTTGACACAACACACCACCCAGTTCTGAGATGTCCCTTGCAAGTTGATGGTAAGGGCCAAAGCTGTGAGTGAAGTCAATGTTCAGTTCACCCTGTTCTTGCGTCCTCAATTACTTTCTGTAGTTTCTCAGTCTGAGAAGTTGTTCTGTCAACTTCAGCCAATATTTCATCTAAAATTGGATAGTTTTCTTTCCTTTCTTTTGAGAATTAATTTATCTTGCACAATGTTCCAGTTCTGGACTTGGCTCTGGGTTACATGGCAGCCCTGCCAAATGCTGAGGAGAGGGCGAGTCCACAGCCCCTCAGCACCACTCCACTTACAGACAGGCTGCACACCATAAACTTTTAATTCAAAGCATAAGTTGGTTTCTCAGAGGGTTTCTCTGGGCATTTTTTTAGTGATTGCAAGAAGTACCTTGTTCTGACTAGCAAATGTAAAATTTTTAATTGCTGTGGAAAGCCTTAAACCTCCATCTATCTGGTTTAGAGCATACTAAGTTCCTTTCTGTGGTGTGAAGGACATCAGGCCATGGATCCCCTGTGACAGGGAGATACCTGTGGTCTTTTTTATTATGCTTCCCCTCCTAGCAGATATTAATAAGGCCCATGTGCTGTCTTCATAGTTGCAGTCTAATTTTACCCATTGACCCCTGAACTTGTTCTAGTTTCTGAGGCACAAACTAAGTTTCCCAGTCTCCCACTTTTCTGGAAATTGAAGGATGCTTACATTCTTTCAAAGGGACACATATATGTAGTCTGCTTGATATGGTCCCATAGCTTTTCTTTCCCCTCTACTGATCAGCACATAATAACACATGTTTACAATTATTTGAGAAGTTTTTACAGAGAAAAAGCCTAAAAGCTTGTTACTCAACACAATTCCTGTATCAGCTTTCCCCTTCTTTGATACTGAATACTACAGAAGAAGAAAACAAAATCTAAAAATTAAACATTTCAGTGTATCCACAAAACTCTTTCCCCATTGCTTTCCATGACCTTGGACTGCAGCATTTAGCTCCTCATATAGAACAAATCTTTGAATGAGCAGTCTGGAAAAATAAATTAACTAAGATCTTGATACCAGACGCCTAAAGAGTTTCCACATGTTTATGAGAAGGGAACTCAAAGTACTGAAAACATTGCTCACGTCATGCTTTTGCAAGCTTTCCATTTTTATTTGGTAAAAATATCTCTCCAGACTTTCCCATAACTGCAATGTTCATAGCTACATCACCTCCAGCTGCCATCTCATCAGATGTCTCAGCAGAGCAAGGTCAGGCCTGGCTGGTTCATATACATGGAGCTTCCAGAAAAGGCCATGGTGGATGAAATACAGTAATACTGGATATCAAAACACTGCATAAAGACAACCTGAATTCAACCTTGGGGTTTGCCATCCACAGAAAAAAGAGGAATTGACAATGAAAGCAAGTGAATTAATAGCTGTTCGGCAATTTTTTGCAAGTGTTAAATGCAAATCAACTGTGCCAAGATGGTCTGGGTTAGGAAAAAGACCACTCTGCTTTATGCACACAGCAGTGGGAGAAGTGGATGGGATTAGCAAAGAGTATCTGTATAAAGGAGCATGGAATTTATGATGCACTTTGACACAAGCTTTCAGTGACTCTGTAAAGCTCCACTGGGGGAGTCAAGGTCAGAGTCACAATGGCTTCAGCTGAGTGTTTCTGTGAGCCCAGGAATAACAGCACACAGTATTCACCTACAATACCTCAATTGCTATGGAAACTGCAGAGTTTATGGAGAAGTTATGCAGCACATGAGAAGCCAATTCCAGGTGCTACCTCTGAGGTAGAGTGAACTTGCTTTACTTGGCTGGCCTCCTAATGTGTTCGTTGAAATGATAAATAATAAAAAACCCCATACTCTCTTTTGAAAGAGGAAAACCAGGCACTGGCAATAAAATGGCTACAAAATGACCTTGAGTTTGGATTGCTGCCAAGGAAGGTGGTTTCAGGTAAGTGTCCTCATTTGGCTTTAGGAGGGATTTGGTGAGTTTTATTTATTTTAAAGAGCCTCTGGTGACCTCACTTGCACTCTGTTTACCAGTGAGACAGCTGAGGTTCTGCTCACTGAGTGTAAAACCAGGCCACTTTCCATTTCTTAGTCATGATAAGCAGCCTTTCTATAGCATGTTCATACTCTCACAATCCTACTTAATTAGCTTGGATGTTTCCTCAGTAGCCTGGCAAGAGGCTCTTTACTTTGTCAGCTCAAACAATTTTCATAGATGATGTCTAGTTTGCAGTTCTTCTATGATGTCATTTTGCCCAAATCTACGCTTCCTCTTTTCTCCCTATGAACAGCCATTTAATGTTCTATTCCTGCTTCAATTTCCAGTACTCAGAACAAATGCACTGCTCAGGTTCACAGGAGTTTATCTTTACACCTCATGACGAGCTCCAGTCTAGATGCAAGTAAATCACACATATATCATGCCTGTCCCTCCGTATCCCACCAGATCACAGGGACAAGGGGCACATGAAGTTGAGAACCTCATTCATGCAAGTAGATTAATATGTTCAGAGACTGTATTTTTTAGTGACTGAAGCTAAGATTTGAGAATCCCACCACTCTGAAATATTCAAGCAGACTGAAAATCCATGTGCTGCATAACCTGCAGCTCCCACTGATTGGAGCTGATTTTGAGAGTGCTTTTGTATCACTTGAAAACACTCTAACGAGCAAGTTCTTCTATCTAAGTGTAACTATTGAAGCTCTGCGTAGAATGTGCTGTGCCGTATTTCCAGGCACCAGTTCTCTCCAGGATTTAAAGTGATGTTGAAGAAGTCAAAGACTTTGGTAAGTCTGGTTTGTTCAGAGGAATCAGATTTTCTCACCTCCATTAGGGAGGACAATGACTAACAGCAAGAAAACCTCAGGCAACTCAATTATTTACCTGCCTCTGCTGAATTCAAGAACTAAGCCTTAGGCATTCAACCTTGAAAACCATTAGCTAAAAAACTTCAAACACTGGAAACCTTGCAACACAGTAGCCATGTCAAGAACAGCAGACAAGGACAGGTACAAAAGTTTTGTAGAAATAAGCACAAGGGAAAGAGACAAAAAGAAATTTAAGAGAAACAGTTGCTTTGTTGTGGGAGAGCGTGAACTACAGAAGTTTCAAGACTGTCTACTTGAGGGGCTGGTTGCTCCCCTGACTGGGAGGAGTAAGGATAGTAACCTTGTTAGCAAATTTAGTTTTGTTTACTGCGACATGCAAGGCAACTTGGAGGAATAGGTGAAATAAAACACACTGAGGTGAAAATTAAACCCCAGAACTAGTGAGCCATCAGTCAAAGAGTTAGATGTGGCCTACAGCTAAGCTTAGCAATGCATGAGAACAGTGGCATCTAGATAACATGCTCTAAGTTTTAGCTTTAAGGCAACTAGAAATTGCAATAGGTGAGCAGTGGTGAGAAACAAAAAATTGCAAATCCCAGCCATATGCAATTTGGAACATCTTGTAGCAGTCTCTGTCCAAACATGCTAATTTTTCAGTATCTTCAAGTTAACTCCCAGGCATTGCTCAGGACATCATAGAGAATGAGAGCTAACTCCAAGAACAGCTGCTGTCAAGTGTGCCTTATTAAATTATATATATGTAACCATTTAAATAGACTAACCATTATCCTGTTCACACTATGTCTTCCAAAAGCTACAAGAAATAAATCAACCCCCTTACCTTTATAATAAACACCTCTTGTACACTGTGCAATATGCCCAGAAATAGACTGATTACTTTATTGTAAGCATGAAAGGTGACATAACCAGGTGGACAGGTTTTCGGGATTTTTTTTCCCTGGGACTCATGAAACTGAGATCACTGTGTCCTGAAGACTTCTGGAAAAAAAAGAAAAGTGTCCTCCTGGCTCTGTCACCTCTCATGCTCACAGTAAAATAATCATTCCATTTCTAGGTGAAAAACAGTCTTTTATGAAAGAGAACATCATGTCTTGCCTTGAATAGATCACAAGTAGCACATGTTGGATATATCAAGAGAAGGCATAACAACAGGGGAAGAGAAAACTCCTTGTTTAGGAGTTGAACCTGACTAAGGAGAGGTTTTGTACCACAGATTGAAAATCCCCAGGTCAATGCAGTGCATGTGAGGTCAACTAGAGAGTGCATGGCACTTTGGCTGTGCTCCTGGGGCTCTGGACAAAATGGAAGGTCAGTGTAAATCAGGATAAAATCAACACCATGGTGGTACTTGTTGTGAAGACATTTAAGTAATAAGTAAGTAAATCTGTGTTTGGAGGCTAAAATGGCCAGCCTGGAACAGCCTTTTTCCTGGCCTGAACAGGTAAAACTTGGGGACCTTTAGCAACTGGGTTCTAACTGTATTTTCTCACAACTTTCCCAAGGTTTTTGAGGGCTCCCTCAGAACAGTTTTACAGCCACAGCAGCATCAAACCCCTCTATGATCTGCTTGTGACTCCCAGCAGAGGGACACACACAGACCACGCCAAGCACCACAGAAGCCAAGGTGCAGAAGGTGCATGGCAGATGACACAGCAGACACCCCAACACCTCTAACTCTGACCCCAGTGCCTGCTACACCCACGTGTGCCCGAGCAGCATCACTGCTTCCCTACAAAAATCAATCCAAGAGAGCCAAATCAAGGACTTTAGCCAAACCCTCAGGATGGTATCCATATGTGAAAGCATAATGCTACATATAATCTACACAGAATTTTGCAGTATGGAATCTCAGCCCCTCAGATAGAGTTACAGTCATGAGATTTGCTGGGAGAACCAGCAGGATTTGCAGCTACCCTCAGAAGAAGCATCTGACAACTCCTTTGAGTTGCTTTAGCAAAAGCCAGCAGGAAGTTCAAGAGAGGCATAGTACAAAGTTACTAATGAAGAGTCAAACCAAAATATGTGCTAGTTACCTCTTTTAGATGCAAGAGAGACTCTCCATTCACTTCTAATAAAAAAACCAACACACTGAGAGGCAGATGAAGTCATTACCTTTGCTGGGTCTCCAGGAGTCCCTTTCCTCTTGCAGTGACAAATCCTGAGACAACACCAGTTGCATCACTTCTGCTTTTGAGACCTCTTTCTCTTTCCTACCCTTGAGCTTCTTACTCCTAGTAAGAGAAAAGTTCAAAATAAAAATAAATATTCCTTTTAGAAGACATCTATTATAATTTCAGCAATGAATTCTTGCCTCAAAATTTATCCTCATACTATAGCTAAATTACTGGAAAAAAAATAAACAGAGTAAAAGTAATACTCTCTTCCACATGCATATTCCTATCTACCATTCTAGTACAGCTCTTGCCTTACCCTTTACATAAATCAGCTGTTTTTTTAGCAGCATCAGCTGTAAAGATTCACAGGTGTCTTCTCTCATCTTCCCTCTGCATCTCCATGAAAGCTCTTTGGCTTCAAGTTTAGTGTTTTCCTATTCTTGTTTTCAAAGCCTGTTTAAGGAAACATTATTAGAAGGTTCCTCTGAAACCTCACACTACTTCTTTAGGGAAAGAAATCTGTTAGTAGCAATATTTTCAGGAGTGGTCCCTGCACTCTCTGTTCAGTGAAGATCAGAGACTTTTGTAAGTCTGATGGGATGTAGCTGGAGTTTAGCTGTGAATTCCAGCCTGCAGTCAATTGTCTCCTTTACAAGAATGTATCTAGTAATAAGGGTATTAGATAAGAGTATAATTGCATTGCTATTGTAATTAAAAAATCGATCATTTCCTGTGGTTTAAGCCTTGACCTGTGGCATTATTTTGACTGAGATTTTTATACTGACAAATACAATACTGTCATTTGCATAACAAAAACTGACTCTGCATCTATTGAATATTGTCTTTTAGTCCTAAAATGGATGAAAAGCCTAGGCCTATGGAAAAATTTGTTTAGGGAAATAAATTGCTCTTTCAGAAGTAGACATTTGATGTTGCTGTTGGCTCTGAAGCACATGCAGAAACATAAGCTATGTAAGAGCAGAACTTTACCCTCTGTAAAGTGACATTTTCCAAATGGCACTGCTCACAAGAAGTAATTCATGACTTCCCTGAGGGTTTGGGGGTTGCTTTCTTTGCCATCTGTTGGTGAAGAGGTGGCCAAAAGGACGGTGCAACTGTGGGTTCTGACTCTGAAATGAGTATCTCAAATACCATTGAGAAAATGTGATAAACTGAGTCACAGAAAGTGTAAATCGTCAGCTGAGGAAGAACCTGAATCCACCTTCTGCTGACTCCACATTACATCATTTAAACAGGTGAAGTTTAAAAACAAGTTCCAAGTGCAAGAAATGCTAATTCACATCCAGACTGTAAAGCTGAGAATCAGGCAGGGCTCTGGGTGGGGAAGCATTTATCTGAATGAATAATCTATATATAGCACCTCTGTTAATAAAAGGAATCTGGAAATGAGTCAGTGGAGGTTGGCTCTCCTTCCTATAGATGCTTCCTTTTGATGGAGTTCTCCTTTTTCCTCCTCTGTCAAAGGAATCTACACACTGCAATTATGGGTTAGATTAGGCATCTGGGGCTGATTTTGTGGGTTTCATCTTTCTTTTTTTCCAATACTGCAGAAGACTTTGCTTAGAGGAAAAGGAGTAATTGCATTAGCATTGAAAACAAATCACTCTTAGAAAGTGGTGTTCTCTAGGTCTAACCAATTTCATAAAATTTATTTAACTTAAACAACAAGAGCAGAGTACAGAACTGCAGGTTTTAATCTTATTTTTTATCTTTCTCTGGTTTTTGCATGTACATACATATAGGTGTATTTTTTCTGTATATATTTACAGCAGAATGTTCACTTTTAAGTGTGTGTTTATCCAGTGACACATTTGATTTTGATTCTCTGGCAAAACTGCCTAAAAAAATCCCCATCCTTATCTGAAATATTTCAAAGAAATAATATGATTGTGTGTTTTCCAATGCACTATGTTTTCCAGAGAAATACCAGTTTATTAAAAGTGGGAAAAGATTTTTAATTTCAACAGTAATAACTGACACTGCTAAGGCAATGCTGGCCAAAAGAGAACCAGTAGAGATGAGCTTGGAAAATTGTCCTGCTCTGTCCCAGACAGGACAGCATGTACCAGGTCAGCTAAGTGTTCCCCTGCATAATTTTTCCTGTGAAAATAAGATAGTTTGATCATGGTACATCCCCAGGAAGGGGAGACCCCTGCTCTTATCAATAATATGACCTATAAAAGGGATCAGAAGAGCCAGGTTAGAGCAAAGGCTTTTTTGGGGTACTTGGAGACTTTCATTCCCATTCTTTAATGTGTTTTGTACAGTCAAAATTCAGAATCCAAGAAACAAATGTGGGGAAAGTTAGAGATGAAAGTGAAGTCCAAAATGTATGGGCTGAAGGTCACTGGAGGACTTCTGGTGAATTTTGGAAAGGGAAAAAGGATTTCTATATACTGTGGGTTAAGACAATAGGTAGTGAAAGAAAAATATGTCTCTTGAAAGTAATGTTTTCTGCTGAGGATTGCGTAAAATTTTTCTTTTTCTGCCCTGCCTTCAGTATTTCATTTGGCTCAAAGTACAGATAGACAGAGTGGAAACCCTTCCATTCTTGAAGGATGTCAGTTCTTGCATCTGGATTTTTCTAAGAAGAAAACACATAGAACTTCCTCTCTAAACTTGCTTTTAGCAGTCTGGGCCCTTCCTGAGCTTTAAAATCTACCTTTCTTGTCCTTAATAAATTATAAAATGTCGTTTCACTCTTCATAAAATTATCTCTTGGAAATAATCTTTCCATTAAAATTTTTATGTTCTGAGAGCTTTCAAAGTAGATTTTCACTGGAAAATTGTTCTATTGGATGTATTTTGACTAACCTGCGAAAGGACAGACACTTGCTGTGATAAAGAATGGTAAGGGAGTCTATTCATACCATCTAATATCAACTTGTAAATGAGGAACTTAAATGAAGATTTTAGCAGTAATCGGCTTCCATGGGGCTAATGGAGCAAGATGGGATCTTATAGAGAACTATTTATGATACCTGGACGTGTGTGTCTTTGATAGATAAAGAGGCAACTTCAGGCTTCATGAATCCTTTGGTGCTACATAAGTGGAGATATGTGAGCAATATTCTGTCTTTAATGTTCTTCCCTGGGGGTGAAAGTAGGCTGTGATTTCCTCACAGAAGATTACATCCCCTGGGGACTTACACATATATTATGTAGTAAGGATGCTCTAGAGCCTTAATTCTGAATTTCTTCAGTGTTTGTTTGTAGTTGACCTTCAGGGCTCAGTGGGGCAGGTGACACCAGACATGTCTAGGCAAAAATTCCACATGTGACAGTGATGGGGTGTGCTGCAGACTGAGATCTGCTTGGCAGTTGGCAGCACAGAATGTGTTCCCCAGCTTCAGAGCCTAACACACTGTCTGAATTTCAAGAAATTCACATGCTCTCACCTCTCTGGTACCCTACATGCCGTGGTTGTCTGATCATAGCAGCATGGCAGTCTGCATGAACAAATCTGCCCGGAGAAAGACATGATGTCTAATGCAATTTCATCCCCAAGGAACTTAATTTGGCTGCTATTATGGGTAAAAACAATGCATAACTTCAGAGTAATCTTTCTAACATAGAGTTTTAAAAGTCTCTGCTGCTGCACAGTTAAATAATGGGAAGGAGAAACATGTTCATTATAAAATATAAAAGAAGACCTCCACCCCCAAAAGCATCTCTCTGGAGTGTCAAACGATGAATTGTCTCAGTGCTCAGCCCTGGTGCAGCACTGTGGTCCCTGGATCTGAGCCAGGCCACAATATACACTGAAACTCTCCTCAGAAAGGCCCATCTGAGTTATTTCCCTTCTGGCATCACCAATCTCAGAATAGCCCTGCTGGCTGGTTTCCAGCTCACAGAGTGCCTCTAAACTCCTCTGAAGGTGTTGATAGATGCTGGTATTTATTCTGTAAGATGGAGACAAAATTAAAGTTGCCATGGGTTTATTAGAGATACTATTTTATGTGATATACAATGACCTACCATCCAAGCCTTTTGCAATAAAGGCTTCCTAATACCCTAGACCATCTCCTGGGATTTTTTCAGGAGGCACCAGGACTGTGCTTCAGTGGACAGCTCCTGATTGTCTCAAGGTGCTGGAGATGCTTGGCAGAACCACACATCAGCAGCACTCACCATTTGCAAGGCCCTAGCCTGATTTTACTGCTCCTGCAGTCCTGTTTATGGCTTTTCCCCCACATATTCCCGTGGCCACAAGGATACACATCATTCTGCAGAAGGCCATACCCGTGTTCCTCCTCTCAGGACAGGCAAAGATGTCACAGGTGCTATCAGCTGAACTCAAGGGGCCAGGTTTCTTCTTCCTATTCACCCTGAAGTGCTATTTTTTTTTTTTTTTTTAGGCAGACTTCCCCTCAACCACAGCTGATGTACCCCACCTCATTAGAAAGAGCTTTGCAGGGAGCTCAGGGGAATGTAATGTTTGCCTGGGGGTGAGGAGCAGCAGCTGTGTGCTGGCTTTTGTACACCCAGGTTAGTTTTTAGAGCACTGCTGGGACAGGCAGCATGAGTGAGTGTTTCAGCAAGGGTGAGTGAATCACTGCTGGCACACTCATTTCACCCAGAGGAACTATGAGCAGCGCTGAAATAGTGTTAATTTGTCTCTGTTAATGCAGGAGACAGAAGGTTTTGGTGTTTGCAATACTTTGTGCAAGGGTTACAAGTAGCTTGTTGTTACTATGACACCAAAATCTACCAAAATAGAGAGGGTCCAGGGAGTTTGCTGTCACTTGGAGAGGGTCTCTTTATACTCCTTTGCCTTGTTTCACAATAAATTTTTTTTGTGTTCTGCAGAATTAATTTTAACTGGCTAAAATACAGCCCAGGAGAATGAACAGTGGTCTGGAAGATGGGAGTGCCGGGGTTTTATTTCAAACTGCCCCTGCTTTGCACTGCAGCTTTGAGCAGTCTGGCCTAGAGCTGCAGCAGGTTCAGGAGAGCCATACTCTGACTTGCATATACATATATATATATATATACACACACACATACATACAGATATCATACGTGGTTGATGATGCCATTTCTAAGTCAGATGTTAACTCTGAGGTGCTGTCCTGATGTGAGGCACGGACAAAAGTGTGGTGTGGGAGTGAGCAGCACGAGTCAGCCAAAGCACAGCACGAGCAGAGCCCAGGAAAGTAGCAAAAGCTTTGGATAGCAACACATGTAAATATAGACTGGCATGCATACCTTAAAAATACGTGCTCTTATTCTTATGACCAGACAACCAATTGTGTGTGCAAGAACTACTCCCTCAATACTTTTTCCCTGTAGGAGCAGAATGAGGCACACACAGCAAGTGAATTTCTTGGGATCACATAGGTTCAAAGTACAGTTCTGGAGCTGATCATGGGCTAGATTAGCACTGTGTCACTGTGAACTTAACCTTCATGGTTCATGATTAAAAAATACCTCTTCCAATGTCCAACATCTCTTATAAAGACAAATGCCATCCCAAAATGTCAATATTCTAAGAAATAAAAATATCTGAATAAGTTGCTGTAAAGAACATTTTTTATGAGGCTTACTTTCCTAATTAGAAGTTACCAGGGCAGTCTTAAAGTGTTTTAGAGAACATTGAATAAAGCACAGCCTTGAGCCAACAGTGAATGTCTCTCATTATTAGTCACAGCTAGTGACAAGGTCTGTCCATTGTGTTTTGGCATCCATGGATTTGCTCCTGACTGTGGACATGTTCTTGTGACTGAAAAAGATGAAGGGAATGTTTTTCTTTTAGCTGAAGAAAGTTGCATGGCACAAAGCTATCATAACAACAAAGCAGAGGGACTGTCTGGAAGAGGTAAATGCACTGCCTTCCATAGAAAGGAAGAGTTTAATGAGATCTGTGATGTTTTCAGAAGTACTTATGAACCCAGCACAGATTTATTGATGATAGCTGAAATGCCAATCATAATTGTTGTCATGAACACTCCTAAAAACAAAAAAACGAGTATTAAAAAGGCCAAACGAAATAAAATCAAACAAAAAAAGCCACACAATTCTTGTTGGTCCACACCTAGCTCCCTGAAAAAAACTTTGCCAGAACTATTTCCTTACAAACCTGCTCCTCTTGTGTTAGTGTGTCTTCCAACAGCATGACACAGGACACAGTGACTCTCACATCTGCTGGGCTGGTGTTATTCCCTGTGCGTGGGTGACACTGCCACTGGATGATGCATGGCAGTGACGCATAATGGCCCAGTGACAGGAGTGGGCTGGCTTCTTCTCTTTGTCACTGGGAGTCTTTGCAGCTGTGACTCTGCTGGGTGAGGAGAAGGAAAAGAAATGTGGGTTATATTTGGCATGGCTGTGCTACAATCAACCTTAAGTGCAAGAAGAAGGATAGAGGTGTCGTCATCCATGAGCTGAGCTCTGAGCAGCCTGGTCCAGTGGAAGGTGTCCCTGCCCACAGCAGGGAGGGCTGGAATGGGATGATCTTTAAGGTCCCTTCCAACCCAGACATTTGATGATTCTATGATCCACTTGTGAGGCATCAAACAAGCTTTGAAGGCTTGAGGAGGACAGTAAAAGAGGGGTGTATAGAAACCAGCTGATAGCTGACACCACTGAGCAGATCCGAATCAGCTGTGTCGGATTCTGCATCTCACTTGGTCTTTCAAAACAGAGGTTGATGCCAAGTCTCAAAAATATTCTGTTTCTAGTCTTGTTAGTGAAAGGTAAAGGCCTAAGTTTGATCTTGGTACAAGAGAGGAAAAATATGGGTTTAGTTTTCTTTAATGGATCTCTGTATAGTAGCTTAGTGCTGCTTTTATCAATTCAAAGGAGATAAGCAGTATATTGAATAATAAAAATATTAATAATTTCTTTATCTTTTGGATGGAAAAAATCAGGCCCAGTTGTGCCCTCCATGCAGTTGCAGGCACCGAGCATGCAGCTCTCATTTTGGATTTTGCCTTACAGTGCTGCACGTGAGTGCTCTGATGTCACTCTGGAGCATTTTTTTGCCAGTGATTTAATGATAATACCATTGTGGCTGTATGCATTCCTCTGTGCCAGCTCTACCATGAATATGGAGGGAGACATGAATCCCATGTGAAGTACTTATATTCCTTAAGTCCCTGAGGCAAATGTAATTTTGGTTTCCAAACTCTTTTTGCATTCCTTTTCAGCACTTCTCTTCAAAGGTTACAGTATCTGTTTTCTGTGACTCCTGCTTGAATGGCCTTTATGAACATAATCTCAACCTAAACAAAATGTATTTATAAGAGAAAGAAAAAGAAATTGATAAAAAGAAGTTGATAAAAAGAAGTTGATAAAAAGAAAGAAAATATTTATTTAACATTTTGCATGAATTTATTTACATTCCTCACGAGTTAAACTGTTCAGCTATGTGATAAATATAAAAAGAAGTATGACTAGTTCACTTTTCATGAAAATCAATCTTCTGTCTATTCAAATCCTCTGTTATCATGAGTTTTCTGTCTAGTGAGAGCTGTGAGTATCCTACTTGTTCTCAGCAGAATTTTTTACAGGTAAACATAGGATAGAAGCTGAATCCACTTTGCTGACAGCTGGCTCTGGCTCATTGAGGTTGTTATCTTAAGTATGATTAACCACTGTTCTTCAGATGCTCATTATCTGTTTTAGAAATTTCCTTGCACAGTTTGTAACATATCAGCAGAGCAAAAGTTACTCTGGCATCATCTTGACTGAATTTTCCTTTTGAGTCGATTTGTCATGCACTAAAAAAATTAATTATGGGCAGATCCCTGGATTTGGCTAAACATTTGCCCAGTCTGAGGCTTGCAGTAAGTTTGGAAGTCCTGAGCTGACCATCTCCAGCTTTCTGATGCTTGACACCTGGAACCAACCTGAGGTTTGAGCTATCTCTGCCATCACGAAATAGCAATTAAAATAAAACTCTTCGGCATTGTAACAGAACTTCACTTGTTCTCAGAACTCCTAAAATGCAAGAAATAAAGAGAAATGACTGTGGTGTGTGAGTGGATGGTGATCTAAGCTGCATGGGTAATGTGTAAATGAATGTGCTCTTCTCCCACTGCCTTCTAAATCAGGTGTGAAGACAGTGGGCTGCTAAAATGGAGAAATGGAGGAACTTCACTTAATGATGTTGCCTTGTCCTAGCCTGCTGCAAGGTAATAATGCAATTAGGAAAGGCGGGCTGACTAATAAGCACACTGCTGTTGTGGGCTGTAAGAAGGTGTTTCTTACCATCTCTTGGAAAATGAAGGCAGCTTTTCTGAGCTGTACAAAACCATGTCCTTGCCAAGGCCTGTGTCTCAGCTGTCTTTTTTTTCTTTTTTTTTTTTTTTTTTTTTTTTTTTTTAAGGAAAACCAGAGCTCCTTGTTGCTGAACCTTAAATGACAGAAAATGGCATTTGGTCATATCTGCTCCTTGCTCCATATCATCCTTCCCCTGACAAAACTGCTGTGATTTAACCTCCCAAAGAGCGTGGGACAAGCATAACCTTGTGGCTGGAATGGAAACCTTATCTGTGCAGGGCTGAAGCCTCATCTGTCAGGACAGTCCTGCAGATCCAGAGCAAACCAATTGCTCTTCTGAATGGCTTTGAACTGGGGAGGGTTTAACAGTGTAAACAAAGCACTTCAGCCGTGTTTCTCCCTATTTTCTTGAAGGATGAGAGGTCCAGGCCTCTTTTCACACAATTCCATTACTTTTACCAAAGCAAGAGCTGGAAGCTATTTTTATGGAGAAAACTGTACATCTTGCACAATAGCTAGGTTTTCAAACCACTCTGGGAGATTTCAGACATGTATCTTCCATTTGCTTCAACACACTCTGATTGTAATGAAAGATATGTGTCTGAATCCCACAGGCTGCTTTGAAAGTAACAGAGTGTGATTTAAAACCCACTGAGATCAGATCTCTCAACTAGTGTCAGTGGGTCCCACAGTAAAAGAGGTTTCTGTATTGGATGTGCCTGTAAATGCAGGATCTCAGCCAGTTCACAGTGACCCATTCTTCATTTCAGGCAGACTTTACTCAGTAGTGCCCTGAGCTAGAGAGCAGTGGCATTTTCCAGGCTGCTGGGTGATGAATGATTAAACAGCCACAAATACAGTGAAGTCTTTAGTGCAATCCCTATTAGAAATGGATCAGGGCAGGGGGAAGATTGCCTAAGAGGCATTCTCTGGGATTACAAGGATTGAAGAGGATGCCCAGAAATGCAGGAAAGATTTTGTGATGGTACCTTAAATAAATGGAAAAGTCAGAAATATATTTTACACCCTTTCTGTACACAGCTTAGCTTCTCAGGTACTTTTCTACATCTGGAACATGCAAGATTAGCTTCAGCTAGTAAGACATGAGTAGGGGACACTGATATTCTCATTTGTACAGCAAAGCTTTTCAAGGACCTGTTTGCTTTCACTTTCGACTTAACGTTTATCTGCCTGTGAGAAAACACTCCTGCACAGAGAACAGGAGGGACAGTTTTCATTTGGAAATGTAAGAAGGGAAAAGGAATAGGGCCACGGGAAATGTGGAGTGTTTGTTTTTCTTTGTGTGTGGGATGTGGTCCTCTCTCCCAAGTCATTAAAATTTTCCCTGCTTTTTGCAAAAACAGTACTGTCTCTTCTGCAGGCAGGAAGATGTAGCTTTGATGTCCACGAACACCCAAAATGAAGATATTGCACTCTCTGTAGGCTGCTGGGGAGCATTTGGTATGTTGAAACCATGGAGAATATAAGATTTGATTTTGTGGGTCTGTGGAACACTGCAGGGAGACAGCAAAAAGGTTTCTCATGTTCCAGGGAATGGGCTGAGGGGTCAGACTCTGTGGCTCTGTGTTCCCAGCTAAGGGTGTTGTCTAACTGTGCAGCTGCCAATTGATATATTAGAGTGTTTAATTAATCATTTAATAGACTAAGTCACCACAGCACTGTGACTGTCCTTAGCTCCAGAAGGTGACTGAACCCCAGAGAGTGCAGTTTATATTATGCTGAATTTTTTGCCAGCCCTTTGAGAAAACCAAGAGCAGGAGAGTTAACAGCTGTGTTTTGCAAGAAGCAGGCAACTTTTCCTTTTTAACAAAAGTTAACTTTCAAAGTTATCTTTTGGATTTTAATTTGTCAATTTTTTTACCCTCACGAGTTTTTCCATTCTGACAAATCAGTCACACTCCTCTAGTGGAAATAACTAGATGGAAACTGTTTCTGAGAATGGGCATCATTGTCAGTAGGTATCTGCAGGCTTAGGTCATGGTCTTGTGAATTTAAACTATTCAAATATGATAGAAATGAGTTCGATCATCAGGAAAATCCAGCAATCACTTGACAGGTCTGAGTGTGTGATGCAGAACAGTGAACCCTCATTTCTATGAAAAGATGACAATATTTTGAAGAGTTCTTGTGTTTCCAGACTTTCCAGAGGGACTTGGAGCAAGAAACTCTACCTATTTGGGGATTTGATGTTACATTCTTTAGCCTCTTTTACTGAAAGGAATATGAGTCATTTGAAAATCACAAAATCACAAAGTAAATTAGTGGCTGTGACTGAAACTGGAGACAGTTCTTTCTGAAACAAGTGAAAAGTTTCTTTAGGCAAGGAGTTAATTTCTGAGCAATGTGTTGTTACTCCACCGGTGGTGCACAGACTTACATAGTCACGGACTGCAAAGAGGTCCTCCACAAAGTTAGAGAACAATGGATGTTCAGATTAGGAGAAATATGCAACTTGGCAATTCTTGCTTTTTTCTATTTGTAATTCTAACTATTCACAGATAGATACTTTTGGATTTGTGTATGGATTATGTCTATGAACACATATGTACATTTCTATCTATACTTACACTCACCTCCTACACACTCTAATTATGGAACATGAATCCACCTTGTGATTGCAGGAAAACCCTCATATTTTATGTGAAGCAGTGCTAAGCTGTCAGAGAATGGTATCATAGGTTGTTATGACATGTTAGTCAGAAAACTGGCGTGTTAGAGAGAAATACTCTATCCATCTGTACATGCTGGAAAACTGGCAGGACTGTAGTTACATGTAGAGTTTGGAAGGAAGTATCCAGGCATAGGAAATCCCATTATAGGCTTCTGGCTATATCACAATATTTCTCCATATGCCTATAGGATTGTTATATATGTCTTGTGTACACTCTAGATTAGATGTCACAAGATAAAAACTTGTTCTAGTCTGTTGACTTTTACAGAGATATCCAAAGTCATGTCAGATGATTATGTGTTGTACTAAATATATAAAATTAAGATCAATGTATATCTTGTTTATAAGGTATTTAGGTGGTTATTTTGTAATTCAAGCTTCTTCTCTAGATTGGTTTGGTGTTTGGGACTTTCTCCACATCCCTGTATACACATGGCTAAAATCAGCTATTTTTTGTTACCTCTATCAGAGCAGAGATGCAAATTTGGTGCATGAGAAGATAGTGCTGTTGCTTTCATTAACGTTTCTTCCACAGATAAAAAACCCAACTCAAAACCCAAAACCTTAAAAAAAACACTTTCATTTTTTTTCCATTTCTGTGGCTGTTCGGTAAACTAACACATGGAGAAAAGCAATAAGATGGATATTGACAGTAGGGTAAAGAAAGCATCAATGTTCCCTCATATTACTCCTGCTAGATTTAATTTGAAACTATCCAATTTTTATCCCATATCAAATATCTCATTTAATCTAAAGTTTGTATGGCATTACAAGAAGGAAGGGCCAGAGTCCAACATTTATAGACAAAGTCTTGTAGCCTTTCCTTCTCATCCTTGTTTTTGTTTTTATTAATTCCCTTCCTGTTTTCAGAGAAGCAGAACCATTTTCCAAACAGTATTGCTGTGAACAACAACTTGAGACTGAGTCATGTGCCAGCTCCTGTGCCAAGTCCCTGGTAGGACAGGGAGCTTTTGAACCATCCCATTCCTAATCAAACAATCTGGTGACATCCTGCCAGCCCTGTCCTTGTCATCTGCTGCTCCCTCTGCAAGCATAGTTGATCAGCTCAGCATCATATTCTCCCTGCTGTGCACAAAGTTTCTTTTCCTTTGCTAACAGCCAAAGGAAGGAGGGATGGACTGATTTAAGACTCTTGGCTCATCTGTCTCATGACAGATATATTCTCAAATTGGTCGTGTAAGTAATTTTTTCCTAATTAGAAATGACTTTTTACAATGGTTCTATATTTTTCTAGCCTGCTGCTCTGTTTTTCTACCCCGGGTTCATTTTCCCAGGCTCTTTCTTAGGGTTTGATTCTGAAACCTATTTACATTTAGGAAAGTGGTAAAGGAGAAAAAGCACATCCTACTCTTTTCAGACCACAACTGTCTGTGTTTTAAACTGGTCAGGTACTGGGTCAGAACAGAGAAAGATCTGTCCCAAAATGTAAACAATACAAGACAAAATATGTAATGAAATTAATTTTCTTTTCCTGAACCTAAAGAGTGGTATCTTCTCCTTGTTACAATGGCTCCCAGAGGTTTAGTTGACCCTCCACCTGTTACTCTACAGTAATTGTTCCCTCCTTGCCTCCCCTTCTACCACAAAAAACACAGAGCAGGAGGAAGATTATGAAAGCAGAAATCCCCTTGGACAACTCAGATCAAGGATGAAAAACTACTGCTCATAAAGCATGGCTGGAATCATTCCCACGTGCAGAGAAAGGTTAGTGAGTGTGAATGCCTGTGGAGTGCTTGTCTGTAGGGATTGATAATTTTGAGTGACATAGGATTTTCCAAGTGTATGCAGCAAAAAAAGTGCCTTGAAAACAAGCAGCTCATTTCTCTTTTGGGCTGAGGCCACCCTGACAAGTTTTGAGATCACAAACAGGGCTAGAAAATCCATTTTATTACATTACTATTAGAAGCAGGTCACATGGGCACTCAGCCACACAGGGCTGGACTTCAGGCATCTAAATATTCAAACAGTTGTGGATAACAGAGACCAAATAAAGTTTCTGCAGCAGTGACTTTACAATCTAAAAAAGGAGACTTTTCAAAATGTATTAAAAGGCTGAATTTGAGAGTTTATGCCTTTTTAATAATTATATGGATTAAGTATTCTCAGGAATTGTTGAGTTTAACAATTACTGTTCATCTATCACTGATGCTACCTGAGGTAATACAGCACGTGGTGGCTCTGCTGATATCTGTTGCCCTTCTTTGCTCTGTGTGTGTGCCACTGGGTCTGTGCTGCTCAGCACAGCAGAGATCTTGCTAATATTTACTGGGGACAGAAATCCCTTCCTGATCAGCCCTGTGCTGCCATAGTTGTCAAACACCACCACAGTGGTGTGATTTTTCACTGGTTATCATCAGAGTGCTTTATCTCTATCTACAGCTTGGTCATCTACTCCAACATGGAATGGTGGGCAAGATACTATACACATATGTCATGGATGTCATGATCAAATGGAAAAAACTTCCAGAGGACAATTCTTGACTTTTCAGAGGTTTCTCTTTCTGTGGACAATAGAGGTAGTCAGGGACAAAACTAGGCTAGATATCCATCCTGCAGACAGCTGGCTAGAGAATCACCTTGCTTTTAGGTGTCCAAGTGAAATACATGCCCCATTTTGACTGCAGATTACTTGGGGTATCACAGCCAGTTTCATACTTTGCACTGCAGTTTTTTGTCACCGTTTTGGTCAAACTACAGAGTTTCTTTCAGAATATCCCAGCATAGAACAGACTTCTTAGTTCCTCCATTTGATTCAAGGCTAAGGAGGGGGAAGGACTGTAATGTATAGAAAGTCAAGTTAGTCTTCCTTCTGGGGACTTTAAAATAATGGGGCAAGAGACTTCCCAAGAAGATCAAATGAACAAAAAACAATATCTGCCCATAATGAAGCAGTTACTGGAAGGAAGAAGAAAGATCATAGATTTTCAACTACTGCTCTCTTTTGCCTTAGGTTGAGAGGGTAAAGAAATATGGTGTCTTGCTTTCTCTGCCTGTGTGGCATGTTCCTGGCAAGTGACAGTGCATTAAATACATTAAGAAGCATTATAAAATCATTTTTGGTAGTTAAAATTTATTGCAATTTGGATCATTAAGCAATTCTCCACTTAGTATTGTCTTAAAAGAAAACACATTAAAAGGCCATCAAAATCGCTGTTATCACATTTGTTATCTGAAAATAATGGTTGGCATTGGAGAGAGAGATATTGGATTTTGGCAAATTAACCTCACAACTAACAATGAATGCCACACGTTTGCTGAGAACCTAGTTTTACAACTTGATTTATAGAAGTAAATTTCTCTAAAAATTTCAAGCTTGCAATGATGGATAAATATGGAACATAAAGTCCTGCAAGGTAAGGGCAACTTTTCTCCACCCAGGAACCTGGTTTTGTGGAAGAGTATAATAGAAAAGCAAATGTGTATTTCCACAACTTTAGGAAAGCTGATTTTCCAACTTTTAGAAGTTTTAAATGTATACTTGTGGGGTGGGAGGGAATGACCACAGCTTCAAAGGGATGTTTCTTCTATGCTTTTCTGCAGTTTGAAGTCATAAAATTTTAACACCCACTAAAGCTTATCCTGCAGCACACAGATCTATAACTCTGCATTGTGTGAAGTATATTTTTGCTTTGTTTTAAACCAACTTCCTGTTAAAAAACTATAAACACCTCACAGTCAGTGTTTTGCTGGAGGCAAACCTTTCATATGCCACACAAGATTTAATAGACCTCTATCCTGCAGCACCTCCTTCTTCACATCCATCTCATTTCCAGACTAGGCACCAAACTGGTATAATTCTTTTTTATGTCAAACTACTCTACACCACCATAAAAGCATTGAAATAATGTGAAATTACCCAGGTGAGAGAGAGTTCAGACATAAAAAGTATTGAATATGGAAGACATCCAGAAAACCTGATAAATGTTATAAACTAACACATTTTCTTTTCTCCCAGGTGAACGATTAGCCACATCTTATGAGGAAGATGAATAAAAATATGAATATGTTCTAGAGGAACTACAGCATAGTTCACTGTGACTCTCTTCTGCTATCTGACTGCCTCAGAGCTATTGTGGCTGCCTAGCTGAGGGGACTAAACC
This sequence comes from Sturnus vulgaris, assembly GCF_052056855.1. NCBI lineage: Eukaryota > Metazoa > Chordata > Aves > Passeriformes > Sturnidae > Sturnus > Sturnus vulgaris. Next base: position 28,982,620 of record NC_142250.1, read on the forward strand.
ATGGGCAGCATTGTGATCCCATGGGAACTGACAATAAGATGATTTTAGCCACGGGGAGGACTCTGCTCACAGTTTGTGCAAGACACACAACCTGGGGGCTCTCAGTCAACACCAGTGACTTGTCTGGTTCTCCAGGGACCATAGGCTATGGGAGCTGACTTGGGTTGAGGTCCTCGTCTCACAGAGCCTCCAGAAGCCTTCCTGGCCCCATCAGAAGCAGAACAAAATTTCTCTAAATGGACTACTCCATTTCACCTCTCCACAGAATCAGAGAATCATCAAGCTTGGAAGAAATCTTTTAAGATCATCAAGTACAACTGTCAACCCAGCACTGCCTCTGTAACCCCTAAACCACATCACAAAGCACCAGATTCAGACGTCTCAACACCTCCAGGGTGTTTTGTTGCCTGTCGTTCTACAGACTATTCTGCCTCTGAGTTTTTCACTCTCCTGAAGTACCTATTCACTTCTCTTCCAGCAGATCCAGCACAACAATGCAGATACTCCTCTGTCTCTGAGCTCACACCTTGGAACAACGAGTGGATTCAACTCGGACTCTCTTCAGCATAAGATAAAAATATCAAACCAAAGTGTGGAATGGATGGATTTGAAATTCCAGTAAGAAAATATCCCTTGTAGCTGTGTATTTTGCACTTAAATACCTGTCACTGAGTTGCAGCCACTTCTGGGACAGGGAGTAACCTGCCTCAGCAGAATAGAGATGAATTAGAAAGTTAGAATAGAAACAATAAGACAGAACTTTTTATCACAGCACAGAGAACTTTAAACCTTATTGAGCCTGTGCAACTTACAGTGAGTGAACATTTAAACTGTGTGATATTTGACATTGACTCTTTGCATGTTTAGAAAATGGAAACAGATGCTTTTGAGGCTGGAGCCTAAAATTCTGAGGGGTTTACACCAGAGATTCAGTTCTATGAGCCATTGCCCATTGTCACAGGAAATGCAGAATTTTACTTTTTACACTTTCAACAACTACATGAACACAAACAGGAAACTTTCTACTTTTTACATTTGCTGTGAAAAGAAAAGATGGTCAGAAAAATTCCCATGCCTGAAAGAAACCCACAATGGACTTTAAAATGCACTTTTGCTGTTTTCAATAGAGGGCAGCTCTTCTGCAAATCCCAATAATCCAGATAATTCTCTCTTTGGTGTTCATTCCTACTTTACATACTTCCACAGGAGGTGGTCTCTGGATGTACAGGTCTCAGCTAGGACTCAAAGCAAATATTCTGTAAAACCCTGCAGATTAAACAGCACTGATTTACTCTGAAAACATCTCAGGCCATGCTGAGCAACTGAAGAACTGAAAATATGTCCAGGAAGGTGCAGATGGAGCTGGATGACTCAAGACTACACCCTAGATTACAGCCATCATGTGGACCATGAGAAATGACAGCCAGCAAACACATTGCCCACATCATTCAACTGGGAAGATGTTTGATTCAACACCTTATGAAGAAGATGAAAAAGTTTGCATATAATACTCAGCAGAGAAGAAAAAAATTCCCAAAAAAGATTTGAGAAAAAAAGATCTCCATTGCAACCTTTTCTGTAGAAAGTGGGGCCTTTTTTTTTCCACTTAGGGAAAAAAATGAATAAGTGAAAATTTTTCTGCATTTTTTAATTGTAGAACAATTCCCTAAAAGGTAAAAATCTGAAAAATCATCAGAAGTTGATGGACAAAATGCTTTCTTTTGAAAGTAACATAATCACTTTTATGTAACATTACTGGAGGGAATATTATATTAAAAGCGGAAAGCAGCACTTGCCTTAGCACTTGCTACTATTCTGTCAAAGATTTTATAATGATTTTTAAGTGGAAAAATAGTGTAAAAATGACCTTTTACAAATGAGAGTATTAAAATAATACTAGTTCTAAGTAAGAAGAAAAACCACATCTTCCTATAAAAACTCATTTCATCAAGTCATTATTACATCTCTTATTATTAAAATTGCATTTTGGACTTATCAGGAGGGGAATTAGTTCACTTTGCAGTATTAATACCCCCTACTGCAAATCATTGTTCTTCTGAAAATAAAATGCACCAAGCATCAGTCTAACCCCTGTGTTTCTTTCATAGTTCACCACTACAGAGGCATAAAGTCAAAATTGGCCAAAGATCCAACCCCAAGCCCATTAAAAATCAATGAATAGCTTTGCAATGGGCTTCTAGTGTGTGTTACTTCCCCACTGACTACAAATGAAATTCATCTGTCAGGCAACAATAATACAGTGATATGATTAACTTGCTTAGAATACAATCATTTTAGCTTTCATTAAAAGTGATGAGTTTCTTTCAATTATGTTGCCAAAATGCATTTTGTTGTTGTTTGCTTGTTTGCTGTTGAAAAAGGAAAGAAATACTTTTTTTAGTTCATTTCCCCCTGGACTGGGGATTGTTGCTGTAATGAAGTCCAACTTCCAGGGTCATGCTTGAGAATGTAGTGACAAATAGGGACATCTGTGGAATGGGGAAGTCACAGCCATTTTCTTACTGGAGCCAGAAGCATGCACATTTCACCCAAAAGTTAATGAGAACTCAATGCAATATTGATTCTGCCTGAATGCCAATTCCAGTGGTAAGCTGGTATTACAATGAGAGATTGCACAAGTTTTCCAAAGAGAGATGGGCTGGTGAGAGGAAAGCTTGGGCCCAGGGTCTGGAGAGACCATGGCTTTGGGCACATTTGATCTGAAAAACCCCCTGACAGACAGGTTGCTGTCTCCTACCTCAGGATTTCATTGGGATTTGGAAACTCAATACTTCTCATTGACTTCTCAGTGCTCTGGTTGAATTGTGCCTTCTCTCGAGGCAAGAACTAGAAATGAGAAGCAAGTGCCTCCCTCTGCTGCAGTCCTTCCCTTCTCAGCAGAATCTCAGGCCACTTCTGACTGCTTGTGACTTTTTTCCAGCCCAAATCTCACATCTCACCAGGGTGTCAGGGAGCTCTTCTCCCAACTACATAACGCTTCTCGTCTGCAGATCTTAGGCAATTACAGAGGAGAGCTGCACCAAGCCACAGATGGGGGAAAAGAACATTAAATAAAGATGAGAGTGGATCAAGCAGAGCTATGGGAAACTTGGCAGGTTTGATTCCCGCAGGTTCACAGGACCATCTTCAGCTGTGATCCACTGAACAGCTGCCAAAGAAGTCACAAGGGCGGTTTCAGCCTGGGCTGCAGAGGAGGAGAGGCCACCTGGGTTTGAATTTCCCTTTTATTCCCTCCCTGTCACATTTTTATGCACATTAAGGTTTATATTTCTCTGCCCTGTCTTTTACTTTGCCATCTCTTACTTGAAAATATCAAAGTTTATAGTTTTCAATAGAACACAATAGTCCAAGATTAAATAAAGTCAGCTTTCAGAGAGGTCTAGATAGACTGGTTTTGACTTCATAAACTAACAACAGATATCTCTTTATTCTTTGCAAAAAATTGAAGGTGCAAGATGCCTGAAGGTAAGAGGATTACATAATACTAACAGTTGGAAAAAGAGTCAGATGTATCTTTAAGCATAAACATTGGGCTAAATAAATAGAGCTCTTGTAAAGAACACTGCAGGGTGTGGGGAGGAGTTTTGTTTGTGCTGATCTGGAAGAATTTAGAGAAATGGAGCAAAGGAGGAAAAAATGCATATATGCATTTTTAATCTGGGTGAATTTATTCTCTTTTCACATTTAAATAGTTATTTAAATATCAAAATCTAGCTTAATTTTTCATAGGGCAAGATTTCCATTTAGATGGCAAAGAATTAAACCAGAAAAGTTAGTTTGAGAAAGCTGACATAAGATGTTATCATGTCCCTGCCAGTTCTTTCCTGCCTCTTCCTAACCCCCAAAATATCCCATATGACACATTCAAACACCTTCAGTTGCTCTGGAAATCCATTTTTAGGCACAATTTCTATTCATCTGAGAGGGTTTGCCTAGGTCACCCAAATCTGGTATTGGATGTACAGTCCTGCTTCGTTCTTCTGACAGCAAGCTCCCCTAACAAGAACCAGTCCTCCAGTGCATTGCCATCCCCTCCAAAGGAAAAGTTAATGTCCTTTGCTTGGCCTGGTGTTGCTTTGTCTGGTACCCACAGAGTGCTGAGCTGTGTAATACACACTTCCAAAATGAAGGGACCAGGAACTGAGTATTAGTCCATTTTTGGTGTGAAGGAGCAAAACAGATATCACTGCCAGAAGAAAAGAAAGTAGGATATCCTTCCCTAAAGCTATGAGTAAATCATTGCAGATTTCACTTTTCAGCTTCATCCTCATGTTTTGCAGGGCCTGTCACTTACAGGTCTAATTTAAATATCTCCTTGCTGTTTCTTGTCTTTTCTGGTCCTTACTTTTAGTCCAACTCAGAGGGCAGCACTTACTCAGGTGTGCTATTTTGCAGTGATCCCTATCAAAAATGGAATAACAAAATAAGCTGGCAGAAGTGAGCAGAAACTGCAGTGACTGGGCAATAACGTTCTTCTGCCCTGGTGGATACTTGTAAGAGGGGTGAAAGATACAGTTGTCCTTTTAAACTCTGATTTAGATCTCTTCTGCTTAGGATTTCCTCAGGATCTTTCTTCATTCTGTGCAATCTTTAATGTATGCGATGGTTGGCAAGGAAATGTCTTGTTATATCTGGCTTAGTATTCAGCAAATATCCAAAAGGCTGAATGCTACTGTAATTAAAACTTATTTGCCTCAAACTTCCCAGTGCATCAGCTTTCCTCTGTGACTGCTCTTTATGCCTTGGCATTATCTCAGATGTCATCCCACCCCATTCCTTCTGCTGCTGGTGGATTGTTACAAGTTCTGTAGGTCAGTGTGAATTTTACAGGGAGCAGCAGGCCCATGGACTTGTCAAACACAGGGATTTTCCCTGTGGAGCTCCAGGTCTCAAATGCAAACAGCACTGGGCTTGCAGCTGGGCAAGGTAACTGAGGATGAGGGGTGGAATATCCTGCCATTATTCTGCCCCAGGGCAAAGCCAGTGTCCATGGCAGAGCTGGGAGCAGCCACTTGCAGTGGGGCACTCCCTGTGAAACTTGCAGCATTTATTGCTGGACATGTTTGGTGGTTAGAGGTACAAGATGAACCTTCCCTAGACATGGCATATACCACATGGGGTTCTGTGTGAGTTCTGAGTATAGCCTGAATGCATAAAAAATCACTGTCTTTTCTCGAATCCATTTAATCTGCTGTGATGGAATTTGTATCTCTATTGTACTACCTTTGAAAAAGCCCAAACAACACCTCCACCCCAGTATTTAATGTGGTTAAGAGAAAGGAAAGCTTAGGATAGAGGAACTACCATGAGGATAGTGGTGTTATCCTCCCTGCTCTCTGGCACCTTTTTTTAGCTCATGTTTTCATGCAGAAGTGGGAGAGGCAGAGATCACCTTTACACCAAGTACCTGTCATAGGTTGGTATGGATGGATTTGATTCCTCAGCACTGCAGCCACCTGTGCTGTGGCAATGTATAATTAAAGACAGGAATATCATCAGGACCCGTCTCTTGCTCCCAGCTCAGGATTAATGTCAGAGAGGATTGTATCCTCACAGCTTTCAAGTCATCAGCTCCTGTCAGCTCTCATGGGCATCTTGAGGCTTTGTTGCTTCCTCATGCTTTGAGGCCTTCAGGATTTGAGGAAGAAGCTCAGAAATTACGTCTCTTATTGAAAAGCTTTCTTACCAGCAATTCATTAAATATTATGTTTTTTAAAAAAAAAGCTGTCAGGGAAATAATCTAACTGACATGAAGTCTTTAGGCCAAGTGCTAAAATTAAGCAATGACGTAAGCAATACTGAAATGGAGAGTATATTGGTTTCCTTGTATAACAGACTTATCTAGGTGTATTAATTCACCATTCAGGCACTCCTCTCTAGTATGCCCTGGATGACCTCTTCCCTCAGCTAAGTTAGAGACTGAATTTTAACTAAAATGCTTATAAAGACCATGCAGGGGAGGTAATTTCCTACCAACGCCTCCAACTCAGCACCCCAGAACACATTAGCTTTCCACTATTGTTTTCACACACAAATTGCTCCATTTTCTAAGTCTGACAGATTAGCAGACAAAGCATGAAGCTTTTGCTGAAAAACAGTGAAAATCATTAAATGAGGTTTGGGGTTAGTTTCTTTCTGTGAAAATCCATGCAAAGCATTATTCAGTATTTTGTGACATTAATCTACATTTGTGTACAGACTGCAGGGCAGGTTTAGTTCCAGGTGCTCCCTGGCTCCTCTTTGGCCACACTTGGCAGCCAGCCCAACGTCTCTGAAGCCCTTACTTGGCCAGGGCTGCTATGGGGTGGAAATTTCTTTTTTTTTTTTTTTTTTTTCCAGTCAGCTTTATTTTCTAGGCAGTTATTTTCTACTTTAGTCCCAGCGTTCTCTCCTTAAATTAAAATAGAAGACATGTTTAAATCTCTTCCATGCTTTCCTTTTTAGTCCTGTCCTGCTGTGATGGACTGGGTGCTGTAAAACACAAATTTCTGGCTGGGAAACCCATGGCTGAGTTGAAGACAATGGTGGCTGAGGTTTTCTGGGTAGGGAGCCTGTCTTGTTTCGACCCTGCTCATACTTTAAGAGTGCTTGCCACCTTCTGGTTTCAATAAGGATAACAAGTGTCCTCTTGTTTAAATGTGGCATATTGAGGAAAGCAAGTGTTAAAATGCTGGTTCTGGTCCTAATTCCCCTGAAAGGGATGAGAGATTTTCAAGATGCCATAATGCTGATTGGAGAGTTTTGAAGTGAAAGGATGGTTTTTATTCTTTTTTCTGTTTTTTTGTTTTTTGTCAGAATGTAGAAATGACATCTGACAAGAAAGAAATAAAAGAATTCTTTTCAATTAAATGCTTCCTTTGATACTATTGGCATTGTTGGAGAATGCCCTTTAACCATTATTTAAAGCCTTCATGAAAGCAAGAAGAATGGACAGTTAATTTTTAAAGTGAAATAAGTACAAATCCTTCAAAAATCCTTCAAAAGGGAAAGAACTTTGAAATTGAAATATTTTTTTCTCACAAAGCTGCTTGCAAATTTTGACCGGTCTCAGACACTTCTATTCAATCTTGTCAGTTGTCAGCACTCAGCCCAATTTCAGCAAAACCACTTAAGAGTATTATATGGGCCATTTGTGTGAGACGAGAGTGTACATTATCTCTAAAAAAGCCACTTCAAAATTATGGCACTCAGATAAGATGAATAGCATTGCTATCAAAAATCAAAGCATACCTTGGCCAGTCATCTGCAGTTTAGCTAGATGAAAGCATTCCATAAAACACATACATTTGTGGAAGGTTGGTACATGCTCATTCTACTGGCTGTCACATTTGCTTGGCTTGATGCAATTCATACTTAATTTTAGATGTCACAACTCTGTCCAAAAAAAATCATTTCTACAGAGATCCTAATTGAAGGCACCAGCGTACCTGAAAACATTCCAGCAGTGCATGAAGCAGTGTGACTAACATATGCCATTGGATTGTTCAATTTGTTCCTTCCCAGCAAGGGACAACGGGCACTGAAGCAATTCTTTTTGTTGTGCATTTTAATCATACACACATAGAATTATGTTCATATTGAAAAAAGCAAGTGAAAGCCAACGTTCTTCACAGGGAGAGAGAAAGGCAGCAAAGTTTCAATGCTTGGCAGTTCCCATAAGGTTTTTGGCAAAGAAATTGGTTGTTTTCTTGGCTCTAACTTGGTCTTGCACATCTTCACACTGCAACATACTCCTTGTTTGTCTTTGTTAATTAGGGCAGACTTTGCTGTGCACTACCACCCAGCACAGCCTGAATGATGGCTGCAGTCACAGCGAGGTAAGCAGCACCATTTGCTGGTTATGGCCCACTAAGGACATGTGGGAAGAGAAGGTGAAAATTGGAGGAAAGTTGGCAAGTGTGGAACAATGCAGTGATGTGGTGCAGAACCCCTTGCAGAGGATGCTTCATCTTGTGTGCAAGAATCTACAGGCAATATGTGAAAAGTCTGGAAAAATAAACAAAGTGAAGTCAGGGCTTTTGGATAGCCCCAGTATGGCTTTCATGCAGAAGAGAGAGCTGGAGATAAAAGCTGCCAATTCTTCCTGTCCATCACAGGAAGGCAAAGCAGGGTCAGAGCCAGTGGGAATAAAGGAAGAAGAAGGAACAAGAGGTCGGTGAGGCACAAAGAACTATTTCCACACCTTTTAATTTTGCAGCTGAAGTTCATTTACTCCCAGGCCTTCACCTGGGACAATGCTCAGAGTTACAATAACATCTTGAGGATGAGCAGCCCAGATGTCAAGGCACAGTTCGCTGAAGAAGCAGATGGAGGCTCACCCAGGAGACCACGGGATTATCGTTCTCAATTTTGCCCTAATTCATCACAAATCACTCCCTTCTCTGAGCAGTAGACAAGCCAGGTTTCTCAAAAGTGGGAGCATCCAACCCAGGCTAACATCCCTCTCTCTCTACCTGGATGAAAAATCAGAGCTGTTCACACCAAGACTCTCTTGACAGAGCCCTAAAATACGTGGGGCTCAGAGGGAGTGAAAGTTTGAAGAAAATTCCTCCTGCACAGCCTGCTGCTGTACATGGCAGTGCTGATACTCATGAGAGCTCTGCAACAGTGTGTGAACTGGGCTTTTCCCTCACCTTCAATGCATAAATCAACCTGTTGTGTCTCTGTCCTGGTTGAGCCAGTTTTCCTGCCTTCTGTTCGGCCATATGAGAATTACTGATGGGAAACTGTGGCAAACATGTTAAGAAGCTTGTTTTGTTACACCTCAAACTCCATTCATTTGCTAAAACAAAACAGGAGACATTATTCAATGAATATTTGAGTTGACTGTTAATAAGTCTGGCTGTCCATGTTATAGCTACAACACTTATGTTTGAGCCCTCCCTCACTTTGCAGTTTCTAAATTCAGGAATTAATTCTCCTACCCAAAGGAACTCAGATTTTGTGACTGTGACAATAAAAGCTCCCTGCAGACCTGCAAGATCCCAGGTATGTTCCATCACTATCGGAGTCTATCAAATGAAGAGTAAGAAACAAATTAATTTGCCAGAAGTAATATTTGTACCATCATCCAGAGCAATAAGAACAAATACATCTTTGGAGGCTGAATAACCTCTAATAATGACTAAAGTATCTGTGCTTTTCATAGCAATTTTTATACATCCTTAAGATGTTTGCTGATTTCTCAGATTTATCCATGTAAATAATTTCTGCTCAATATATCCCTTTATAACAAGTGTAAGAGCATTTTGGAAAGAAAATGTCATTGTTCTGAATGGTACTAAATTATACAGTATATATCTACTCATTATTTGATTGAATGAAATCCAAATTATGAGGACAATATATATAAGAGTCCCTCCTGACAATTGCTGCCTTTTTAAAAAAAAATACTTAAATAAGCTAGTTTCCATGGATGTTCCTGCCAATGTTTTTGTTCATTAAGAATTTTGGGCTTTATCCCAACTGGCCACTTATATTTTAGTCAAAAATGGACAGATACAGGAAGTCAGGACATTTTAGGGTCAAGCCACAAAAAAGAAATTTTAGCTTCTAGCTCTTTCCATGCTGTTGAGCATGCTTTTCATTTTAAGCACGACTGATCCCACCATTTCTAGATGACATTTGCAGGAGACAAATTACAAAACTGCTGTGGAATCTGTTGGATTTCTCACCACATGTGAGGCAACATGAGAGGAGGTACCACAGCATGGTAAAATACCATTCCCATTAAAGGAAGGAACATAGCTGGATTTATCTTGCCATGCCATTTGCAGAAGAAATGAAAAAGCTTCACAGATATTTAAGGCCATTGGATGATGTCAAATACATTCGAACTTTGCTTGAAATAACTTCTATCTGAAGACCTGCCTGCTGTAACATCTCACAGAGGTGAAAGGATGATTCGGTGTCAGTGAGTGCAGCCACCAGCCAAAGGCTTCCAGACGAAATAAAGCTCTCTTTCACAGCAGAAACAATGTACCTGTCTGTATTGAGTTAACATTGCTACTAAAAAGCTGCACAGGAGTAATAGCACCTGAATTTTTATGTTTAAAGTATAGTTTCTACTAAATACATCCTAAAGCCTCTGGAACTTCACAGGGACATCCATGCAGGCCCTAAGAAGAGCTGTCTTGAATATGAGCACATTGCTTGCATAAAAATTATATATGCATGCCTTCCTTTGGAGATACATAGGCACAGATGAAGAGGGAAAAAAAACCCCTTACTCTTATATTTGTTTGCCTTTATTTCTATTTTCTTCTGATGGTTGAAATATTCTGTTCATAATTCCTCTAATTTAATGAGAAAATTATTATTTCTTTTCCTTTAAAAACAAGTCCAGAACTGATAAAGAGGTTGGCAATTTTTTGTGTGGGGTGTTTGGTTACTTTATCTTAAATTTAGTTACTTTTCTTTTACAGGCGTGAGAAAAAGATATTCACTTTTCCCTCACTTAAATTCAAACTTGGATTTTCTTGGCTTTGCAAAATTTTATTTTTTTTATGATAGCTGAAAGAAACCCAGCATTCTTCATGCATCTCTACAGCTGCTTGTGTGTCCAAGTGCTTTGCATAACTCAGCAATTTACAGGAAGATCAAATTGCTCATGAGCTGACAACTAGAAACCATTATCACCCACGTGGGGTGGTGTGCCCTGATCCTCCTGACCTGGATGGGTCACCTTGTGAAATATGAGTGAGTCTGTGCTGGGAACTGATGCTCAGAAGAATTCTATGATTCCACATTTTTACAGACATGAGGGTGTTCTAGCCAAGTCCTCATATTCAGAGGCATACCAGAGGTTTTAGCATTGCCCAAGAAATTGCTGTCAGGCTCATAATTTGACCTGGAGTCCTCAAGAGGTAAAGAGGACACCATGGCTCTGCACAGTTAATTTGGTAATTAGTGACCTCAACCACTTAAGCAAATATTTTTACTTATTTATCACTAGACTATCCCTGGTTTGATAACTTTTCTAGATTAAGCAGACTTGCATTGCACTGTTTTCTACGCTGTGACTACAAAAAATACTGCTCTGAGACATTCCCTCTAGGCAGGACTTTCTGGTTGCTTCTGAGAATCAAGGCTATATCTCTGTAAAGTGTTTTTCTGTGTGATCTGGATCTACAGGTCAGGATAACTTTAGTTTGAAGGTTCTTTGCACAACATAGATTTGCTCTTTGTGTAAATTGTATTACAGGATTTAAATCACCATACTGGAAAAATTGAGCTTTTATGTCCTAAATTAATTCACTACTTTCTGCTGTTTAGGTAAGCCAAGAATGATAGAAGGTGAGAACTGGATTTTAAGAAGTGAAGGCTTTTTTACTTCTCTCTACATCAGCTATAACCCACATGGTTCAAAAAACATTTGTAAAATTCTTAAAGAGACTTCCCTTGTTATTGAGCAGTTACGCTAATTTGTTTCCTGAATACAACTCCCACATCCTTCTTTGGGATCCCTGTTTTCCAAGATATCAGAACACACCATTTTGCAGAAGAGCTTTTTGATGTGATTTGAATAGGCCTGATGATAACTAAATTATGTTAGATCCCTGTGCATCACTCTCTTGCCCTCATCTTTACTTAAGAGAATACAAGGTTTTGTCCATACTTAAAAATGACTTTTTACTCCCCTGATGCTCTTTGATGAAACATATACAACAGCATAAGCCTCAGGCAGAATCACTCCCAATCTGCAAAGGAACCACCTCTTTTTCCCCTTAATAGATCTCTTTTAGGATTTTTCAGTCACTTTTTGGCCATACATTGTATTCTTCATAGGTTCTGATGTTTAATCAAATGAAGACAATTAGATTTCAAACACTTTTTAAAAGAGTAACATCATGGATTAACAGAAAGTACAACTGGGGGAAGTAAAGGGATAATCAATTCTTTCCCACACCCTCAGACAGGATCAGCTGTACCAATACCTCATTCTAAGAATATTACATCTTGAGAGGTATATTTATCGTCCTGCTGTGCATTCTTGTCAAAGAACAAATTAGGTTTTGTGTTACAAGACCTCTTCTCCACAGAGCAATGTCGATTGACAGCACATAATTTTCTTCCTTACCCATTACATTTTTTAAAATGTCTTCTCATTTGAAGCGTTCATGTTTGAACATCTTTTCAAAAGTAGAAATGAAGAATCTCCACTCTGGACTGCAAGAAATTTCATCTACTTCCAACTAGATATGATCAGAGTTTTAACCTTTAGCCACAATTACAGCATGATTCAAAGATTATTAAAGCCAGTAGGAGTATTTGCAATTATTTAATAAGCCAGGTCCTTCCTACTTTTTAAAATGTTGAAACAATTGTCAACTGCTTAACCTGAAGAGAAGTTCCAAATGAGTAAATTTCATTCTACTGGGACAAAATAAGACCTGGAAAAGCTGGCAAGAGTGTCTTTTCATATTCAAATGCTGAGATAAAGTTGGAGACTTAGATTCCCTCTTACAGTAACAGCCTACAGAACACCCTTGGCTGCTGTAGAGAGAGACATAAGCAGAAAGCAAAGTTTGTTGGTAAGAAGACCAAAGCCTCAGATTAAAAAGCATTAGATAAAAAGGATCTGGGAGACAACTGTATGCCTCAGATCTTGTTTTCATGGTGCAAATTTTGTTTCTTAGAGACATATATCCTAAGGACACTGGACAGCCTCTGAACTTTTCTTGTATTACTTCAGAATAAACTTTCTGAAAACATCTTTGTGTGAAAGGACTAACATCCTCCAATATTATTTTTTTAGTCCTCACTATTCTTTACCCATATTGTGCTGTAAACATGTCGTATTGCAAACTAGAGACCTTTACTAATGTTTTTGTGTATTTGTTTGCTTCTAAAATTAATCTATTTGATCACGTCAGCTTTTCCTGAGCAGTTTAAAAGAAAATTAGTCTCCAAACCCCTAAAGTGACTAATATCTAGAGTATTATTGCCCATTTTCATCTTTCATATGGGGATTTGAAGATCAATGTGTAACATGCCATAGAAGAACAGCAAGTTGGAAGGAAAAAATCATGGTTTTTTGAGAGGGCAATTTCTTGGTAGCTCCTTTTATACTCTATTTTTGTTTCATGTTTTTCTTTGCTATTTAAAAATGGATCTAACCTTGGTTTGATATGATTAGTTAGCAGAAGGCAACGTATGGGGGAGAGGGGATGAAGGGAGAAGAGTAATTGCCAAAAATGCTGCAAGTTTATTACTGAATCCATAGATCCTTACAACTTTAGGCTGTGAAGCAATCAATGTAATTTTTCTAAAAGAGATTTTTCAGCTGGCTGGGAAGAGTGTAGGCTCAGTAATTGCAGTGTTTTCTACTTGGGAAATTGGTATTTGCTTGGCTGGGGTTCTCATGGAAGAGTATGGCACTCTCTGTGTCACAGGACAAGGAGCTTGAAGCTTTGCCCGGGGAGCTGGGTGTGCAGCTGTGCAGTTCCTGCTGTATTTCACAATTAACAGGTAGGTGACTTGCAGTTGCATATGTGGATACTCATGGTAAATGCACTCATTTAGGCTGCTAAATGGAAAAGAAAATATTTCATCTGCTAGCCTGATGAAAATAGATGACAGCATCTAAATATTTGTCAGAAGTACAATTCATGCACAGGATGTGCAGAGCAATTCCTGCAGTGGGCAGAATTCAGTGGGCAGCATCAGCTCAAGGCTTCTGGGGCTCTAGAGCTGAAACTCCCTGCCCTGAGGATGGTGATCCAAATCCTGGCTGGGACAGGCTGCCATGCAGAAAAACCAGAACAGATGCAGGGCACTTGGGGCTGGCTGCAAGGAGTGAAGTTGGATTTGATGTCCCTATGCCAGCCAGAGAGTGAGCAGCAGTTGTTGTCCCCTGTGTGCCCAAATCCCTCCCTGAGCTGCAGATAGCTCTGCCACAACACTGCAAACCACAAAGCAGAGGCTGCACCACAGTTTCAGCACCATCCTGATAAACTGTGACCTGGAAATGGGCATGTTTTGGTTGTGTTTATGGTTAGCCCTCAGCCCTTGAGGTTTTTTTGCATAGTCTGAAGTACAAGCATAAAAAGGAAGATATATTTGCTAAACAAAGATAGAAATCATGGATAGATTGCTCTACAAGGCAAAAATTATTCTTGTAGAGGCACATTTCAATCAAAAGTAATTAAAATTGTTTTCTATTTCTTTAGGCACAAGTAAAATTAAAATTACAGATTTCTATTGAGTTGTTCATCCTGTTCTTTGTGATTCACTCTGAATTTTCTGTTTCAATGAAACCAAAAACTCAAAAAAAGGAGATAAAATATTCTGGGTTTTTTTGGTTCTAATTTTGAGTTGGACTAAAGAAATCAAGTTTTTCCTAAAGCATATGACTACATCTGTTTTTTAAAAAAGCTTGCAATCCCTCTTTCATTCAAAACATGCTCATTACTGTTATGAAAGTTATAATGAATACAACTCTATATTGCATATCATTCAAATATGAGAAAAAGTATGTGAATTACAGAAAGTAAAGTGGATGGAAATTCCACAGCAGATGCATATGGCATAATTTTGTTGAAGAAATATCATAGAATTATATTAAAATACCCGAGAAAAAAAGGCTTACACCCCCAACTTCCTAAAATAACAGAACTAACTTGGAATCAAAGAAGAAAGCTGCTCTAGGCGAATTATAGGGTTCCCTCTAGCTGTATTCTTTGTTCAAGAATCTTCTCTCTTTCATCTCTTTAGCTGCAAGACCAGGATTATCAAAGGATCTGCATCTTTGGTGGCATGAGTGGCTTTTTGAAAGGAGTATTGTAAGATAGACATAGAAAGACTGGACAAAGTCTGCTTCTCTTATCCCTGAGAAAGCTAGTCTGACTCTTTGAATAACTGTCAATATATAGCACAAATAAATTATCTTGTTAGATCTTCAGTGAATATCCTTGCAGTAATCCAACTATCTCTCACTAATGAATAAAAAGAGTATAGATAGGCAGATCTCAATGGATGAAAGCTATCACTGAAGAGCAAGAAAAATGAGTCCTATAATAGCTAAATATTTCATCTACTCTGAATGAATGGCTTTGAAATGATGTCTCACTCAGAAACAGATGTTAGAGAGAAACTGAAATGCTGGTAAATGTCAACAGAGAATCATCAATACCTTATTTTTCTTGAACTCACTTTTGCATGACTTACCCCCTACATTTCCTAATTGTCATTACTTATTTGCTAATGCTGATTTTGTGCTGCCTCATGAACATACAACTTTATTTCAGACCTTTTGGTTGACTTCAAATATAATTTTATGTATGATTTGTTTAAAATTCCACCCCTCCTCAGTACTAATTTAGTTAACTACTGATTCAGAGAGATTACAGTGCTCCTTCCCAGAACGATGCTTAATTACTCTCACCTCATTGCAGCCCTCGCTGGCTCCAGGACAAAGCCAGGACATTTGCTTTCCTCTGGGTGAGGCTGACCATGGATCTGTGTCACAGCTCCCATCTAAGAAACACCTTGCTTGGCCAAACACCATGGTGCTCATGCAGTGCCATTTGTCACAGCCCTGACAGGGACAGGTGACAGCAGAACCAGACAGGCCTTTGGGAAACCAGCCACATAACAACCTGATTGCCATCTCTGCAGCTGAGAAACAGCACAGAGTACCCATGGATGATGGATGTTATCAAATTCAGGCAATATTTCCTTCCTTGTCTTGCTTTGTTGGTAGTAGAAAGTACAGTCCCTGAAGGGTGCTAACTTATTATTACAGTCAATTGACTGTACTGAGTGGTTATGTCTCAAAATACCCACGTGAGAATATATTCTAAGTCTTCTTGGGAGTCAGTGAGTAAACTCTGGAAATGCTGACAAGCCCATGGAGAGCTATTAAATGCAGAAATATACCTCTGGCACAGGAAATCTCTCAACCACAATTTCCTGAGGGTTATGAGAGCATTTTGGGAAAAGGATAATCACACAGTCATCTTGTTCTATGTTTTCCAGGAGGCATCTGCTATTGGCCACTGCTTGACAGAAGGGGCTGCACTAGGTGGATGCATCATGGAAATCAGAGCTACTGATCTCATTTAGTGAAGCTGATGAGAACTTTACTGAACACCTTGTTGGGAAAAGGCTTCTCTTACAGCTTTCACAAGGGCAAAGTATAATTACTGAAGTAAAAGTTCTAAATAAACTTGTCAAGTGTCAGCATTAGTGATTAGAATGATTCTAGTACTCAGCTCATTCATACACAGCTGGTTTGGCTATCTTCTTACTAAACTGGGGTTTTCTGTTAAACCACTCCTGTTACTTGAAGACTTCCCTGAATTGCTCAGTTATGGGAAACACAATCTCAGATTTTCTCATTTTGTTGGATCTGCAGTGTTAGTGCATCTCTATGGTTTAGAGCAAGAGCCAGGTGGGTTTTTCTCTGTGGTCACTGCTGCAGACAGTGCTCACCTGTGCTAAGGAAGCAGAACCTGTCCCTTTCCGAAGGGAAAGGAGACTTGAGTGGCTTTTAGTCTCTGATACAGCAATCCTAGACACAGCCAGAAAGAAAGAGTTTTCTAAGAGATGTGGAACAATTGGGAAGACCTATGAGGCAGGAAGACATCTCCCAGGAGAATGGCTGAACAATTTGTCCATGGTCAAGAGATTTAAGATCTATTTCTGTATGGATAATCACAGGGGTTTTCAGAGACCAGATTTGAAAACTAGTTTTATTTATTTTACCCACATGGGGTGAATGTGCCAGAAGGAAGGTGGATATTGAATTACAGAACATTGAGAACTGTATAAACATACATATACATACATACATATATATGAATATATATATATGATTATATTTGACCCCTCCTGCAATTTCCATGGAGTTCACAGTCCCTGATCAAATTTTAAACCTACAAACCCAATATCAGCTAAGCTATTTGGGATGAAATGGAGTTGTTCCTTCAGCAGTGTTCATGACAATAACAGCGAATAAAAATTCAGACATTTAAGAATGCTCAAACATTCAAATAATCTTCTTGGAAAAAGCCCCAGAAAGCAAAGAGCAGGCAACAGACTTTGCCCATAAAATTTCTACACTGTTTGTGTTTTGCATTTTTTCCATTTACGCATTGCTCTATCTTCTCACATGCCACATAAATCCTTCCAGTGAACTTCACCATACATAAAATAAACACATTTTGGGCAGCATGATCGTTTGAAGGGGCACTTGACATGCATCACTGTTTTTCATTTCTAAATGTAAATAAAGTATGGCTACTCCTGGTGCATGGTTTCCATTAAGATTTCTATTCTGATTGTAAGTGCAAAATTGGGAAAACAAACCTCCTGTTTTCAAAACAACTCACTGCCTCTTGCTTCAGCATATGAACCACTCAAGCACATGAAAATACAGACCAATTGCTTTAGATTCAACATTACTTCCTCCTCCTATACTGGTTTGGTTTTTCTTTTTCCCTAACAGGTCTAACAGAGCTGAATAAACTGTTTATGCTATCCCAAAGCAGGTGTCTGTTACCTGAGCATAGTACTGATTTCTATTTAAAATTTATAGAGCATTACTCTGATTTCTATCTGAAATTTATAGAAATTTGTTATTGACTTTGGATGAGAGATGGCTGGGGCTGAAGTTAGTGTGACAGAGTGCACTCCTGACTAAGCAATTCCTTAAAAAAATACATCAATGCAAAGATATTCAGGAGTAGAATCCATGACAGTTTTCAAAGCTAGATTGTCAGCAGATGTAAATGTTGGTAGGTGGCCACAAAATTGTGTGTAGGTGGTGTCAGTAGGCAACAGTACCCTTGACAGCCTGGACACTGCCTTGGCAACAACTCTATTCCCTTAACTGTAAGGGTTCAGAGAGAACACATCCAAATGTTCATACAAAAAATGAAATGGGTTTGTATGGACCTGGATTAGCTTTGGTCAATGCAGGACCCCATTTCTGCCCACACTTTCTCTGCAAAAGTCATGTCTCTGTCCCTGTCATGACTCACACACCATCTAGATTTTTGTTCCAAAGTCCCTGAGGTGGTGCCATTGCCATATACCTTCCTCCATCATCCATGCAAACTAAAAATATAAAACTACCCTGGGGCTGTTCTGACAGCCCGGAGTACTTCCTTGTATGAAATTTTAGCTTCAGTTTATCTCTTTGTAAAATGTCACAAATAGTATTGTCTTCCTTTATTAAGATATTTGAGATTTCTGGGGATGAAATATATGACATAAAAGTTGTGGATGCTCCATCCCTGGAAGTGTTCAAGGCCAGGTGGGATGGAGCCTTGGGCACCCTGGTCTAGTGGGAAGTGTCCCTGCCCATGGCAGGGGGTTTGGAACAAAGTAATCTCTGAGGTCCTTTCCAACCCAAACCATTCTAAGACTCTATAAAAGCCAGGACCTTTCCTTTGTGTGTGTCTTGCCCGTTCTTCCCTTCTCTCTATACAACTGTTTGCCCTTTGTGTGCTCAGTGGAGAGAATTCCTCTCTTAAAATCAAAAGGCTCAATTAGGTCAGAGACCTCCAAACCCTTGGTCTACCTTTGAGCTGTGCTATTTAGTGCTGAAGCAGAGCTGAGCATGGATTTGGACAAATTGTCTACTTCTCTTGAAAAACATGGATTTTTATGTTTGTATTTTCTGAGCACAATTGCCATGAATTTTACACAGTTAATCTATAATAGTCATAGGAACTGGCATGACATTTCAGGAAACTTTCCTATTTAATGGCACACTATGCACAGAGTAAATAACCAGGCCCTCTTCCAGTCCCTTTTACAGCCCACTCAGGTTACAAGGTTAGCTCACATGACAACTTGCTCTGGGCTGAGTCATCCACAGAGCCTGAACTCACAACCTCTGCGACTGCAGTTATAATTTTCTATGACTGGAGCTAAACTACCAGGTTCATTGCCTCAGAGACAGCAAGAGTCTATGCACTCCTCTACATTCCAGCCAATGAGAAGGAACTAAAACCCAAGTGTAATGCAGGGCAAAAAAAGCCCTGGATCTGTTTTGCCAAGTGTGTAAGCCTAACCTGTCCATTTTTGATAAGCATCAAAAAATCAGAGAACCTTTTAACAAGTGCACCTGATTTCTTGAAGATTCCTTCAGCCCAGTCTACAGCTCATGAAAACCTCTGTGATTTATTTCTTTAAATCAAGACAAAACAATATTTTTCATTTCACAGACAGCGAGAGACAGAACAGGTACTAAGGGATCCTGTGATAAGGGTGTTGTGTCAGCTGAATATTAAAACAGCCACATAAAACCTGAGCAATCTGCTCACAGCTAAGCTGACATGGCAGCTAAGCTCTGCAGGAAAGCTAAAACCCCACAGTTATTTACAAATATATTGCTTGCAAAGGTCACAAAACACCCCAGATTAAATTGTTCACCATTAAAAGTAGCCTTAATTAGGATGAGTGAGTCAACACCGTGGGGGGAGATTTTTGTTCAAAATTTAACTGATTTTTTTTAGCCAAAATCTGCCTTCCAAGTTTTCATTTTGAGTAGCACGAGCCACCAGGACCTGAGAAAGCTCAACTGCTCATGGCCAGGCTCAGTACACTTGCACAACAGGGTCCTGGCTGCTTGGACTTGTCTGGATTGCACTGTTCAGTAAAAAATTCCTTTTTGAAGCATTAGTTATGGTAAGTAGAACTCTTTAACTTGATTACAGAAGGTAGCTAGTATGGCATGCACTGAGAGAGTATTGTTTAGCATTTACTGAAAAATTTCTTTTTCTTGAGCCCTCTTCTGCAGGGACTCACATACTGCATTGAAATCTCAGTTGGCTTTTTCACATTGTATGAGCTGGAGGATGGGAAGCTGAAGTCACTTTCCAGTAGCTTTTCCTCCAGATTGGGAGGAAAGCTCTCAGGGAAGAAACCAAAGTCCTTTGTAGTCACTGTCTTTGCATAGTAATACAACCAACAAGTGGTATTACAACAACATTACACTAAATTTAATGACTTTGCCTTGTTCATCTCTACAGCAGCTAATGAAACATTATGGATGCAAAGCAAATAGTGTGCTCAGGCTGGTTCAGGATCCACATGGCATCTGAATGTGCTGCATGAATTACTCACACCGTTTTTGTTCATCCCTGTCATCCCACCTCGATCACAGACTAAGGCTCCTTTCCTGACCTTAGCAGACTCTAAAACTCTTCCCCTTGCACTGAGGAAAGTTTCATTTCTAGTGTGTCAAAAACATATGAGCCAGGTCACTCAATAAAAGTGCAACAATAAAATATGAATACACTCAAGGACAGAGGGAGAGAAGGGAGGAGCTGGCAAGCTTCCTCCCCATGTGAATGAAGGTTTTTCTCATTTTTTATTTTTCAACGAACCACTGTAACATGCTCCTTCCTCCCATATAGCTTATAAGTGAGACAGCTGGATAGACAGTGTTGAGCTGCTCTTGAGGCAGAAACTGCCTGTCTGGCACAACTCAAATTTCCTCAATATCAGGGTGTGCTTATTTATGGTGTCAGCATTCAGAACCAGCTCAGCTTTGCAACACTATCAACTACATCCCTCCAATCTCAGTTGTCAAAAGTACTGTGATAATTGCTGTTTGACCTCTGTTACCCTTTTACAGTTTTTGCATCCAGAAAAAAAGTATATTCAATTTTGACTTCAAAACAAACATTATCTGTTTTCCAGCATTGACCTGCTGTTTGCCTTTTAGCAGGAGGCAAATATTTGTAGTGATTTGGAAGGCATACAGAAAACAGATTGATAGAGAGTCAATCAGCATGCCAAATACATTGCTATTTGCTCGCATGAAAGGCTGGTGAATCTGCTTTTTTGTTGGCTTTTGTTTGGTTTTCTTTTTTTCCCCAGTTTTCTCCTCTACGATTGTCTCTCCTGCTGGAGAGCCAATCAATTTATCACAATCTCATTTTCATCTCAATTCCTGCAATGAAGGTAGTGTTTCTATTAGTGTATTTAAAAAATTTCCAGGGTTTTTAGAGTCATACAGGTTTCAACCTGACAGACCAAGGTGTATTTTATATATCACAGCCTTGATGCCCATCAGAGAAAAGCTAGAGAGAGGTAGCAAGTAAACACATTAATTAACTGAAAGTCCTTGGGCGTTTTTAGTCAGGGAAGAAGTAAGAAGCATGAGTATGATGGGGGTGAGGAATAGTTGGGATTCTGCCTCCTCACCAGGAACAAGGCAGAAGATACAATTGAGTCTGCACTGAGAGAACTTGAAATAAAACTACACCTCTCTCTGAACTTGTGGAGCTCAAAGGTGCAGTAAAGCTGGATAGAGGAATGGGAGATAAAGTCTGAGTGATGGGAAGCCATCAAGGTTTTATGCCCTTGCCCTGTGATGGGGATATTGCCTTATATACCACCCTGAAGAGAGCTTTCCTGCAAACTCCAGCAGTCGTCTGCTCCCTCATTTCTTCATATTTTTGCATCTTCAGCTACTGCTGATCGTGTGCTGGTGCCTATGCTGGCTCTGTATCGTGTCAGTCATTGCAGGCGTGCCTTGCACAATCCTTCCTTCTCTCCAGCTCTCTCCCATGGCATAGTAACAGGCTGTGCAGCAAAGTGGTGGAACTGAAATAAAATAATCTTCCCTGGAAGTTTTCAGAAAATGTGTGGATGTGGCACATTTTGGGGGGGACATGGTTTAGTGGAGAAGCAACAGTGCTGGGTTAATGGCTGGACTTGATCTTAGACTTCTTTTCCAACAAAAATCTTTGATTCTAGGACATGAAGAGTAAGACAAGACAATTCTGATTGTAGCTTTCTGCTGCTTCTCTGGTTCTTGGGATGTGTCAGTGCAGTTCAAAATATCAAGATGTAGCAGGTGGACTTGGAAGAAGGGAAAATAACCTGTCCTGCTATTCCTCCTTTCCCCTAGACTGTACATTTGTTGCATTATTCTTTATTATGGTATCAAGCTTCAAAGTAGAGCCAAGGAGACCAGAAAGCAGCGTGCAATCATCTGCTCCAGGTGTTCCATTCCTGCCTTCTCAGCTGTTGTTGTTCCTCCACGCAGGCAGCATAAAGAAAGTGACATGTTTATTAGCTCACATTCAGCCGTGCCTGATTGATATCTACACTGTAGTGAAACAGCTTTTTGCAGCTTTTTCCCTTTCAGTAAAAGATGTTGTTTTAATTGTCATAGTCAGTCTTTTGTCAAACGTTTGTGTATTGCTGAAAAACCCAGGGTAGCACAGTAGCTGTTACTGCAGGATTAATGAAAGGCACGTTCTGTTTACACAAAACTGACACTAAGTGACTTCATAGAAAAAGATGATCTTGGCTAATAAGTGCCTAAGGACTGAAGGCAAGGACTGCAAGCATCCAGGGTCTTTCTTAGAAGGATTTTTTTTTTTAGACAGGAAATCTCTTACCCTGTTGAAAATTATGATCATAATAGTTGCTTTTCTCAATCATTTTAATGAAGACATGTGAGAGTGGTACTATTTTCATTATTTTACAATAGTACTTAAAAGAAACAGAACAGAGTTTCATGTGGATGTTGGTTAACTACCCAGATCCATCACAGATAATTTATATAGTACAGCCCAATATAATCATCCTTGAAGTCAAGAGACATTTTTCATTAAATTTGGAGTTGTTTAGACTAGACCTAATATCTTCAGACTCAACCCCTAATTCTTATGTCTTCACTTACCCTGATGGTGAGGGAAGCAGAAATAAAGAAAACAAAGAGCCAACAAATCTTATTTTACACAGATTTTAAATATGGGGAAAATAACTATGAATGGCAAGACAACTTTTCTAGAAAACAATTGTTCTATTAGGTCTTTCTCCCTAATGATATTTTATGATCCTAATGCATCAGTCCTATGAAAGTCTAATCACTGGTTCTCATCAAGAAAAGCACTTAAGCATCCGCTTAACTTTGTGAATGCTCCTGGCAGATGTCCTAAAATATGACTGAGCTGAAAACACAATATTCAGCAACTAAAAGGTACTGTCCTATTTAATGACTATTACTGATGAAAGAAAGACATAAAATTCATTCTAAAGTGTTACCTAAAAAGAAGTAGAAATAATTCATTGCTTTAATGCAATCAGTAGTAGTATTAAACCCAGGAGGAAACACATGGCTAGGGCAAAGATGTATTTACAAGTCATCTGTAGCTTAAGAATAAACGCCCACTTTGTTCCTATGCTTATTAATTTATTAAATTATCAGTCAAATGAGTCCTCAAAGCAAGCTCTAGGCATTTCAGAGACTCGAGAAAAACTGGGAGGAGCTGTAAGGGTTTTGGTGGAGGTCAGGGAGAGGAAGGGAGGCCAAAGATGTGTCTCTTAGTCCTGGGACAGATTATTGCCTCTTTCGGTGTCCCTCCTCCCCTCCCTGATGCAGCTGGGTCTTCCAACACAGGCAGATCTGTTGCCTAATTTGTTTTCTGCCTCGAGCTAATTTTGGTAGCTCATCACTTTTGCAAAGCGATTTACAGGATGCTTTGCTCACACTTGCGATTTGTACAAATTGAGACTATGTCAATACACTGCAGTGAACTGGCAAGAGATAACAAATGACACAGAAACAGGTGATCAGCTTGATTTTGTCCTTGACTGCAGTAGCTGCTGCTGCTAGCTACATGCATCTGCTGATGGGAATTTTTCCAGCAGAACTTGTGCACTGGGATGGGAGAATGAGCAGTTTTATGGTGAGGACAAAGGCAGTGACTAAAATCAGAGACATTTCTTCACACTAGCCCTATCCTACAGAACGTCATCACTTTTAATGTTGTAGTTATTGTCTCAATCAAAAATAAGGTAAATACTGTCTTTGTTTATCGGAAAACAGAGAAATCTGCATGTGCTGGCATAAGATAGGAAATATATATGACACAAACTGGCCAAGCTCTTTAAATTGGACTCGTTAAAATGAGATTGTTTCAAGCCACCTGTCTGGTTTTTGCTGACACTTGTCCAACCTAGTGTTTAAAATCAGCTGTTTTACTCAAAGAATATTTTGTTGGACAATGGCATGACTTATTTGGTTAGCCTTACATGTCTCTGCTGCAGTGACACAGACTATTAGGTTTCATCTTGGAAGTGAAAGAACATTCGTATTAAGCTTATTTCTTCCAACATTTTAACAAACAAAAGTATCAACATAGAGGAGAAGACAAATTATTCATTTCATTTAAAGGAATCTCAACTTCCTCTCTTTTAACAGCTGAAATATCAGCAAGGGTTAATGAGACAAAACAAATGAAACCCAGTATATTTTCTTAAACTCGGTTCACCTTGCTCAATCTCTGCCTTTCTGTGGAAGTCAGCAGTTTAAAACCCCACACCCTGAATGTTCATAAGAAAAAGATTTTAAAAACTGGATAATTCCGATTATTTGTTTATCCAATATTTCATAAAAGGGAAGTGAAAGGAGGAAAGGCATCATCCTTCTTTTACTCAACTTGTTAGTCATTCACCATGGAGCAAGAGCATGTTTGTTCAGTGCTTCATGGGGAGAGGACAGCCTCAGTAGTGAGAGGAGTGGATCAAAACCTACGTGCTGCCAACACAGTTTTTCAGCTGTTCTGAGTTAAGCAAACTCCTGGAAATACAGAGAGGTTCTCAAAAATAACTGTATCAAATGCAACAAATGTCTTAAACACAGGCATTCAAAAATAATCCTCACTTTGATGTGAGGAAAAGTCTTTATCTCTCCCCCTCTTCTGCCAGTTTTTTCTCCTGTTCCTACCATACACTTTATTGTGGGAGAAAAAACTCACATGCTACAATTACTGCAAGGTTGGGCTTTGATTCTGAATATTTCAAATTGCACACTGTGCAAATAATCCAAAATGAGAATCACACGAATTCTCACAGCTCCCCCCTCACCCATCGGCAGCTGACATCAGATACCACGTAATTAGCACTAATCAGGGGTAGATCAAAGGAGGAAACCAGAATAGGTTTATGTAAACTGCCTAGAAGTGGAGAGCAGTAAGAAGTCCTATGAGCTGGAGAGAAAACTGTGACAGGGCGCTGGGAGAGCAAGGAGCAGCTAAGGGAGCACCCAGACTTCCACCACCAAGGCTTGAGGATGAAACCAGATCAGCAATGACATGAAATCGTGTCTGGTAGCTGTGATTCACAACAATCAATGCTTCAAACACCCCAGAACAGCTGGCAAACACTACATAAAACATGGTCTCCACAGCTGGGTTTCACTACACCCAAGTGATAGTGATACAGATGTGGAGGTCTCGGTGAGTATGGGAATGTACCACCACCTCCTAAAGATGGTTATTAGGCACAGGCAGCAGGCTGAGAGAGATTCTTGTGCAGGTATGGTGAAATTTCACACTACTGGTGGGAAAGATGTGGCTTTCTATGCATACTATCTCCCTTAAACCTTACCTATAACAAATATATATTTACCACGTGAAAAATGAAAAAAAAAAAAAAAAAAAATCAGGACACTTGCTATTGCTATTTAAAAGGATTTAAAACATTTGATATATTTGTAATTACGTAAGGTAGAGCTAAATAGCAAATTCTTTAATTAAAAAGCCAGGTATGATGTGATCATCCAGTTTGCCTTCCGTGCAGGAGAGTGTAAAAAGGCTGAATTTATTTCTCTTTGAACTAGGACACCTTCACCAGTACATTTCAAGCTCCTTTGTAGTTTGCTTAGAACACCTATCTGCCTATTTTTCATACATAGGAGTGTTTTAGTACCATAGCAATAACTAATGACATATGAATACACCTGTAAATAAATGTGATATCACTCTCACTCCTTTAAATCAACTGAATAAAAAAAAAAAGTATTACAGAACCTTCAGTTTCTTCTCAAACTTCTATCATATGATTTGGGGAGAAAACTGGAAAGCTAATTCAGAATTTACTCAATCACAGAATGCCTGAACCTCTGCAGATGGTCTAGTCCAACCCCACAGCTGAAGCAGACTGACCCAGGGCAGGTTGCACAGGGTCATGTTTTGAATATCTCCAGAGAAGGAGACTCCACAGCCTCTCTGAGCAGCCTGCTCCGGTAAAGAAGCTTTTCCTCATATTAATTTACTCCTGAAACTATTACTTTATATTCACCACAGAAAACCTCATCACCCCAAAGGATTTGATGATAAAGAATTTGTGTATTAGAGCCAGACAGTGTAGGACTTTTATCAAAAATGGAAGGTATGATTAAATAACCTTCTTGGATTTCTTATTTTTTCTTTCCAAAGAGCACAGTTATGCATTTATAATAAAGGATACTTGCTCACCTATTTCTGGAACAGTCTGACTGCCCTGACAAAGTACCATTTGACCTCTTTCCTGGCTTTCTTTCCATAAGTAAATATCCCATAATATTTGACACTGTTTCCAAAAACATTACCCCAGTACATTAGATAAAATTATTCCTAGATACAAGCTTCTAGAGCTCCTTTTATAGACATCCAAAGTTTTCTTCATGTAAGTAGGTATGCACCAGTGTCATAGAGTAACGAGGGAGGAAAAAAATGACTAATTGTATAAATTTCACTCCTGGAAGTCAGCTGAAGAACTTCTGCCTTTTAGCTATCAATTGAATTCTCAGTGATGGCTGAAGCAGAGACAGGAACAAATTAAAATGTCCAATTGATATTTTTCTTGAAAATATTATTTTATAAATATTTTTATAAATAATATATTTTTTATATATTTATAAACAATTTTTATTTATACATAAACAATTAAAATACTATTATTATTGGAAAACATTTTCCAATTTTCTTAGAGCAACATGAAGGTCCAGTGGTGTCTGAGACCCTTCCTGGTTCTATGGAAAAAAAACAAACCAGTATTTCAGCATTATCCTTTTCTGTGACTTGTTTCTTTCCTAAAAAGACTGCAATGATTCACACCCATCTACCACAACACTCTTCATAAATCATCCTTATAATCACAACTCAAGTGACCCTGTAGTTTCATTCATAGAAAAGAGGTTTAAAAAGATTTGCTTAGTAAAGCAGTGAACAGGAAAGATAATTCCTCTGTCCTTCCAATTGTGCATCTTAGTACAGGGAAACAATCTCTGATTTCCCCCAACCTTGTCCTTGGACGCATTTAGGGAATTCAGGATGGCTTCATATTCAATTACTGCTTAAATCTTACACTATTCTTAAAACAACACGTACCAAACAATCCCAATAGGGTTTGCACTCTGCAAATGAAGGGTGCTGTCAGAATACACACTCCTGCATTAGCTGCTCTCATGGCAATCCATTGTCTGGCATATCTGACCCTTATGAGGCATGAAATGTGTTAGACTGTTAATTTCAAGAAGAAATTATTTGGACAGTCAGGCAGAAAAGGAAAAAAAAAAGAACTGGAAAAGTAAGCTTTTGTAATCAACTGATTCAAGGAAAGGAATAAGCACAGTATTTTGATTAAAAGCAAGTCCATGTGCTGTAGCTTATAAATAAAATGATGAATGAATGGAGGGGATGCTGAGTGTACTCTATATGTTCACTTTTTCTTTTAATATCTTTCAGCACAGCACAGTGCATTATGTGTTTTGAACTGGTCAGATATCCCTCTGACCCTATACATTAAATAATAAAAACTCACAGGATACAGACAGCCAAGCCCTAGCAACAACTTTCTCCCAAATATGGCATGACTGGAAGGGATAAAAAGCATCATTTGAACCTGCCCTGTATTGAAATTTGACTTTAAATACCATAGACATTTTTATAAAAATAAATAAAATCTTTGCTCAATGGAATGTGGTTTGGTTTTGAATTAAATTTCAAATATTACCTACATTGTTATTGTCTTTTATGAGAAGTTAGAGGGGAAAAAGACAAAGAAATGTGCAAAACTACCAGAGAAACTATGATTATAGAATATTTTTCAGAAGAAAAAGTAATTTTTCAACCAGTTTTACAAATCACCAGATCATTTGAAATCAAAACATCACTGACTTCAATCAGACTTTCCACCATATCTAAGTCTAGCCAAAAAGCTGAAGATATCACTGCTTTCCTTCATATAATACAATCCCAGGGTCTCTGCAACAAACAGAAGTGTCTACACCCAAGTTTAGGTGCATTTTACACAATGGCTTAGTACAAAGGTCAAAACATGATAGGTTTGGATCACAAATTCTGAAATGACTGCAGCATAATGCTTGGTTCATTAAAAGAGCTTAACATCTAGACTGATGATAATTTATGACTCTATTTTTTCCATCTACCTAGAATTGTCAAGAATCCAATCTACTTCTAATGCCAAAAAACAATTCCATAGGATCTCAGTCCAAAATTCATGAATGAATTACAGTCATTTGACCTAGTTGGAAGATTTCTCCAGAAAAACACATCTTTGCTCAATTGACCACAGTTTAGTAACTTCAAAAATACATTCATGGACAACTAATTCCCTCCCACTCTCCACTTCCCACACACTCATCTTGCATTGTAGTTTTTCTAAACTTTAGTAGCTCATGCCCTTGGCATTCTCTTCAATCTCTAATGCACTTACTGAAAGCAACCACATAACTGGCCCCCATCTCCATTTGCTCAACCAAACAAGCCAAACTTTTGCAGATCCCCAAGACAGAGTTTCTGTTTTCCTGTTTTCAGAAATAGCTCTCTCCCTATTTCACTATGGATTCCTCTTTTTGAACCCCAGTAACTGGGTCTTGTGCTGCCTTGCATTTGAAGGTGGTTTGCAAGGAACGTGATCACATGTGGATCAGTCTCTCTTCATCCTCCTTGGAGGAGTTTCTGCCACAGGAAACAACTTATACCACCTCTGGCTTTCTCAGCAAAAAACCACAGGTCATTTATATAAATGAATAGATAATCCCACCACAACAACTTAATCACCACAAACGTGTCCTTTTTTTCTTTATGACATAACCAACAGCACAAGAAAGTGGTGAGGGCGTTGTGGATGCCATGTTATGCAAATATACACATATGTCCATATAGATCCATTTCTTAAGAACACTAATTTATTATACTCCATGATCATCAAAGCAAATTTAAATTTGAAGCACACAGAGTTTTAGGTGTATGCCTGACATGCACTCATGGCTCTTACCATGTGCCCCACCTGTCTTGTCAAGAACAAATAACACCACAACAAGCAAAAAAATTCCCTGGCCTGACTGCTCTTGAAATGTAGTTATTTCATTTAACCTATTTCAAAGGCTGATACTGAGCCAGAGTATTGTAGCAGGCTGAATATCAATCATTCACAATTGCATTGCTCTGTATCCCTGGGGACGGATGTGAAGATTTTTATTGAAGTTCTAGGCAGTCATGAAGAATTGTACTCTGACATCTAGTGCAG
The DNA here is from genome assembly GCF_052056855.1 of Sturnus vulgaris. Lineage (NCBI taxonomy): Eukaryota > Metazoa > Chordata > Aves > Passeriformes > Sturnidae > Sturnus > Sturnus vulgaris. Next base: position 29,011,930 of record NC_142250.1, read on the forward strand.
GCATTTACCTGATTTCTCATCTATCAGGAAAAACTCTGCTCTCTGCTGTCCACTGACTCGTGTAAGCAAGGCAGGGCTGGTGAGGAACATACAATGGTGGGCAGTGCTGATAAAACACTTTTGAAACGCCATTATTTTCTCTCTCTTTTCTTATAAAAACCCCTGAAAGCTGGCTAGAGGGTAACCATGGTGAAGACAAGCCTCTCAGCGTGAGCTGAAGATAAAAGTTGTAATGCTTTTTGTGTGTCTGCAAAGGGCTGGACCAGAACTCTTGAGTGAACTATAATTTTTTTCCAATGATGTGTTAACTCAGATATCCAGGGATAACAATTTATTGTGACAGTCTCATTTTTCTCTCATATTGAAGTCTCTTTCATGCAGATTCTCTCACCTTACCCTTCAGCTCTTTGTTATCTGAGTGTCTTCCCAGCCAGCAAGCAATGCCTCCAGCACAGTCCAGTCTCTCTCTGTTCTGCTCTCCTGGGGTGGGAACCATTTCCATACTCCCATGCCAGCTGCTAAGGCACTCCAAGAGTCCAGGTTGGCACGACATCCCTGCCATCACACCAAATTTACTCAATGATGTCTCAATTCAGACATCAGCATGTATGAAACCCCGTTTGCTCTTGAGGCAGTGTTTTGGTTTAGGGCAGGTAAAACATTTCAGCAGAGAAGCAGTGGCTGTCAAACCCCCTCATACCTCAACCTACAGGTCCTGATTCCTGTACCAAAGTCACACATGTGAGGTAAAACCCTTTTCAGCAAGGCATTGTTGAACTCTGAGCATGGAGATGGATACACAGACATTCCTGGGGGCTCGGGTAGAAGCCTGTCCTCAACAGCTTGCAGGCACTGGGGGAAAACTTCCTCACCAATTTCTCAGATGTGGCTGACTGCACAAGTGCTTCCACTGAAAAGTCAAACAAAATAATTTCACTTAATGCTAAGGATGTTTTAGGCTGGGCTGAGTACCCCAGCATAAGGCAGATCTGACATTGAATTAACCTATGCTTGGTCTGGAATGCCAATTAGCAGATGAGCTGCTAGTTCCAGGCCATTGATTTTACTAGGGTTTTTTAAATTGTTTGTTCATTATTTTCCAGATACCTGTGGGTCTTACTGAGTAAGTGAACACTTCTATTATGGCTTGGAGAAGAGTAAAACAAGTTAAAATAAATGGATTTCACCAGGATTTAAATCAACTGTATTTTGTCCTAACACTGCTCTCTGCAGCCTGCCAAGATGCAAAAGGCCTTTTGCTGAGCACTGGACATTATGGAAAGATGGTATTAAGTTCTACATCTAGAAATGTGTTACAGATATTAAAACAGTTCAGTATGGCCACATCAGGGAACGACACTTTTATGTGCTCAGGATGGTACCAACATAATTTGGTAGATGTATTTTGTCATTTTTACAGACAACTGCAGGTTGTATCCATGCAGTGTCCTTAGGGAAGATGTTGCTCACTTGGGAAATAGAGGAATTTGTCTAAGTAAACCTCACCCTGTGGGAGTACCTGTGGGATATAGACAAAGTCTTGACATAGCAACCAAGCCTAAAGAGATCAGTGTGAACTTTGTGTTTCTCACTGGTGGGGAACCGAGGAGAAGTGAAGAAACCAGGGCAGCTCTCCTTTATGACTCTGCATGACATACCCTGAGGGGTTTGGGGCAGTAATGGTTGCAATCAGGTGGAGAGCTCCTGATGTCTCTCCCACAGACTGCTGCTGGGTAGCCTGTGCAGAGCTCTACCTCTTTTTTGTCCTATGACAGCACTATATTTCCTCTCAATGGTAAAAATGGGAATATGTATTTTTAACACACTTTTTTATTTTCTCATTGGCAGTTACAGATTGAGAAATGCAGAAGAGCAACTAAGGCCCTTTAAGGCCTTTGAAGGAAATGGCTTTTAGAAAGGCCACACTCTCCTCACTAATTGTTTAGTATTTTCTCAAGGTTGAGCAAAGGGCTTGAATCAATAATAAATTGCATACAACAAGCTAGGCAGGTCAAGTAGACTTAGAACTCTTGTCAAAATACAAGACATTAATTAACATTATGAAAGCAAAATAATAGTAGTACCCCATAAAAACTGCATTAGGAAGGAGATAGAATAACACAGGTCATGTTAACTTACTGCATAAGGCAAAGAGGTAGCATTTTTTTCTGCTGAGAGTTAGGAAACTATTTACTTCAAAGGCTGTAAAGAGACCTCAAATATAGATCAGAGGTCTCAGATGATCATAGGGAACTCACATGAAGTTCAACTGAGAAATTGTGGGTTGTTATGTAGGTGTTAGGTCCAGTTGGGCTAAATGCAGTTGCAATTTTATCCTTTGTTCTGAAAAAAAGAAGGGAGAGAGGAAAACAAAGACAGAAAGAACAAAATATTTAAGGGAAGTAAGGAAGAAGAAGAAAAGAGAAATAAGCAAAGCATAAGAGATTCATCCTAGACAGATCTATGCCTACTTTTCTTTTTTTTCCTGTCAGTAGTGGATGGTCATGAGCCAGTCAGAAGAAAGAAAACAAGAAGGGAAAGAGAAAGAAGGAGAAGCTGTACCTTCAAGGGCCACAAGGCTGCTGCTGTTGTGTGTTCTACCATCTGTGCCACTGACACCCTGAGTACTTCACTCCACATTAAGGAAAAGCAGCAGTATCAAAAGCTGCCCCTGGCCACACCAGAATTCAATCCAGCCTGTGTTGGAGTGACCTGTTTTGTGATCTACTGCTATGACCTTGCTGCTGATTTATGGCTTCTTGTCTGAGACAGTGCAAGGAGTCATAAAAAGTTCTTGCTTTTTTTCTTTTTAATTCTATACTGCTACCATCAATAGCTCCTCTTTGGATGTCTCTGCAAGCCTGTGAAATAAAACTACTCCCAGGCATCTTGACCCTTCTATTATTTTATCTTCCACTATCTTTTTGTGCTATGTGGGAACCATAAAAGAGTAAAAAACTCAGCAAACTCTCCTACCAGTTCATAATGCACTCCAAGTACATTTTATAGCAAATTTAATGTTAATGAGCACCAATTACTCTTGGAAATCATCATAAAAGGCATAAAAAGGCTGAGACTGTATATTTGATATACTCTGGAGGCTATCTCCAAGATGGAAGTGCAATTTTGAGGAACATCCACAAATTCCCTCCATGGGAAGATGGTAATTTCTGAGTACATGGTGTGTTTGTGGTTAGGGCATGTATCACATTTATGGGCCAGACCAATATTCATCTTTGAGAGGATGGAATTTGCACCCTTCTATAACAATAAAAATCATTTTACTGAGAAGATATCTTCAAGATTGTTACTGTAAAATACTGTCATTAAATATATAGGAGATAATCAGCCTTTCTTCTCTATTTCTCAGTTGTGCAGACAAGGCTTCTTTCAGAAAAAAAAAAAAGAGTGGCATAAAGTGAATAAGCAAGGCAGAGAAATTATTCATAGTTTTGTAAAACAGCAAAACCACATCTGACTCCAGAAGGGTCAGAGTTCAAGTTTCCCTTTGAATATTCTTCCAGTCTCTAGCATATTTTCACAATCTCTTCTGTAATCTTGGTTCTTCCCTTAGCCTTACTATTCCTTTGTCAGCTATGTTTAGGCACTGGTCTACGTGGATATTTGTTCTCACATAGCACATCTGAGTTGCTTAATATAGTCATGGCTTATTGGGAAACAACTTGAGGATCACCAGGCTCCTCAGTCAGCTTTGTGCCTCAAGAAGAAGGAAAAAAAAAAAAACAAAACTCATCTGCACCTATAAAAACCCCCAAATTTCTGTGATCAGCAGAGTATAACCTTCTTTATCTATAGTTGTGGTTAAGTAACTGATAAATCCTACTGAACTGCAGGTGTGCTGGACAGGTGATGTCATGATATGAGGGGTCCAAAGAGCTTGTGGTCATCTTTATAGGTGTTCCCATTTCTTTCCCCCTCCTGCCATACTGGAAGTATTTCTTGGGTTTTTTTTTTAACAAATGCAATATGAAAATGCTGAAAAACCTAGCCAAGTACTTCCTAGGCATCTATCACAATGATTGGGCTTTATTTTCATGTCTGAAATTTCAGCCTGAACGGTGGCTTGAATCATTCATATACCAGTACTCTTAGAAGAAGTAAATTGTGTTCAGAAGTTTTTGCATCATGGTTGGAATTCCATTAGACTCTTTGAACTTGTGACTCCAAGAACTAAATTTGTAGGCTGTGCACGTCAACTAGTGATGCCTCTTCCTGTTTGTTTGTTTCAATGAAAGGTATTGCTCAGAATGAGAGGAATTAGGGGCTGAATTTCCATGCAAACTCATGTGGGCTCTTTGTATTGCCCTGAATCTCAGAAATAAAGGTAAATGGGTGGGTAAAGGCTATGCTGGCATGGTTGCAGCCTGGGAAGCCACAGCTGAGCTATTTTTGAACTGCTGATCCTGCTGGAGACACAGCAACAAGATTTAGTATGAGGGGGAATGGGTATTGCAGCCATCATCTTGGGTTGAATGTCAAGATAAAAAAATTCCCTTTCCTGTGCATATCTGGCTATCCTAATGCAATTACCTGCATAGCACTCCTGAAAGGTCAGTAGGTGCTATTAGTCTTGACACCAAACTGTCTGCTGGGACAACCTTTGCATGGAAAAATCTGTGCTTAATTCTGAGTGCCAGAAGCCTGGATAGATAATGTAACACTGATGGTAAGGATGAACCAGCTGGAGTGACTGCAGGGTGAGTGGCTTCCCTTGCCCCCATCACATTGTAATTCCCCATGAGTCTTTTGGAAAATATTAACAGTCACCTAAGCCACCCCAAAAATAACATTTGTTTCTCCTGCTGAAACTAGTGACATTTAATTATAGAGGAGACATGTAAATATCGTTGAAATATTTCCACCTCTGAAAAGCTCCTTTAATATCCACAGGTAGCTGCCAGATTTGTCAAATAATAAATCAAAGTCACTTCTCTCCAAATAGGAAAATGGCAACCAATAAATCTCTTGACAAACCATTACCAGGCACAAGTACATTGTATTTAGGAAGGGTTCCTTCAAACAGCACATGGCCAGCAAAATCCAGCCACGTGTTCTGCAAGAGGCTTACTTTGCAAATTTTGTACCAGAGCAAGTTTTCCTGCGGCTTTCCTGGTCCATCCTTCAAGCCACAGAGGGCATCTGTCAGGACAATGCAGTTCTTTCCACCACCCTGAGGAACTCTCAGCAGAGCATGACAAAACTCTGGGGTGTCAAAAACCTGCAGCCCTCTAACTAAGAATCTAGCCTATGAATATTTATGTTTGTTGTTACTAGTGATTATCGTTACAAATATTTTAATTGCATAAATTTGTGTTTTCATGGACTATATATAAAAGTAATTATATTACTAACTTTAAGGAATAACTTATTTATAATGCACAAGCTTAGTCACTTATGTTTCATTTTCATCTTAATTTTTCCTTCTATGAGATTCTATTCTGCAAAATGGGTTAGATTTCAATCGGTCTGGATTTGTCTCAAATCTAACCCTTCTTCATATACTTCACATCCATTGCTCACTCTAATGCCACAACCTTGGCAGGGATTGTATCATCAAGATAACAAGGTTCTGTCTGTCCCAACACAAATGCAGGCTAGGAAGGTAACATAATACCCAGGAAGTAAGAATTAATCTTTTTAATCCAAATATATTGCTGATAGCAGGGCTTTCTGTAGAATGCTCATAAGCACTGAGGCAAGTTGGATTCTTCAAGGTTTAGTGTCAGCCCTCTCACAGTCTCCTCTGTGCAGCTTTGGGAATATGTCATTCTTCAGGATCAGACATTTTTCAAGTTGTTTAAATAAAACTATTGGTATTTTCTTAGGTAGAGCTTTCAGTCAGTGATTACAGTTTGTAAAAAAAAAAAAAGCAAACCCAAAATTAATCTCATAAAAGAAAATGTTCCACCAACTTCAGAGAATGAATCTGCATTGATGCAATAAGCTTTGCTTTTCACACCCACAAAGAGGAAAACCATGTATTTATTAGATTTCACTGCCCTTATAATTCTTCTGTGAAAAGTCTTGCTTTCTCTTATATACAAGTTCCAGAAATGTTTTCCACTATGTGCTTGGTTTTTACTAGTTTAGTCCTTTCCTACTAACAAGATATGGAAATAGATTCTAGAAATCACTTGGGGGTCGGGGAAGTGTATGCTGGAATTAATATTGTCTATGACAAGGTATCCAGTGCATACCATCTATGAAAAAGCAGCAGCTTTTTGCCCTGGAGTTGAAACTAGATAATTAAAAGGAAACTGAACTTGATATTCTTCTGAAAAGTGCTGTTGAGATCCAGTTTCCAGTCATCTCTGCCTTTACACAACCACGCTCAGGAGGCTGCTTTGGCTGCAATGTAGCTTTAATTGATCACACCTCTCAGTTTTGCTTTCAGTGAGCAAATGCTCACATCAGTGAAACCACAACCAAGACTGGCTTTAGCTGACCATGTCACTATGAGATCCCATAGCAGGACTCCCAGATCTCATGGGCAGGTTTCAGCTTGCCAAAGTCAGTAGCCAGATTCTCAGAAGCTTTTGGCACTTTGGATATAAAACTGTTGAGTGCCTGAAAGGAGCAAAGAGCCTGTGAAAGTCTGGCTTCTGTTGGGCAGAGAGATTGAGCTGGAGAATGGCCCTTCCAGGCACAACTTGTTCTGCTGCTGCCAGCTCTGGGCATGTTCAGCAGGTAATCAGTGTGTTCTGGCACTGTGGCTGTCAAATCAGCACCTCTCCTGGGTTCTGAAGTGGCACACACACAAGCAGAACAACACAGGAAGAGATGCACACACAAAAACTTTTCTTGTCCCTGGCATGTTTTACCAACACTTCCAAATTGAAGAAAAATTGCTCTTCATTCTGCACAATCCCAACTCTGTCACCTCACAGCTTCCTGCTAAACTGCACAGCTCTCAGCACTAAGCAGTGTTTTTATCACCATTTGACAGTTGTGAGCTCATGGAGTTAAACACTCCTAACTTGGCTCTCAACTCCAGCTGCCCTCTGCACTTTGCCAAGGCTCCTGTAACAGTGCCAACACAATCAGCTTCTGCTGGGGACAGACAAGAACTGGTCTGCCTTTTCAGGAAGAACTTCTCTATCTGCAATGAAATACAGAATTTTGCCAAATATAGAGAGAAAGCTATACACACACACATATATTAGAAGGAAATTGTATCTGGCTTGAGAGCAATTCCTGGTTCTTGCACTTCCTGACTTCTATCATAGCTCCTCACACAACAGTTTTTGCTATTTACATTCCCATTTAATTGGGGCCAGGACACAACTGCTGAAATTACAGATAACTCCTATCTAAAACTGATTTAGGTTTAGAACTATTTAATAATTTCTTTAAAAATAATTTTACAATAATTTGATTTTCAGAAGACTATTCAGTGATAGACTGGAAGAGCACAGAATGAGAGTACATTGTCTATAGGACAGCCAGAAATCCTTTTTCTGAGAAAATAGGATAAAATAAGGTAACATTAAATAAACTTCTATGGATTAGCTGTGCTGAAGAGTCAGAAAATTAATGTCTGAGTTCTTGGCAGGCTGACCATCCAGAGCTAGAGACTGAGACTCAGTCCAGGACACAGAAGACAGACATATCTTTCTATTTCCCTCCATGGAAGAGCAATCAATAAAAATTATCAAATTTCTATCACAATCCTGGAAAGAGAGGATTGATAAAGAAAAATGACTGTGTGTCTGATCTAAAGCTAGTCTCAGTTACAAGAGTGTCAAAATTCATCAGCTTTGGTAGATCAGGCCTTCAAGGTTGTTTCACTGTTGTTTCAGATGTTGCCAGATAGCATAAGTACTAATAAATTCCCAGGGAAAAACCAGATTATATGGACAGTGTACCAGACCCTTGTGCATCCTGATCTGTCTCCCCTTAGAACATATAATTGGCTAAAAGTATTTTTGACTTCTCCTTGAGGCTGAACAAACATTTTTCATTTCATAGGTCATATCTGAGAGAACCTCCAGAGAATGTGTGATGCTGGCTTTACAGTCTTTTTAAAAAAGATTTTGCTCAAATAGAATAAATACAGACAAGACAGCAGCAACCCTCTGCATTGCCCTATAAATATTAAGTTCACAATGCAAAATGTGTCAATTAAGGGTGATCTGTGCTGTAGACCAATATACAATATAACAAACAATGGAATGAGATCAGTGCCATATTTTAAAACACAACATTCAAACAGTCATTATGCAGCAAAGCCTGATATTATTGCTGAACTTAAATTAATATAAAACCATGGTTAAGAGAAATATTATAGATTACATGGTTCTCCAGCCAGGACCATTTACATCTGCCTTGTTTTGTTTTTTTGTTGGTAATAAAAATCAATAAAAGAAATTAAGAAAATAATATATTCAGATGGGCAGATACTAAAATTTCATCTTTTTCTATTGCCATAGGAGAGCTTTTAAGAAACATTTTAGTACAATCCATGATAATTTTATACAGAGATTGATAGATAAATAAGTCATTTAATGTTAATTGTATCATCAAAATTGGCTTGCTGGCTCTTTTTTCTGCAGGGTTTGTTTTTTTTTTTTTAAATTCAGGACATAACCAGGTGTAAAAACCATATTTGGAAGAGAAAAATCTCAACATCTCTTCCAGTGAGATTAAATGAAAAGAATTGCAAGACTGTCTGCCAAAAAAAAAAAAAGTTTCAGATGTCCTTAGAAATACTGATATAAAACCTGAAAAGTTACATTGGCTCACTAGCTGGAACAATAGTGTTTTGAAAGTGGAAGTTGAAATTCAGAAATAGTTACAAGAAACACTTTAATTTGAAATATAAACTTAATATGAAATCTGAAACATATTTTCTTGAAGTCAGATTAACACACTGATAAAGAAAACCTGCTATGTCTTGACTGTTTATCTCTGAAATCCTTCTCTGAGGACTACATATTGTTTGAGATGACAAGCTTTTGCCAAATTAAATGTCTATCTCAATAAAAGAGAAACAAGACAAAAATCGGTGGCTGTTGTTTTTTAGACATCCAAACTCCACGTTCTGCAGGTTCTTTCTGACCTTTGATTTATGCTGTTACTTCTGGTTCAGGTGAAGGACTGAATAAGAGAATTTGGGTTTTTCTTCCCTTATAGAAGAAAGATTACAAGGTGCAAGAGTAATATTAAGGATTACATTAGAGTCCATGAGTGTTTTCTGGGGTTATAGTCACAGATTCTTCACAGGCAGAGTTGCTTAAAAGCAACCCTTTCACTCAGTCCCCTGGTTTTCCTTTGTCACTTGTCTAAATCTATCCTTCTGCTGCAGACATTGGCCACTGCCTGTACTGGAAGCTAAGCAAGCAAGGTGGTAAAAGTTTCAATATCCCTGGCTATTCACAAGGAGATACAATTTATTTTTGCTGTTCAAGCCAGCAGCCACTGGACTTCATTTCTGTACCTTGCCACTCTTCATGCACTCCTTTTGGACAAATTATTACCATATATTTTTGCCATTAGTTGTCCACTTTACAACTGGAAAATATATTGTGTATTTTGGACAAGCACTTGCAATTCTACTGAGTAAAAAATCAGAATAAGCTACCAAATAAAACAAATCGAAAACCCCAAAGCAACAGAAAACTCTCGTTAAGATGGTTTGCTGTGATTCATTATCTGATCTCTAAAATGTGAACTACAAGTCACAGGAAATAAATGTTACATGGCACCTTCAGTGCTCAGAGACAGAATTTCAGAAAGCTTGATTTACTGATGAGTAAAACAAAACTGAAAGATTTTAATCCCTGACTGAAAGAAATGCATAATTTTTAAGGGAAAAGGCTCTGCATCTATTAACAATCCCTGCTAGCATCTATGACTCAAGAGGAAGCATTTAATTTTTCCTTCTTTTCTGCTATTTTTCTTCTATTTTTGAATGATGTGGAGAGGGTGGAAGTTATTCCACTGAGCAAATTTCAGCCAATAAACTGACAGTGAAGTGAATGAGGCTCTCTACATGACAGCTCCTTCTCCCTGTGTAATCACCAGAGAAGTCTGTCCATAAATGACCCCTGGTTTCCATTTAAAAGCCTATCATCTCAGTAGGAAAAGTCTTCTGTAGTCTTCTGCCTTAGAGAGAAAAAGCTCTGCTAGCTGGCCTAAGGGCAATTTCTTCCTTCTGTTTACCCCTCTGAGAGGCAGCAGCCCAAATACATTACTGTCTAGAAAGTCCTTCTCATAAAATGGGCAGGGGGATGGGGAAGGAACAAAATAAAAAGAGATCTAGAGCTGAGGCAGAGAGAAAAATCAGGGTATTGTGTGATTTAGTGCAAGCAGCATGTGTGTCAAGAAGTGCATGATTAAGATTTAACCCAAGATCCACCCCATGACAACATCTATTTTTGTGGGGTCGTACCCATGCAACTTTCCCTGACAGTACAATTTACTTTCTGAAATCTCTTTGCCATTAGAGGCATTGCAGGACCCCATGGAAAGCTGGTGATCATCACCTTGCTAGTTTGCCTCTAACTTTTACTAATTCTTTCAAGCTAATGTAACCCATTAAAATAAAGCTCAGTCCCTGCCTGGATCAAACTTACAGCATGGGCTAGACCAGCATGTGCACTTGCTTGCAAGGCATTCTGCCCCCTGCACAAGAAAGGAAAGATTGACTTTTCTTCCCCTCTGAGGAAAATGACCCTTCACAACTGTGCACCCAGCATCCTCAACACCTCCACAGAGAGCAGCAATCATTTAGGACTCTTAATTAGTGTTTGTGACATAGACTCCATCATGAGGGATCACATTCCTTGCCGGGGCAATTCAGCAGAATAAAAGAAAATTCGGTTTTGTTTTCCTTTTGAGGTCCTAGTGACGATAAATCTTGAGCAGAAGAGTTCCTGAAGCCTGGGAAGGTTGCAGTGGCCATTTCCAAAGTTGTCTCCATCAGCAAGCTCCCACAGAGGGAATTGCCAACAGCAGGCTCACATTGCTGCTCCTCATTGACAGGACCATGGGGCTGCTGAATGCTTTTCCCTCTGGAAGAGCCCTCCTGTCACACACGGACACAATGCTGAGAGAACAAGATCTCATCCTGAAGGCAAGGACCCAAAGTGTCTCTTTCATGCCTTGAGGTGCCTGCCTGTATCTCTCTTCTCTCACCACACCTCTTCACAAGCTCACACAAAGCCTCTCATTGCCCTTCACTGCATCCCCTCCTTCTGGCCTCTTCATGGGGGGAACAGCTCAGAGTCTCCTACCCCGAGTATCTGGCCCTCCTCCAGCAGGCTTTACACCTCCACTAGCATGCCAGAAACAAACACCCCAAAACCCTAATGAAACTCCTTAAGTACCACACTCCACAGCAGGGCTGGAGTTGCATTTCTAGGAAGCTGCAGATTTCCTTAAAGAGGCCCATAAGCCTTGTTACCACCTGACATATCTCACCTGAAGAGAAATGATTTTGTAGAACTGCAACCTGGCTCATCACTAGCAAAAAAAATAACCCCAAGCAGTTAGAGACTCTGGGCTGCCTGAGCTGTTCTGAAAAAAATCAAGGTCAATATATTTCTAGATTCTTTTAGAACAATCGCCTTGAGCTGAACATCACTCACTCTCAGAAAAGGCTCAGTATGGAAACTGAGACTTGACAGTGTCTCAGCAAAGATGCACAGCTTGGTACAAGTCAGATAATTTGTAGTAATTGCAGGTGGCTCATGCAGAGCAGTGAGAAGAAGCCTCCCTTGAGTCAACTTGTGCTTAAGTTGGATTTCTTCCAAGAAGATTTTTGATTCAGAGCCAAAAAAGGAATTAAAAAAGCTTTTAATCACTCTAAGAATCCCATTTAATCAGACTATCATCTGAGTTTGTTTCTTTAGCACTGATAAATTAACCTAATCACAGTGTGATTTAGCTAAGAGTTTTGATACTGTAATATTACAAGTTTTTCTGTTAGTTGCCTGCATTTGTGTCTGTTACAAACTTTGCTTACAGAAAAAGTTTGATAAGAGAATTCTTAAAAGCAACTCCCTGACCAAATTAATGAATTCCCATGTTCAGACCCTGCTATTCTTATCTTCCAAAGGGGCATATTTAAATAATTACTATGAACTATCCTATGATACAGGTGGTTTTCTAATTATGCAAACTGAAACGAAGTAAAGAAATCCAGAAATTTTCTAAGTGGACTAGATATTTAAAGGGGAAAGGAAGGTAAGAATCTGAAGTAGCTTGGGCTGTGAGTTACATTACTTATGTTGCCATCATATTCTTCACTGTTCCCCCACCTCCCCAGGGAATTAACTCAAAAATTGGACTCTCAGCTTTTCATTTGGCTACTTTGAAATGCACGAGCCAATGAAAATCAGCCTACAGCTGAATTTGGAAAGAAACCACAATCAAAGGTAAGACAAACTGGTTAATGCAAAGTCAGATCTAACAATAGGATCAGAACAAGTTTAAACCCAGAGCCTGGTGGAGTCATGGCCAGAGAATTTTTCTGAAACCATATGGTATCTGCCATGAGACTGTCAAGAAATATTGTTCTTAGCCACCACGTAGCTGTCTGAGGGATGGCAGATGGGGGAATCAGTACATGTGCCAGCATGTCTAATTAGCTTAGAGGCTCTTAAAAAACAAAGAAATTAAATGCCATTCTGTCAATATCTGATCCAATGACCATGGAAGTGAAGGGGAGTTTCTCAACTGGTTTTAGCAGGTTCTAGCCTCAAACCCACAGTTTATGCAAGAAAGTACTTGGCTGCTGGCTTGTTGCAGAGTTGTTTGCAGGACACAGGGAAGAGAAATAAATGGATCAAAAGCAAGATGGAAATTAGGCTACTTCTGAGCATTACTATAGCTTCACAGTAAATCCCTGAGCATTTAATGTGGACATTGCACCCTAAATCCAGATTTGGAACATTTTAGTGTGTGCTTATATCAAAAGAAAAACACCCTGAAGGCTGGTTCCCTTTTATTTTTCTTCCTCTCAGAAAAGATTTCTTTTTTTCTCCCAATTCATGCTCTGCTGCTTTTCTGTTCCCATGATGTTTTCTCATCTCCATCCCATGCTCTTGCACACTGACATGCTGCAAAGCATCAGTGCCAGGGATCCCACTTCCCCAAGGGTGGATTGTTGTCACATCAGCTGCCTGGCTGGGTCCAGCTGCCGTAACTCATCCCACGCCAAATTTCCCTGCTGTAGGAAAAACAAGGCTTACAGCAGAGGGACAGTCACCCACCCACTGTGGGGGCTCCAAAACCTTCAAGTGCAGAGTTTCTTCTGCAAAAGGGAATCTCTTGCTGTGCTGATTCATGGCACAGCAGAAGGATTCAGGCCAGCTGGACAAAGAGATAATTTTCCTTTGCTTTGGGAAGGAGCTGGCAGACTGTGCAGGAAACCTCTGCTCCAGAGCAGCACTGACCTTGCTAATGGTGCCTGCTCATGCTGGGCTGGGAGATCCTCTCATTTTATTTATCTGCCAAGGGGAGCCAAGCTGATACCTGCTGCCCAGACTGCCCTCACACAAGGAAGTGTGACAGTCACATGTTCAGCTCTGCCAGCCTGTACTCAGGCTAATCCATGGACAGGAGTCATGACTGATCATTGACTTGTGCTTGGATTACACATTTCTCAAACAAACCTCACGGGGTGGCTGAGGAGAAGAAGCATTGCCATTCCTACCTCATCCACATGAAGATACAGGGCTGATGGCAGCAGTCAGATAAGGCAAAATAGAGTTCAGCACAAGACTTCTAATCCAGTCCTAAACATTATCATTCTGCATCTTGGGGCATCTTACTCTGCTTGGGGTAGCTTTGAAAATAAAATTAGGTCCTGTGGCTGTGAGCCAGCCAGGTTTAGAGAGGCATAGTTTGAATAATTACACTTTTTCCCCTGCTGTGTGCTTGGGCATATCCTAGTGTTAGATAAGGGAGGAACATTTCCAGCAAAGCAGCCTGCTTGTGTTCCATCTCCCCTCTGAGGTTTGAAGTCTGTTCAAGACTGATTTTGGTCTTGCCTTGTGCAGTGCAAATCAAGGTCTGGACAATGTGGTCAGAATCTATCACTCAGGGAGAAACAAAGGTGTCATTCAGACTCTGAAAATATTTTTTATGTTTTTATGAAGACAGAAAAAAACCCCACCTAATAGAGCAGAGGATTTTCTCACAAATTGCTGGTCATTCTTATGACAGGCACACAAGTAAGTTTGTAAAGGTTTAATCACAATTCCTACTCAAGAATGTGGTCAGGAACTCTGTCCAGGTGGACAAATAGTTTTTGTGATTTTTTTTTCCTAAGGAAAAAAATTTTGCTTTGGTGGACATTATTTCCATAGCACACAGATACATTCACACATATCTGGACTGGAACAATACAGGGCATTATATAGCTCTTCCCCTAATCCCCTTGCTCCAGCTCATTAGTTTCTGTTTTAGAATTATTGCCTAGTAGGAAGTTAGATCTTTAAACGCTGAGTTTTGAATTGAAATCTTACTGAATGCTGGTTTTGGCTTCAGTTTCACTTAAGGGCTTTGCCTTGCAAAAAAATGGATAGCTCTACAAAGAGCTCTCCTCTGTTCTTGTATTTAAGTCTTTATAGTAACTCTTGCAGGAAGCTTTCTAAACAATAATAACAACTAAAATTCAGTACTAATCGTACATGAGTTGATACAAGATAATTTTGTATTTTGATATGTTTCATGAGGAACTGTAGTCAAAACTAAAGATCTTTCTTTCACTCCTCATATAAATAAACACAGCCAACTAAACACATTCCCCAGTGTAACCAACATCTAAACTTTGAGACAGAATTTCTCCTTTTTTCTGACTTGATATTCAAAATTGTGTAGTGTAAGTTTTAAAAAAGACTTTGTATGAAAAACATACATAATTTCCCAATAATGATTTAAGTTCATTTTAAATTGACTTGCTGGTTTTGCTCAACATTTTCTACTCCACAATTTTAACCACATTCATAATCCACTCAGCATATGGCAAAATCTAAGAAAATTCAGTCAGAGAACCATTAGAGTAAGTGGAATGAGACACATTGCCCATTTAGCCTTATGTATTACTTGCAGGAATTGCTTTTGCTTCCAGGGAAAGAAGTTTTACTTAGCATGTAGATCTTCAATTATTAAGTGTAATGACTCAGAAGAAAATGTTGTTATATTCTGTCCCCTGGAGACAAGTAACTTATGACTACAAGCACAATGGTAAATATCCCAAAGCTTGAATTCTGGATAACAGTATTATTTCTACAACTCTGCAAGTCAATACAGAATTCCTACTTGTTTAGCAAAGCCCAGTTCTGTGTGCATTGAGATGTGAAGAGATTGGCAAATACAGCCAAGGGAAAAAAAATATATCAAATTATGGAAGCACCTCACTACAGGACTGAGAAGAAACACTTCTTTTCCTTTAGTTATTAGTTTGAAGGCAGGTCAGTCCTCACCAACAGACATAATCCAAAGGTTGGTATTGAAGCATTTGACTCAGGTGGGATGTAGTATTCCAAGGGATTTTGTCAGTTATGGGGTTGAGTCCCTGCATTTTTTACAGCCATGTTTGAGATCAGACCCTGTAGGTGCAGAGAAAGCCCAGTCTAGAGAGCACTACAGACCACCAAGTCTCCTAAGAACCCTTCTGAACAACTGAAATATGATTGAACTCTACAGCAGATGGGAAGATCAGTTTCTCACTTGAAACAAAAAGTACCTGTAAGCTTGAGGTTGACTTCATCAACACTTGTATTAAATTTTATGCTTAATTTTCCCCAAAGTAAGTGGATGACAAACTGTCCAAAAAAAACCCTGCCATCTATAATAGAAGCTGCCCTGCCCATAAAGAAACCCCCAAAACTATGAAAAACAAAACCAGAAAAGTTTTATCACTGTATTCTTAAATTTTTGGTAATGCAGTGTGAAGTTATCTCTGCATAATTAGTAGCTTCCTTTAGCTAATTTTCTTCATCTTGACCTTTGAAAGTATTTGTTATACAGGGAATAATAGTCTTGCATTTCAGATAATTCACTACAAGCTCTCTGATAACACAATGAAGCTGTTAATAAATCTGTTTAATATCAAAAAGAAGAAACAATATTTTACTATTAGAAGGTTCTGTGAGAGCCAGCAAAGAAGATAACTTATCTGTTTTATAGGAAGACTTCAGATCTTAAAAATACTAAATATCAGCTCCAGGTGCATCACTCAGTTCCTTTGGCAGCGAAACAGTGATCACTCATCCATAAAAGAAAATGAATTATGGAAGTGATCAATGCAATGCAGTCCTGATGTGGCAAGGGTCCAGATCAAGCTCTGTATACAAAGATCCATGAGGTCACCAGTGCTCAGCAGTGGGGCATGGGGGAAATTTTCGATAATTTCACTCATAAAGCACTCTGGAAATAAACTTATTGCATATCAGGAATGTTATATATCTTTCATGCGACTTTGAAAATACTGGTTTGTTATGAAATTTCTGTTTACTATTCAACAAACAAACAGCATCTGACTACATCAGAACCAAGAGCAAATACACAATAAATCACAGCAGCAGTCAGGACAAGAGAATGGTTGAGGAAAGATGACATCTGTGCTGCAAAGGGACATATTTCCAGATGCCATCTCCTCAGGAGATGTTCTGGAACAGCATGAAGTGAATGATGAAAGGCATCAATGCTTCTCAACTTGGGTTGATAATGGACAGAACTATTTCAGAAAGGGCTGTAAGGTTTGGAGAGGTAGTGGAAATGACACCATGCTCTGAGATTTCCTAGAAGCAAAAGTACAGGGAGCAGGGCTGCCAAAGCAGTGCACTAAGCCTCACTACAGGTTCTGCAGGTCCACAACCTACAACTCTTCCAAAGTGTTGATTCTGAGCTACAGCAACACTTAAAGCTAGAGACTTCAGTGATTGTAACCCAAGCATATCACTACAGATACAGGTATGCAAACACATCTCTTTAGGGAGCTATATATGAAGACACATCCACATCTGCCATAAAAATAAAGTGGAAGCATCCCACTACTGACTTAGAGATGAGGGCCAGGCAGAGGTTAGAAGATCTGCACAGACATAGGAATTACAGGTCTCCAACACAGGGAGGATACTCTGTTTTACCCTAAACATAAAAGGCTAACTGAGAGGCCAAAGAATGTCCTTTGGGACATACTGAGAGGTAGATATGTTGACCACATGGTGTTGCTAAAAGAAAAATTGGAGACTGAACAGTTACTTCTGATGTGATTAGAATAAAAATAACTGAAAAGGACTGATGACCCTGAATCTGATCTAGCTTGGTAAAGCACATAAAGATTCTTAGAAATCACAGAATACCCTGAGTTGGAAGGGACCCATAAGGGTCATAGAGCTCAATTGCCAGCCCTGCACAGGACTCACACCCAGATTCACACCATGTGCCTGAGAGCATTGTCCAAACACTCCTGGAGCTCTATCAGGCTGGTGCTGTGACCACTGCCCTGGGGGTGCCCAACCACCCTCTGGGGGAAAAGACCTTTCTCTGTTATCCAACCTAAACCTCCCTGACACAGCTTCATGTCCTCTCACTAGACACCAGAGGGATCAGTGTCTGACACTCCCCATCATGAAGAAGCTATAGGGTGCTATGAAGTCTCATCCCAGTCTCTAGTTTAGGCTGAACAAGCCAAGTGACCTCAGTTGTTTCCTGTATGGTTTCTTCTCCAACCCCTTCATCACCTCCATAACTCTTCTTTGGATGATAACAACTTGATATCTTTCATATATTATGGTGCCCAAAATTTGCCATAGCCAAATGCTCCATCACACTCTGAAGAAATACTGTTATCTATGTCCTTTGTCCTAGAAATAAAAACCAAGCCCAAACCAACAATAATATTAAAGGCCTGGATACCACCATGGAGATCTGAACAACAGAAAACCATCTTTGCTTAGATGCAAATGATGTATTAGATAATAGTAGGAGGGAAAACAGTAGGGGCATTGCAAAGCTTGGAAATAAAATTCATCAAAAGAGTATTTCTAGTCCTTCCCATTTTTTAGAGAAATAAATGCTTTCTTAATCATGTACATTGTGGTGCAGCAGAAGTTGCCTTACAATGCAGGAAATATTCTTCAAGGAAAAAATGGATTCAAAAGAACAAGGAATGAAGAAAAAGCCAACAACAAAAACCAAAACAAACCCTGAATAGAGCCTTAATTATACATGTTGAATAAGATGTTCCCTGGCTGCTTTTGTTTAACATAATTTTAAGGCAAAGTCCTTTAAGCACTGTGGAGAGAATGTAGATGATAAATCAGGCTGCTCATTAACTGCTGTAATTCTGAAATATTTTGCATTTCCTGTTCAGGTCCCGATTTAAGCCTTTTTTGTGTATGTGTTAGTGATTAACCTCTGCAGGGAAAATGGAGGGGGCTAAATGGATAAACCCAATTAAATATGACAAAAACATTTATCAGCCTAACAGTACATCTTTTCTCTCACTTTCCTAGGGCAGTACATAGTTGATCTCTGCAGGAAGGAGTACTCCAGAAAATCACCCGGGCATCAGCAGTTTTGATTATGAGAAAGATGAGTGCAGCTGAGCAAAGAGGTTGCCTGCTGTCTCTACAGACAGACTGCAAGGGCCTGACAGTGTTCTGAAGGCTGTATTAAAAGCACCACTATGGCCACATCTCTGTGGAACATCCCATTACTTGGACAAAGTACATGATATTTTGAGGGAAAATGTTTTTTGACACTGTGTGTGAACACAGCTTCTGGCCATGGAAATAAGGCATTATTTTCCGCTCAAAATCCCCACTCCCTTAACCCCAACACTATTTCCTGCACAGACACATCTGATCCTGTTTGACAGCAAGGGGACTTGCAATAGTCGAGCTTTTGAGATCTATTTTAGTTCTACTTTTCCAGTTTTTGCCTGGGAGAGAAGATCAGGATGTAAGTTAGCTCATCAGTATGAAATTCAAATAATTCTCTGGTGTTCATCACAAATCCCCTGGAAATGAAAAGCCAAACAGACTCTTGACATTTATGGAGATCTCTTCCTGCCTAATTGCAATGAAAAGATATTTGTATGAATTGAATTTCTTTCTGGTTTAAATCTCTCTTGGATTCATATTCAGGGGGTTTTATGTTAGATCATAATATCTAAAAAAAAAAAAAACAACTTGTGACAGTGTTTGATTTTTATCATCTGTTCTTATTACATGATTGCCATGTTCCTTTTATATACTTCACCTCCCTGAGCTCATTCAAGGGCACTGGGCAGACCCCAATCTAAGCATAGAAGTGATGTTTATGGCTACACACAGATTAAAGCTAAATGTCAAAGTACAGAAGGAACCATTGTAAAGGGTAAGTATTAAAAAGAAATAACCCAGCCAAAAAAGTGCAGGTGAACAATTTGACTGAAATTCCCTTCGTATGAAAGTGTAGACTTTTGCCCTTTGCTCTGTGTGAGAGTGGGTGGTAAGAAATAAATCAGAAAATACTTGAGAGAAAAAAAAAAAAGAGAGATTCCTCCATTTTATTGTAACTAGCATATTCTCCTATCTTAAATCTAGCTCAATGTTCTTTCCACTCAGTTACCAGTGAATATAGCCAGCAAGAAGCTATTTCGATGTGTATCGCAGAAAATATAAATAAGAAAATAATTGTTTTTTTCCAGACAACAACACTTTAAGTGATATTTTGTGGGACAGTCTGAATCTGGGCACAGAAAAAACAGAAGATAGGATTCTAATGAGGATTCATTCACTTTCTGGTAAAGAGAAGCAGAGAAAAACCAACCAAGGGAGCTAAGAAAATGGTAAATGGCTCAAAAGAAATGGGCAGGAAGTAGAGCAAGAGAGGGATGCAGACAGAGCAGAGAAGTGCTTCTCTAATAATCAAACCATAAACAGAAGGTGTAACCTGCATCAAATGAAACCAAAGTTTTCAATTACTTCTTAGACTTATTGATTGAAGAATGCTGGGACAGCCTGCTATTCCTCAAACATCCCCAAACATCTCCCAGTATAATTCTCCCACTGAAGAGAAACTTTTCAGAAGTTAAGTCCTAGCCACATCTTTTCCCCAGCATGAGCCATACAGCTCCTCCACAGGAACTGCAAGAGCAGGTAAAGAGTCTCCAGCCAGCACCTAAAGAGCCAAGGAAAGTGGCTGAGAGCTCCAACAGGACTCTGCTCTCTGACTCTGCTAAACACCTGCTCTCAGCACACCAGACAAGGGAACCCTGCTGTCAATAAACTTGCCTGGCTTCAAGGAAAGTCTATTCACTGCACTGGAATAGGATTTCCTTGATATTTCCAGCCACTAACTTTTTCTCCTTATCTTATTTTTCCTCATCTGGAAGAGTGAGTCAGTAATTTAACTTTCATTTATTTTGCTTATTAAAAATCCAAGCCAAGCATTCTTTCCTACACTGCGCTTAATTCAAACCATGTAAAATTCAGAACATGTTTTTTTCTGAACTTTGAGGCAAGTTTCAGCTTTTCACTATGGACATAAGGGCTGAGAACTTGATGGAGTTTTTAATGAAAGATAGGGTTCTTAGGGTCACCTCTCTAAAGAGGCAGCCAGTATTACATTGCCAATAATAAACCCACAACAATTTTTCTGTGTTTACAAAAGTGTGGATTTCATCCACTTTAAAGCTTGTAGATGCTATTTCAAAGTCACTAGAAAACTCTAAACTTCAGATTTTCAAAGGGTTGCTCCTGAACCTCTGCTTCTCCCTCTACTTATCTCACCATCACTACTACTAGAACATCATGCACAAAGCTAAGATTCAAACACAAAAACAGTGCTTTGAACCAAAAGATTCTCAAGTAGTAACATTCTTGTTATTTATTGTATCTACAAACCTCTACCCAAGAGAAATGTTTCCCCTCTGCCTTCTGGTGTTCAATGGAAAACATTCAAGTAGAATTAAGCCCCCCGAGATCTTGAACACACGATAGGATGAACTTGCTGTGACTGCTATGAAAAACACAAACAGTGGGATTAGATTCATTTACCTCAAGGCAAAGGAGAGAGAGGTCATTCCAGATTTATCAGGATGCAAAAATACAGAAAAACAGGTTCTCTAAAAGTTACTGAAATGCTCTGAAAAGGATTTTTTGTTATCAAGAAATCGCACTACACTTACTGGAGGGATTTATCATGTGTTCAGATCCATTCCACACAACAAATCTTCCAGATCAGCTGGTCAAGATGAAAGTTGAGATGAATACAGAGGGGTAAAGGGTAAATATTCTGATTAGTTGTATTCAGAATTAACCTAACTGGACAATTTTTCTTACCCTAAATTCTAGTAGAGGTCACAGCTATTTCCAGGCAAACAGACTTGGTTTTAACCTGGTGCACCTCTGAATTCTGAGAGCTGTAAAACCACGCCATTAAACACCACAGCCAGATTTAATGACAATAGAAGACACTTGGTGGAAAGCTCTGTGCTGCTGCAGCCATTGGAGAGAAATTGAGATTTCTAGAGAGCATTGCTTTTTATGTCAATCCAGTAAAAATTTAAATGATCATTTCGAGGTTCCTACTTAGTTCCATCTTTACTTCAGAGGCACGAACAGTTACAACCTGATTTCCAAGTGCAACATTTAAACTGAACTGGGCCCTAAATTCTTTAGTCTCCCTGACTCATCTTCTAGGTAACTTCTCACTGAATTTTTCCACAGAGGTGCCTGGAACCATAATAATGTTTTCTATAGTACATGAAAAATTAAAAAGTAATATATTGTCTGACTCCAGCAGCATTTCCTTTCAGCACTCAATATATTTTTTAAAAATGTTTTGTAGTACCAGGGATTATGACACAGGAATCCTTCCAGGTAATAAATTGCAGATGTTTATTTGCTATGCATGAATGTAGAAAACACAACTTCATATTATTGGTTTGAACCACAGAGTTAGAATTCCTTTTCTTAAGCAAATACTCTAACCCTGAAGTTACTTGCTTTCCAAGTGAGTTGGGGATATTCTGCCTGAAGAGACAGTTCGAGGAGAAATTAAAGGTTTTTCAGTATCTAAAGGGGCTACATGAGATGGAGAGGGTCTTTTTTAAAGGACATGGGCTGACAGGAAAAGGGTAATGTCTGAGAGTAGGTTTAGATTAGCTATTAGGAAGAACTGCTTCACTATGATTATGGTAAGGCACTGGCACAGGTTGCCCAGAGAAGCTGTGGATGCCCCATTCCTACAAGTGTTCAAGGACAGGTTGGATAAGACTCTGAGCATCCTGGCCTAGTGGGAAGTGTCCCTGCCCATGGCAGGGGAGCTGGAACAAGATGAACTTTAAGGTCCCTTCTAATCCAAACCATTCTATGACTGTATGATCTCTTGTGTTTGAGTGAGAAACTCCATCCAAGGTCAAGTTGGGAAAAACCCAAAACCAACACAAAACATTTTCTTACAAAACCCTCAGAACACCAAGACATTCCTAACCAATTCCAGCTTTAATGGCATCTCTTGACCTTTTGTGTCAATTGACTGGCTCCATTGTGACTTTAGCTGTGTGAAAGGTTTTTAGGATTCAGATAGGTCAAATCAGCTCAGAATGCTCCATGTGGAGAAGAAACTTAGAATAGCACAGAGGCATTCCTGCAAAATTAATCACTGATCCTTCTGCACATATCCCCCACCAAAACCACTAGTTTTAATAATGACTTTTGGTGGGAAAGATATTTCTCTCTTTATGTCCAGAGTTAACTCATTTCACAAATAGTAACAAATAATAGCACTTGATGTTCAACTCAGCACTAGAGCAAGGAACTTCCCCTTTTTATCCACAAAATAGACAGGAATTCACAGTCAATGTTATAACTTCTCATATATTACAAGTTACAGATTTATGAATGAAGACAGTTTGGATAAGCTGAATAATAACCTTTGCAGGATACAGCAGAATAAATTTACAACACAACTGCCACTTTTACGGGTGAGCTGTCTCTTTTTATGATGGAAGATAGGGTGCACTCAGACAGTGCACATGTTAAGGTATCTTTTTTAATGGAGTGTCCTAATAATAAAAAAAGGTAAATCTGCCTGTAAAGTTGTCATTTGAAATGCTATTACTTTAGAGGGTGCAGTGCAGAGGGAAGAAGTCCCTCCACCATTGAGCTGTTTCAAAACTTCTGTGAAAATAATTATTGGGGTTCTTTTTGTTTGTTACCAATCTGTCACTGTTGCTAGCCTTTTCCTCCCTCCCAGCCTGCACCATTCAACACTAAATCTTTCTCCAAAGGGATCTGCAGAACCAAACTCACTCTCTGCTGCTCTTATTTTGAGAAACAAAAAAATACCATCTCACGTGCCCAAAATGCTTCATTACAGGCAGATGTATCTGCCAAAAAAGCCTTTCAAACTACACGCCTCCGAGTCTACAGCTGACTAGAAAAAATAATAAAGAGCCCAGTTTTATTCTCTAATTGTTTTTGTCTAGAAATATACATTTAAGTTCATACACTTACTGCTTTGAATTTTTTCTGTAGAAGCATCACACATGGATGTAAGGAAGAAAGGAATTTGGTTTCTATTTCAACTGGAGTTTCATTCCACAGAGTGGTGTCAGAAGCTGACGTTGAAGTCCAGAACCACTGTTATTCCTAAGCTTACCCATTCTTTATAAATGGTTTGAAGTAAAATTACATGGTTTTATTCCTGTATTAGTTTAAAGATTGATGTATCAAAATATTTGCATTACTTTTTTTATAGATATAGCAATAAGAACTGGTCTAAAAATAATAGGTCCTATGACATTTTTGTATTAGACCGTTTTAATAATTAAGATGCTCTGCTTCTTGCATTGCTAAAATGATACAAAAATAATAACCCTCACCCCCAACTGTTTGCCAAGTTTTAATTACAAGATTATAGGACTGGAATTCTTCATTTTATTTGCTGCTAGATATAGCAAGTAAGTGTCTATCTCAGCTTCCTTTCCCAAGCTCTGTCCTGCTATGTAACACGCTGTCCCGTGATTGCTTCTTTTTAATGCCAACAGTCAGGAATGTATGAAAACCAAGAACTATGGAAGGTTTTGTGCTGGCTTCAGAAGGAAAGCATGCAAATGGATAACTGGACACCAAAATTAAAGACAAGCACGACTCCCAAATCTAGGGGTTTTTTGTTTGTTTTAGAAAATACTAAAAGGAAGATTGCCTCCAAGACACTGATTGAGTCTCGTTTGCATGAGGCAGGATTCATTATCTAGCACAGCTTTTGAACACATAGTTTTCACTTCAGGCAACCAGTCACAAGCCAGTTTAAAACCAGCAACACTCTGCCTACAAAGAAGCACCCATAGGCTTCTTTAGGTTGTAGATTGATATTGCTGTCATTCAAAAGACACAAGATTAAACCTTTTCCTAAACATCCAGTAAACCACAAGAAGTATTGAGAAAAAATTTCTATTAAACAATTGATTTCATAGTGCATTATAGAACCTCTTCATAGCACTTACCTCTGCTTGCTGAACCAGAGATTATTGTTGCTCAGACTGCTCCACCACAAGAAATTAATCTCCATATACTAACCATAATACCTAAACACAACAGCTCACACCTAAAATTACAGTTCCTACAAGATTTTTATACTGGTTCAATTCTGTGCTGGTGGTTGCAGGGAGCAGCGATTTGATTTGGGATTAAATTCACCTGAGGGATTGGAGATGAAATTCACCTGTAGCAGAAAAATATTCTTTGTAAGATTTAACAATTCCTAAGCAGCATTTTAAGTGGGTCACAATTTTTTTGAATCAAAAGAAACAGAAGGATAAAATTCAAAGATGACAAATAGTCGATGCAGTCACAAGCAGTTTAAAAGTGAAAAATAAATGGTTAATACAGTCTGCTCATCTAGGTTGTACAGTGATAGGAAAAATCTGAAGGATGAGATAGAGATCTTACAGTAAAACATTTGGGACAAGCCTTTGTATTCATCTGTATAAGACATAGTATTCCATAATGATAAAAACGTAGAACAGGACCTTTTCTTTCTCATTTAATCCCATATGGACTCAGATAACAAAAAAAAAGATCAAACCGTTTCAGCAGAGTGTTCCTTCCTACTATCAAAAGAAAATGTTGGCTTGGCTTTATTTTCTAAGCAGCTTGGCAATGTCTATTCATATTTCAAAACTGTTGGTGATCTCTGTTCTTGTAAGTCCAAGGTATCTGACTTGTCACAGTTGTATGCATTTTCCTGGAAATGATGGGAGACCATCACCAGTTCAGGAATGTCTTGGGAAATCCACAAATGTTCTGCAAACATTTGATGGGTGAGTGGCAATATTGAAGGAGGCTATACTTGGTTACTCAAACATTTTAACAGGAAACAGATTCTCCAAACAGCAATGAAGGTTGTTGAATAAGAAGGAAGATTGCAAAATTTGCCAGGTTGGCTCCTCCACTGGACACCAGGTCAGTGCTCACAACTGCCTGTAAAGAGAAACTGCTTCATCACAAAATAATATTGGTACCATGACCCCAGATCATTCTCTTTAATAGATTTAGCCATGTTTCCCGAAGCCTTCATAAAATTCTAGCCACCAGTCAGGAGAAAAATCTGTTGTAGCAAGGGATGTGGGAAACATCTCTGTTGTTACATTCTGTTGGCTCTGAAGCTGGAAAGTTTAACAACTGTATCAAAAGTCTTTAACCATCCTTAGGTTAGGTTGAGTCAAGTTTATCTCCTTATTACTGAAATTCAAGAAATCAAAGAAAATATTGAATAAGTAAGCAGATGGTTTCAGTTATCCTCCTTCCTGAAAAGGAAGTTGCTCAGACGACAAAATGAGGTGAAATAAATAGAAAGTACATTTTGAACATACAACCCTTCCTGTGAATCCTTTATGGGAAATGTATTTTTTTCCATACAGAATTTGCTTACAAAGTAAAAGTCTTGTTTATAGATTGTGAAATATTTATGCAAACATAATAACTTCAGTTACATTTTCAGACTTTTGATCCATTTACGACATGGGAAAAAGAGTGTGTGAAAGGTTTTGAGTAGTCTTAGAAACCTCTTAATTCTTGGAGCACAGAAAAACATTAGCACTGGGTTTTTGTTGTTTTATTGTTTTTTTGGGGTTTTTTTATTATTAACTCTGCATTAAACCCCAGGAGTAGCATATTTCTATGATTTTTGCAGAAGACAAATGACAATATTGATTTCTAATCACCATTCTATTATTATGCATATATTACACATTAACACTTCCATTATTCTAATTCAATACTCTGCAACCTGTAAATATCCTCTGAACCTGCACAAATCCCACTGCAGACAGTGCAATAAATAAATAAATAAATAAACAAAATAGAGTCTACTTATTTCACAGGGCTTTGGAACAGCATTCCCTAAAGACATTCAGGCTTACATGCTACCCGTTGCTAGACCTGCTCTTTTCCTGCATCTTCTCAAATGCAGCAATTGAGCTGGAAAGATTCTATAAATCATGTAATTGAGAAAACAATGCACATAAAAGGAATTATAGCAAAGTCATTTTTATTTTGTTATACCCTGGGCCAGTGCCTGGGATGGACTGCACTCAGAGCTCCCAAGGTGATCATTATGGTTCAAGAAAGGTTTGGGGAAAATCATACTACAGACAGTAAGCAAGTATTGAGTAGAGCCATTGAAATTGTTTATGTTTCAACCACAATAGAATGTCACTAAGGAGACAGAAATTGCTACCTGAACTCATGACCAGAATTCAGAATTACCAGTGGTTTCTCTTCAATACAATCAGTATGTACCTGAAGACAATCCACTGACTTCTAGAGAGTCACCCAAATTATAGTGGCTTCTTGAAGGACTATTGTTAAATGCTATTTAACTATTCACCTTTTGGATCAGCTTTTTATTGCAGTGGAATTGCTACACATTCACCTCACCCTGGTAAATCCAACATTTAGTTGAAGCTACACAGTTTTTGATAACGGCTTTTCATATTATTACTGTGAGTCAAGACTTACTTTAGTCCATAATCTAAAATTTTTCTTTTGACATGAGAAATCAGCGTTTGTTTTCACTACTTATTGTCAGATTAAAGATAAAAAGAATACAGGGGTCTGTATGTCTGCTTCATTAGGGATGTGTATCTCCCAGTGAATGGATTACTAATTAAAAAACTCTGATTTTCTACATTCTAAGTTCTCTTCTGCTGTTTTTCTGAGTTTTTCCTTTATAGCAGAAGAAATGGTGCTGATGAAATTTGGGTTGCTGTTTTTGACTGAGCTTGCAAATTGTATGGGAAGTAAGCTATTTTGGCAGCTCACTTCCTCTGCTACACTGGGAACACACAGGCTAAAAGGGTTCAAAAGTAATTCAGTGACATAAAGAGTAATGTGTGAGCCTTGCTTTCATAAGGAGCAGTGGTAGAAATAAGCTTGAACTGGAACCTTTCTCTGTGATCACCAAAATGGGAACTGGCTGCATCCATCATTTGGCAAAGTGATATGAAAACTGCAGAATTCACTGTTCCTGTACCACAGTGGTCTTCCAGTGACAACTTGTTCTTCCCATTGGAACCACCCCATACAGCTTAATATTCCAGAGAGAGGAATGCGTGGATAAATTCTGTGTGTGTGCCTTTCTGGAGTTCTGGCTAATACTGATTATCACTAGTAATTGCTAATACCATCAGTATTAGTAATTACTTCTAATTAGTTAGTGAAGCCTAACACAGCAGTGGCACTGTTCTCTGCACTGCAGTGAAATATCGGGAGAATTGTCAAAGCCTGACAAAGGGAATGGAGTTCCCTGTCTCCTGGGGAACCAGCAGTGATGAGAGACACTTGTCTGAAAGAGTGGTTAGTCGAGCCAGGGCACCGTGCAAATTCTGTTTGCTGATTCTGTTGGCCATGACTGAAATTTTTCCTGCTAGTAACAGGCTGGTAGGAATTAATAAATCCAGAGTTTTCTACAGAGAAATAAAGAGGAAAGAAACCCTAAAAAAAAACCTAATAAAACCCCCTCTTTAAACTGCCTCCATGGTCAGGCATGTACTACCTTTACACTTCATTAGGAATGCTGATATTCCATCAATGAGAAATCAGATGCAACAGGAGAGCCCACTATACAAACATAACCTATGTCTAAATAAATGTTGCTGCTCTCTTTCCCTCCTGCTTTCTTGTTTTTTTTTATAGTGCTTAGAAATGATTGCTGCTCATAGGAAAAGTGTGAGTGGTTTTGTTTACCCTACTTGTTACATGAGAACAATTTGCAGGCTGTCATTCCATTATTAAATTTGAAAACAAAGCAAACACCAGATCACTACAAGACTGGATTACATGAAAATAAGCCCATTTCTGCCTTACCTGCTTTGGCGAAATTTTGTATGAGTGATGAGTGATGGTAAGTAAAGCTTCTATCATCAAGTACCAAAATCATTAAACTAATCCTCATTGTCAACAAGATCTGCTTTCAAAGTTAAATCTACCTTATCTATCTTCCAAAAATTACTAGGAAATCTATGATTCAACAATGAACTCTTAATTGCTTCCTCTTTATGTTGATCTGTTTTCCTGGAAATACAATTAATTCTCTATGCTGAGCCTTTAAGAATGAAACAAATTGTAGCCCCTGCTCACTTTGGCAATGCAATCACTTTTAATCAGTGCATAATTAGGATTTAAACAGTATCAACCTGTCCCGGTTGCAAGAAGGTAGCTGCACTTAAACTTCAATTACTCCTAAATTTAAAAATCAATTGCAAATAAAATGTCCTGCTGCTGATGCTAAAGAGATTAGAAAGACCAGAATACATTCACACAAGAAGCCAGTCATGTCAACACAATTGCAACAAGCAGCTGCCATAATGTAGGTAATTCTGCTGTAATGCAATATTAAGGCCTTTATCTAATCAAAGGCTGTGTGCTAAGACTGTCAAAAAATATAAGATGCCTCAAAAGGCAGAATACTATTGTTTTCTGTATGGCTTTATCTAGTGCAGGATAAATGAGCTATTTTGCTATTAAAAAATGTTTTTTTGAGATGGATGCTTTCTGTGATGGCAGTTTAAAGGGTTTTTTTAATTGTTGCAATGTTTTCATTCCTCTATTTTTATCTATAGAAAAAAAAGTTTTTCTTTCCTCACAATATCTACAGAGAGATGATGGAGAAGTTGAAAACTAGACATCCTTTGTGATGACTCTAGAGGTGTGAAATAACAGGTCCTTTTTGTATATGTTTATCACAATGTTTTCTGGAGACAAAAATCAAAAATCAAAATCCCAGTGAGACATTGGTCTTGCACAGAGGCAACTTCAGCCTTTGGGGGAACCTGGGACTCAAATTTCTGCACCTGGGTTTTCTATGTTCACTCCTGCTAGGTGTTCAGGGAAAGGGCTCCCTGTGTGTGGCTGAAGAAGCAAAGCTCTCAGCAGGCAGTGGAGAGGAGTGTGCTCCTCCTGGCACCTTCTCCAGGTGGGATTTCAGGTGCACAGGAACACTCAGCACTAGGTCTGGGCTGAAAGCCAGGTACTGTCATGTCCAAAGAGGGAAGGACCATGAGATTTTCCTGCCTTAGGTACTGTAATACCTGAGGAAAAACTTTACAAATTTATTCATGTACTTGGGTGGAAACTGCCAGAAAAAAAATATTAAAATTTCATCACAATTACTTGGAGACTGCCTCTTTTTAAGGCATTATTCCAAGCCATGTCTCTAGGGATGTGATTCTCATGTCAGAATGGAAGGAAACAGTGAAGAATTATTGGCTGCAAAACAAAGCTAAACTGAAATGTGCTGATAGGAGTGTTCAGACCTCAAACTCTGTGAGCAGATTCTGTTCTGCAAGCCTGGCTGTCACGGTCCTGCCTGCTAAACTACATTAATACCTGTACAATCTGCTATCAAAATGACTGTGAGGAAAATCCCAAAAGCATTGAGATACCTGGCAAGAAAGTAGCCAGGTGTGTTGTTCTGATCATTATTTCATGTTTAGTATTCTGCAAATTGGGCAAAGTATATGCCAATGACAGCAGATATCTAATAAAAAGCATGGCAACCTCACAAGGAAATTATCTGCCTTCTTCTCTTTTCGGGGTAGAGAAGAACTAATTTTCCATCCAGTGCATGCCTTTGGCCTGACTTCTTACATGTCTCTATTTTTTTCAGATGGCAAAGGGACAGGCACATGGCAGCTGCATCAATACCAAGCAATGTTAGTGGGCACCTCTGGTGACGCAAGAAGAATCTTTTTTATTTGGTATATACATGTATTTTCTTCTTAAACTTCTTCCTTCTGAAACAAATCACCATGGTACTGGTCAGAGCTGCTAAAAGTTGTGGCTGAAGGAAACAAGCAGGGGAAAATACTCAGAATATCTCTAATGGTCCCAGGTACAGGGGGAAGTAAGCTCATTGTTAGAAAAGATTTTAAGGCTTTGACACATATGCAAGTGGAGGCACTGCTTTGTGTCCCTTCTGGGTATTCCATCCTTTCTTCCTTCTCCTGCAGGTGGGATTTCACTGGCAACAGCTGGGCCTGAATCCTTGGACAATCTGCACAAAATGCATCTGGGAAGAGAGAAAACCTCTCTCCTCCTCCTCATTTTGGCACATCCACACCTACAATTTGGGCTCTCTCTCACATACACCTTGGTGTCTGCAGTCAGATTTATTCCTCCTTCACTGAGGCACATTTCCCACTGAGGAATCATTACCTCTGCACTCCATTCTCTTACTGAATTTCCTAAAAAGAAACACAGTCTGACATCCTATCGGGTGTGAAAGTGAAACAAGAATGCTGTTTCCTTTTCCTCTGTGTGATACAAAGTTAGAAATCCTTATCTATCCCTGTGGTTTGATTATTCTAACCTCATCAAGTGCCACTCAGTACTCTTCATTTTAGATTGCTAGAAGCTGCAGCTCATGTGGAACAAAAACTGTGTAGAGCAGAAATTACAGATGGCCTCAAATTAATTAAGGCCAGGTTTTCCATTTCTCCTTCCCAGCCTTTGTGCAATTTCCTACCTCTTAAACCTACCAAGGGCAAAAGATATAAATTTTCCTTTGGACATAGGTGCACACCTATACAACACAGTCTCTTGTGTCTGAAAAAATGCATTATTTGCATCCTGGTCCTGTAGAGAAGAGGAATCT
Organism: Sturnus vulgaris; assembly: GCF_052056855.1. Lineage (NCBI taxonomy): Eukaryota > Metazoa > Chordata > Aves > Passeriformes > Sturnidae > Sturnus > Sturnus vulgaris. The sequence goes on from NC_142250.1 coordinate 29,043,055, forward strand.
TTGCTGTGTGTTGGGGCCCTGGTGTTAAACCTAAGGGTTTGCAGAATGTGATCACTGACACAGCAAGAACAGAACGGCCTGACATGTTTATCTGCCATAAAGTGAGTGGAATTGAGTATGAAAACAGCCAGGAAAACAGTATTTGAAAGCTGGCGTTGCTAGAAGCCAGCCTGGCCCAGTGCCTGTTGTTACAGAGTCATAAGATTAGGGCACAACAGGAAAAAGGCAATATTTTATGTTAGCTGAGATGAAGCTGCAGGTTTGGGAAGGAACAATACAGGTATTTGAGCACCCATCAGGCTCATATCAGCAGGGAATAATCATTTTTTATATTAGACACCTGATCAGTTACCACTCAGCCTGCTCTGCCTGGGAGCAGTGCCAGGATGACTGCTGCTGCCACGAGGATTCCCGTGCTCACATAAACTCCTGTCTTTCTTCAGCTGAACAACCATCCTTACACTTTGTTGTAAGATACCTTTCTGGCAAATACAGTCAAATTACTTTTTTATATTTGCTGTGCTATTTGCTCATTAAAAATAATAATGTCATCACTGAACTTCAACATGCTGTCTGGTCAGACAGCTCCCACAGCTCATGTTCTTCTGCAGGACTGAAAGTCCTTCTTTGAGTTTTCACATTATTTGACATGAGGGCCTTTGATCAAGCTCAGAGTTAGTACTGCTGACATGGGGAAAATGGCACTGATAAGAAATGGGAAATCCTTACTCCCAGAACCTCTGAAATCAGTTCTGCTGCAGTAGCTGTCTGGGCATCTCATGCTGCCATCAGCATCTCCAGTGTCTGAATGCCTCCCAGGTTAAACCAATACTCACCTCCACCAGTAGGAACAGAGTAGATTTCAACTGGAAGGGACACAGAAATATAATTTAGAATACCTGAAACTCAGTATTGAAACATCTCAGTACTTTTAACAGTCAAAACTCCAGAATATAATAATTTTATTTTTTTCCTACACTTCCCCAAATTTGGATCAGAAAGCATTTTCTAATGTTGGCAATATTCAGAGAGTTCTGCTATGACCCAGTTTTTTGGCATATATAGAGAACTGTTAGAGAGCTCCTGGTATATTTGCAGAAAACATGTGGTATTGCTTTTTCAGAATAAAACCTCCTGAGAAATCCTAGAGTTGCTGAAATACCAAAAATAATTAGCCATAAATACACAGCAATTTCCTGTAATAGTAGGAAAATGGCTTTACCATAGGCCTTTTTTTCTCTTGTTGTATTTTATGCTTCACCAAAAGAAGCTGAGTTCTAATCAACAATGGTTAAAGTTTTTTCCAAAGTTCAAGTACTGCACAAAATCTATAGCTAAAAATTATCCCAGTTTCTTTATTATTAATTAATTTTACGATTAAAGAATGATTTTGCAACCAGCTGTTCCCACAATGGTTTCTACTGACTTTGCTGACGCAAGAAATAACCAAATAAAGGGAATAGGCATCCACTGAGCCATGAGAACTGGTGCCTCACTCTCTTGCCTCACCCAAAACTTGCCATTATCTTAATGTCCATCTTCCTACATAAACTTATGTTCTATATCACATCTTCTTCCCAAAACGATCATCCATAGCACTTTTAATCTCTGTAATGTCAATTCTGCTGCACTTTAGGAGTTAGTAAAAAAACCTTGGGGATGTGCTTTGCTTGGGCTTTCTGAGAGAACTTTGCTCACAAGGGAAGTTGTGAATAACACTGGTGCAATGGAATTTCTGTTGAAGCCATCAGATAAACTTTAATTCCCCAGGCTTTGGGTAAGTTTTTGTCCAATTCCCATTTTTTTTCTTCCTGTGGCTCTGACATGTACAATCTAAGTCCATCACACTGAGAATGAGATGATTATTCCTTTCACAATGATGTTTTTTGATATTTCATCTGCTCTTTCTGTCTCTCATGTTCAGAACAGTTGGAATTTCTTGGTACCTCTGGAAAAGTGATATTTCTCCTCTCAGCTTCTCAGGGTAGCTCTGGCTGTTTTCTCATTAGGCTCACAGCAAGAAATAAATGAAGCAGGTGACTGGCACTGAGATTTTGATTCTTATGGGATCCCAGCCACACAGTGAGCTATAGCTGTAGCATTAAGTAGGTGCTTTTAGGTGAGAAATAAAGATATAAAATAAGTTGACTGTCAAAACTCATGTAATACAGTTATGGCTCTATCTAAAACAAGACTGTACATGTTTTAGTGGATATCTCTTTTGTTCATAACATCCTTTAACAGGTTTGACTCATGCAGTGGAATGATGCCCTACCCACAGTCCTTTCCCCAGCATGCCAGCATAATTTGTAATAGCAAGAGTCTACACACCCAAAATGCCAAACCTGATTCTGCTGTAGTCTGTATACATTCTGCTGTTATCTCCAGAGGAAAGTAGATTGATAAGTCAATTTAATGGATGTCATGTTCATGCAGAGATTAGAAGCCTCCTTACCACCAAATTTTATCGTCAGGTTTGGAACAGCTTTGTTTTGTGCACTGTGGAGAGCTGCCTACTATGCCAGTGTTGCCAACTAAGTGTAAATAGGTTATTTAACAAAGATTATGTTTATTATTGAATTGCAGTTGTTGGCAGTGGTTTTTTGGAGGCAATTCTGGTTCTGATTCTACTTAGAGAAAATTATAAGGAAGCAAAAAGCCTCTAATAATGGTGAGAACAAGAATACTGGAAACCCTGATAATGCTCTCAAGATTTGATGTTTTTATTTGAGTCTACAGGGAGAACTGTGATATTGGAGATTATTATTATGTGCCATAAAAAAATGGAAAAGTTTTTTTATGCATATTAAGGAAAAATTCTTTGTAACATACCAAGAGATTAAATTGAGCATATCTAATATGAGCATTAGAGATGGAGATGCATCAAGAACACTATCAAAGTTCAGTAAGGCAGCTGTCCTTAAATACTGGGAGACATTGTCATACTGTTGAAAATTAATACAAGTGTCATTTGAGCTATCTGAATCTGACCTGTCATAGCATATACAGCTCAATTCTTTTCCACATTATTTATATTTATATGCATGTTTAAATATTTTCTCTTTTATCTTAGTTCAAAAGATATAACTTGTGTTGACTTTGTGATATATTATTTATAACCTTGATACATATTCATTTTATGTTCTGTTCTACTCAGGCACATTATTCATTAATATAGTCTGTTGCTTCATTGTGCAATCTTCTGGACTTTGGAGGTGATTTATGATTTTCATGAGTTGCCCAAATTTATTTGTCTTTCCACTTGAAAATAAGGAGTTCCACACCTTATTATAATATAATTTTTCAGTCCTGACAGAAATGCTTCTGAATCCATCGAATTTAGGTGGGATACTGGGACACAACAAGATCTGATTCTTTCTGGTTTTACTATTTTTATGTCAATGACATTTCTTTGTCTTGAAAAAAGCTGCTCTTTCTTTACTCTAGTTTCAATTAGAATAGAATTCTATTTAGGGTTAAGAATGTCCATGCCTGATGCACTGAGTGCTTGTAAATGGGCAATTTGGGCTCCCAGTGAAGACCTGCAAGTTATATACCTTTGGTATATAGTCCAACCCTATAGTCTGCAGCTGTGCTTTTTATTACACTGATCAAATGAAATCAGGCTGCTACAGTTACAAGAGAAAGAAAAATCTATCTGGCTTGTTGAAATAAGATCTTTGCTTGGCATAATAAATGTTAATTATACTTCATTCGTTAAATTAGTCACTTCTAATTAAGCTGACATACAAGGAGTGATTTTTATGTTCAGCTATTGCTTAAGTTAGGAGTTATAATAAGTCAGCTGGAGCAATCAGTTCCTTAACCAGCACAAACTGATGCAGCCTTACTAAAATTTTGCAAATTTACCACAGGGGAGACGCTTGCCATTCAAATTCAGATTTCCTGACTTGCAACCTCCTGCACAGTGACTCTTTCACAAAGATGCCTACAAGAGTGGAAGTTGCATAGGGTTTTCTTGCTGCTAACACAGGAACCTGGGGTGCTCAAATTATCCATGCTGTCAGCACGGGAAGCTCTGGCTGCGCTGCACGGAGACAGGCAGTGCTTGGAAATGTGATGGGCTCTTCCCAAGGGGTCTGGCTGTCAGCTGCTTTTCCCTAGATTTCTGTCAGAGCAAGTCAGCTTTTACCACCTTGTTCTTCAGAATTAAAGGAAAAGAAGGAGGCTCCATAAATCCATGACTGGCTCAGAGAAGTGTCGTAGGAGCTGTGCACCGAGTCCCTCCGTGGGTTGTAGGACAGCACGGTGAAAAGCCAGCAGGACACACTATTAACAGCCTCCTGAGCATCTGCCAGCACAACATTAACTGCGTTGGAGGGTGCAAGACCCATAGCACCTGTCCAGACCGGGAACTGAGTTTCCTGCATGGGCAGGGAGACAATGAGGTCTGTGTGGAGTCCCTGCAAAAAGTATCTGCACAGAAACAAGGAGTGCCCCAGGTTGCTTTGCTGAGAAAACATCTTTGTTCAGGAAATTCTGAATTCCTCTATTGTTATAAATAATATTCTCCTTCATTGGACACCTTTCTGTCGGCGTCATCCCTATATTTAGGCCTTACACTTAGGATAAATAAAGACAAGGAAATCAAAGCTTTGTCCTCATGCTTGCTGTGACCTTGCTGAACAAACCATATTTTCTGTGTATTTCCAGTTGTCTTTATCCCTTGCCCCATTCATGTCTGATTAAGTAGACTGAAAGATTTCATGTGTTTTCAATGCTATTATCATCTCTCTCTGTCCTGACAGTGCTTAGGGTGTAAACATTGGTGCCAGACCCTATACAATTTTGGGATTAATTGTAGGCTCCTGAGCACAGTCCTGCACAGTGTGAAATGGTATAAAAAGAGATACTGTAATAAAAAAGTAATTCTAACAGACATTTTACTTAACTGAAAAAGTCAGTGGTTTATAGTTCCTCCATTTCCAGTGAATCAGCCGATCTATACTGGTAAAAATAATCATCAGGCAGTAGCTGGTCTAATGTAATTTAGCCATCTTCAAAGAGATGAACAGTGCATATACCCCTCCTAAACTTATGGATCCTTCAAGCAACTTATAGTCTCTATGCCTGCTTCATGTTTTAAGATAATGCTTGTCAAGTATATAAGCAAAATTTTCTGATTTATACTACATATGATGGCAATCAATTTTTGTCTTAGCACATTTTTTCATCCTATTTTTCTTTTGCTAATGAACCTGACAAAGACTTTTTTCTTCTTTTCAGAAATAAGATACAAAAGTCTTTTTTTCACAGCTGTTCATCTGTCTATGCATCCTGCTAGTGGTAAAAGGTTCAACTGGTAGAGAAAAATAATCTAAGTCTCTGCTATTAATGCATTAAGTCTTACATTTTAAATAATGCTTTTTCACCTTGGAAAACTTAAAGAAAGGAACTGCTGCAGTTTTCAATTTCACTCAGCTGGGGATGATAAGAGGCAGTGTCTATTTCCACATGAACTGAGAAAAATGAATCTCATTATTTTTGATGATGTAGCAAAGAAGTAATGACCCTGTGGGATCTTATTACATGGCTGAAAAGTGAATTAACTTTGGCGTAACCATATCGAGTGAATTACTCTAATGATCTGTTTCCTAACTCTTATGGGTGATCTCATAACAATGCTCTCATAATCTGGGACTATGCATGAGAGCATAAATTGATTTTGCTTTTCAAAATTCAAACTTCTTTCTCAAAGGAACTCACTGAGGCATTTTGTCATCACATTGCTGAGGGAAGCAGTCACTCCTCTAGGCGATGATGACACCTTCTGTGACAGTGACAAAACTGGTCCAAAGCACAGGCATTCATCTATCATCATATATATGTAGAATTGAAGGTGGCCCTCGTGTGACAGGGGAGGAGGAGGCACTGCCTTCCTCTGTCTGACTGGTCACAGTATCCACAGGACAGGCTGAGGGAACTGCCAAGCCACTCTGCCTGGAAATTTCTCATAAACATTAAAAGAAAGTGAGCTGTAAGTTAAAAGGTAGAAATTTTCACCTTTACAGGAAAGCCTAGGTTTTTCTACAGAAAGATCCTCAGGACTTTCTGTTAACCACATCTTCTGAGAAACTTGAAATTGTGGACATTAAAATTCATTAGTCATTTATGAGTTAGAAGATGAAAGTCTAAGTCTCTCATTTTTGTTTTCTGACAGATAAATATTTATCAGTTTGAAATAACTCTATCTAGGATTTCTCATTCATCAACGTTCAGAGCAAGGTACAACATCGAATTAACTTCTTGTGGCTGAGTAAATAAGTATCCACACTGTATTTAAACACTTTTGCAGTGTGGCTGACTTGCCCTGGGTCAGTGAGTTTCTGCACAGAGCTAAAGCTCCTTGGGGACTGGCCCTGTGCTTCATTCTGTTCGCTGCTTCCTTGTCCTGGAGTCTCAACATTACTAAATTTGCGTAACACTAATTAAGGATGTGATCAGACAAAGTAATCAACAGTAGTTCTGTCGTGCACTGCGATTATTTCAAGATGAGATGTGAGTAAATATACAATTTCAACAGAGGGATTTTAATTCTCTAGCAGCAGGATTAATGAGTTTGCTTTGCACTGGTCACCACTGACGTGTGAAGTGATGGAGAGCAGAGGCAGCAGAGGAAGCACAGAACACTCGTCCATGGCCACGCTCACCCTGCTGCTGAAGTCTCTCCCACTCCAGATCGTGTTGCTTTAAACAATCATTTATCACAAAACTCTTGATGGAAGAAAGTATCGTTCTGGAGATTAATTTTTTGGCACCTGTGAAAAGACCAGCTGTTGGGTGACAGCTTGTCAGATTTTTTAAAACAATCCAACATTAAAGGGCAAAAATACTATGTCTGACAGGAGTAGCAGCAGTGGCTGTGCCAGGCAGCTAGTACAGCAGGTGGGTCCTGAGGTACTGCAGCACCATATGCTGTCTGCCACAAAAAACTGTGCAGCAGGAGATGAAACCTAGAACTCAACATAATGGAAATGTAGATAGTATCACTGCATGTCCTTAGCTGCCCATCCTGCACAGAGGCCTGGAAAGGGCAAAAGAGGCATAATTCAGCTGCAGTCAGCACGTGTTTCACTTGTTAAGGAATGAAGTAATTTTTATCCCATGCTCACCAAGAAAGAACTGGAGCAGCGAGCAAGAAAATAATAAAGCAAGGAGGAGCCTGGTGGTGGAGCTGGGTGCCAAATCTTCTTCTGAACCAAAATATTATTCACCAAGAGCTGTTGCCAGCTATTTGCAAAGACAGACAATAAGAGGACTCTGAGGCAGTAATGTGCATTATCTGTGCAGTCCAGGTTTGAAATGTTGGTATTTTTCAAAGCATTTTCCTTACCTGCCTGGGAACAATAAAACTGGTAGCAGTCATTTGAAATAGCAAGGAGCAGCTGTTTGCACTCTTGCCCAGCATAAATCTCAAACCACTTACAATAGCAGCACACTCTACCTGAGCTACAGCTGATCTCTAGTATAAAATCTGATTTCCTTTTTGATCAGTTTCCCTGTGCCTGGAGTATTTCCAGCACAGTGTCCTTCTTGAGGAAAGGAGTGAGGCATACTGAAGCAAATCTGCTGAAACATCATTTGGCACTTCAAGCACCACCAAGGATGGAAAAACACTTGGCAGAGACTTTTACCTGTATTGTGTTGGTCTTCCATAAAAATGATATCTTTGCAAGTGTCATAAATTATGGTAGCATGTTCATGGCTGTCACACTCCCCCACCAGAGTGGGCATCCGAATTTCCTTCAGAGTAATCAGTCAAGACTGATGTTTCAGAAGTCATCCACTCCAGTCTCATTAAGTTGACTCAGACTATGAATGGATGATTCGTCTTATTCTTTTCTTGTCATCTACCACCAAAAAGCTCTATCACTTTAACCCCTTCCTGAAGGCTCCTTTGACTGATCTGATTACTTTCCTGGCTCCTGAAGTATTTTTGACTCAATCTGATTATTTTCCTACTACTTTTTTCCCTTTGCCTGTTCTTCTCTGTCACACAAATATTGCTTTCTCTTTTTCCTCCAACTGATGCTGTAGAATAGAAGAGCACTGGAGCAGAGATCTTGCTGTCTACTTTCCTGGAGGTTAAAACTGAACAAGTCCACCACAAACTTAGTGTGCTACCACATTATAAATTGTGAAAATGAAAAAAATACTTGACATCCAAGAGACACAGATTAAACTGCTGAGAGAGAGAGAAGCATGTTTTTTTAATGGCAGATGAACACTTTGATTTTGTTCGAACTCCTGTCAATACAGGCTGTAGAATATCATGCAATTACCTCCACATTCAATCCAACATTGTACTGGAGAACCAGAACATTTCCTTTAGAAATTAATCCAGGTATTAAGATTACCTCTGGGGAAGCAACTAGCCCAAAGCTATAAGAGGCTGCATTTTTCAACAGCCAGGAATATACGGCTACATCTGCAGATTCTAATGATTAAACTCATTTCCCTCTTTGGAGCCTTCCTATTTTCTCCTTAATGCCTCTGCCATACCAGGATTTGAATGGGGAGGAGAGATATAATTAACATATGTCCATGTCTAATTTCTCAATTGAGAAATGAGCATGATCCAAAGGCATGGGGAGAGAATATTGTGTTGGCCTAGCATTTGGGAACTTCTCAGTTTTCTATAGCCTCAATTTCAAACTACATCTGTGCATTACATACAAATGGGCTAGATGAATGTAAAAAGAATCACTAATTTAAAACAGCAATGCAAACATTTTTGACATTTAAACATTATCCAGTAAAGGTGATCAACCCTTCTATTTTACAGAAGTGAATACTAATGAGAACTCACACATTAGAGCCCTCCTGGAGTAAAGAGGGGAGGGAACACATTTCTATTATTTCATATTTTTTGTAACAAATTAATTCATTACTATGCTTCAAAGACTGAATAATTCCCCACAGTGCTGGCTGGTCTGGACTCTTATTCCTCTTTTTTTTTTTTTTTTCTGTTGCTACTGCTGCCCAAGTGGCTGCTGATTAATGTAACAGAATATTCAGCATTACAAATGAAAAAAATACTGGGGATTATGTACTTTCTGCCTTTCCAAAGGCCAGCTGCTGTCCAGATCAATTTATCTCCTTCTTCTCCTCACTCTCTCTTCACCTGCAGGTTTCTTTGACATGCTTTCACCTCACCATGTTTTTCTCTTGCTCCAAGGATAATGTGTCCTCCTAAGGAAGCCTGGTGAAATAGAAAAATGGATGGAAAGCTTGACCCACACATAAAGATCTACATTACCAGAGTGCATTACAAATGACAGAAAGTGACATTGACAATACAGAACCTAAAATACTCCCTATCCCAACCGTGTGCCTGTAGCTTTTGAGATCTTCTGGGACCTCAGAGGCTGACCTTTGATTGTGTCAAATTTCTTTGTATAATTGAGTTTAGTTGAGCTTGATTTTGGTGGTGACCTTACCAGACTGTGAGCAGGGCCAAGCTTTTTGTCTTTATTCACCTTTGTGTAGCTAGGATATGATTTCTAGCAATGTTCCTCTTCTGTGCAGCATGTTGTATACTAGGGTAGTGACCTCAGCTGATAACCCTGCTGCCCCTGCAATACAGAAAAAAATTATATCAACAGAGAGAACAATAAAGAAGGAAGCAGAAAGGTTAAAAAATAAAGCCATGTTCTTTCATATAGCACTGTGAGCTAGAACATGTATTTCTACTCCTTTTAACAGCTTAAGTATGGCTGTAGAAATGTCATGTAAATGGTCTCAAAAACCGAATACTCTGAATAAGTTTGTCCATGCCATATATCAATTTATTGTTAAGCTCTGAAAATACAGCCCCTTCTCTCATTTACTCCTGCTGAGGATGTCTCTCTCTGGCAAACAGTGTTTCTAACACTGTTTTCTTCCTTGGCATCCTGGCCCAATTCTGCACTCAGGTTTTTCCATGTTTCTAATTTGTCTGTTTGCTCTCAGCTCCCCACGACAGGGTATTGGGTCAGATTGAGATGAGCTGATTTTCCCAAGGCAGCCTTGGAGCTGTGCTTTTGTATCAGTAGATGGAAAGGTGTTGATAACACACCAGTGTTTTAGCTACTGCTGAGCAGTGCTGGCACAGCATCAGCCCTGTCTCTCCAGAATTCCCCCCATCATGAGCAGGATGGGGTGGACATGGGAGGGGACACAGCCAGGAAAGCTGATCCAAACTGACCAAAGGGATTTTCCTTATCATATGATGTCTGCTCAGCAGCACAAGGCTCCTCAGGGAAGTTCAGGCAGCCTGAGTGCCCTTCAACCCATCCTTGACAGCACCTGTGCACAAAGGCAACATATTCTGTCAAAGGAGAAATCAGGCCCTGCAAGCTTTGCTAGCAATCAAATCTTCTAGGCAGGAAGTGAACAGTGAGAAAACAGAGGATATTGCAAAGGGGTCAAAGGACTTCAGGGGTCTGCTGAGACTCAGCCTCCTGAATCATTTACACCTTCCTTATACATATAGAGAGGAATTATCCAAGCATCTCTCAGTGCTTTACACGGAGAAAAGCCCAATTTGTGTACTTTGCCCGAGCTCCAAAGTAAAAAAAGCACAGGGGAAGATGGATGAGGGACACCACAAGGGACATCACATGGCTTTCTCCCCCAAATATTCCACTACCTTGACTGGGTTTTTAAAGAACTTTTAATACTGTGTTAAAAACCTCTCTGCAAACCAGGAGAAATAACGTCTTTTTTCCCAAACAGGAGCATTACTTTTCCCCTCAAAAAGTTGTCAAATCAGACAAGAAAAAAGAATATTAAAATGTTATTTTGCTTGTAATTATGCAGGTCATTTAGCCTTTTAGTATCTATTAATTATTCTTTTTTGTCTAGGCTTATTATAGAGTATCCAGCTGATACTGCTATTCTCAGTAGCCTGAGGAAGATACTTTGATGTTAAATGCTGTGCTATCAGGAGCGTTTACAGAGCTGGCCTGGGTTTTTTGGCTTGTGTTTTTTATTTGTGGGGTTTTTTTTGTTTGTTTATTTGGTTTTGTTTTAACTCCCTCCAATTTAACTCCCTCTCATGTAGCCTGTTGCTCATTTGACCTGAATTGAATTTGCCAAAACTTTGTACTAAAGCAAGTGATACTGTTTTTCTGTTCTGTAATAGGGTTTTTTTCAAGCTACTTTTTCAGTCTTTTCAGACTGACCTGTGAAGCAACAATTTTCTGATCCACTTCTTCAACAGTAATTGTTCCTGCCTATCTTAATCACCCAGCATACGGTGTGTGCCTGAGGATTTATTCCAAGTGATTAAAATGATTTCCCAAGGATGTTCCATATGATCCTTATTTGATTTACATCTCTCTTCATTTTCACTATTGTCTTCAAAATCACAAAGGTTCAATACAGGTTTTGTTGTTTTAGGGGTTTTTTAAAGGAAATTATGCTGAGAACTTCTCACTGCATTAATGCTTCTGATGCTCAAGGATGTTGGTAATTTGTGTGTGTGTAATTACAAAATTCTAGTTTGCTTGGAGTTTTGTCCTTTTATTCACCCTGTATAAAATGTTAAGAGTAGCGGAGTCACAAATGCACTTCATGGTATTTCTGATACTCTACTGAACTGAAGATAAAATCTAATAATAATCTTTGCCATAAATCAACTGTCTTCCTCTAGAGAGATGATGAACAAGCTTTTTGTGGCGTGCTATCTAATAACTCAGCTGGTCACAAGGCTTCTGTATGACCATACACCTGGAACACGAAAATCATCTGCTTTATTCTGAAGTTACTGGTAGAAAAATGAGATATGAGAATGTCACAGCAGAGATAAAAGGATTGGATCAGTGCAGTTATAATACCTGGGATAAAATTAAAAGTGTTATCTAATTTTGTGCTTTAGGGTATGAAGTGAACACCAGCTTAGGTCAGGAATAAGTCCTTCCTCTGAACAACATATACCCTAGAGCACAAATGGTGACTGATTGGAATAACTGGTGACATGGCTGCAATTTTTCATCTTCCTTTGCTGAAAATGTCTTCATCATTCTCAGACATTAAATGAACCAGTGCTATCTTGTGATTTAGAAATCCCTTGTTTTGACAGACTTGGCATTCCTGTGTCACAACAGAGCTGATCTCAAGTTCTCCTACCTGGAGAAGAGTTTGGTGACAATTCTCAGCTGCAAGGATACATCTATATCAGTTTGCTAAATAGAATGGTACCCAAATTTCATAATTCATCAGTACATGACCAAATAGCATCAACTCATGTGGTATTTAGATATGTAGGCATTTTAGAAGTTGCTTGATCTCTTTTTTCATCTCCCTTCAGAAGTGCTCTTGGAAATGCAAAAATTTGGGGAATCTGAGATCCTCTGGAGCTGGCAGTTCTATAAATGTAGGGCCCAAATATTCACCAAATGCAAAACAAGAGACATTCACTGAGACCAGTGTGACAAAAACAGGTGACTTTGTCAGGACCACTCCAGTTTATGACACCTGAAGTTTTGACCCTGAACTGAATGGATGGATAAAGCAGGTCCTTTATTTGCTTGCATATTGAGTCCCATTTGTCTGCTGACTAATGCAGGATGCAGCAAGAGGCACAAAAGCCATCCATAGTATCTAGAAAAGCACCCAATGCCCAGTACACTTTGCCCATTTTTCTGAAAGAGTGGTACTGTTTGAGTGCCAAAAGTCTTTGGAGAGTGGTATCAAAAAATCTGAGAATAAGAATCAACTCTAAAACAAGAAGCTATGAGAATTACTACAGGGTCACACAAAGGTAAGAAACACACCCACATTAATTTTAGTGTGTCCTAAACAATCAAAGAAATGCAAGTCTGAAGGTTCAGACTATGTTTCTGACTGGTTGACATTTGCTGTCCCCACACAACCATGACAGCATAGCATAGCTGAAGGAATCTCTGCCTTTTGGGAGCTATAATCCTAAAATAGGGCCACAGCTGCCCTGGGGGATCCAAACCCACAAACCATTGTTTGCCCACCTGGGGTTTAAATAGAAAATACAAAACAAGAGGTATGTAGAAAAATTATGATTCTCTTACTATCCAAAGAGCAAACTAGTTATAGAAAGGTTCTAGGTTCTTGGGAGTGCCAAGATTGTATCCTCTGGTATCTAGAGTCTGACATAGCTCAGGAGCTCTCTGGGTCTGTAGTAGCATTTCAGCACTGCACTTTGTAGGGTAGATGAAGCCCCTATCACAAATGGGAAGACAAAACTCTAAGAGTAATTTAAGCCTCCACAACCAAGTGGCAGGTTATCATCCTTCTCAACTACTGGTTTTAGATGACACTTTTTTCTGCACAGCAGCACTAAAGTGTTCAAAGCAAAGCTTAAAAAGGAAATATTTTGCTACACACATGAACTTCCATTTCTATTATCTACATGTGATGGCCATTCAGTCTCCTTCCTGTTCACTTTTTGTGCCACAAACATTTTCTTGTGACTGGTGAACTAAGCCTGAAGGAGGCAAAAAAAGATTTTAAAACCAATTTATTTCAGAGCAAAGGAAATAAAAATGAATACAGTCCCCAAATAAAATCTTTTCAACTCCCTCTATTTATTTCTTATCTACCTTCAGTAATAATGAATAAATAAAAATTAAGAAGGAACTATACCCCATCTCAAAAACCAGAATCAGTCATCCTCTGTGCTGACGCAACTAAGAAACATAAAATTGATGTAAAGGAACAACAGACACTCTTTTTTCTTCTAGGGAGTTATTTTCTTGTGATGGAAGCCAATTAGTGTTGTTCTCTGAAGAAACATGAAAACATCAGAGAGAACACTTTTTGTCTGAAAAGAAACAAAAAGAATGAAAATAATCTGATCTAGAAAGACATTTTCATGTGCCTTCAAAAAAATGGAGAGAGAAAAAGAGACCACTGCAGTTTTCCTGACAAACATAATGCAACTTTACTCTTAAAACTGCCGGAGTTCAGATTTTTCCCTTAATATTATCTACTGAAGATGTTCTGTTTCAGACAGTGTCTCACTTTGCCAAAATTTTCCTGCTGAATTATTTCCTTTAAACAGGGAAGAAAAGATGCTTCTAAAGCATTGCTGCCTGTTGAGATCAGGAGTTCAGGCAGGAAGAAATGTTGATTTTTTTCAAATGTTCTTGCAGGAAGACTGTTGCTTGTCTTCATTTTGAAGTGGATTTTTTTGCTCTTCTGGGATGCACCTTCCTCTCTCCTCAAAAGACTCCTGTTTGCATTAGAGTAGCCTTGAAGACAAATGTGACCCTGCTCTGGGAGAAGCCTTAGATCCTGCCTGGGGAGATGGAAAAGCACCAAGGCTCCACGGAGCTGTGAGTCTGTCCTTGTGCAAACATCGATCGTGTCCTGACACAGTCAGGCACTGGAGGGACTCAATGAGCCTCAGAGTGATGAGGCAAACAGTCTATCTGTGCAAACAAGATTTGAATTGATATTTGAACATGCAAAAAACAGACAATTTTGCACACAAAGACAGAAGGAACACTGAAGATGCACAGAGCCAGGAGAGTGGCTCCTCTGCAGAGCTCCATGGGCTGGCAGGGCAGAGGGATCATGGCAATGGAGACATGAAAGGAGCCACAACACTTCCATTTCCACAAACATCCAGGGGCGTTCTTAGTGTCCAGGGATGAATTCCAATTTGGACAACTTGCCAAATGCTGTCATAAAGGAAGAAATACCAAACTAACCATGTAAGCAAGTTCTTCCTGCAGCTCAGTTGGCAGTTTTGTGGGAGAGAGCCCCAAGTGCCACAAAATATCACAATTTATTTGGTACAGCAGGTGACAGTCAGAGAAGCAAAGAGAAGGGACTAAATCCTCCAGGTCCTCAGCTGCAGAGGAAGATGATCACCAGATTCCAGACAGCTTCAAGTGATGAAGCTGACACATTTTAGGGAATTAACACATGACATCTGGAAATTAGAAACACACAATTGAAAGGCAAGAGCTGGCTGTATTCCTTCCACTATCCTGCTAATGCACAATAAAATGTGAATTAATCTTAATGATCTTGTTGTTTCTAGTTGATCTTGACTTTTTTTTTTTTTAAGTGATCATTTTACTCACTTATCTAGATTTTTGAACCATATTAACCACCTACATTTTTTGGCAACAGGGAAGTTTTTCTGATTTTTTTGCACAGATGGCTAGCCCATTGCTGAAGTCCTTTATTTGGAAAAACTCAGCCTTAAAAAGCTGATGGTGTCGGTAAGAGAAATCTTATATTTCTGGTTTTTTCTTTAACAACATGAAAGCGTCCAATTTATCACTACAGAATTGATATGATCTTGATTTTTCCCTCTGTCTTAAAAGATTCTGGCTTTTAAAATATAATGTAAATACTTGCTAGGGTATTTACAGAAAAAGAGAAATCGGAGCTATGGCAGCACTAAGAGATCAATGGACTTGAATAAAATCAGCATAAAAGTAGCACAAATACCTTTAACATAAAAATAGCTAAGGCAAAACAAGAGCAGTGGTTTCCTTGCTGATTCAAGTCTTGACAAGTTCTGACACCCATAATTTTGTTCCAGAGACCATTTGTTCTCACAGCTGTAGCTGTGACAAAATATCTTCCGTGCATCTCTTTACATCAGAGATCTAAAGCCCTCTGTAGGCAAAGATGCCTTTACAAGAAATTTCTTGGCTTTTGAAAAATTAAATACACTTGTCAGCAAACTAATATTTTAGTTCAAATATTTTTATGACACCTATGCAAATCTACTTAATCTAAAGAGAGCATGAGTCCCCTACATGAAAAGTCATCACATCTAATCTGATTCTGATAATACTGCATGTGTGTTTCAGGGTTTCCTGTTTGCTTGGCTAACATGGACTATGATTCTGCAACCTCCCATCTGTAGTTCTGGTTGCTTTTTTGACTTGATTTGGTAACAATATTTTAGAAATGCTGATATCTTTCCAATGCCTTAAATCCAAAACAAGGGTCATGGGAAAAACTCTCATGCTTGAGTGTAACCACAGCAAAGTGAAGCCTGGGCCAGAGATATTATCTTTGAATGATAAAGGAAGCAGATTAAACACATGGGACTGCCCAGAGACATTTACACATAAGGCAGGCCATTAATGGGCAATGAACTAATGATACATCTTCAGAAAATGCTTCCTCTGTGCCCAGAACCACTAACAAGATATGTAAGATGCAAACACTCCGCCACATATTAGGCACTGGGCTTGGGTGACTTGTGTCCCAGGATACCCAATTTAGTTGACAGAGCAGGAGGAGCTGCTCCAGGCAGCAGGTCAGAGCAGGTGCTGCAGAGGTGACAGTGAGGATTTCTCATCATGGAATTGCACTGTAGCAGTTTAATGTATCAGACCTGACTGTAAAACTTTGTGATCTGCTTGGTGCAATCGGGGATTGAAAGAATTTGTCTGTGCTGTGAGATGCTGAACACATGAAGGCACGCAAGCAGTCACCTCTGGGACTGAACTAAATGAGAACATAAGCAAATGAAAGGAGAAACAGAAACAGTAAGGCAAAACAAGCCAAGATGCTACGAATGTAAACACTTCTCAGTCCTTTTGTGATATTCTTCATGTGTATATCCTGCACTAGTTCTGCTGCATTATTTTGTTCTTTAAAACCGCACAGTTTACAAAGAGTTTAAACAAATCCAACAGAAATATTCTATGCTTAATCTAAGCTGTGGGATAGAGCACACTGCAGAGATGCAGAGTCAAAGATGAGATGGGCAGTGCCTGTTAATAACAAGAAAAGCCTGTACAACTTACAGCATGGTGCTCTAATTAACAAAGAATGTAGCAAAGACACATTCCAGATCTGTGCCTAATTTTCCTTCAAGTAATTGCACTTCTGTAAAGGAATCTGCAAGAATACAGTCCTCTCTTGTGTGTGGATGGCTTTAACCTCCACTCATGGTTTCATCCCGATGGAGCTTTCCTCCTCAATTTGTATTCCTTATGAATTTCCGGGCTCCAGCCAGAATCAGAACCAAAGATGAGGCACTGCAACTCTGAAGGAATTTCTGTCTGGGGACCCAGACGTGGGAAATCTCACGAGAAACCATGCTATGAAACTGCTGGACAGGTTTGGGGAACTTGAAAGATGAGGGTAACCTGGACAAAACTTCACACCGGTGATTATTTGTGCAATTTAGATACAAACTATTAAATCTAATTGGTCTGGATAATGTCTGTGATTATGTTCATGGCAATGGATCTGTAAAGCAAAGCAGCTGATACTGAGGACCAAATATCACTGGGCTTATTTAGGTTTTTATCATTTATGTCATTTTTAGATGTCAGATTTATATCAGACAGGCTCCCAAACCATTTGCATCTCCCAAAATTTCCCTGCCATAGGAACCAAAGTTTAAGTGAAATTTGCTTCAAAAGCACACTTCTGCCCCAAGAAGACATGGTAATTTGCATGTGTCTGAAGGTACTTGGCAATGACATATCATATCTGAAAAATTTAAATATGAAAGTGCTTTGTAGATATTCATCATAGACAATTAGAAAATGGTACTTACCCAACATAATCTCCTAAATTCAAAAATATTCTTCTGAGCTTTCAATGAAAAAATGTTGGTGAAAATTTGAACACTTTTTTTTTCCAAGCAAAAACATACCAAGGTATTTGGATTCTACATATGTTGGCTCTTTGCATCATGCTTGTCTGATTCACTCAATCAGATTCCCAAATTTTAGCTCTGTGCTTTGGAAAAACAAGATCCATCTGGTAGATGCAGACAAAACCGCCATAAAAAGGATTAGCTGGTATGATATTTTTCTCATTTTCATTCCTAGTCTTGAGAAGGACCCAGAAGAAAAGTCACAATAAGAAAAAAGGTCTCTGTTTTAATGGAAGAAGTTATCAGTTAACATGTAGCACCAAGATAGATCTCAGTGGATGAAAAATACAGCCAGGCATGAGAATTTGGTAGCCATGAAACCTCTAACTCCCCGTGTATGTGTGTACCTACAACAGCCTGACAAAAAAACAGTTCTTGCCTGCTGACATGAAGGAGTGACACCATTACCATCAGAATTACTGTGAAGCTGACACAGGCATAAAACCTGTGTGTTCATACAGTAGAAATAGGGGCACACACGCAGCCAGAATAGCATTATGATATATATCATATACTGTCTTCAGAACAGAGAGCTACCTCTGAACTCAGTGTCATTTAGTGTCTGCAGCACAGCTGAGTACAGATAAAGGGTTTGGTTTCTCCCAGTCTGAATGCCTCTGTGGCAAAAATGGGCTGGGAGAGCATTGCTTTGCCAAGGAGTTTGCTATTCAAATGTGCTGCATGTAATTAAGGGCATTTGCATGAAATTTCTACATCCTCAAGGCTCAGCTTAGAAACACACACATCTGTCACAACCTGACATGTTCAATGAAAGAAGAAATAGAGTTGAAATCATTACAGGGTGGTTATTCTTAATGAGAGAACAAGTCAAAATACAAAGAAAGGAGACAGGAAAGGAAAGCATTCAGGGACTGTCAAGAGCATGTCAAAGCTGCAGTGTTAATAGTAAAAAATCAGCAAAAAGCTTTTTAATTTCATGTCTTTCATCTTCAAGCCTCAGCAGTTATAATAATTCTTAAACCTGTGATTTGTATGTTAGCTAAAGGTTAATGATTTTTATTTATAGCACCTCAAGGCAAAGCTCATTGACAATTTTCCATAGATGGCAACAATGTCTGGAATAGATTTTTAATCATGGGAATTATCTGGAAGATTTAAAAAATCTAGGCCTGTTAATGCTTTATTCAAATTTCAGAGACCAGATGATGTTCTTTTGCAAAATATCTTTTAGACTCTGCTGGCATTTTATCAGACTTTATAAGGAGGGCTTTTGGCTAATAGTACCATATAGCTCAGCAGCATGACTGCTTTGCTCTTGAAATTTTCTTGACTTGAGGATAATTTTAGGCAAAAAAACAATTACCCAGTGTCCTGGATTCATCTGGGATAGAGTTAATTTTCTTCCTGGTAGCTGGTCCAGTGCTGTGTTTGGGATTGGCTTTGAGAATGATGTTGATAACACAGGGATATTTCAGTTGTTGCTGAGCTGCACTTACAGAACTCGTCAGCTTCTTGTGCCCTGCCAGCGAGGAGACTGGGGGACACAAGGAGCTGGGAGGGGACACACAGGACAGCTGACCCCAGCTGAGGGATATTCCAGCATGTGGCACCATGCTCAGCTTGTAAACTAGGGGAAAGCTGGCTGGAGGTGGATGCTCAGGAACTGACTGGGCATCAGCTGGTTGGTAATGAGCAATAGTTTTGCATTTGCATCACTTGTTTTTCTTGAGCTTTATTTCACCCTCTTCCTGCTATTTTCTTAATTAAAATGATTATTTTTGTTATTATTATTCAATTATTAAACTGTTTTTATCTCAACCCTGCAGCTTTCTTACTTTTACTTTTCTGCTTCCCTCCCCGTCCCATGGGGGCTGGAGGAGGTGGAGTGAGCAGCTGTGTGGTGCTCAGTTTTCAGCTGGGTTAAACCACAACCTTCAGGCTGCTGAGGACATCCAGATTCCTTCTTTAGGTCTGTTTGAGAGGCCATGTTGGTACTACTTTAACATAGTGCCAGTAGTTACAAGAGCAAATTTACTCTTCTGAAGATAACATTCTGCTTTACAGTTAGGGAATGTTTCAAACCACAGGCATCTTGCTGAAACTACAAAAGCATCTTAATCAAGGTTAAACCCCTAAATTCCCACTGTGATCCAGCAGAGTCGATTAATATGCTACTTTCAGTAGAACAAAAAATTGGAGAGGATCAAGAGTGAATAAAATACTTCCTCCTTTAAGCAAGGTTAACACTGAGTTGAAACCTTGGTCAACTTAGGTCTGTGGTGAATGATTTTTTTAATAGCCTTCTATTTAAGCAACAGAAAAAGCATCTCTGGCAAACTAAAAAGAAAAACCTCAGGCAGTTAAAATATCTAAAACTTAAAAGAATAAGGTAAAATTTAACTTTAACACTACCTCTTTTCTTTTCTCTTTGGGTACAGAGTAATTTTTTGTGATGCTGCGTCTTTGAATGTCTTTCCATTGGCAATTAATTGCAGGAGGCCTTAATTGCCCTCCTGCAAGTCATTGTTACCTAAAATGAGTTAGCAGAAGCTTCTTCTGTTGATTTCTCTTTATGAGTATGAATATGATTTCTTGGACACAAAATAAGACAAATACCCAGAGAGGGAGGAAGAAAGAACAAGAAAGATAAATGTGCTACTTCTGATTCTGCAGACCATGGCATGAAGTGTCTCTGTAAGAGAAGCAAAGTTTGGTAAACATCCCTATCAGCTGCCTGGGTAAACACACATCACTAGCAGGTTATTTCAGACAGAGCTGCCTTCCTGGTCACAGGCTGAGAGCAGCACAGCCAAAGGCACTCTTCTTCAAAGTAGATTCTTTTCTTTAGTAAAATGCAGAGAAGGAAGAAAAGAAACAGAGTCAAGAATAGAAAGAGCACATATTCAGAGATGGGTAGCAGTGGGAAAATAAGTTATCTTCCAGGTGAAAAACATTAAATTTTTTTATGGCACACTTTATTTCTCCAATCTTCAGTAAAACCTTGACCAAAGGCTGACTGATAACTTTGGTTATCTGATAACTTTGGAGGCCTTGTTCTCAAAAGCTTGCAAGGAAGGCAGAAAGGGTGGAGAAGGTTGTTATTTCCACCCATTAGTAATGCTGGTTTCAGCACTAAATTAAAAAATCTCAGGTGTTTTCTCCATCCTCTACTCTTCTCACATTTCTTTCTGATGTTTCTGTTTAGTTCAGTACATTGGCTTAATAGCAAAACCTATGCCAGATGCTAAAATGGCATCAACTGATTTAAAACTTCATTATATCCATCTTTCCATCTTTAAATTTAAGCTAAATTTATAAATAATTTGCTGGGTTTTTTTATCTTGGCCAACATAAATTGCTTGTACTTCAAATCCAAATTTGAAAACACACACACTTCCTTTTGAAACTTGTACAAGAAGGTTCACTTTTTAATTTTCATGTCTTTATTTATGTTCTTTTTATGCTATAAAATAAAGCCTTAAGTGATGCAAAGAATTTAATCTGCACAACCAGAGTTATTGATTTAGCATCTGAAAAGAATTAATCACTGGATTTATATCCTGTCCTCCATTAATTTAACTAGTCTTCCACAACCATAGTCTCCAGAGACAAGCCTGCGTGAAGAAATATATTCCCTGTTAATTCCATGTTGAAAGATCAATGAAGTGTCCCAGAACTTGGCATTAAAGTTCATCTTACTCAATTTTACAAAAGGTTTCATTTCTTTACATGCCACAATAGTATTTTATGTTGCAGTCTCCAGTGACACGAGGAGAACAGATGCTGAATGGTACCTGAATCCGGCAGAGATTAAACAATCTCAGCATCCACAGCAGTTCTGTTCTCAGGATCCTCTGCTACCCTTTCTGACTTATTAGAGGATGTCTGTGGGGTCCTGGTCTATGGCTGCACTCTCTCATCCAAGCACTACAGCACAAAGGTTTGAAATGCACATTTCATCCATCACAACAAGAGCTGGACATGTCAGTGAGGACATAAACACCAATGGCCCTCGTTAATGCTGGAATGGTCTTCAGGACTCATGAGCATCATGAAGTCTCATGACATTTACAGATGTCTTGCCCTACCAAAAAGCACAATAGCCTCTTGATTACATTTCCAATTATGAGTTTAGAAGGCTAATTTAGGTCATGAAAACCATGTTTGGAAATAATGTGACCGAGGTTTTTTTACTAGTGTTGATGTTACATTAGATATAAAGAATGACAAGGACTTATTACACATACTAGCCAAGAAAAAAATTAATTTAAAGTAAGCAGACATTTTCCTGGAGTCATATATCAACTGATCAGAGACCTTCTGTTCCTCATGTCAGCTTTATGAAGCAGTATGGAAGGCTTCTCTGCAGTCCAAACCCAGATTTTGTTGCCACAACTTTCAGGTTTCAAACTGAGAATAGGGTGGGACTACAGCTGCCCACTTAGATTATCTTAAATCCATCACAAACATGCATCCTGAGGAACCTAGTGAAGGCTCAAGTACTTTACTATATATTCAGTCTCATTAGATTTGTTTTCTTTACTCTTCTCTCTTCTTGCCCTTTGCACAGAAGTCCTTAAGTAGAATGTCAAAACAAACAGTACTCAAGTGGGAGATAAACATTTGATTTTGGGATGTTAAAGTTAGTTTCAGATGGCTTAACTATCCCACAATGCCCCAGAATGCATCCCAATTCACACAGGGAAAAAATCTTACATAAAAATGAAACAGCAACCCAAATCTACAGAGAACTGCTAAATACTTCCATATTGCAGCTGATGTTATGGTCTTTAGGAAAGCTCCACAAAGGCCTCCAGACACGTATAAGTAAGACAAGATATGAGCATTAAGCTATTTTTGCAGAAGGCCAAGGTCATGAGAAAATGGTTTTGTGTTTTTCTGTTTTTCATGCTCTGTGAAAAATCAGCATCTCTCCGATATGTTACATTGTACACAGAGTTCTACAGCAGTAGCTTTGCACTGCATGTATGTGACACCTTTTGAAACTGCTGGAAGATTGGATAGAATGCAAAATAATGACAGATTCTGCTAAAAAGACTGAACCAGAAACTTCAAAGCAGTTGGAAAGCTCGGACTTTGTCCCTTCTTTTTATTTTTTGCAGGGTCAAGGTCAGCCCTTTAAGAGGACAACAAATTGGACTGATGGAGGCATCATGTTCTGACCAGGCAGGAGAGCTGATTTCTGCAATGGAACTGGAGAACTTTTGGGAGATCACACTGACCTTGTAAAGTCCAAGTGAGTCACACCATTGGAAAAAGTGGTTCTTACCAAGACCAAGAATAGTCTTGCCACATACATGAAAGTGAAGCAAGACAGAAAAGAAAATAATTGTTTTCACAAGCAAATTGCCAGCAGTCTGTACTGCCTAATAACATCTAGAATCCATGACTAAGTTTATATTTCTATTGTGCATTTAAAAATTGCAATGCAGTCACCAAGTCCCACTGAAACCAAGAGAAAAGGAACGTACTTTTCACATTACATGTCAAAACAGTCTGGAAACTGTAGTCTTTCCTTCCTTATTATTTATTTTTTGCTTTGGTTACCTCACAATACGTGACCAGAACAAAACCTTAGAGAGAAAGCATTTCCTTACCTAAAGAAAACTTTCCAGATTTTGAAATATTTTTACCTTCCATAAAAGGCCACAAAAGAAAACACAAGAAAATTTTCACAGAATGAAAATCTCCCAAAAACTAGATCAAATTTGGATTATTTCCACATCAGCTTATTGAAAGCACTGGTAAATGAAATTGAAGGCCAAGGCCTCAAAAAAAAATTTGTCTCAAAATGGGGTTTTTAGCTGAAAGCTGCAGTGAAGTGAATGTATCTTGACAGGTCAGTCAGAGAATGTTGTTGAGTGCTATGTGATCCCACTGCTAGAAAAACTGATATAAACCTACCAGGCTGCTCTCCAGAGCCACCATAGCAGAGCATGCTCATGTGCAGAGATGCTCTCTAATCTCCTTCTCATCAGGCTTCTACCAACTGGTTGCCTGTGCTGGAAAAGGACTCAGTGACACAAGTAGACCCAATTCCAGAGTTACATAGCAAAATTTATCAAATTAATTTTCAAATGGAACATGTGTTGACCTCAGCTCTTTACTGGTGCAGCTTAAATTTCAATAAAATCAGTGTTTTTCGGTAGGCAAATATCCTCAAATCCCTGCTCAACTCATTTAAACGTTTCAGTGCTGCTGTCCTTTGAAGCTATATTCATTTGCTTTGGCTAGACAATGTTCCACATCTTGATCAACTCAGTCTCAGTTGATTCATCTTTCTTATTACACGAGAATGTGAGCCTGAGAATGGGACCTAAATGAGGACAGTACCTTATTAATTTGAACATCAGCTGATGGGAAGGCAAAATAATTTTATTGCAGTCCCTTCAGCAGTGAAATACAAATTACTACAGCAGATGTTACCATGAAAATTTAACTCTGATTTTCTGTTCCAGCTACCAGCCTATAATTTAACTTTTTAGTCAGGTTAGCAGTGGTGTACTACCCTGACTTCTTTAATATCTTGACTGAGGACATGGGATTTGTCCTCTAATGGCTTGGTATGCAGTGACACCTATTACAAGCACAGCTCACAGCACTGAGAGTGAATTTGCCGTGTAACCCGTTCTCCATGATCACTTAATCAGAACTTTGGTTACCATTTGGACACAAAGTTCACACATTACATCTTTTTGCCTGCTCACCCACAACTAACAGACTGGGTAATTTCAACCAAAATTATTTTTTTTGAAATCATGATGAAGGGAAAATACATTAAACTGGTTTGATTGCAGAGAGTCCTGCTCTTCATTTTTTGAATAACGATTTCCCCCCCAGTGCATGTAGAGGTCATTTACATTTGGGAACAGAATAAGCTCTCATCACTGTGTTTTCCCATCTGAAAAAGCTGTCCAAATTTGATCAAGCTATGAGAAAAATGCAATTTACACACCACGTGTTCTCTAGGAACTTCATATTCTGTTATATCTTATTCTAACCTTCAAAGATATCTTGTAGAGAATAATGCTCTGGGGTCCAGTCTCAGAGCTGTGCTCCCCACATATGGACATGCTGAAATCTAATGTACTGACAATTCTGTGGAGTTTGCTTTAAAAAACAAGTTATGAAAGACAGTGAACATTTATTTTAATACCACAGGTTTGTATGAACTAAAAATTGGCAGTAATTAATTTACCAAGGGATGTTGTTTATAAAATGTAGGTATTCCTGATAATTCTGTGTATTTTGCAGTTTTGGAAACTAGAAAAAAATGTGAAGAAAAATAATGAGTAAGAGTAGTATGAAGCAACCCATTGCAATAGCAAACAGAACAACGTGCACTGCAGGAAGAGTTCATGAGGAATGGTAAAAGGTTCTGTGACCCATAGTCATGGGACTGGTACCTCTGTGGAACAAAATTAAGGTCCTTAATCAGGAAATGTCAAGATGAACAAAAAAACAGAGGAACCAGCAGCATGAATAGACCTGTTCAAACACATTAAAGATTCCAACTTCATATGTCCTCTCCTTTGAGACTGGCAAAATTCCATTGTTGCAGTTTCTGCTTACATCTGTTCACTTGGCTTATCTGATAGGTGAGCTCAGGCCAGGCTATGAGACTTACAGACATAATAGCTGTGTGGTACCTTTTGCTTTGGAAACAGATCTTAAGCAAATCCCCCTGACCAAATAGAATTGAATTTCTTCAACAGTTATGCATGCTCTCCAGATGTGCTAATGCATTATTTTAGGTAAACAGTGAAGACACAGGGAGAAGAAAAAAGATCAGGGACCAATTTGAGGTGCATGAATATAATAGAGAAGATATCTCCCCAAACCCCTAGGAGGTGTTCAAGATTTCTGCATCTTTGTTCATTTTCTGAAGAAAATCAGCTGTGAAACAACCATAGGAGTGAAAGGTTTGCTGGGTGACATCTATAGAAAATTTACTAAGAGCTTAAGAAGAAACCATTTAATTACAGGGAAAGACTGGAAATTCCTTCAGAAAGCCCAAGTAAGGAGCTTCTTAACTGAAATGAATTACAAAGAGAGAACACTCAATAAGTGGGGGGGAAAAAAGAGATAAGCAGCATGAATATGAAAGCACTGCTGTGGCAAGAGTAAATCCCACGTGGAGGAAAAACTAACAAAGGATGTCCAGAGCAATAAGAAGGGATTCAGCAGATATGATTGTTTCAAGAGAACTTCTGGGAAAAGTTGGGTCTACTGCTGAATGGGGAGACAGCACAGCTGGCACAAGGAAGGCTGAAGTGTTCCCTGTCCTTGCCTTGGCAAAGACTGTTCCTGTGTTTAGATGTGTACCAGCACAACCTAGAAAGAGGGAGACGGGCACACTGTGTGAAGAACAGGTCTGTAATGCTGAGCTACTCTGACTAATCACAATGTAAATTGCTCAGTCTGATTACCCCAAATCAGTGGCAGTTTTTTGGTGTCTGTGGTCATTATTTCTCTAGGCAATTTTACCTATGAGAACAGGAAAAGTGGAAGGAGAGAAGGATGAAGCAAGCCGCAAGGATTAGGTGTACTAAGCTGTTCACGTGTTATTCCTGTACGTGACAGAGAAACTGTGGGGCAGGTGCATTTCTGTGCCAGCCTGAGGGGCTGGGAGAGCCTTTCTGCAACACTGTGTGCTTGAAGAAACCTTTGTCTCTTCCATTTTCCCTTGTCCCTCTTGCTCACAACTCCCTCCTTCCCAAAATTAACCTTTGAATTGAAAGTTCAAAAGGTGTCAGGGCTAACAGGGGTTACCCTTGCAAATCAAAGGCCCACCTAACAATCTGCTCAGAGTCATAATGTCTGCATTAAGAAAAAAGCTAGTCAAAACCCAGTGATTAAGTCATTAGTTACGAAAGCTCTTCATGTCCTGTCGACTTTTGTGCACTTGGAGAGCAATGTGCTAATCTGAACCACGATGATGTAAAGAAATTTTTTCTGAAGTTTAGTTTCATTTTAATGTGGCATCTGCACTGACTGAGCTAGCAGTGTATTCCCTAAAGATACAGCACAGCAGTTCTGTTCTTTCACCTTAAAAAACTCGTTGCTGAAACATCCTGTGTACCCATTCAAACTCCAGATGTTAATGGACCCCAGAGTTATTTTGGTAGGAAGCTGGTAGGAAAGCTGTATCAGATGTTTTCTCTAGAGGAGAGAGGGAGGGAAGGTTCTTTCCTGAGAAGTGCAATCTCTGGGCAAGAAGATGGGAATGATGATTTTGCTGCTTGGCAGCTGATCATATGAAAAGTTTTAGACAGAACCAAAACTTTCCGGGATACAAATTGCTTAATTCTCCTTTTGCAAGAGCACTTTCACTACAAGACAAGAAAAGACAAGTTAATGCTTAACTGCCAGCCTACCTTATTTTAAGTTTAAACATTAAGGTAGAATTTTTTTTCTCAGTGGACTTTCCTGAGCCACAAATGTGTCCAGTTTTCCAGTTTGCCTGTGTGCCCTTCCTACTGTTTGGTTTGACAACTGTCTCCTCTACAGAGCCAGTTTCACCCCAGCCATCACTGTGGTCTGGATGCTCAGCTGATGCAAAAAGATGGATATAGAAAATATTCTGAAAGAGGCCTGTTTTAAGGAAAAACATTTCACAATCTGCCATGAAAGACTTCAGATGATCCTTAAATAACAAGCCAAGAAAAATACAAATTGATATTCATGTGATTCCCAGGAATACAAAAGTTACATCCATGAGAAAAATGATCTGTTGTTGTATTTTCTTATAAACTGGAAGGAGTCTGCATATCTACATTGTAAGCAAAGACAAGTATATAAACAGCCAGCAGAGCCTCAGGATCACTTCTTGCTAACAAGTTGCATCTGAAATAATAGAAACTACTCACATTAAATCCTTTTCCCTGGCATCCAACTATTCACTTTCTAACACACGAACAGAGCTAAGGCAAAAGAATTATATTCTAATTACCTTGGCCAGGTGTATTCACATACTCAAGTGTAATTCTTGTGTGAATTTATTCTTTATGGCAAAGGAAGACTCATTGAAATGGATTTTGGACAGAACCAGAGTAAGGCTCATTATTTCCTCTCCTCAGCAGCAGCCTCATCTTGCTGGAGAGCAGCAAAAGCAACAGACTTTAAAATGATGGTGACAGGGTGTAACTGGGCCTGGGGTGGAGAAGGATGCCCCTAATCTTGGCCACACAATGAAAACCCCATTGGGACTGCACTCAAATGGAGTCTAAATGTGGCAAATCTCTCACACCAAGGTGAAAGATGACTCCAAATTCCAGTGAGAAAAGGCACCAGAAGTGCAGCCTGAGGGTCATTTGCAGGAGACGGACAGCAAAGCCACAGATTGAACATCTGAGAGAGTTTAGAAACATTTCTGATAGAGATATCTGAGACTGCTGCTGAACTGCTCCATTCAAATACCTCTCCCAAACCCAGTTTCACCAAGCCTGTGCCAAGGAAGGTGAAGAATGATCAAAATTTGTTGCAAGAATTCAAAAGAGTAAAAATACCAAATTTAGAAGCAGTTTACAAAGTGTCCAGGTTAATTTATATTTTTTCCTTAGAGCTGAGTTACCCTAAGCAGAAACAAACTCAATTTTCAGTTGTTCATTATGCAGTGATGCAGACTATGAGCCAAGTTAAAAAAAATATGAAAAGAAATACATTGTTGTTAGACAAAATTGGACAAACTAGTTGTAAATATCTCTGAAATGAGATTTTGAACATACAGATTATGAGACTGTCTGAAAAACTCAGTGAAAATATCTTTATGTAATTTTAATTTTAAATCAGTCATAACATTTATTTTTTTTTTCTTCCCCTTAAAGCTGCAGTGCTTGCAGCCAGCTGACCATGAAGTTCTTTCACTCTCAGGTGAAAAATATATTCCACTCTCTGGGATTATGAAAGATAAATATTTTTTTAAATAAAATATATGCAGAATATAACCCAAAAGATAAATTAAACAAAATATCTATTTATTTTATAAAACAACAAAACCAAATAACCTTGTAATTTCATGTTCAGCTCATGATGATTGAGTAACATTTAGTACACTACTTAAAACCTTCACTAATCAAGCAAATGAACCAATCAGCCCTGTTCTGAGATTTTTGAAAGCAAAACTGGGGGGATTTCCAGAAGACTCTTGCATGGACCTGAGTGTTGTACTGTAGTTTAATAAGAAACAGTTTTTTTCTCTTTGCAGCAGCTGAAATTTAATTAATTTAACTTTGAAATCATTTTCTCACAGAAGTATATGCACAAATTTTTAAACTCCTGCTGTTGAGAGTTTGATCTATGACTTTAATATTGAATATATTTCAAAATTTGCATCCCAGGTCAAATAGCCAGGTATTTGCATTTAAATGGATTATCAGCATATATTTCTGTTCTTGTTACTCTCTGTGCTTTCCATGCAGCTGTTTGATATGAAGACTTCTACTGATGCAGACAGGATTTTAGTAATCAGGGCAGGAGACAGGTTAATATACTTTAAATTAGATATAATGCTATTCCAATATATGCTATCACATTCATATCAAATCCTTATATGGAGCATCATTTCCCAGCACACTGAACTCCATTCACACAGAAAGGAGGCTTGAGGGACAGGCTGAAGTGTCAGCTTGGTGTAACAGGCACCAAACACCAGCAGAGACTGGGATATTGGGATATTGGGATATTGGGATATTGTGTTCCCCTGCACTCCCCTCCAGCAGTGCTCCTGCCATTGAACATGGGCAAATCACTGCCTGGTGCCTCTGTGCTGGCAGAACAGACCACTGCTTTGCAGAGATGCAATGGATTCCCTGGCCAACATCACATGTTTTAACTGGGTTTTTACAGGAGCTCAGCAGCAAAGCTGAGATGGGCCTTGTGGAAGCCAATGCAGAACTGCTCCGTTTTTATCCAGCTTGCTGGAAGCATCACACACTGTCCTTGGCACAAATCCACACAATATTCTGTCAATCTATTGTTTTTTATTCAGTTGCAGAGAGAAGATTTATGTTAGATTTATGTTAGATGTTGGCAGGGGAAAAAGAAACAACTCTAATTTGCTTTTAATTATGGGTAAGGTCTGTAATAAATTACCTGGAGAGGCTGAGGACTTCCCACAGTTAAAGCTCCCTAGCAGCAGGACAGAGAAAGAGCTGCCTGAAACCGGAGTGATGGCAAGGGGAGCTCACAAGGAAGCTGTGCTCAGCAGCATGGACTCAAGCCTAGAGGAGTTCTCAGGGCTCTTCTTACCTGATTTTTAATGAAATCTGGTTGAATAATCATAAACATTTTGCTGGCTGCCTGTTACAAATAGACGTGGCTCCATCACACAGGTATTTAATGGGAACATACAGCATTGGAGATTACACCTGGAGGAGCTCAGGGAGGCTACAGCACCACCTTGGCTCCCCAGCTGGCAAAGAGCTCCTTCTCTCCTGCCCTGTGCTCTTCTTGAGATTCGTGGTAGCAAACAGCCAGAAATTTGGCAAGTCCTGCCCAGTGTCTGATTGGACTTGTCCCACTGGTAGGGAAGAGGAATGACAGACAAATAAACAAAACAGCAGCAAAAAAAATCGGCATGTGAGTTATCTCAGAGATATCCACATCTCCTGCTGAGTGAAACTCTGTGAGAAATCTTTTGGCTGACACTCTGAAATCTGCAAGTTTACTTTGAAACACCAAAGTTGTTCAAGTCCTTATACTATCCACATTTTAAAAATCACCACCTGAAGGATTTATGGCAGGGTGCACGGACAATTACATTACTCTATTTGTTACTGTGGAAACACGTTTTGTGGCTGGTGAAATCTATGAGAAATATATTGAATGAAGTTCTGAAAAACAATATTTTAAAATTAAAACCGAGCACCGGATTTAGCAACACTCGGAAGCCTTAGCCTCAAGGAAGTCATGAAATGCCACGGAGTCAGCACAGGAAAGTGCCACTAAGTCTTGATGGGATTGATTTGGTTGGACTAGGTCTGTGTCATAGAACAGAAAAATAAAAGTAGAGTCAGCTCATCAAGCTGGTGCTCTCACAGCTGGAGAGCTTTGCCCAGAAATGGGTGCAACAATGAGTCAGAACACAATGGTAATTGCTCCTGCTCGCTTGGACTGCGAATATTCTCCAAGCAATCCAACCCTATGACATGAAACTGTCAAGACTTCAGTTCTTTAAGTAACTTTTTCAAGTTTTAAGCTTTCCATTGGCACTTAGTCATGAAAAACTATTGAACTTCTCAAATGTTTGTTAGAAACAGATCTGCAGACGCAGGATGGAGTGTCTTCACATACCTAAATCAAGGAAAAGAACCATGCACTTTGTTATGAGACAGCTTCAACCTTCCTGGTTGAACTGGAAGAAAGGAAGAAATCTGGTTATCACCTCCCATAAATGATGACTTTTTCATTTTTATATTGAAGGTGGTTTGGAAATGGAAATCCCAGTACTTAGTTAAGAAATCCAATTGCATTGAAATAATTTGAGGTGGCAAGACAGGAAATCCAAATACCCTCTGTTGCTCAGAAAGATCCAAGCTTCATACCTAGAGGGATTTCACAGCAAATAAAAAAGATAAAAGGAATAAAGGAATTAGAGGAAATGTGTTTGTTAAATAAGAAGGGAATTATCCTAGTGAGGGATTCTTCTGGACTCTGGGGGGAATAATAATTTCTTTCCTACTGACCAGGCGCTAGTCTTTATTGACTAAGATGATGTAAATAAAAATATGATATATCTTTTTGAATTTGTCTAGTCCTTTCAAGCAAGTTATAGCATTGTATTGTAACCCTCAGTGAAGTTATTCTTGATTTACCCTGGTGTCTGTGGGAGGAAGATTGAGGCTTGCAGAAAACCAAGGTATGAGACTCCAGATGTGATCTATGCAAAAGCAACAATGACAAAAACTGAGATGTGTGCATAAAAGTGCCAAGTACTGTGAGTTTATTGTTTACCTAATCAGATATTCACTGTCAAAAGTTCAAAAACTGACAATAAACTTAACTGTTGCATCTTTAAACTTATTTATAACTTACAGAGGGAGTATAATGTCTTGGGTTTGTCTCTTGCATAAAGTTTACAGCCAGAAGGAGATAATAAAATCTAGGCTGAGCTCATATTGCTGAGAGAAAAAAAAAAAAATCAAGACCTGTATGTGTTGGTGGCTGTCAGGTGAGATATTTTATACCTCATTAGTGCTGCAGCAGTTGTTGCTTTTGCTTCCTTTATGAATAGATCATGTGATGCCATGCCTCGCTCACACACTCCTCACCAATTTGTCACAGCAAACAGAAATAAGGGATTTCTTGTCAGACTCCTTTTCACATCAGTGAAGTGAAACGATGAGCCATGCTGCAGGAACAAGTCTGGACGTGCTTCACAGCCCTTGGACCACCCCAGTGATGCAGAGAGGTTTCTTTAGGAGCTGCCCATGCAGTGTGTGCTCCCTCAGCAGCATGGCCTGGCAGGGCTCTGGCTGACCTCCCTGGAAGGGCCCCTAAGTTTCAAAGCACTGCAGATCACCCCTGGGGAAAGCCGTGGTTTTCAGAGCAGACAAAGCACTGCTGAGCAGTGTTTTCATTAAACAACTCAGTCCTGGAGATTATTCAGGACTTTGGGTCAGTGTCTCCCCAGTAGAAAATGCCCTCCTCGTGGAAGTTGACTACATGAGTTCTTCCCTCAGATCTGAGCTGGAATAGTCTTAGGTTTTGGCCAGACAAAAGTTGTGTTCATGGGGGGTTTGTTGTGGTGAGATTATTCAAACCATGTCCAGTCTGTGGAGAAAATGTACCAGGATTCTCATATAATTCAGGGCAAAGACACAAAGGAGAAGTGATGTAGATTAATTGACCTACAGACAATGCAAAATGGAATAGAATTCTACAGACAAGCAGTTATGAAGAAAAGCACATGACAATACCTAGTCCCTGTTTCCACAATTGTTAATATACTCTACAATAATTACCCATTATTTGCCATGCCCATTCTGAGCACTCCTAAGGCAAATAGAAGCCACTAAAGTAATTTTTGGGAAATTGACTCTCTCTTTCACTCTCTCTGCTTGCAGGAAAATCTATTCAGTTAAAGAAACACAGCTAAATATTGTTTTCCTTTTTTAAAAAGCACACAGTTGTTATTATACCATGTTTTTAGTGGAGGGCATGATATTGTGTAAGCTTTAATTAATCCACTGAACCATCAACTTATATTCCACTGCAAATACTGCCATCTGCTAGCAGTCCATGCATCAATAATTAATGTCTGCTACAAGTTTGCTCCCCCAACATTATCTGGTTAGGTAATTAGCCTATGGAACAATACTTAACGTAATGCATTATTGTTCTATTAAGTGTGGCCTGTTTGAAAGCACTAAAGAATACCTTAATACTGCTCCATTTCCATGACTCATACCTCAACAAACACTCATCCAGAAAATGACAAAGCAATTCAGAAAGGATGGGGGGATAACAACAACAAACCCAAAACCACATAAAAACATTAAAATTAGGCATGAGAACTGTTTATTTCAGAATAGCCTGAGAGGAAATACAAGACAATCCAAAATCACTGCTCTCCACAGAAGGCATGAATCAACATCAACAATGATCTGCTTATGAGAAAGGCCCCTTCAGAAAACAATGATGAAACATTTTGTCATCAAAACTCAGGGGTTTAATAAATCAATGGAAGGGGGAATCAGGAAGAGGAAAAAACAAGGCAGCATGTCATCTTTATTCACTAGTGTAAAATGTGGTTGTTTCCGAGATTACATCTGAATTAGGCTTGTGAGGAAAGCAAGTGATGAAGATGCAGCAGAGGAGAACTGAAGCCAACAAATCAGCACTGTCAGATCCTGTGGCTGTAGTGCAAAACCTATCAGTATTTGGCTGAGCGTTTTTTTACTGAGGCTCTTGGCCTCAGGTGATTACAAAAAGAACTCTGATTTTATTTTGAATGAGATCACTAGCTTAGCCTGAGGCAGAGAAAAAGTTAGCAAAGTCAGCCCCTAAGTGCACGAAAAACACAACAAGCATATAAAAAAGTCAAAGTTTAGGAACCTGGAGACCTCACACATCATCTCTGCCATCTCAAAAATTGAGGTCAGGATTTATTTGACCAAATTTACATACCAACATCATAAGCAACTACACTTCAGCCGATTCTCTCCACTCATTTTATAGCCAAGAGAATCCTGCCCCTCATGTTGGCAACACAAATGTTTTCTACCACATTTACCTGGAATAATTTGCAAAATTATTGTCAGTTTAATGGTGTAGACTGAAGATTATGTATCTGCAAGTTTTACTCCTGGACCAGGCTTTCTCAGTTTCAGGTGTCCTTCCTTTCCAGCAGACTCTTTCACAATTACATATTTTCAGTGGTTGTGACCAAATAATGGAATAAAATCTATAAACTATTTCAGTAAGCCAATCCTAGCAGGAGCTCATTGTCCTGTTCTCTCACTTTTCCTTCACTACTTGTGTTCTCATTGACTTCTCCTCCTATTCCTTTTCTTACTCTGATAGCAAACCTAGAGCTTATCTACAACCACAAACTCTGACCACCCCAACAGTGCAGTATCTTTGTCCAGCTGCAGCACTCTCAGACCTCCTCTGCTGTCTAAATCTCTTTAAAATAAGTCATGATATGCAAACAGTAGAGCACTAAATTAATGGAATAACAACCCCTGAGCTACTGGGCTAACTTCCCTCCTCATTAAGAGAGCAGGAAGAGCCCTACAGAACTAGGCCAGCACCTCATGGTCTCAGCTGCAAAACTGAAGGGATCCTTTGCTGATCCCTTCTAGAATTTGTGGTTACTTGCAAATTTCTGCATTTCTACAAGTATCAACATTTCTCTACAGTTAGGGGAGTACATGACACATGAAAATATTCTTTTTGCTCCCATGATTATGATTTGTCAAATTTTATTTAAACTTTGAATATTGTTTTGTCTTGCCATAAGAATGACAAAACTGAAATTACAAGTCCTTGCCTATTCTTATGTCTAGTATTTTCCTGTTATCAATGTCCCTTGGATCTCTGAAAGCACTTGGGGCTGTCTCCTTTGAATAGGTGTAGAAACACATGTGGAGTTTCTGATGTCTGAATAGAGACCTTATGGAGATAGTAAGGTTTTTTTTATTATTACCATTATTGTCTTTTGCATAGTGCCTAAGGCTCCACTTGGGACCAGGATACTTGGCATTGGATAAATTACTAGAAATAATCCATCTAAAGCTTGCAATTTAAAGAATATATACAAGGTCTGAGATTACTTTGGTGATATCACTAAAGGTGTGTTAGTCTGAGACTACAAGAATTTTTTGGTAAAAAAGGTTGCAAAGAAGGGCAGGAGAACTATAAACAGAGCAGTTTTCTATGTACCTATTCCCTTGTAATTAAGATGTTGAGTTGGTGGGAGGGAAAAACATAACACTTGAGAGTATTTATTAATTACTTTTCAGCTTCAGTGCACAAGGTTAAATGCAGCCTCAGGCAGCTTTCACTGATGTGACTCACATCTCCACAATGTCAGAGCTTTCAGTGACACTGAAGGGCTCATATTTTGCAAAGAATAAACGACCCTCTGGTGTATTAATTAAGCATGTCCTGCAGTGAGGCAGTGCAAAATGATAAGAAGTTTTACACAGTGATTTTCGTACCTCTAAAACGTGTCTTGACAACTGCTGTGCGTGAAATCTCTCATTTATCCACAGAATGTGGGCAGCATGGATAAGAAACGTGTTTCCCCATGGCAACTGTGTCCTCAGTGGGCTCAGTCCTGGTGGAAAGTCAGCACAGGCCTCTTCCCCAGGAAGATGACCAAGAGATGACCTCATTATGTCCAATCACAGCACTATTTTCTATTAATTTTCATATGAATTCAAATGAGAGTTGAGGACCTTGGTAAATATTCCAATGGAAAAAATTACAGAAATACAGAATCACTGGTATACATTTTTTAAAAATTTTGGCTATTATTTTACCATGTTTTCTAACCACATAAAATATTTTTACTTATTTTTTACAAACATGCCCCCAGAAAAACAAACCTAACCCACTCACAAGTCTTGATCCAATCCAGCTATCTCAGCTGCTGCATGACCTTAGTTCATGATCGTGCTCTCATATGGATCCTTGTGACCTCCTGGAGGGCAGAATATAGAGTGTCCTATAGGATTAAATCCATCCAGGTGAATTGTATAAAGAAAAATAAACCCTATCCAACCACAAAAAAACAGGAATAACACCTTTTACCATGTTTCCCAGTGACTGTCTCCCCCAGACTAATCATTATAAAAATCATGGTTAATAGACAAGTCTAGAAAGTGTGTTTCAAAAAATATTCAATTTTTCTATATTTTGTTTGCTAAAAAATAGAATTCCTTTCAAAAACAACATAATGCTTGAAATTTTAAAAGACAATCCCAGAAAGAACATATAACAGAGTTTATGCTCCCTCTGTAACCTTCCTTTCTTTTAGAATTCTGAAAATGACCAATTCTGATACTTTACAAAAATTTCAATTTAGACTTTTTCTATTTTCTGTAATTTTTGGCACTAGATTACAAAATTCTCTTACTCTTCCTCACAATGTCAAATTTCAATTTCATCAGGCAAAATCAAGGATGTTGAGTGAGGCTGCTGCTGGCATGGACAGCTACATTCAGTTTCACCACACTTCTGCAAGCAGTTTGGTGTTTATTTAAGTGCTCTGATCCCATGTACCTTAAATTCCCAATTATTGAAACAGAACAAAGTGAAAGCAACATTTTTCCATTTATCTTCCCAAACACAAGGTGTCCAAAATAGCAAGATCTTCTTTCTGCCACTCTTGTTTTACACCTGGGTCCCTGATCACCTGAGTGCTTGGCATGAACTCTTGTGAGAAGTGTGTAATGTGGTCTCAGCCCAGCCCTTTGTTCAGACCTCTGGTTTGGCTGCAGTTTTGCTCTCACATTCTTCATAGCAGCTCCATCAAGTGGCCAGAGATCTGAATGTGCCACTGCAGTCCATGACAAAGCCACCCACAGGTACCACGCAGGTACCTCTTGGTTGGGAACACTGCAAACACATTCTGACATGCTTCTGGGGCAAAGTCTGGGTGGAGTAGCAGATGCAGAAGGGAAGTACAGAGAAAAAAACAAAAAAACCCCAAACACATAGGGGTCCAGACAGAAGATTAGATATGAGAAAAAGTATCAATGATTTGATTTTCAGTAGTTTGAAGATTTGCTAAAGTCTATAGACCAAGGGTTTGGGTTTTTTTTCCCCCTGAAAACTTTTTGGAGGGAATTAGTTTGGGATGTTTTCTAGCCTTCACAATAAAGCTTGTCTTCCATAAACACCAGGACAGAGGCAGGTAAGGTTCCAAACCAAGAAGGTAGTTGCCATATCTCCAAGATATGCATGGAGCCACAGCTCAGGGGATTCATCTTAGGTTGAAATTTCCAAATTTCCATCGTTCCCTTGTGAAGTACAACAGGTATCTGGTGCTGCATAATTTGTAGTCTGAGGAAAGTGAGCCTTTCCTGTTTCCTTGCATGTCTCCCTGGGTTCTGACTCACCTGGAGCACAAGGATTT
The DNA here is from genome assembly GCF_052056855.1 of Sturnus vulgaris. Lineage (NCBI taxonomy): Eukaryota > Metazoa > Chordata > Aves > Passeriformes > Sturnidae > Sturnus > Sturnus vulgaris. Next base: position 29,080,245 of record NC_142250.1, read on the forward strand.
GCTGCTAACCCCACCTCTAATAGGAACCTTTTTTGAGATATTGGGGAAAGTTACTGCATTCCTCCATAACCTCCTTTTTCTGCCTTGCTTTCAAATGTACTGTGCACTTGTCCTGCCAGCATTGGCTCCTGAAAGGATCCAATAAATAATAACTAACCCACAGTTCAAACATAAGAATTTTACAGAATTATTTAGGGAGAAAAGAGATTGAAACTTCAGAGCCCTAGGAAATCTGAGCATTGTTCTGAAAAATAAAAGTAGGAAAATTCTCCACACATGGTAATTATCATTGCTTCATTAAAAACTAAAAGAAACCATGACAATTTTTACACATTGGAAATGTGATTTCTCTAACACTAAGGAGCACAAATTCCCCTTCAGTTCTGCATTAGCTTTTTTAAAGTTTCCTAAGTGGAATTGTCTCTCCTTATAGGCTATTTTCAAATAATCTAGTTCCTGCCAATATTCTTTGTTTTCCTGAAAAGATATGGGACAAAATAAAGCTCTATGTAGTCATGCAGAGGTAGATTGCCTCTGGTTTCTAAGCTGATTGACTCTGAACAAGCAGTTTTCAGTCTTTTCTGACTTGTAAAGTTCTAAAATTTTCCAACAGAGATGCACTCCCAGCCCCCTGAGAGCAAATTTACTCTACTGACAGTGGGTTTTTCTCAGCTGTGCTTTGTGGATTCCTTTGCCCACAGGTTCGAAACCACTGCTGTGTGCTGTCTGGCATTCTGCAGCATAAACACATCTCTGCTCTGAGGAAAATTGCTCCCAGTTTTGGGTCTTTGAAAAATACATCTGGATCTACCTACTGAAATATGAATTCATTGTATTTTCAAGCCTTGGAGCCTGATTATGGCAGCATGAGCAAGTAACCTCAACAGAGCCAACTGATCTGCATGGGTGTGAAACCAGATATAAATTAATCCCTTTGTTTCCACAGCCCTCACTGTCAAATCTTCTTTGAGTGCAATCAGAAGTTAAGCTACATTATTAACTTCAGACCATGACATTTTTCCACACCCACTAATCAAATACTGAATCCATTTAGCAGATTTTTTTTGTAATGTGGAACACAAAAACAATGTTGGATTTTCTCAACAATTACACCTTTAGACCTCACTAACTTGTTAGCTTTCTTTTTTTAGTGTTGTATATTACTTTCTGCACTTCTGTTCTTGCTAAGGTATAAACATCTATATATATTTTTTGCAAATGAATTACATCGTTCCATCCACGATGGGACTCAGAGATTCATTTTTGAAAAGCATTGCCTGTGCTATGTAGGATTCTCACCAAAGGGAGAAACAGAACACCATTTTTAAATTCTCACTTATGGCCCCCATCCAACAAAACACTTAGCCATATGTCTGCTTTTCCCCCCAGACTGGGGGTTTGGCTACTGGATGGCACAAATCTATGCACCAGGAAAGATATCCACTGCTACTTACAGTCAATCAAAGATGCTTAAATAGCTAATTTAGACAACTGGAATGTGACAATTATCCTATGGAAATCCAAAGACTAATGGGCTCAGGGACCCTGTTCATAATGGAGGTGCAACAGAATAGTCTCAAAGCACACAACATTAGAGAAAATTGCCTCATGTATGGCTGTTCTTATGTTCTCTGGTTATCACATTTTAGAAATTGAAGCATTCGATGAAAACCACTGGACTATAAATTGGTGCCTTCAACATGTAGTTTCTTACTTCACAGTGTGACCTGCTCAGTGTACCCTATTAAAAGGGTAAACATGACAAGATAATGGATTCATTTTGGCAGCAGCAATACATTTTGATTTTTTATTATTTCTACTTTACTAGCTCACATTGAAAAGTCTAAGAGCTCTCTTCAGTTGCTAATCTATGAATGGCTAATGGCTAGACCCTCATGTTCTGGGATTAATGTTACAAAATGACAGAGGAATTGCTCACTAGACAAACAAGCACTGGTCATAAATTTTCAGGGGATTTTATTTACAAAGTTTAGCTTTACTCTCTAAATATGCTTTCAAATGCTAAATATACTTTTAAATATGCTCTCTAAAATGCTTTCCTGCTTTGCTTTTCGGATTATCTCAATGTTAATCTGAAACTAGCTAATTTTGAACACCCTAGGAGCTGGAGTGCTGAATTTATATTGAAGTCCAGCCTAATCCTTGTCAGTAGCTCCAATCCATTTTCTAGGTAAGCTAAAAGCACTTCTATCTTAACAATTTAAATGCATCACCAAGCAATCATCCTTCTAATCCACTTGCACAGATTTGTGTTTACTGCCTGTGTTCATGTATCTAAAGAATGAAATATGGAACCAACAAAGTGCTGAGGATCTACCTGGCAGTTTCCTGGCCCCTGAAATTGGAGGCTATTTTTTTGTTGTTGAGGTATAAACTCTCTTCTGTGCTCTGTCAAAGGAAATAAAAGATAGAAGCAGGGAAGGGAGAAAGCACCTTTTAAGGCTCCTGAAACTTTTAATTGAATCAGTGATTCAGGAAATCTCATTCTCCCTTCTGCCTGTTCTGAGGTGGAAAGACAATGAGCAGATTTCTGTCAGTGAGCAGATGCTCTGAGCATGCAGACATTTTTGTGTCTAATGATAGCTTTGACGTTATGATGAGTTTTGTGGGATCTGCTGCCTGGGGTATCAGTAAGGGATTCATTAAATGCCTTTCCTGTGAAAACTATAAAACGTTCTCTTAAATATGAAAAAAATGCATAAAATTTGGCTTGTAATGATGTTTCACTTATCACAGGATTGCTCTGGCAGTAAGGTTTTAATTGCTCAAATTACAGTATCTTTCAGATGTCAAAATTACTTGCATTAATTGCCAGTGGAGACAAAGAAATAATGCTCCTGTACATTGCACACCCAATTAGCACTAATGGTATGGTTAAACTTCATATGTCTTTCTGTAATATGATTAAAAGGAATCAGCTACCAGATAAAGTTCAGAACTAAGATGAATGCACCTTTTCAGTCTTCAAGTCTTAGTCTAAGTATTTGCTTACATGAAAAAACCCATCCTCAGATCTGTTTTTTAGATGTACATATTTCCCTAACTTCATTTTAGGCTGATTTATGTCATATCGGAACACGGCTTTATTTTCTCTTATAACAGAAGCCAGCACTACCCCTACCTAAGTGGTTTTGTGAGTGGAAATATCTGGTTTCTCTCGCAAAAATCCCAGCTCACATATTTCTAGTTCTCCTTTACCTTAAGGAAACAGACTCCTATTTACCAGGAATGTGTTCAGTTTGCTATCCAGCAGGTAGTTTCTCCTTCTCAGCTGGAAACCACACAAAGAGCTATGACTAGAATAAAAAAAAACATCATTATATAATGCTACTTGTTATCATTAGAGAGGCACCACATGTTTTGTCCTCTGCATTTAACATGTCGTGCAATAATGAAATTAGTAAATCTGAGATCCAGTGTTTAAGAGGATTTTCCTCTACTGTTGCTTGGAAAATATTTTTAGTAATAGAGCCACAAATTAAATTTTGAAAAGTGCAGGAAGGTACTAATAGGAATAGTAAGCCTGTACTCTTTAAATAGGTTTTCCAAATTGTTACACAGCAGTACACATTATGTATCATGACCTGAAAAAGACGAATTCTTTACACCGGTTTTTCATAACTACAGAACTTGTTTCTCATTGTAGAGTTAAAGGAGAAGCGTCTTCTGCTCAAATACTGAAAAACTGCAAAGTAGCTGCGAAAGTTTTGGCATTTTAAGTTTACCTGCTTACTTGCTAAATTTTTAAACGCACATATCCGAAAACTCTTTTGACATTATCTTTAAAAGGCAGTATTACTGAAAGAGTCTACGTTTAAGGAAAAAAGTCTCAAGCCCAAATAAAGAATAACAGAATGAGCAGAGAATTTCCCATTGGCTCATGGTGGTCACCAGGGCAACTGGTGCTCCTGAAGGAGCTGTGAGAAAGGAGAGGGTCAGAGTGGGCAAGAGATTACTTCGGGTCCTGAAATCAAAAGGTTTTATATGTTCTGCCAAAGTTGTTATCACTTAGTAACTCCACATATATTTGTAATCCTCACTGCAAATTCCATCAAATTCCACTGCCTAGTAGCACAGTGATTTTATTAAATGTCTCACTGGGGAGTTATAAGAAAAATAGAAAAATGCATCATTTGCAACCTTGCTGCACACTCTCTTTATGGACACATTTATGAATTCAAGGCTTTGTTTTTGATCTGCATCCTTTTTACTCCTCTAATCTCCTTTTAGGGCTTTGTGGATGGGATGTTCACACCACATAAGCATCACATAATCCACACCATAATTTAGGAAAGCCACCACGACATTCTCTACACTTTCTCCAGTCCCACACTTATTTTGGAATAGCAGATGTGAGTCCATCCCTACTAAAGGATTCTGTAGGGGTTCAAATTTCAGCTGACCTAACAGAGATATTTTATTAACTAATGCAAAAGCAATGCATTGAGGATTATTACAGTCCTAGAAATCATCCTAAAGCCCCTGATGTGAAAATAGCTGAGGAGATTTTTAAGAGGAAGTATTTAATGTGCTTGTCTCCTGCTTTCCCCAGCCTAGGTACCCACCTACATCCTCTCAGAGCCTGGATGTGACACAGACCATTGGTGCTCAGCACAGCCCTTCTCATGCTCTAAACTAGTTTGTCATGGCATCAGAATATTATGATTAAAGTTTAGAAACGGGCTGAGCCTCAGCTGATCAGGTCTCTTTGGCAAGGATTAAATCAACACAGCTTCAGTTCTTAGACTGGATCCTGATCTTTTACAGGAATTGGACAGATTAATTGGACAGAGTAAAGAGAAGCAGTAAAGAAGATTAATTGGTTTAAATCCTGGATGAATGATCTCTAATTATTAAACTAAAGCAGTGGTGCAAAAGTTATGAACATTATGTCAGTTTGGTTTCGACTTTTAAAAAATTTTAATACATATTACTGGTTTCTGAGATGTTTATGAAGTAATTTGGCTAAAAGCTAAGTATGTTGCAACCAAGAAAATTAAGAGCAAAAAACAGAACCTAACCCACAGCTGGAGAAAAAGGGGTTTTCTTTCTATGCAAATGTGGTATTCAATGCTTGAAAGATTTCTTATTCACAATAAAAGTTCAAACCGAATGAAGAGATGTTAAGTTTCTGGAAGCTACAAAACTGGAATACAGTCCCTGACCAAAGCAAAGTTACATCACACTCAATAATGCTAATTTTATGATAATGAGCAGAAGTTGGTTTAAACTACAAGTCTCTGTAATGTGTTCAGCATTTTAAACCACATATTCCAGTTAGGGGCTAAATGTTAATACAGATCTCCACACAGTACCTTCAAATACCAATTAATTAGTCAATATTTCTAAGTGATCAGAACTGACCCCACATAAATATAGAAAATAAAGAACAAAACACATTTAGGCTAGTGTACTTTATAATTTTTTTTTAAGAGGATATTAAAGCTGATAATAAACTTCAGTCCATTGTTAGCAACAGCTGTCAGAGCAGGCAGGTAGTGTAGCAAAGGTGGAAAGGTTAAGGAGCCTCATGAATATGAAAAGCTTGAAATTACTGCTCATATTGACCCATTGTGTGGCCCAGGACTGGACCCTACAATGCACACCAGGCAGGGACCCTTGCTGGCCTCAGCATTAGAAACTCAGGGGGCAGATAAAATTTATCCTTTAGAACACAGAAAAAAGCCTGTTCACTGAACAGTTTATAGTCCCATAATATCTTCTTAAGCAGCTAGATGCTACAGGTTATCTCATAATAGAAACTTTTTCCTTTCTCCTCTTCCACTATAAAACACAGCCAGTAAAAGAGGAAATTTAACTTAAAAATCTGGAAGTAACAGAAAAATAAATCCTTTCCCTTTTTGAAAAAAAACCACAGAACCATCACCAGCAATGAAATTGAAATGTCATCTCAAGTTAGACACATAGTTCGAGCTATCAATCACAGAAAAAATTCTGCTTGCATCTGTATGAAAAGTACATTTCACCAATTTTGTACCAGAAACACTCCCACAATTCACACAGACACTTTTCTCTGTGCTCTTTACTGGCTTTAGTACTATGAGCCAAAGGATATTTTAGGCAAAGTATATTTTTTTAAGTTTATTCCAGGACATCTAAATGAGATGTGTGAAATAATTCTTCTACTCTGCTACTAAAGAGCTACAGCCCAAGAAGGCTGCTCAGTTTAGGGGATAGTTTCCTGAAGACATAGATGGACTAGAAAGATGCCAGGAAAACAACAGAATTACTTCAGGTCTAGAAAGCACAACCTCTGAAAAAAAGGCTAAAAACCCCCCAGTGCTGAACATAAATAAGGACATGGTAAATCCTGAGGTACATAAAATGCACTTATAAAGAGCAGGACTATTCTCTTTACAAGGTGCAATGGGTCTTGGTGCACCCAGAAAGGCTGAGGTGAAATAATTGGAAAATCTGATATAGAACACTGAAACACTGAAGGTTTTTAAGAACATGGCAGACATTTGTCAGGATTGATTTAGGCTGATCTGGATCTAGGGCACAGGAATGGATAAATTGATCACTTAAAATACTGTCCAGTCCTATTTTCCTTTCATCTGATCTCTCCTATTGAGTAAATGAGATTTGTGCAGCATGCATGCTGTGAGAGTCAGAAGGGCTAATAATCCTTTGCTCATTCTTAAACATTAATTCATTTGAATCTCTTTACATTGTATGTGTAGGTTATTCTATGAAGACATTTATCATTACTACTCCTTTACGAAATGAAGGCCAGATGCATTTATTAAAAGCACAATATTCCAGTTTTGTCTAGAAAAATTGAGATCTCCTTCCAGTTTTAATTCTCCTATTTAATTTCCTCTTTTATTAATCAAGCTTCTACTTCCTGTGACCAACTCTGTAAAGAAACAAGTGGAAAGGCTAGAAGGCTTATCTGTTTATGTTGCTATATCTTGTACAAAAATCCTTTTATTCAGCCAAAATGTCAGAGCCCTGACTAAATAAAAACACAACTCTCAGAAGCATTGTATAGTTGCAGCATGTTAAACATTAATACTTCTGAAACACTGACCCAAGAAAAATATCCATGTTGGTGACATTGTTTTTTATGCTATATTATAGAAGCAATAAGAATTTACTTATTTATAATATCAGATACGAGCCACTAATCTAGAAAATTAGATTTCTGAAAGAACACAGATTCCATTTGCCAAGAACCAAAAATCTATCTGAATCTCTTCATTCTTTTTAATGAACTTTCTCAGTGAAACATTGATATTGAAGGAATCAATATAACTTTTTAAAAATATCCCTATTGTCATTCATTTATTCAAATAGAGACCTTAGCCTTAATTAAAATAACGCTGCAGAGACCCAAGGGAAGCACATATGTATAGTTTCTACAATTACTAATTTATTATTTCAATTAATTATTTATTACTAAGAGATTTTTTCAAAAAAAGCTCATAGAATTTTAATAAAAGTTACAGTAGACTCTGAGTACTAAAAGTGCACATACAAAATACTTTCATATATCAAAATGAAGTCAAAATAATTTCAATGCATGTTAATCTGTAAGCAGTTCTCTTTCTGTGGAAGTGCAAATAAAGTTACACACAGTCAAAGACCAAAAGCTCAGCTGCACACGTGGCTGCAGTGTCAGTTTGGTTTAGTCTGACCCTTCCCTTGGGTGAAGATCAGCCCAGCCTGGTCTTCCTCAGCCTCTAACCCAGGGATGATGGAGTGGAGTTGGAGAGCACAGCTGTGCTTCTCTCATGCTCACCATGCACTGCCAGAGAGAAGGATTCAGGCTGGTGGGCCTCCAAATTCCAAAAGTAAATACTAAATGGCAGCAATCCACCTGTGTGGAAGGATGCTGCCTCCAACCTCCTCCCGGGTCAGGTGGGCATTAACCTCACCAAGCTCATTTGGATGGAAAGATCACACGTGGCACCTTCTGTCACCAGAGACACTTTTGGAGCAGATTATGTGTTCAATTATTAAGTTGCTGCAACAGCTTGGTTGTCATTTGGCAGTTGATGCAAATCTGGCCTCACATGCTGAACTCTACTCTGTCACAATCTACATTTATTAAGCCTGTTTAGGCTGTTTCTAAATTAACCTGCCATCAACATCTTCTCATTACATCATGGTCAAACTAGCAGTGCAGCTCAGGAAAGTTTACTATGCCAAAAGACTAGTCCAGAAATATCAATAAAGTTATATTATGTCTATTTAAAGGGTGAAACCTGCAGTTGTCCCTGGATATGTACAAATGTGTGATAATTGACTGCACTGTTACACTGTGTACAGGTGTAATGGCATATGGGACAGCCAAAATCTTATAAAAGCAGATTCCTTTGGGATTATTAGACTGTTACCTGATGAGTAAGCAGCAGTGTTTTGCTGAGATGAAAGGCAAAGAGTAAGGAAAAGTTGTCTGTTTCAGTGAATTGTGCACAACTGTTTCTTTTCTGTTTTAACATTCAGCACAGCCACACTGGGGAAGTTGTTAAAAACTTTCACCTTTTTGTGTGTACTACTTAAAACATACACTGTCAATACCACAGCACTCTGAAGGACTTCCTAGTACAATCTTGCTTCAAATTCACAAGGCCAAAAGCAGAAACGTTTACTCATGATCTTCACAAAAGAATGTCTGTCTGAAAGGTTTGCCACAATATCTACAACAGAAGTAACTCAAAGGTGAGAGTCACAGCCTTGCCTCTCAGACATCACCAGATACTAGTTAAAGATAGTATGCTCTCCCCTACCCTGGCTTTTATACGGTGATTGAATACTAAAATTAAAAAATAAAATACAGTGACATACCTTATCAAATCTTCTTTAGGCCTAGAGCCTTTGTAATAATTAATTGTAAGAATTTGAGTCTGAATCTGCAGATATACAGTGACATGAAATCTTTGTCCCTGTTAAGGCAAGGGCCATAAGGGTAAAGCATAGCTCAGACTTGCTTAAGGTAAATTGGCACCAAAATCATAAAATTTATTTGTGTTAGCTGTTAAGACATACCAAGAAGACAGAAAAAAAATGGATGAGGCTGGTGATGGCCAGCCAAGGGCAGCTTCGTACCAGGGCCTGGGGAGTACAGAACAGTCTTGACTTACTGACATTACTGAAATGTTTGAAGAAAACAAGATAAGAAATCCAGCTCTGCTGCTTTGCAAGATTTTGATGAACATATGGAACATCCTGCTGATAGGAAAGTGAGGTTTACAGCCATATGCTCAGCCAGTCTCTGGTGTGACTACTGCAGGGCTGCAGTATGCCAAGAATTGATCGTGTGTATTTATATTTCTCATGATGCTGTGTGACAGTCATAGTGACCCAGCTGAGCTTCATCAGTGAGGTCTCATAAGGAAAAGATGTGGGAAGAAGAGGATGTGCTTGTGTCATTCTTTCTGTTGAGCTCATTGTTGTGGGAAATGCGAGTTTGAGGTTTGACTTTATTTTTTTGTTTGTTTGTTTGGGGTCTTTTTTGTATCTAAAATTGTGATAAGATAATAAAAGACAATAAAACCTTGGAGTTGCAATATATTAAGATATTTTCAGGTAGCTGTTGACAATTAAAATATGATGAAGTTATTAAAATCTAGTAATAATGATTCTTAGCTATCTATCTGTGAATATATACAGCCATGTTTTAAACTGTATTTTTTTTTACTAATTCAAACTACTGGTAAAAGTCCTGTAAACAAAAAAAAAAAAGGTAGACTAAGTATATTAAGATTCTTATTTGTTATTGTTGAAAATAATATTTTTAATACCTTCCTGAGGTCATCAAGGACAGAACTAGAATTATAAAGATGTAATAATTTGCTGTTTGTGTCAAACCCACATGATCTTCAAATAAACTGCTTGTGCAGTATCACTCCAGGAACATATTATTTCATAGCTATAACAAGACCAAAGATACACTGAGCTAAAACAGATGGGATTGTGTTTGTAATGCATTATTAGGCAGAACCCTTTCAAGGAGCCCAAGACATTTCAATGGAACTTGAGGACAAATTAGTCATGGTCAGCAAGGCTCTCGAGCACCAACACAAGACGTCTGATAAGTAGCTTAAGATTTAACAACTACCTCAGAGAATTCCTGAGCATTACACAGGGTACTCATCTTCTGATCCATTGCATCTTAAAGAGAAGTGGAAGTAAAGCAAGGAGATTTCTCTGTTATTCATTATTTACCTGTTGTCCTAACCCTTGATATTTTATAGAACACTGAAGTCTCTTGACTCCTCTGACAAGGTGAATTATGTTGGAGATGAGGCAGAGGAAAGCTGCCATAGTCTGTGTACAAATCTATTTTCAAAAACAGCACACATAAGCCTCCAGTTCCCATCTCTGGAGAGAGTAGTTTCCTTTCCCTCTTGGTCTTGACTGAAAGGTCATTTACAACAACAACATTTTCATGGCAAGATTAGGTAAATTGCTGTAAAGAAACTGTAACAGTTTGTGTGCATTGACAGGGCACTTGAGCACAATTACACTCGGGAACTTTATTTAACTTCCTCGTTTTATCAACACAGAGCAACCAACTTCTCCACAATCTTTTAAAAGTGGGGAATTCAGAGGAAACCAGATTTTAGACAACAAAGGTAAAAGCTCAGAATCCATTTTTCTGGCTTAATAGAATTTTCTCAGTTCCTGTAGCCAATAAACTGTGTTCATAGTGTCAGTAAGTATCTTAAGGTAGAAGGAAAAGCTGTTTATTTTAATTTTTATTAAAGCCTAAACTCTAAATCCTGGTGCCTTCCATTCTTAACTTTGTCCTTGTGACTAAAGGACAGGCTGCATTGCTATAGAAAGATGAAAAAGTAGGGAAAAAATTCTGGGAGAAACTAATGTCAGGCTCAGGATCTAAAATGAAAGTGCTTAAAGAAAGCAAGCAAAAAGAGCAAGATACAGAAAAGGGAAAAGGAAGGTGGATTCTTGTCTTAAGGATATTTAACTCACAAAACTTGCATTGACAGATAGAACATACTGGCCAGTTACAAAAAAGCACTAGCACCCAATATGGAAGTTAGGTCAGATTTTTCTACCTCATTGGATTATTTTTCATCACTAATTTTGTGTTTCATATTTATGGTTTGTTTGGGGATTTCTGACACAGATTTTAAACAATGACATAAGGAATCATTGTGCATTACAGGGATTGCAGTTCTAATCTAGATGGACTACCTGGAAAAATTATATTAAAACAATTTTTTGGGATAGTAAACTTCTCTTAACTATATTTGACAACAGATGGATGACTATTTGCATTATGCCCATCAGATTCACAGATTCTTCTCAGAAAGGAGATTTTCAGCTGCTGTCTAAAGCATCTGCATGTGGCAGCATTCCTCCAAGAAGGCAGAGGACTTTTATGTCCATCATAGGACTACAGGAAAAATCACAAACGTGTTAAAAAGTGAATGAATATATTTGTCCAAAATATGTCTGTAATTTCAGAAATTTCTGCCATGTGTCATACACCTTTAAGAAATACAACATTTGTTGTATGTCCCATGGAATATCATCTAACATGATAACAAAGCATATGCAGACAAACTCAGAACCCAACAGAACTCTAATTCACTACAGATATTTTCAGTATAATTAGGTTTTATGGCATTAGCTCTGCATTCTTTGGGAAATAATTTTCTTGCAGTAATTTATTGGTTTGCTTTTCTGTTATAAACAAAAAATCACTTGTTTTGGAATTGGAGCAGTATTACCTTCTACCTGTTGTCTAATAGATAAAAAGGAGCAGAATAAGTGAAAGTGGCATCATGGAGTAGAAGAAACTAGAAATTTATGTAAATCCCATCTTCTTGGAATGGCTGATCAGGGGAATCATTAAAAATAAGATTATATTCTTATTCTTATGTTTTGCAAAAGCCAGGCTGGGAGCAGTTAATAAAGACTCTCTAAGGCTCTTCAGAAAGTCTGCAGCACCTGAAACTGTGTCAGACACTGCAGACAGAGCCTGTCCAATGTAATTCTCTCAGCTCAGTTTTGCACACTGACCTTAGCTTTGCTGGGATGAACATTCCCAGAGGGCTTAGAAGACTGTTAAGGGAAAGATCAAAGACAAATTTCTTCCTCCTGGTTGCTGCAGCATCTATGACCACTTCTAGTGACTTGTCTCTTGCAGTGGGCAGCCCCTTGTGAAGTCCTGTGCTTTCATGCTGACTTCTGCATAGACATCAGCTTTGGGTTTATGTCTTCAATAGCAGCTCTGAGGGACTACTGTGAAATGGTAATTTCTAGCCAACAGACCTTATGAATTTTTTCTTAATGTTTTCTATAACTTCTAGCATTAAAAACACAGTATTACATGAGGAAGGAAGTTATTCCAAAAAGCAAATGGTTATTTGCTTCTGTTTGAGGAAGCCATATTCCAGAGGAAACATAATTCAAGAATTTTTCATTATCTTTAACATGGGTAAGAGCTCCATCATGAAAAGTTGAAAAAGGGCACTGTCTCCCTTGGCTACCCTAGAAAGTTTATACAATAAGAGTGCTTGAGGCTCTCTTACTCTAAAGCTCTGTCACCCTGGTAAGGCTCAGCAAAGCAGAAATACAGCAAAGGAAGCAGCAGTCCCAAACCAGAGTCCTGTTACAGGACTGGAGGGCACAGCCTTTTGGAACCCAGCATATCTCACACTTCTGAACCTCCTTCTACTACCACAGAAGATCCCTATCACAAGGGAAAGCTCCAGGCTTCCCATTTCCCAGCATCCTCGTTCCTGTTGCAGGTCTCCCCACAGCATTTCCCAGTTTTTCTATCCCCACATATCAACTTTTTACCCTCTCATGTCTCAGACATGTCTGCACTCAGCAAGCCTCACCTCCATCCTACTCCCTCTCACAGCAGAGCTGGTGCCCTATACACAGGATCCCTTTTGGGATGCTGGCTTTGTCCTGTTAAAACACAGGGCCCAAAGCCCCAGTAAGACTGGCCTGACATGCCTTGTTTCTCACAAATTCAGGGAACTTTTATTCATCTCCATAGTGTCTTCCTTATCTTCACATTCTTATGCATTGCTTCCACGATCATTTATTCCATGACTTATGCAGTAATTAAAATTGCTCGGATTTAGAACATCCTAGTCATTCTAAGACATGGACTGTGCTCACTCTTCCCCTATCACCCCCAGTCTCCCAGGGAGAACAGCTCTGTGATTGCTCTATAGATCAGCAGACCCGTGGTTTTTCAGTCACCCCATACCACCAGACTGAGTAACTAACATCCCTAATGAACTGGAGGGCATAGGTGGCTTCTGGAATGAACAGCTGGGGTTAGCTGGCATTGAACTCTTCATTAATTAAAACCAAGTCAATGCTTAGCACAAGTTCAGGGACCAGGAAAAGAATTAATTAGCTTCTTATGAAAAAAATAATACCAAAAAGAAAAAAATAAAAAATAGCCAGATTCGGATTGGTTTGGATTTGATTGGACTTGATAAAGAAAATAGCCAGATTCAGATTGGTTTGGATTTGGACATTATCTTTTTTCTGTTGTTTTGGGCTTTGTTTGTCAGGTGAATGCAAGAAGAAATCATTAAATGTAAAAAACCTGCTTCTTCAATGTCTGTTTGCATTGCACCAAGGAGATGGGAATGAAGAGCAATTCCAGACCCACACATTCAACTTTCCACTGCAGACAATCTAAAGTTATGGGGAAGCAAATGTCACAGGCACGGTACATTCCAGCTCCAAAAGACACAGCACTTCATTCTCAGGTTTGGTAATTCAGAGTGCAGTCTGTTATTGACAGCTGAGATTAAGGAGGGTAAAGATTAGAGCATGAAAGGAATTTGTTCTGTTGTATATTTTAATACAATAATTGCTGGTTAAGCAAGAGAGTGCATCACGAGACTCATAATCAGTCAGTAATATTCACTCTCATTGATTGCTGCATGCAGCAGTGAAAGACGAGATTTTAATGTAAGTAGATACCCTCCCAAAAAGCAAATGTTTCCACTATAGCCAGCAGTGCCCTGCTCCTCCCTGGAAAACCGTGCAGGTAGATAATTACAACTCAACCAAATGCCTCAGACAGACATTAAAAATAACTTTCCTTTGCCACTTAGCATTCAGCTGAATGCTTCAGGATGATAGTCCTGCACCAAGACACAGGTGTACCTGCATTTTTGTCTTCACAAACCAACAAATGAAGTTACATTTAAATCTATTCCCCTTGTTCATTCCTGTGAAGTCATCATAATGGCTTGTGTCATGAATCTGTTCTCTTTAGATACTTATTGTGTGATAGAATTTTCTCTGTATTGTGAGGATGAGGGAAAAAGCAAGAGCCTGAAGTTTTAGTGAGTAATCTTATTCAAATATAGGAAAAAAAAGGGGTGCCAAGAAAAAAATGTCTTCCAAAAGAAATTATTTTGCATAATAAAAAGAAGAAGGGGGGGGGGGAAAGGATGGATTAAGAAAAGATTTAGAAAAAATTCTAAAAATTCCTTTTTTGAAATTGACCAAAAAGGATTAATCAGCCACAAGACAAAATCACCTCTCATTTTCATTTGTGATATATCCTAGTTTGACTGACATATAAACATAATAATAAACATAATAATAAACAACCTGGTTTATTATACCTGGATATTAATATGGATGTTGTGAATGATTTTGCTAAATTTCCTGCCCACAGACTTTTTTCTAACACAGACGACTGGAGAATTTGTGAACAGAAGCCACTTATACAGAAATAGTAGCTGGATGACAGTAATGGCAAAGTTATACCACAGGTATTAATTCAAGGTACATCATGTTCATGTTCTCTGTGTTACTCTGAACAACGAATGCATTAAGGAAATATAGTCTCGTCACTTGAGAGTTTATATTAAGTTAAAGGCTTGAATTTAACCATCTCAGGTACATGATTTAGGTTTGAGGTTATGAGAAGTGAGGATCTAAACCATATATTTTAAATCCAAGTCCACAGCATAACAACAAATAACTAATTTGGAACATTTTAACTATTTTCTAGAGGAAAACACAGCTTAATCAAAAATTAAAAGCAACACTTCGGGTAAAAGAAACGATTTAGCCAAAATGTTTGTTTAGATGGAGAGAAAAGGGAATTAATCTAAACAGCCTCAATCACAAATTTGTTGCTCTATTTTTCTCCATTTCTCTGTGCTTATAAACAATATATTAAGAAGCATAAAACATTATTCAGTTTCAAGGCATCTAAAATGAAATATTTATCTTTCAAAACTTGATGTATATCCAGCTGAATTCAGGATTAATTCTGAACAGGAGAAAAACAACATTCATAATCCTTCACAGAATTGTTTTTTTCACTTAGAGCAGAGTTTTCTGGTGAGGTTCATTTGTGAGAGGTGTTAGCAAAATTCTGAAGTCCCTAAAGTTGCACTCTGCTCTAGGGAATGGCATATAACAAAATGAGGAGGGGATTCAGTAGGAAAACATTCTTTTCACCTGCAAAGGATTGGGAAGAAACCAATAGGTTGCTAGAAACATCACTGAGCTTTGTTTTGTTTCACGGAAGATCCCCAAACTACAGCATTTGGCAAAAATTCAGGTAAATATTCAGAGTTTTCAGACCTGTCCTCATTCCAAATCTTTGAGTGGAGAGTTCTGGGTCCCCTGGGTCCCAGTCTTTTTTGTTGAAGCAACAAAGCCATCATTAGATCTTGTGGAAAAACAAGAAACCCTTGAGGTTGAGTACAGAGTAAAACCAGTGCTTGTGGTTTGTTTATTCTTTACTTTCAGGTGTCATGCAGCAGAGCAGGTAGAATGAGAAATGCACACTAAGAAGTCTGCAGTCAGTACAAAATTTGGTTTTTGCTTAAAGAAGGGAGGAAAAGGAGAGCACAGAAATGTTGTCACAGCTTCACCTTTCCTAGATTCAGCTCCTCAGTTCCACAGGAACAAAAAAATACTAACAAGCTAATGCCTGACAGAACTGATGTGCCTGGAAGCTCTTCCACATCTTCCATGTAGTAGTGGAAAAGCCCAGACACTTCTGTAGGATATTGCTTTAGCATTACCTTTGTCATGTACAGTAGAACAGCACTGCTCAACGTGTGTTTGCCTTGCCCTGCAAGCCTTATATGAGCAATTTATACAGCAAGGTAATAAATGCCTTCCAAGTCACTGGCTGTTCAGTACAAAAAAGTTAAAAACAACCTTGTTCACATACTCTGAACATCTGAGGCTATTTGAATTAAATCAGAGAGATTTGCTGATTGAGATTCAAGTGCTGAAAGGGTAATTTGAATTAAGAGAAAATGTGGAAAAAATCAAATGTGCAAAGTCAAAATCCACTACAGTCAATGACTATATTTACCTCAGTGAAGAATGTTCTTCTTAAACTATTGATTTTTGCTTTCTTCACCAAAATCAGTTCCCTTTTAAGTATAATTCAAAAGCTATGATCAAACATGGTGAAGATTGTTATCAATTATAATATAATTTGCATAGCTTTAGCCCCAGCTGAGGAGTAAAGATCTTTATATTAACAGCTGTAATAATTCAAAGATCTTGACTCAAGCAAAGCTTTAAAAAAATAAGGAAAGAGAGGATCAAGTCATTATGACTTCCATGTTATAGATGAAACATGAAACAGCATTACAGGACAGCAATTACCACAGCCATGCAAACTAATGAACTTACAAGTCTTCTGACTGTGACTCACGATCTGTTCCGAAATTAAGCCACAGATGGATTTAGTGATTTAAATGACACTGCTATGTGGAACCACACCAGCTGCCTTCAGCCTTAGGGCTGAAGACCTTACACTCTCCAGCTGCCAGAGCAAAAGTCAAAGGGTATCATGAATGATAATTTCAATTGAGATGTATCAATATAAATTCAACTTGTTACAATTTCAGTTACCTGATGTGAAATAATGCATCTCTGTTTAGCTGCTGCAGAAATTTTAACAGTTACCAGCTGGCTGTTGTCCACTGCTTATAAATAAATGGATAGTAACTTGGCAAAAATACAGAGACTTTTTCTCTTTCTAGCAAAAGGAAATTGAAGACAACAGAACTAATTTCAGTCTAGCTCAGGATGCGATTAAGATTACTAGCTCAGTTCTATTTTTTAAAGGTATTCTTTTAAGACTAGTACCTGACCAAGAGGAAATTACCTGGATTATTAAATGTTCTTTGAATTGTTATCACATCAAGTGCTGTCAAATAAGCAAAAATAATGTAAATAAAAATCTTTGTAGATGTACTGATGAAGACCCTAGAAAGTAATTTAAAAATCTACCCTGAAAAATTTTGGATTTAGGTTTGTTATATGATATTGTGACAATTTTTATCTTTCTATGTGTTAAAAGTTCTGTGTTATAAATGGCAAGTAGCTTGAGAATGGTTTTCAGGTCCTTCAGGTTCCTGATTCTCTGGACTTGCTTCCCTTGAAGTTTGCTGTAATTCCTGTTGTGTCTCAGTGACATGGCTCTATTTCTGGACATGGCTGCACTCAGCTAATATTATTATGTGATACACAAAGTCATTCATTATTACTGAGAATACTCATTCTAATGCAAAGTACAAAACATTGTGAAAGATTTTATTCTTCTTGAGGAAGGCATTGATGCTTGCTTACTTACTTGCAGAGTTTCTTGGAGAGTTTTTTGGGTTTTTTTAATATTGTTCATTATTGGTATTTTCAATATGCAATATGTTTCTATGCAAGATTTTTAGTCCTGGGAGAATTCTATTGCCTTTGAAGACTTATTATGGGAAGGCTGAAATGAATGTTGTTGGATTGGAACTGTAGGACATTTGGGAGGTGCTTACTGTTTCTAGAAAAATAGAAAAACGGCATTTCCTGAATTGAAGAATTTATTATTACAGTAACTTCAGACTCATCAGTTCATAGAAAAAAATTCAATTCTTATGGGTGTTTTAAGGATCATAATTGCTTGCTTAAGCATGTTCAACAACTCCAGTGGGTAGTGAGGATACAGTATAGTGCTGTCATCACCATATATTGTACCGTGAGGGGAAGCTGGTCCTCATGAGGTAGCACAAAAATGAGGACACATCACAAAGCCATTTCATGCTTTTGTCTTGCTACACATGGAGATGAGTACAGCAGCTCAAAATTCCCTTTCTAACATTAAGTCTAATTTACAAAGTTTTGGCTAAATATTCCTATTTTCAAGAAAGAAAAAAGAGCAGGGGAAAAGGACACGAGGAATGGAGCAAGGACAGTGATAGAAAGGATTATCAGCATAAATTGACTTAAATATGCTTCCAAGGGAAGCCCATTATTTCTGGCTGCTCTGACGTTTTAAAAGGACCTCTTGTCCTTCTTCAAGGCCCTAATGTGATGAAAACCTTACCAACTTATAAGTTGTCCTAGCAACCATTTGCACTCTATTTCTAGATTGTGTCTTCAAATTCCTGCTACTAAATTATTACCCCTTTACCCCTTTCTATCACATCTTCTCTCCATATAGGTTGTTTTAGGGATTGTTAAACTCATGTCTTATTTTCCTTCCAAATAACCCAAAGAGACTGAGCTTATTAATGTCTCATTTATTAGGTGCTTTTTCTGTATTTAAAATCACTGCTTTTGCTGAAGCTGTCGAAACTCACTGAACTTTTTAAAGCACTTGCCTTCACAATGCCACTCCTCATAAATACCAAATAGAGCAAAAAGAGCATCTATTGCACTGTATGCAGATAAAACAGTATGCATTTACTCCAAATTAAAATACCTTTTCTTAAATAACCTTCAGTGATGCTCTGATGAGTTCCAGAAGGCTATTAAGATGGCTGGGAAAAAAAGGAGAAAGGGCAGAAATAATAATAAATTATGTTTCACTGCATTATTTAAATATTAATGATTATTAATATTATATGTATTAATATTATAAAAGAGAAGTTGTTGTGGAGGTCAGAAAATATCTGCAAGCTAGTATATTTGGATATTTGGCAGTGAGAAGCAGTTACCATGGTAGGAGCACAGAGGACAGCTCTGCAGTGGAGCAGTCCCATACTCGTGCTCTCTCAGGAAAGAAGCCTAGATAGGGAAAGGGAAACTGAGGATGCTGGGAATGGGGACAGATGTAGTTGTAGCCTTGATGGAAAATTTTGTCCAGGTATCTTAGACCCCACAATTAAAAAGCTGAAGTGAAAGAAGCAGAGCCTATACAATTATTTCTCTAAAGAAAAATCAGCTGATCCCTAACTGAGAGCTGATGGGGAACAGATTGCACTCCCAAAGAATTGCTCTTCTGGCAGCTAGAGAAATGCACAGGAGTGAAGGGATAAAATACAAGAAATACCTGAACCCAAGAACAGTAAATAGCTCTGATAGACACATGCTCAGAGCACTTAATGGAAAGGAATACAGGAGGAGATTAAGAAACATATGACCATTTATTAGTGGATTTTTCATAGGATTTATGTACTTGTGCACCTTTGGACAGAGCATAAAAACTTGATAAGTGAGGATTAAAGAGTCCCTCAAGAAAATGTATTAACTGGGAAACATTCACTAAGCTTCTAAAGATTTAGTACTTATTGTAGAAAGGAATACTGAAGTGTGCCTTAAACATGATCTAAAGTGAAATATTTGAAATGATTTTATGAAGAAATAGCGTTACCAGGCTCTTGAGGACAGCAAAACTGTGAATCACCCTTTGGTAACAAAACTGGTTCCTGAAGTCTTTTCATTTTGATCATCACTGAGATCCTATTCTTTTCCCAGGTGTCCTTCCCCTGAGATATGTACAAGGCAGTACTTACAGCCCTTTTGTCCTGACTGTGGTGCTTTAAAACCAAGGTACAGCAGGCAATTCGAAGAATAAGGTAATTTTGTTAATAAATAACTAGGAAATCCCTTTATGCAAATTTCCTATCTGGTTCAACTATTTGCTCAACAGCCATCAAGAGGAGAATAAAATTATTCCATATAATATTTAATCCACTGTAGCTGTGCTGAGTCAGATTGGATGTAACAAACTCCTTTCTTCCATGGACAGGCCTTCAATTGCACAGCATACAGAGGGAAAATGAACCACTCTGATCCATGCTTTGACACCTTGAAGACAGATTGCAGCAAGGTGCTGACTTAGACAAGACTAAGAGAAAACAGAGAGCATCCCAAAGCAAACCAAGAAGGGTCAATGCAGAACGAAAAGGAACTTTATGATTCTTAGTCTGATAGTTTAGTAGCTTAACTGAACAACACGATTCACCTTCTGATTTAGCAGGAACACCTTTTATGGATTTGCTTCAAACAAAGATGAACGCTTTTTTATACTGTACTACTTTTTTTCCCGTGTTGTTTTGGTTTGACTCTAGACCTACCATTCTCCCATCTCCAGAAAGAGAATAGAAGACTGAAGGTCAAAAAATTCCTTGTGATAGCACAACCATGTTTTGTCAGAGATTCACTCAAACTCTTACCTACTTGAATTGTCATCTCTGGTCTATCTGAGCATTTTTTCTTGCCTGCTGTTGGTGTCAGAGGGATTTTCATTTGTCAGCTGATCACAGCTGCCTCCTCCTGCCTGTCAGAGAAGACACTGCCTCATGGCATTGAGGTTAAGAAACAAGGTAAAGGAATGAAGCAGGTTTTGCTACTCTCCATAAAGTGCTTATCACTTGCTGTACTGTGAATAAACGAGTTCATTTGGAAATTAGTCACGGCAGCACGAGAAAAGAGGCTCTTGAAAGCTTTGAAAGTGAGTAAAGAAATGACCAGGGCAGGGCTGGAGATCTGAGCACCAACTATTCTCCAGGAGGATGACTGCACTTCTCTGGACAAATGCCTACAGATTAGGGATGCATATTTTTATGGAAGTGCTTTGAAATTTTCATTTTAAACATGAGCTCTAAACAAAATTCTAAGTTTCATCACCTCTGAGACCAGTACAAAACTCAGCCAGTATGATTATACGAGAGCAGTGCAGGAGCTCTTCCTGAGCACAGCACAAAATGTGTTGGTGGCCAACTGACCCAGTCCCTCACAGATACAAACTGGCCAGAGATTAACAAATTATCTGTGGCCATAGCAAGGAGCAAATCAATAGCTCTGAAGCCTTATGGAAATATCAGCAAAACAAGGGATACTTTAAAGAGCAAATAGGTAGTAATTTAGAGATTTTTTTTTTCCCAGAGAGTGCAAATCAGTTCAAGATGGTTTGTCAGTGGTTTGTCAGTGCAGAAGGCCTCATTCAGAAATAAATCTTAAAAGTTGAATAATTCCACTGCAACCATGAGAGTGCAATGTTGGAGTTGCTTACAGCAGTGAGAAATGGTGCATACACTGCAGGCCCCAGGGAGAGGGCAGTTGGTGTTAATTTATTGCCATATGAAATGCAAAACAACTCATGAAAGTTACCTCTTTCTAAGTGCAATAAAAAAGGCAAGGGAAAGCATCTCACATGCTAAATAGTATTTGGAAATTGCTGACCTGTCTCTGGACAGTTACCCCTGAGCAAATCCTACCAAATTTAGAGAATAAAGTAGAAGAGGAAACTAAGGAAAATAAATAGAAACCAAGAAAAGCATCAGCAGTGAAGAGTGAGGCCAAGGTAATATACTTATTTCTGTATCAAGCATGTGAAATACTGAAGTAAAACTCATTTATGTTCATTGACTTCAATGAGTTTTTCATCAGCCACTCACTGCAAACATGGTTTAAAATGACGAGGAAATCATACAAGCAGTGACATTATGTAAATGTGTTCAGAGACAGAATATGGCTTGTAAATACCTTGTATGACTTCTGATAAATATCTAATTCAATTAAGAAGCTGAGTAAGCATGGACTGTATTTATAAATTAGAAGTAGTCTTCTAGGAAAGTTGATAGTGATGATGTGACCCTGGGAACACAAAAATCAAGGCAGTCTCATACTGGAGATCAGGGGTATAAATCACTATAGGTTCCCTGACATCTAGAAAATAAAGCTGATTAACACTGGCTGAAGGCTTGACCCATGGTAACAGGTATCCATGGTAGCCCCTCATGGCCTCATACTTCTTTCAACAACATCAGCAGCAAAATTGAAGCTTTACAGGGGGATATCATTACACTTGGAGTCCTAAAAGTCTTCCTTAGTGATAGAACAAGAAATGTATTCCTGACACGATTCTGACTTTTTTTATGTCTTTCTTATTGGCCATTTACAAAAATGTAGAGTGGAAAAAATTACTTCTGACAGATAATTCATCAGGACCTGAAAGCCAGGACCTTGGTTCACAAAACTGCACTGAAATTTTCTAAATTACACTGGCAGATGTGACAGAAGGATGTGCTGTAAAGTTTAGTGCCACAGCTGCTTGCAGAAAACGTGTGCTGACTATATAATAATACAATGAAGAAGAGGAAAAAAAACCCCACAATTAATAAATAATAACATAAACCATGCTCCATCTTACAACCTTGAAGGAGTTGTAAGATCTTTAACTCCATTTGGTTAATTTGTAAAAGGGAACTTATTAAGTGCACAGGCTGACCCAACAAAGATTTCTGTTTGCTTTGGTTTTGGATGGCTTTAATTTTACTAGATAAAGAACTTGCGTACAAATACAAGATAAAGGATACGAAGTCTAATTGCTTAGCTGCATTTATGTATTTTATAAACTGGGTGCCTAATGATCACTTTTCTTAGACCCACAGTTTCTAGTGGGAGACTGGCTCATATCACTTCTAGTGGCTGCAATTCTGTCATTTTCTTCCTCATCCATTTATGGTCAACTGTTCCAGTCTCTCTGTGCCTGAAATTACTCACTTGGGTTTATCTCCAGCAGGGGATACTCATATCTCTTCTCAGACTTGATTTTGTCAGAGCACAGTAAAATCCCCCTTAGTCTGATTTGTCCTCTCAGCCCTCTTTGCCCCCATTCTGACACACTGGTGGCTCCCAATCAAATGTCTTTAAGGAAACCACCCTGATTTTCTCTCCAGCTCTCATCTCCATTTGGAGCCACCTGAACAAGTAGCAAAAGTTCTGCTCATTAATGTGCTTGACCCTGTTCTTTGCTGCATTAATTTTCAGCTATTTTTTTGCTATTTCTGTCATCCAATTGCTCTGGTGTGGTATTTCAATCTTTCTGCGTACTAAAATTCAGCTTTGTGAGATCAACAAATTTATTTCAAATGCTTCTATACTTTGTGACAAGTTTATTAATGGGAACATTAAGCAAGGCCTGTGCTTGAGGAATTTAATGGTAATCACCCTTCAGTCCATCAGTTTCCTTTCCAGACGACCCCGTTGTTATTTTTCTTTCAGCCATGACTGATTTGTCTCCTCCAGTTTTAGTAACTATCTTTGTGTCACTGTCACACATCCTTTACAGAATTGCAGAGAATTAGACTTCAGAAAATTCAGCTACCTAAACTTTATCAGAGGATAAAGTTGACTTATTTTTGATAAATCTTTACTGCCTTCACTCACTGGCTTTTAATTGCTAAAAATTGTTAAGTTTTCATGCAAGCACAGTTCCTTTTTTATTTTTGTTTTTCAGAATGCAGAATTCTTTTAATTATTTAGTGCCTTGCCAGTTCAACAAGGTCCAGAATGCACTCAACCCAAAAATCCCAATACAGACCCTACAACACATCTTCATGCAACACAGAGACAAGGAAATGCACTTGCCTTGCTGGAACACTGGCTCATCCCCTACCTGCAAATACGGCTGCATCAGCTCTGGCTTGCTGTGTTACTTCTTCAGGATTTTTGCTAGGAATCAGCACTTGGAAAAGCAGAGAAACATTTTACACTCCACAGAATCACAGATGTGGCAAAACCCAGCTCAGTACTGGTTCTAAGTTAACACAGGTCACAATTCCCCCAAACTTCCAGATAACCAACACTATCAGAGAGGCAGAACAGTAAAAACTGAGGTTTTCCCATTCACTTCAGGAAATGGAAGCAAAAATCTGTGATGGACACAAGTACACAGCCAAGCTTCTGTTGCTCCCTATGAACCCATGCAATGCTCCCTGCCTAAAATGCCACTACCTATTTTCCCACATAATTTAAACATAATGCAACTTAACAGGGAAAAAGGTTTTCTTCCATATCTGACCAATTGTACTCATGCAGCTGAAATAAATATGTTGGAGCATTAATAGAATCAAGCAAAATAATGCATGATTTCTGAACTAGGGAGCATATTCTGCATATTAACAGAGTTCCATCTCACTGCTGCTAAGGGGATTTCAACATTATATTTGCTATAGCAACCCCTGGAAATGCTCTTCCTGTCAGTGAAAGTTACTTCTGTGCTTAGAATAATAATTTCTTAATAATACCAAAACAGTACAGGAGACTAACATCTTAGGTAAGAGCTAAGAACAAATTACACTGCAAAACAGAGGTGAAAAAGAGCTATTAGTTCAGGATCTCATCCAGCCAACACAATATTGCACCTGCTAACTAACAAGATACGAGCTGAAAGTCATACTGATGGTTTTCAAAATGATAACAATCCTTCCTCAATAGAACCATGTAACTATGACAGAAAGCTCCTTGCTTTATTACTGAACTTTTCCACACAGTATTTTTTGCAATAATTGTTCTCCAGCTTCACAACATCACTGAAAAAATAAACCCCTTACCTTCCCTGCACAGCTTCATAACTGGAGTGGTGAGTCCCAAGAGTAATTCACAGTCATGCAAGCACTGTGACTCTAAGGATAAATCTATTGCACAGTCAGCATGCAAACTAAGAATTTTTTTATCATCTCATGGTTTTGGATCACTTGTTGCAGAAATGGTTCATTCATCTATACCACTGTTCAAGTTTATCCCCAAAGATTGTGAATAATGTTGCATTTTAAAGAGGATCACACAACAACTTCAGGAAATGTTCTTGTCACACCAGTGGCTAAGGCAGGAGACAGGCCAGTTTCAAGCTATTTTGCAGAAGCCTTTCAACAAGCTGCAGTTTAAACCCCCCAAAAATAGATTTTAACAAGTAACAATATGATACTGACAGTTTAAATGTAACAGAGCTGAGTCCTAGAAGGAATTTGCCATCTCCACCTGCCTGCGTTTCTGGCCTTATACAAGGAGGACCAGCTCTGACAGGGGAGAGTGCCTAAGTGCTCTGTGTTTCTACAAGAAGCAGAAGGCAAACCTGGCATAGATTACATAAAAAACATAAAACTTCTAAAAAAGCAAAACAAAACAAAACGTGAAACTGTTTTATGTAATTCCAGTGGTAATTGCACAACAAGTCTTATTACTGCAAGGCTACTCTAATTAATTTAATTATTTTATAGCATGTCTGATTATGACAAGAATGATTGTAAGAGCTGCAGTAATGTGGCAGATCAGTGTTGCACTGCATACTAAAGAAGGAAAACATACAGATTTTGTGAAGGCAGGAAGGAAAGAGACACAGTCTTGTGATATTTCTGTCAGATTGCCACTGAGAGAGAGGTTTTCTGGTCAAAGGTATTGGCAATATTGCCCCTGGTCACCCAGGTCTCACTCAGTGTGGTGAGATAGGAACCTGATTAGGACACCAATCTGTCTGAAAACTGTCTGGGAAAAAAATAATCTGGATGAGGCTGAGGATTCACCAACAAGCAGGAAAGGAAGAAAATGCTTTGACTGCAGGTACTGTACAAGGTTCCTGTATGTTCCTATAGCTATTACCCCAAAGAGATCCTGTGCAGGAAAGAGGCAGGAATCCATCTGAATGTCTCAGTATGACTGGAGCACAGCTGCCAGGGAAATTAAAAACCCCATAATGAAATCATTTGCACATTTTTGCTTCTAAAGTAACACATCAAAGTTTGTAAATTGAGGAGAAGGAAAAGACTGGCATGAAATCACAAGGCATAAACTTATCACACAGACATCTAGAGAGTCAGATGTAATTTTTAAAACATTAATGAATTGGCCCTTTCTTCATCACCTCTCTTACACATTCTTTTACCTCCTGTTCTTACATTTTGGGTGCAACTTTGATATTCCTTCCAACATAACAGGAATGAAAGAGTGAAGCTACGTCCCAGGCAGCAAAACCAGAAAAAATATGTTCTCTCAAGGACATTAAAATGGATAATGTTGGGTGTGACATTTTTTGGTTTTATAGTCGTTTATCATGCATTTCTTTAGTGAGATCCTCTAAAGTAAATACCTGAAATCAAGGCAC
This sequence comes from Sturnus vulgaris, assembly GCF_052056855.1. NCBI lineage: Eukaryota > Metazoa > Chordata > Aves > Passeriformes > Sturnidae > Sturnus > Sturnus vulgaris. The sequence continues at coordinate 29,106,385 of NC_142250.1, forward strand.
ATTGAATAGACATATTAAAGTATGAATTAAGCCATAATACTTGAGGTATAAAACATCACAAATCTAAAGAGACAGAAGGCACAGAGGAAAGTATAAGGTCTCATACTTCAGTGCCAGAACTGGAAACAGAAATCCAGTTTCTGAAGTGCCAGTGCAATACACTGCTCACTACTGGGAAAGCCAGAAGTGGTTCACACAAACAGTGAGTATTACTTATGGCAACAGCTTAGTAATATAAGAGTTGGCATTCAAAGGATAGCATTTATCATGATAGATAACAGTTTATTACCTATGATATGAAATATTGAGACATAATATTGAAAGAGTGAGGAAATTTGTGAGAAAGCAATAATGAGAAAATGTAGATTTCAAGATAACCAACATTTTCAGCCCTCTCCCTCTTCTGGGAACTGAAAATGTTTCAAACAGAAAAGACTAAATAATGTCCATTCACTTCATGTTTTCATTCTTTAGATATAAATTATTCTTTTGAGTATATTTTACACTAATATAATTGTACCACATGCAAGATTATTCTGCAGTAGCTCACAGGTTTTGTTAGCATTCTTATTTTCGTATGTTTCTTCTTAGCAATTACAATAGCTTATATATAAAGCTTTTAACAGATCTCCAAACATGCAGATTTTGGGTCAATATCAATTGTGCTTGCACAAGGTAAGTCATAATTGCTGTTACCCCTGCAGCTTTTAGCAAGCTCAGGTCAGCAATGAGGTTTTGACCTTTGGAAAAAGTCCAGTTCAAAGTCAGCTTACATGGGCACAAGAGCATCTGTGTTTGTCATGCATTTCTTTTAGAAACACTAAGCAAATACATCCCAGAATAATATGACCTGTGGTAATATAGATTTTCTTTCAAACCATAAAGCACAAATATTTATGGGAACATTTTGTCAGTTTCATACAAAGTAACAAATGTTCGTCAAGTGTTTGCTTGCAGTCCTTGAAGAGCTATAATCAATAAGGATCTGAGCTCCTACAATACCATGTTATTTCTGTTGCAGAACCAGGCAATGGTGCCTTTGATATAAAATATGTTTACTGTGCCTTTTTTATGCAAAGAAATATTGAGTCTGTCCATCAGAGAGACGAGGTTACTGTGTGTGACCTTTGATAACAGAATGCACACATAGCCCCTGCTCCAGGGAATAAAGGAAATGCTATTTTCCTTTGTGTTGTGGGGAAGCACAAGATGAGCTGGGAGGAAGACTACAAGAAGTGTTTGAAATGACAAGGATGATATGCCAGCATTCACTAGGATGGGAACAGCTTTTCTCATCCATTGTCTGGGATCAAATCTCTCACCTCAGAAGTGGTTACATTTCTGTAATGATGAAAAGCTCTATTCTGTGGTTTATCCACACCACAGAAATTATCACCCTCATTTAAAATACTAGTAGTTCATAAGTGAGAGAATTACAGAAGGAATATTTGAGTTATGTTTTTGCCTGACTTTCCTCAATCATTACCTTTCTTCCCAGAAAGAAGCTAGACAGAGCTGTTTTTTCACCAATGCAAGTTTGGCTTTTTAATGAGCAGAGAAGTTCTAAAGAATCCCACTGCTTCAAAACTGGGCTTGCAAACCAGCATCTATTTATTCGAGAAAAGAATTCCATGGGAAACTGTTCCTGATTGATTAAGGGTTGTAAAACCCTTCTATCATCCCTTCAAATCTGCTTTAACAAAATTTCTGTTTAAATTATCCTTCCCAGAAGGAGGAAGAGAGGAATGCATAGACTAAGAAGAAAATTGCAAGTTCCAAGTATTTTAATTAAGCATCAAATAACAAAATTGTTAGATAGGAAATAATTACAACTTTTTAAGGAAGGACAATACAGTAGCTTTATCAAATCTCCTCTAACACAGACACCAGCAATATCTAGCCTGTGTTAGAGTGAATGAGAAAAAGAGGGCTATCTCAGCCTTATTCTCACTGCTGTCCTCATCTCCTGCCACGTTTCAGCTTGGCCTCTCTTTTTTTATCAAGGAGCAGTAAGGATCTGCCTGAAGTAGTCTGCCAGACACCCACCCACACTCCAAAACTATTGATCTATAGGAAAAATAAGCATCAAAAGTAACACAGATAGAATCAGAGGCAGGGGCAGATCAAGAGGGCAACCTGAAGTGTAGATCAGAAGCAGACTCCGTCAGCTCACAGGTACTTTGGCAGCTTGAGGTTTTCATGTACTGAGATACCTTTGACCACTCAGAAGTAACTTCAGAGACTCTGCTGCAAAGCAAAGGCCTCAGACCACTTTGTGTGTTTCAAGTGCTTTTCGATTTGCCACCGCTACCAATATATGTCAAAACTTGACTTTAAAAGTTTTTGTAGCAGGCATGAAAGGAAATGGAAACGGCAAACTCAGGCACACGGGCACAGTTTGTCTGCAAAGAGACTTGTATAACTTTAAGGGAAACAAAAGCTTTTCTGCTCCCTTTATAAACTCAGAAGTGTGCTGCTTTTTTCCAAAATATTGCCCTACAGCAGGGGAGAACAACATCCTTGCCTAAAATTATGAGCCTCTGACTTACCAACAAAGTAGACATGCAAGCTGGGACCTCAGATTTCCAGTGGGATCCACAACAAGATTTTGTCAAAGAAGAGACAAGTAATTTAAATATACATAGAGATACAAGGACAGATGTAAAGCTGATCTGCATGCAACCAGAGCAAGATGAGCCTCAGGATTCTTTTTTCGCACATTATCATATTTTCTTTATGCAGCTGGTTTAGAAAGGTCTTTTGGGTGAAGGTTATCTAAATTCTCTTCTTACTCTCTTCTCACTGTTACTAGAATAGGAATCCAAACTGCTCTGAGACCTGAATGTGTGTTTAAGAAAACACAGTTCAGAGGAGAGAATGCAATAGCTGCTTGGAACTGAGTATAATTCAAGTCTGATATTTGGAAACTTCTGCCTCGTAATCACAGTGGTGCTTATGAAAATGTCAGGCCAATTCCTTACATTTAAAGAAAACAACATGTTTCTTATGAAGTCACAAACACCAAGGTTGATCTTATTTCAGCTGCTTTCTAAAATGAAAGAGTTTCTTCCAAGAATTTCAAAGTACTTAATGTAAATTCTGTGCCAGGACAGCAATTAGAGCACAAAGAAACCCAGCAGCAGCAGGGCTTCAGGAATTTTTGTCAATGCTGAGGTCAAAAGCCAAGTGCTCTAGAGATGAGAAAACAATTATTTGTGCAATCTATGGTCTTGTTTCAGTTTACAGTACTGTAAGGAGAGGGAAACTGGGGCTGCTGTTTGTTCCAAGCACTGGACTAATATAAAAATAAAAAGCACTCAGCATTGATGGAACAGACAAGATGAATGGAGTATAATTTCTCCATTCACTCAGTCATACTTCTATACACACCCATATGCAAAATATTTAAATCAGTAGACCTGTAATAAGGTGAATTTATAAAATACAATGTTGACTACCAAAACAATAACTATACTATTTGTTTCACAGCAAACAATCCATACCAGAGGAAGAAAAAAAAAGGATAAAATAAAATAATTTTTTAAAAAAGATAAAGCTGCCTCATTTAAGTAGTGGAATGACATTTCTAAAAGTACCGAAAAGCTGAAGGGGTGGGAAGTGGGAGGGAACAGGAAATGAACTTTAGAAACTCAGAATTAATACAAGCAATAAAGAAAAGGAAAATCAAACCATTATTTTAACTCCTTCCTTATGAACTGTGGATCACAATTTTCAAACATTTGCAGTGATACAGAGAAACTTAGATTAATCCAGTATTTTTTTCTGTTCCTTGTAAACTATCAAAGGCTCAAAATCCCTACAGGCATCTGGTTGTCTCCTAAAACCTGTCTCACTCCTGGCCTTTGTAACCTCTTGAGTAAATGTTCCTTTGTCTGTAGATCCATCATGTAAGAACATGACATTTATGCAATCAGACAAGCTTTAAAGAGAAAAACAGTGAAAATGAGTGAAATCCAGATTCTCTCTTTTGAGGAGTTCCCAACATTACATCACAGTAGGTAACATTCAGAGAGGAAAAGAACAAGCTTCAAATTCTGAAGAACTGACAGTTGATTTTTAGGTAATCCCAAATGCCTTAAATCACAAAGCTATGGAAATATTGCTAGAAAGTAACCTTTGAGTCCAGCCTGCCACTTCAAATGAGACTGTCTTGGAAACCCCCACAAAAGGATCTAACACAACTTCTCTTGATAAACTGTCCAATTACAGCAGGCAATCGCAGGATATGAAACCAGAAATTTTCAGTTTCTCATCATCTCACAGAAGTTTCTTTCCAGAGTCCAATGCCCCAATTCGTCAGTAGTTTAGATTCTCTGAAAAAGAGCTGAGGTGAAAATCTAATTTTGACATCCTTAACGAAAAAACTAATTTTGTTTACTGAGATAAAAATGAAAATAGTCCAATGAATAAAACCTTCCATAACAGTGTTCACAAACCATCTGCAGATTCAGACTCAGATGACCCCTCTGACCAACAATAGCAACTGATGTTCATGTTTCAGAAGAGTCTATTCCATTTGTAGAATTTTTTTGAGAAAGATGATGAAATTAAATGAACTGCATAGTGAGTCAAGCTACAAGTGGGTTAGCAATTTGCACAAATATATGAAAGTTATTTACCCACTTGTAGTCTGTCTCATCATCGCCACTCTCTCCTATTTAAAATGAACAATGGTGTCTATTATCTTCATTAACCAAACTGTTTTGAATCAATATGAATCTCTATAGCCATAAGCTATTTTATCTGTGCCAGAATGGGATCTGCACTGAAACTGCAGTGGCATTATTATCTTATTTCCTGATGAAAGTAATGCAAATGAAAATCTCTGCTAGCTGATACCTCACTCTTATATGCTCATAGTTGAATGTCTTAAAAAGATGTTATAGCCCAGTATAGAAACAATTTATAGTGGAGATACTAGCTGAGATCAAAGGCAAAACTATATGTTAATGAGTACAAAATACATACCCCATACTTAGGAAAAGACAAGGCCTCTAGGAAGGGAAGAACATAAAATCAGAGTGCACATGTAGCTAATAATTTGGAAGAACTTGTAATTATGAAAGAAGGAAAAATTAGAGCAACAGGAAGATATTAGAGAGAGCCCTGGGGGCCTCTCAGTTGTATATTTTCAAATAGAAAATGCATACTGGAATGAAACAGCTACTATGCTGGCCAGATTTGTCACTGCTATTCCATCTCTTTGCTGATGTAAACATCAGTAAGATCAGAACAGTAGCTGGGGGAATTTTATACCCTCAATTTTCTTCTTTCCACTGAATGACTGCATGACACACTGTTCCCAGCTACTAAATTATTTAATGTATCATCTACAAACACCTGGAAAAATATTTCTTGCTTCATTTCAATCACTTGCATTTTATCCCCTAATCTACTAACAGAGGAAGTAATAAGAGCTGTCATTTCAAATGACTCCTTCAGATTGTTTGAAATTATTTCAGTAATGTGTTACCTCAAAGCTATTTTTAAATAATCCTTTCTCCCCATCTTGTTCACTACAGAACAAGTAGTGTGTGAAAAAAAGTGTGAAACTAAAAGTGTGTTTAGAGGCTGCACTTTATAAATAGTTAGTTAACTTTTGTTATGGTTAATGGAGGAAAACTCAGAGGAGCCTTAATGGTCAATACAGCTGTGGTATGTCTTTGTGATCTGGAATACATACCCAGGAGAAAATAATAGTAACACCCATCTATTTAATGGAGAAATCATCTCTAGGACACAGCAGTCTTTAATAGAGGAAAAAGGTCCCAGAGAACCCTCAGTGAAATGTCAGCACTGGGCTGAGACTTTTGTGTCCGAATTAATGAGCCTTTTCTCTCCAAGCTTAAAACACTAAACCAGACACAGCTCAATGAGCATGCAAGAAACAGGTTGCCCATGGGATGGGCTAAAGAGCCAGGCCCCAGCTCTCAGGCTTTGTGTTCTGGAGATAAAACTCATTTTATATGGACTGCACTGACCACAAGTGTGAGCCCACAGGCAAATGTCTGTGTTTTCTGCCTGGGGCCGCATCCCCACAGCCCTGCCAGCCACTGGGGCAGCATAAGAATCCCTGAATCCACTTTGGACACACTCAGCTGCGTTTCTGAAAGGCTCAATGGGTTCTGCTAGGACAGGTGATTCTCCTGAAGTGAGACAGGGAGCGTGGTGGGACTGGTGAGCCAGCAAGGGGCAGCCATGGACGATGGTATTTCAGCCAAAATCGGTGAGGGATGTGTTCCCAGGGCATGCAGTGGCTCTGAAACCTGCATCAAAACAGCTGCTTGTTTTCAAAAGTGTCTTTAATCAGCAAGCTTCTGCACTATTGGCTGCTCTAAAACACCACACAAGTTTTGGTCACAGAGGAGCTGCTGCTTTGCATACTGGGAAGAGGAAATCTCCTACTGCTCACTGGAAAATTCAGAGGGCGAGCATCTTCAGAAGATGGCAGCAACTAGGAAGTTTGTATATTGGTTAGCAGCAAACTGCATGTCTGTACACCCCTCTGTGTGACTGTCATCTGCCAAAACACAGCATCTCACCTGTGGCCAGCTGTACTTTACAGAAAGGAGAGGGGACACAGCCAAGAGCTCATCCATGCTAGCAGGGACACAAACACTTGCTGCCAGGGTGCCTTGTCCCCTCCTCAGCCACATTAGTAGCACAAAGCCATGGTACTGTAGTTTCCTTTTTTGACAGCTTTCAGCCTCTTTCTGAGGCTGCTAAAGGAACATCTCTGTGACAAGCATTGAATTGCAGCCCAGAAAGGAAGATAAAAAGACATCTCTGTCAAAACAGTGGCCTGGTTTGTCAAACCTGCCAGCCTGATGCAACGCTTCCAAATCTATACAATCTGACCCACATATAGTAACAACCTAAATTCAGAGTTATCTATCACTGATAAAACATAACAAAGTTAGTGAGAAATAGAGAGGTGATGATGATTGAATACTTGGAAACTTAGATATCTACTTATAAGCAAGTATTTTTGAAAATGTTGGTTTATGTCGATATAGTAACAATCAGTGCTCTGAATTCTTCTGACTCTCAACAAAGAGCTTGCAGCCACACCATTGATCTTGAAGCCTGTCTGTGCTCACCCGGTTGTAGTAACACAGATCTGGGGCAGAAGGGCACAACATTACTCATCCAAGATCACAATGGAAGTTTGTACTGAGGTAGAGAAATGCAATAACTCTCATCATTGCACAGATTTCAGCAGTTTTCAGACCAAACCAGAAACTCACCATCCAGCCCTCTTCTTGCTTTTCCCTTAATTCCATGCCATGCACTGCCAATGCTTTACCTTGAGACAGCTGTGGCACAGGTCTGATCTCACGGTGCTTCAATTGCATTTCACAAGAGAGCAGAAAATTACCTTGGCAAAAAGCAAAGCCCTTAGTTGGGTTAGAGAGGCAAATTGGCTCCCCATGCAAACAGATGAGTGCCAGAGCCAAGGAAGGAGGGAGAGGGATCTCACTCCTTCATTTGAGTGAGCTGTGACCAGCTCAGCTGCCTCCTGCATCCCGAGCCTCACTGCAGGCACTACAATAACCCATCTTGCCTCTGGAGATATAAGTGCTGACAAGGAAGGCATGAGAGGGATTAGGAAAAACAATATTTGTAGGGAAGTAATTTACCTTTTATCACACAACCATTCAGTGACAGAGTTGTTTACCAAGACCCCCTCAGACAGCATTGTTTGAACAAAGCTAATAGTGTTACCATCAATTTTATTTTAATTTTTTTTGAGAATATTTTTTTTTCTGTGCACAGTCATCTTTTCTCTTTAAAATAGCTTCTTCTTGATCAGCTGGAGTGTGGTCAAAATATGTTGACTACATCATAAATCACACACAAAAACCTACAGAGGCTAAATGTGAGAAAACACATGCAATGAAAACTCCAAATGAAACACCGAAAAATAAGAGCCATGGAGAAACAGAAAGTAATTTCTTCTAGTGTGAAAATCATGCTACCATATTTATAAGTTTACAGTGGAAACAGTCTTCAGCAGTCAAAGTGAGGGAGATTGGATCTTCGTGGAAGGGAAGTAAATCAGCCCCACAGAAATATGTGTGATATTCTTCAAAATGAAGGAAACTTGAAAGGTGTGCCTGAAACCTCCACATAAGCTGATCCCAATGAATATTTGCAACCATTTCTCAAGTGAAAAAGAGCCATAGAATAAAATGCAGGTGTTTTCCAATAGCTAAACTTTTAAAATTCTTTAATAATTGTTTTCTAACTATAAGAAAATAAATTAAGCATATTCCTGGCCCACCTAAGAGAAAAATATTACAGGGCTCAAACTTTATAAATCTTCACTACTGGTGAAAAGAATTATTTTGCCCTTGGGCTACTAAGAGTGGCTGGGTTTACCAGCATTTGAAAGAGTATTAGACATTTATATGGCTAATGAGAGCATTCATGGTTACGTAAGAAGGGATAAATAAAATTAAGGCTATAAGCCTTCATCCTTCAGGGCTAACGAAAAAAAAATCTTTGGAGGTAAACTATTACATGAAGACCTGAGGTAAAATCTTGGCCTTGTTAAAGCTAGAATTCCAAAATAGCTGTGGTTTTACATCAACCTTGCTTAATTACGCAGCTTTCCCTGACTTCATTAGGCTATTTGTCATCTGCAGAGCTGCTTATTCTCTTTCACAGCACCTGAAAACAGCCGGTGTAGCTACAGATAAGCAGCTGGTGTGATTTTATGTATAAACTGTAATGACAATTTCTGTATTTTTTTCATGTCTACTTTAGAGAACTGAAATTAAATATTAGATCTGATTAGGAGCAGACAGGCTGCTATTTTGACTGGCCCTAGGACTATGAAAGTCCTTGGAATGAGGCAAGAGCACAGTACAGCACATGCCCATCACACTGCATCATCCTGCTCCCAGGGAGCAGCACGAGGTGTTGAGTTAATCATGGAGAAACTCTGCTCCAGTGCCAGCCTGAATTCCTCTGCATCATCATCAGAGCAGGATCCCTGAAATGCCCCAGCATTTGTCATTAGTCCTGACTGGCATCTTGCAAGCAGGTTCTTACTTGCAGGACCCTACAAGTAGGCTCTCCCAGCTCCCACTCTGCCACCTGCTCCCCAGGGCAGAGACAAGCACCAAAGCTCACTGCCTCCTCTGTTTTCTTCTGGTTTTCTACCTTCTTGGGCCTCTCACAGACACACACATCTCCCTGCTGTTCCTTCCCCAGCAGTTCTGCCTCCAGGCAGTTGCTTTATTTCCTCTACCGATGTGGCAGACACAGTAAAACAATGCAGGGCTTCCAAAGGGTGGCTCTCCCATAAAAGCCTCAGTTTGAGCTGGCAGCTCTGCAGGACAGACCCAGGCAGGGCTTTGGCAGCTGTGATGCAGAGCCAGATGCTGAAGCTTCCCTGCTTGTCTTGCTAGCATACCCAGCAGCCTACACAACCCATCATGATTATTCACTGCATTGTGACAGGATTTGGGATTACTCTTTTGATGTTTGCCAGCATGAGCCAGGACTACATTACTCCTTTAACACCATGATGAAGCATGATTCTAAGGGCATTTAAATGCTGGAAAGTAACACTCTCCCAGTGCTGCTGGTGACAACATCCCCTCCCTGTAGCCATATATCTTTTGATGCCTCACATATGTATGGGGTATTCTCCCTAGTAAAGTACTAAGATGATTGAATATGAGAGAACAAAAGTGAGCTATTGAATTAAAGCCATTTATTTCTCCTCTCTTGTGCTTAAACCCCTCAGTTCCTTCTGCAGAGGTAGAAAGAGAGAGAAATCCAGCTGACAGATAAGACATTTACCACAGAGTAACTGGTGAGACAAAAAAATAATATTATGCACCTGCTGCTTAACTTCTCCATAAGAAAAGTTAGGAAACTTGTGAACATTGTGAAATACTTATAAAACTTGTATAACAGGAGTCCTGAGACTGGTCAGTCTTTTACTGACTAACTTCTTCCAAGAATCTTGCAGCACAAATTGTTAAGGAGTAATTCTCACAGGCTGTTAAAGAAATAGCTAGTCATTACACTTGATTTTCAAAGGAATTTCGGTGTAAAATCCCCTCCAGCTCTAGAAAATCTGGGCTCAATGTTAGTGAGCCTTATTTTCTGTCCTCTAAAATTGAGCTTACCTAGCTTCCTAAAGACTTTGTGTGTCTCTGGATAAAGGTTTTACAGTGCTGATTTTATTATCCTGACCAATAATAAAGGGAAAACCCTACAACAAACAAGTTACACCAACTCAATTTTTGCAGACATATAAAGCAAAACCCAGAGCTTTTAACGAACACGGTACACTTTGTATCTCCTTGTGCCTCTGTCCCAGGTCCATTGAAGCTCTCCTGTGTAAATATTGCTGAATATTCCTCAGACATACACAGAGATTCACGTATTCATTGACTGTGACTGGCTTTAGAGGTGGTATCAGAGAGCTGATATCCCCTTTTTGGCTGGAAAAGGTCAGGGTGAGGCAGCCTGCCAGCCAATTGAATGGATATCAGCACAGCTGGCCAAGACTGAGCCAACAGCAGAACCACACCAGCCTTATGGAGAAAATGTCATTCCTTGAGTGGGGAAGACAACTGCTCTAACTCACAAATGGGTTCACACACCCCTCATTTCTGGTAGTGTGAAGAAGTGTCTGTTCCTTCAAACGTATTGTACAGGAACTAGGAAGAAAAAATTAAACAACAAAAAATCCCCAATGAATCAGCACAAGAAACTTTCCCAAACTGAGGCAGCATTGGCACTCTAGGGAGAAAACCTTACAGCTTGTGAAATTCTTGTAGGTGGGGAAGTTTAAAAGACCTTTATCACTATTCCCCACGCCCTAGGATGGGTATGAGGTTACACAGTTAAACCAGCATTCAGTTTTGAATCTCCAATTGTACAAACCCAGGCAGGTTAGATCTTTGTCCATTTATGTCAGGACACATGGCTCTCAGTCAAAGCTCATCTGCAGTGTCACACAGGTTCACAGAAATTGATATCAAACATTTTAAGGCAACCTTGCTGTAACAGCTGGGTATCAAGCTCCCAGGAGGGTGTGGTGAATCACAGCCCTACTCCTTCTCCATGGATGGCCCTAATTTATCTGTAAGTCTCTCAGTTGTGTGGAAGGACACCTTTGGATGGAATTATAAAGTCTTCTTTTTCATCCCAGGCAGGGAAACAGTTCTTCAATTTTTTTCTGTACACAGCAGAAACTTCTAAAGGTGTGGCAGTGACCTAGCACTAGCCTATGCCTTCTCTTCAAATTAGTTTTGACAAAAGAAAAGAAAATACTAACAACTGCACGTATAATTTCACTGTTTTGTAGTCAGAAAGTAAAGTGCTTTCTTTGACAAGTCTGAAGCTCCTGTACTTTTATCTCCACTGTCTTCATCTTCCTGTGTCATCAGGGCAAGGAAAGAAGCTAAACAGTCAACAATGAAAGAAACTGGTGTTTCTTCACTTTCCACCTTTTTTTTTCATCATCAATAGCAGTATGATTGATTCCTGCAGATAGGTAGAACACTGTATGTGACTTGGAATAATCCCCATAAACTTCAGCTGCTCAAATGTTAACTGCACCAAGAGTCAAATAAGAAGCTGATCCATTTCTTGCTTTCCCTCTAATTGCTTCAGGGTGCTTCTGTCCTTTCTCCTTTTCCCCGTCTTAACAATTATCCCATGAAAAACACTTTGGAACTGATTAAAGGAATTTCACATTGTCTCACCTCACTGTGCCATCGTGGAGCACCAGCCCCCTCTGGGGACAGCAGAGCATTGTGTCCCCAAATCTCAACACAACCTCACTGGCGATTTGTGTCTCTGAGCAAAGCAGCCCCACACAAGCAGGAGGGCACCTGCACAGGCCACTTTCCTGACAAAACTCTCAAGGTGATGCTCTTTGCTGGATGCATTTTGCTGTTTGCTATTGCGGTGTGCTGGGCAAAGCAGAACAGTTATTACAGGTAAGGAAGGATTAAAAAGCTGAAACAAACAGTGAAAAAACACTCTGTCTGCTGCTTCATTTTTCTACAGATGAGCAATTCAAAATTAAATTGAAATCCCTGCTATCAAAGCTATCTTTCCTCATAATCTTCATGTACCTTTTTCAGAAAAATATACAATTTAGTTCCTATGTGGAACCAGTTTGCTCTTAAATGAAGAGAACAAGGGATGGAAAATCATGAAGATGTTATCTAAAATCTATTTGTCCAATAGCTTATCCATCAGTTTTTTGTTAAATACACATAAGGATACTGAAAAAGTGTGGAAAATATTTGGTTACCTAGATAGATACCATCATATAGAGACGTATAGTGATATGTGAGTCCAGCAAAATTCCTTTGGAGATAAATAACACATCAAAATCTTTCAATAACACCCAATACAAGAGTAAGTAAGGCTGAATTGTTTTTCCTCACCAAAGACTTCCAGTGTGTGAACAAAAGAATCCAACTTCTGGTCAAAGAAATTGGGCCATTCTTCTAATGGAAAATTTGTTTTGGATTGCTAGAGACTTTTCAGCTGAACACTAAGTCAGATTAACCAGTTCAACAATTAATTATTTTTTCGCAATTAAAATATTGAAAAAGATCATTGTTAAGTGATCTGTTATACAACTTGGAGACTGTTCAGACAGCTCAAACAGGCTTGATTAGCATGCCATGAACAAGTATTTTTAATTTTTAAAAAACTCTAAAGAAATAGATCTAGATGAATCTAAAGATTGAGTCTTATGAAAGTCATGTAAGTCTAACTTTTCTTGAAACTATAGGGCAACAAGTCTTTGGTTATATTTGCTTTCAAATTTTGCTTCCCAAGGGGCATTTTCAGACACCTGATTGTACATATAAGAGGATAAAACCAAAAATTTATATCTGCTAAAACTACCTTGGAATCATGCTAACTTATGTGAGATCTCAAACATTCTTATATTAACTATAAATTACCCTTTTTTAAAAATTTTCTTCAGCTTGGCAACACAGTAATCTAAATTTATTAATTTAAATCTTATTTTTCAGGAATTTTAGTTAGAAGCTGAGCATAACTATTCACTGCAAACATAGCTTCTTTGGGTCTAGCACAAGATTTCTGCTAAGGAGGGACCCTACCATTTCTTCTGAAATAAAACACTTCCTTGCTGTTTGTAAAGTGATTTTCTGCATGCAGTAGAAATCCTAAAACATCCTAAAGCAGCAAAGCGCATGTTTGAACTTGCACCTTCTAACCTGAATGGAACATGACATGTGCTTATATCCGAGTGCAGTCTTCAGTGATTATAAACTTTACATTAAGCACTCTGGCAGAAGCACCTGCCTGAAGTGAAGTCTGTATTTACAGTTTCCTGAACATCTGAACTTCTGCCACTGTTATCCCCCAAGGACTCTTATGATATGGTCTGAAATGGAGATCTTCATTAGAATGTGCACCACATGCAGCTTCTCCTCAACAGTTGCTTACAAATTAGATGTAGCACGGACTGTCTCTGACCTTCAGTTAATTATTTGATACCACTACTGAATTTCAAGAACTCCAGGGGTTATCTTTTAGAAAACACCTTTTGAATACCTGAGGAGCAGCAAATGACACAAGGTCATTCATTTAATAGGATAGTGCCAGCATCCTGTGCTGAGGACTGCAAAGCAATCCTGCCCTCAGCACCACCAGCTATAGGAGGAACGAGTGATTCACAGGGAAGGGGGAAGATTCCATGTTTTTCAGAATGTTCCGTGACACAAATGTAAACAAGGTCATTAAGGATTTCCTTCACAGGAATCCTGACTTTAATTCTGTTGACTTTTACTCTGGATCAACACAGCAGAGAGAGTTCAGTGAAGTGAGAACTTTTCTGAGCATCGTAACTGTAGAAATAATTCTATTTGTGGGCACACCTCACCTGAGTTCCTGCTTCTGAATGTGGTTTGCTTTGATCCATCCTAATGCAAACTGACAAACAGAGCAGTATTCATATGAGCAACAATTTCATCAAGTCCTCCTTGATGGGCAACCACCTTAGAGTACATACAGGTGTTACAACCTTGCAATAAGCCTTGAAGGATATCAAATAATTAAAACTCTTATGGTAATAGTCAAAATAACAAAAGTACATTATTTTATTCCATTGACTTTTATTTGGCCACCCGTGTATTTGTAATTTGCCTTTTAAAAGTTATCCTAAACTTATCATTTGCTCTTGTTTGTTCTCTGTAATACGGGAATATGAAATAAAGGAACCATCAAACCAACAAAACCCAGTAATGCAATGTCACAGTCAGCTGAAGAAAGTCCCAAAGGATTAACTGTATTCTAGGAAATAAAATTGGAGGTAGTGGAGCCCTGTGCTTGGCAAAGAAATACGAGTCTCTAAAGACATCCCTACTCAACTGAGGTACTTACATATTCCCTCCAAGATGGATGTGTGGTGGATTTGTGGGGAAATGAGACTGGCCAGGAAGATTGGAAAGAAAAATTCAGGAAGAAATGCAATTCTGTCGTGTACAAATATGTTGCACAAAAAAAATCACAGAGCAACCACACAGCTCTCTCATCTAACTCCATTTAAAAAAAAAAAAAAAGTTTTAGATTACAGTACTAAGTAGAATCCCTGAGGTGAAATTATTCTTTGCAAGACATCGGACTTCAGGTGATGTCTCTTACAGGATGTTAAGTTCACAGCAGTATTTTTGTCAGAGGAGAGATGTGCAAGCAGATCCATCTCCCATCATCTCAAGCACTTTCTCCTGCTATTAGTTACCCTACCTACTGTTCTATCAGCAGTTTGTCATCCTGAAAAGCCTCAAGCATCTCATCCCCTCCAACACTGGAACTCACAGTGACAGGTGACACGGACCTTGAGTTTTGAAATGAACAATTAGAATTACTCTTTTGGCAATGACTAGAAAGTCATATCAGAGGGGAAAAGTAAAACAAGTTTTCAGGACAACTTTTCCCATTTTCTGCTGAGCAAAGCTTCCTCGACTGACAGAATCTTATAGCAGCATCAAAACAGCTTAATTTTGACTTAAGTCTTGCTTTGCGTTGTGCCTGAACTTGATCAACACCAAGCATCAAGAGATAGAAGAATTGTACTAAAGTTTACAATACTCAGACACCTATCAGAAAACAGAAACTGCACTTTTAAGAATAACTGTGGAGACACCCCTGTTTTTATGATTGCAGCTCAGCTGAAAGAGCAGGAAATCTCTCCAGACTCCATAGTGTGTGGACCAGCTCTCCAGGACACAGACACTTCCTTGCTGATCAAATCCAGCTGTGAAATCTTGTCACTGCTCTGCTATGTTCCAAAAGGTGAATATAAACCAATCTTTTACATATCCAGCCTTACCTCCAAGACACATATAGAACAGTAAGTATATTCAATGACACACATAAGCACAAAATAATAGAAGATTAATGAATAGATAAGAAAGAAATGGCAGAAAGGCTTTGGTGGGGGGAGGGGGACACTAGCACTGAGACTGTAAAAACTGAATAATAGATTTGATTGTTTAACATCTCAAAGAAATCCTTGAGGTAGTTTCAAAACCCTCAAGTCACTTTCAAGCCCTGACACAAAGTGCAGTGAAATCAATAGAAAGACATTTAGTGCTTAAGAAAGTTAACAGAACAGAGCACAGAGAAGATACAACAATTTGATTTTGCCTGAGGCTGTGCAAATTTTTTACTTCACTTTTGCACCCTAGTGCTAATATACGCTTTAGTACACAACGAACTAAAGTGCTTTGTTTTACAGATTATTACTGAAATTTTCTACCGTGATGCCTGCTGTTCAAGACAAAATTATTTATAAGATCTCTTAATTATTTTAATTATTTTTTCTTCTCAGCAGATATAGTTACTTTTCATTGTTGGTTTTTTTCTTCTGGATTGATCAACTACAAAGAATATAGAAACAGACATGCAGTAAAGAAGATATACTATACTATTTCAAGCAAATAGAAAAAATAAGCCTCTTACAACAATTACTGACTGACAACAGGATTTCTTTTATTAGCCAACATTTCACCACTGGAAACAACAGGGAAGAAAAGAGATTTAATGGAAATACATATGGCTGAAATCTGTTTTCATGCTGCACATTCAGCAGTTTAGATACAGAAGCCCCATAAGTATTTTCATCTGGCACTGAATCCCTGTTATTCAGACCTGTCCTTCTGCCATCCTGTTAGCTCAGGATCAACAAACACACAAAATCTGCCTCCCTGCCGTGGATGTGAATGTCTCTGTATGAGATCTACAAAGTCTCAGATCTTAATGTCGTGTTGTATTGTGTCAGCCACATTTGTTTGGTTAATTGAAAATCTTTTCGTTTGTAGGTAGCAAATCCCATGTTTTGTGCATCTCCTTCAGACTCCCTCATTTTCTCTGGATTCCTGGGCATAAAGGGAAACCACACTGGATGGCTCTGAAGTCTGACATAGCATCTGCTCCATTCTCATTCCACATGCAAAATTATTTATTTTACTCTTCAAACATTTCTGTATAAAACAGCACAGTTTTGGGGCTTTAGGAAAATCTTTTCAAGTTGTTGTCTTCTCTGCATTTAATTGCAGGTTGAAAATAAATCTCTTGGTTTCTTGACACCTCTCTGCACCATTATTCCTTAACTTTTAATTAGTCATCCTCTGTTAGCTTCTTGCAAAGCATCTGCTCCCACATCACTACTTGAAATGCCATCCTACCTAGAAATCTTTTTACAGATTATGCATCTATCATGCAAATAAACAGACATTTAGATCAAGAGGGTCAAAGAGAACCTCCCATATGCTACCAACAACATCCTTTGAGAAGGCCTTTAGAGGAAAAGTACAAAAATTACAAGAGTTCATGATGCAAGACTCAAAAGCTCGTCACAGGTAAAGGAAGGGTATTAGCAATATAATGATGTGATTTTCATTCTACAGCAGTAGAGCTCTTGAGGTCTATTAAGGAGAGGTGTGCAGACAGCACAAAATAATAGACACTTGATGAAAAGTGTCTCTCCTGTCTGCTGGCACTTTCAGATCTCACCATGCTTTAGTAAACAAAGTGAGAAACAGCACTTGGAACAGTTCAGGCTGCATGGATTCACCTCTTCTTTTACATCCCTTGAGCAGGACCCCAAACAGTTGGGAGCAGCTCAGGCTGATAACCTGTTTTGAACACTTCAGTCCCGTGTATCTGCAAACAATTTCTTCACTGACTTCCTCTCCTTATCTGCCCCAGGAAAATTACTCCTTTCCAGATAAACAAAAACTAGGCATCTTATCCACATAGGCTGGAATAAGATAGGAAAGGAAAAATGTGGAGGAAAATCCAGTGACTGTCTTGTTAAAGGGTTTGAGTAAATTGAGCTTTGGGAAGATAAATACTCATGAATGTATGCATTGTGCAGCCAAATGGCACAGAAAATCCCTCAGTAAAAGAAGCAGACACAGAAAATAAAATTAAATTTTAAAAAAATGCTCATGCAGTTATACTTTCCAGCATGATCCCACAGAAGACCTCCAGATAGATTTTCAGGGTGTTAGTGAGTCTAAAGGTGGGATTTTCTTAGAAAGGCAAGTGCCAGTGCAAAGCTTCAAATGTCAAATATTTATATGGTCTGCAGACCTTGACAGGAAAAGTATCTGGAGGTGTGTTCATTAATATTAATTCTTTTTCCTACAGGGACTAGGATTTCAGATAAATAAGAACTTGAGCTAATTTTTGGCTAAATCCAAGATTATCCAATTCAATCCTTTAAAATACAAAATACCACCCTAAAACAAACAGAGTGAAGTTCTAAGTGATATCAATTTTTAAAGATTTTTCCAATATTTTGTTGATAATAGAGAGAAAAATGGCCCAATGTTTAAATATTTGACCAACGTTTGGAAGCTCAGAATTCAAGTTTTAAGGATATTTTTTAGTTTAAATAAAGAGATTTTCTTAACCTTCCATTTCTCTGATTGTCATTACAAGTTCAAGTCAAATAGGCTTTTTCTTCCACGAAGAGATACAGCAAAAAGTCAGACGTAATATTTTATGTAGCTCATTTTGCTCTTTTCAGATTTTTGTTCATAGAGGGTGCACTTACAAAGGGGCGTGGAAGAAAATATAATTTTGAAAACAACCCCCAAAATCTAAATTTCCAAACATCACAAACCAAAACATATCATCAGCACTAACAAAAAGAAGGAATTTTTAAGCATGAGAGAATATGGTTTAATATTTAAGGAATCATCACCATTTATTCATATATTGTCTTAAGTTCTTGCAATGAGTCAGCTTCCCAGGTACTTTTTGTTTTTATGATTCTGTTTTCCCTCTACCCTTCCCCCTCTTTTTTAATTTGTGACAAAGTTACTGTTCTTTGGGCAAATGTCATCCAGGTCTAGCTGCAAGAAGCTGAATCATTTTTCCATAAATAAAATTTTTTAAAAATCAAAACAATACAAATAATAACATTTCTTTGCAAATATAACTCAGTTTTTTCTGCATTTTTTGTGTGGGTTGCATGTCCTGCTGCTCTTCACCATCTTTGGGGTCTAAATGTCATGCCAACTGGCTAAAATGTACTTTACGTTTTTTCTCCTTTTATGTGGTTGTATTGCCTTGTTGGGGGGGGGGTTCAGCCTGGAATGAGGCATAAATACACATATCTTTAGAAATATCTTGGAGAGTGGTGTGAGAGATCAAGTGTGCCAAGTTGTACTCGTGATTAATCCATCATACAAGTATTGAAAATAAAACAGGAGTAACTTAACGAGACCCAGTTAAAAGTGTAAACCCATGTACTGAGAGGAAGATAATTTCTGTGCTGTTTTTAGAGGTGATTGTTTCAGCTGCCCCCTCTACTCTGATTCTAAGGCAGCTGGAGAAAACAGGAGCTCTGAATGGACCCTGACACCTCTCCTCGATTGTTTTCCTTCCAGAAAAAGGAGATACAGTAGGGCAGGAGTGAAAGAATTGCCACGACAAATTGTTCATGGGGCAGAACCCCATCAGTCATTGGAACCTCTGCTTCTCTCAAAGAGCTCTGAATCCATCAGCCTCACTCTGCACTGCAGCCAGAGGCATGGCTCTGCTACACACAGGGATAGGTTTCTGTAGGATTATCACAGCAGCTGCCAGAGACAGGAGAGAGCAGCTTTGGTTCACTCCCACCACTTTCCTCCTGACACAATTGTCCTTTCCACTCTGTAAGGTGGAACAAGCAGGAGTCTAAAACCCCAGGCACACCTATTGTACTGTACAGCCTTGGCAGAAATGGTGGCCAGGGCCATAAATAACCCCCCAGCCTTTTCTTCTGACACCAAGGGAAATATTTATGTCATGACTGACTGGATTAGGGACATTTTTCTTTATGAGCACTCAAATCTTGAGTTCACCTATATCATTTCTCAACATCAGCAACTTGAGATGCTGGGTAACTGATGAGGAAAGAGCCAGGACTATAAGCAATGAGATAATTTGGACCTTCTCCGACCTTCTAAGCTGTAATTTAAATGGTGAGACCCCTGGAAGTTATAGGAAATACTGGAATTTTGTGATCTGGACTGCTTTTGGTGGGTTTCACCATTTCCTATATTCAGGAAATTCTGAGATTGCCTCAGATTGTCAAAGCTGAGAAGTGTCAATAGAAAACATTAATCAACTAAAAAAAAGTCACAAATTTATAATCCTATGCAGATTGATGCCTTCTGTCACATGGTCAGCCACTGACAACTTTAGCCCTAGGCAAACTGGAGATCCTTGTCTCTCACAGAAGACAGGGGGAGGACAGACAGAGTTCCAGAAACAAACTTTGCCTGTTACTTTTTTTAAGTACTTCTAGTTTCACCTGTCTACCACCTCTGTTTCTGACACAGGAAAGACCAAGAAAGATAAATGTAACATTTTTGCAGAAGAAACTTCTAAACAAGAATTCTACAACCATGGTTGGACTGTGTGATCTTAAAGGGCTCTGCCAACCTTGATGGTTCTATAATGCAGAAGATGACATAAGCCTCTTAAGGTGAGGGGTTTCTTCCAATCAGCTAAATCAAATATATCTGGAAAAGCCTACTGTCAGGTATCAGAATCACAGACTAAACCCAAACAACTCTGATTTCTCACTGCTCAAGCCTTAAAAGCACATTTTTGAAAATCAATCTATCTTGTCCTGGAACTGATAATTGTACATACCTGCTGTGAAAGCTGAATAAGCAGAGTTTTTAGGAAACAGAACCCAGGAGCACAGTTCTCCACTGATGGAAAATTGAAATGATGAAGCATTACCCCTGAAGAAACAAATATCACAGCCAGGAAACCTGGATGAAGGCTGAAACAAAACCTGACAGAGCGGTTATTTCAGAAATTACAAAAAGGACAGGAGTCAGTAATGACATGAGGAGTCTAGAGGGCTGAGGGGATTTTTCTCTGAACCTTGTTTATTTTCTATAATGCTATTTTCCTTTAATGTACAGCAGAGCTTCTGTGTTGACAATTACTAATATTTCTGGATGAATCTCTGTGCCTAGCACTTCTCAAGGATTCTGTGGCGTTTTCTATCAGAATACCACATTTAAGAGAGATGCAGTATTCACTGTACTATCCATTGAGTTGTAAGAAGCTCTTGTTAGCATAGAACCAAAAGTTCCCTGTGTCAGGGACTTGATTAAAATTATAAGCAGAGAAAATCTCTTATTGTATTTAATCACAAAGTCAACCATTTTCTGCTTCAACAAATGTGTGTTTTATGGAAAGGGTGGATGCCTCACTAAACAAGTGTCATGTCTTTTAGGGTAAGTGAAAAATAAAAACACAGAAGCATAAGAAAACGAGATTTTTATCTCAGTTTTGAAGAAACAAAGGATATGAAAGCTATTAAATGAAATTTTGCCCAGTCACTATTGCCAAACCACACTTAGTTATCTTTTGTTCAGGTGAACCATTTCTTTGAAAAATTATATTAGAAGAGCTTATAAGTTTGAATGCACATTGTTTCAAAATGTCATCTTTTCCTTCTCTTAATCCTTTCAGAACAAGAAATACCAAGTTCCAAAGGAAAGCAAACTGCACGTGCCTAGGAAGGATAAAACCAACCCCTGCTTGATTAAGAGCTGAGAATACTGACTCTGACACGGCCGAGAAACATTTCTTTCTCCTTCTCCAGGTAAAGCTAAAGGATTGTGTGTGCACACATACATACATTTAGAATCACAAAAACCCACGAGGAGCAGCTGAAAGTAAAAGACACATTAACACTAATGTTATCCTGTGCTAGAGAGGAAATGGACCTAAATTTTAGTTCCTTAATACTGTTTTTTCTTTCTCCTCAGACTAAGGAAAAAAAAATTCCATTGCTACTTGAAAGGAATACATCATCTGTCTATATTCAATCTGTTAGTAATGCTTTCTTCAGCAACAGAATATTTGCATAACACTGTTCTCCTTGTCAGGTTCACAATAGTGGTGGGACTTATTAGACTGACTTTGTGTTGAATATTCAACAGTAACTCACTAGTCAGATAAGCAGCCTCATAGGAGTCAAAATGTACACGAGCTAAGACAGATGATTTAAAATATAACCCTCTCCAGATTTTGAAAACAAAACGCACTTTGTGCAAAAGACTGAAGGCTGGTGTGCAGGCAAATTGTCAACAAACCTAGTCTGGTGCATTATTTGTGTACACTGAATTTTTCTGGTTTGAAATAGAGGCTGTTGAGGGCTTGCAAAGGCATATACACGTCTTGACAGCGTCATAAATCCTTCCCTTCTTGACCAAGCTGCTTTGAACAGCTCCATGTCTCACCTGTGACTGCTGAAACCTTTCCCCTTCTACAGAGAGATGAGATACTTCACATAAACATTAAAGAAAAATCTTTACAGAGACAAAAATGAGAGAAAAGGGCTCTGGGTACTTTTGCTGTTGCTGTGCTTTGTCAGACATAACTGGAAGGAACAAGTTAGCTGAATGTAGATATGGCAGGATAAAGAAAATGCAATAAAACACTAACTTTCTATAAACAAAAGGATAATAACTATCATTTAAAGGAGAATGGGGTTTATATATTGGGAGCAAAGGGAGCCTTTGACATGGTGAAAGCCCTGGACTCCAAGGAGAGAGGCAGCTGGAAGGTGGAAAAACTCCTATGAAACTTAAACATATTCCAGTGAAACCAGTTTAGATGTATTCCCTCTGTTTCTACAGCAATATCATCGAGGAAGGAGACACCTGATAAGAAAAATGAGCTGAGTGAGAAGCCAGAGACTTCCCCAAACAGGCTGGACAGAACTCAGAAGCCAAGGACTGAGAGAGAACCTGAGAAGAATTGTGGAAACAACAACGTGCTGCTGAGAGCTGGGTTCTGGGCAGCACTGGGAGGAGCAAGGGCCATGGAAAGGATGCAAGATTTACACTGTTCTCTGGAGCAGGAAGCAACTCCAACTTTCTGGAGATCTGACATATAGTCTAATAACATCAAAGACCTTTGCAAAGCCTAGCCTCTGCCCACAAGGTGAGGCAATGGGACCTGCTCCTCCTTCCACAGCTGTTGGGACTCCCTTGACCCAAGGGCTGTCTCTTCACAGCTCTTTCTGAGAGCCATTGCACTGGAACAGGATCAAACACACATCTGTGCCCAGATCACACATTTTATCAGCCACAAAACCTCTCCAGATGGCAGACAGTCATCTACTACCAGTAATCCATTTCTCCTCCTACTTTTCCACCACAGCAAATTGATGTCAAGTCATCCCAGCAGTCTTTTAAGAGAGAACAAGGATATACAGATGTTGTTTGTTGTTGTTGTTTTTAATAACAGACAACCCAGGGGAAAATATTAAAAATTAAAGCCCATAGTGCTGCTACAGAACAGTAATTTGGTTTAAAATCACATTATTTGCAAGTAGTTTTATTTCTGACAAATGGCAAATGCAGCCACTATAGCTGCTTGCCAGGCCAGCTCACTCTTTTACCTGCTGTGAGCTGAAGTGTTGGCAAACTTTATTCTTGTGCCTTGTCACAATTCCTTTCAGCCTCGTACACAGTTTGTAAACATTGCTCCCACTTTCTCTCCCCTGGCATAGAAATTTTGTCTGCTCCTAGAGAAATATTTTTCTCAGTATTTATCGCTCCAATTTCTAGCTCCTGTAACCCTCTCACCTTTTCTCTTTCAAATAACATTTTAACAATCAAGAAAGAAAAAGAAAGCGTCTTGGGAGCACCAATTTTGGCAAGATAAAGTAATATTGGAACTGGTAAAGCAGGTCCTTGCAGAAGATCAAGATTCAAAAATTCATATCAACAAGAAAAACAGGAAGCTGTGCTGGACAATTTTCACAGCTGGAATCATCATGGTAACCAGTTTTCTAATCTTGTGCTCTAACACAGGAGCTACACAGCAGTAGCTGTGAGCTTTCAGATATTCAACACATCTGATTCTTGAAATCATGTTGAACTCCTGCACTCAAGGTCTCAAGTAGATGAAAATATGCATTTTTCCACTTTATTTTTTTCCTGTGAAGTTAGCATATAAAGTTCCTTTCCTCCTTGCTAATTTATGAGGTTCACATAATATTTCATGTACAAGGACCCACAACATCAACACATTTTTAAGTGTGTGAATTCCTGCACTAAACCATGTCCTCCAGGACTTTCTGATATTGAAAGACTAGCTAGGAATATGACTATTCATCTCTTGCTTCTTCATGAATCCTGAAGCCACCACCAGGAAAAAGACTGCAGAAAACAAAGGGGACTCTGCAGAGCTACCACAGTGTGTGGCACACACTTTCACAGAAGCATCAAAGGGGCAGAGGAGCAAGATTTCTGAAAAATTCAAGGGTCTGAATTTGAGGGTTTCACCCACAAGCCTTTAGAGTTTTACTCATTGCTTGGGATCCTCTCATAAGTAAATAGCAAATCAAGCTGGATGGCCTTGTACCTACCAGCTTGACTTGAGACTGGATTCTCTATAGCAGCATTTTATGCTCCTGAGTACAGTAGAATACAATACAATACAGAATACACCAGAATATAAGCAATAAGCACACAGGCTTTCTGTGACACCCACAAAACCAATAAAAAACATATGACTATGTGGTCAGTCAACTCACTTCTCGGCAGTAATAAGCACATTTTAAATAAATATAGAAGTGGAATCAGAAAAAAATACAGGAGCAGACACCTTTTCCCTCCCTTTAAGTTTGGTAAAGTTAAAGATCATTGCATTTCTTACCAGAGTTTATTGAAAATAATAAATCCTGTCTCTTTTGTGGCTGACATAATGAACCTGATACTCCTACACTGAAAACTTTTTCTTTGTATGATAGCAATAGATAATTTAGGTGTCTCACCAAAAACAACCCAGAGTTTGTTGACATTTACCTGCCTCATGCAACCTTTTCATTTCAGTCTGTAGAAAATAGGAGATGGGAAACCTCTCCAGAAACTGGATTTTTTACTTCTGTTTTTATGTCTGCAGCAGAATTTTAGGTTGCAGGTGCCACAATTGCTAAAGGAATAAATGCCCAGAAATTCCAGATTCGATGTAAGCAATCTCCAAACTCCAGAGAGTGATGGGAGCAGTGTTGGAAACATCAGAGCCAGAAACTCTATCCCAAAAGGTCTCATTATACCTGCTAGACAGCCCAGAGAGCAGAAGGGAGTGCTGTGGTTGAGTCACAGAGGCAGAGCTATGGTCAATTCATGCTTTCCAGATTGCAGCAGCACAAACATCTGAGCAGTGCCAAATTCTCATCCAGATGCAGCCAATGCCTGGGAAACGAAGGAGCTCTCTCTTCCCCCACCCTGCCCCAAAGGATTTGATACCAGGTGCTCCTGCTCTGCCCCCTGAGCACAAGGGAGCAGATCTGATCCTCTCCACCTGCCTTGTTCCCTGCACGAGATTTCCCTTCAAATTTCCACTGCCCTGTCTTTGTTCACCCTCTGGAAGCTGTTCAGGCATTTTCATTTTTTCATTTCCTTTTTTTAAATTTAATAGCATATGTCAGTAGTTGATCTTTCCTAGACAGGAACCTTGAAACTATAATTCCAATAATTTTTAATTCAGTGTAACCTCTCTTGATACATTTATGCATCTCTTAATATTAGAAGAGGCTTCAATAAGCTCACATTGCTAGAGAATACCCAGATTTTCAATCATCTACAGCAGTACAAATTTCTAGGTCTGCTGAATGGATGCCTTGGTTTCAGCTGATGTAGAGTTAATTCCTTCTCAGTGACTGGTACAGTGCTGTGTTTTGGACATGGAATGAGAATGGTGTTGATAACACACTGATGTTTTGGGGTTTGCTAAGTCATGTTTATCCTAAGTCAAGGACTTTTTGTGTGTGTGGCTCATGTTTTGC
This sequence comes from Sturnus vulgaris, assembly GCF_052056855.1. Classification (NCBI taxonomy): domain Eukaryota; kingdom Metazoa; phylum Chordata; class Aves; order Passeriformes; family Sturnidae; genus Sturnus; species Sturnus vulgaris. The sequence goes on from NC_142250.1 coordinate 29,131,748, forward strand.
CAGTAGCTGGAGGAGGTACATTTAAAAAAAAAAAATGGGAGGGAGTATAGATGGAAAAGATGACCTGAACTAGCTCAAGGGATATTCCAGATATTCATGCCATAGAACACCATGTCCAGTAAACACATAAACAGGGAAATGGGGAAGGGGGGGCAATCAGGGGTCAGCATCAGCCAGCAGATGGTGAGCAATCATGTAGTGCACCACTTGTTTTGGTTTTATTTTTTTCTTTCACTTGTTATTAATATCATTATTATTGTATTTCCCTCCCCCCCCCTCCCCCCCCCCCAGTTAAACCATTCTTATCCCAACCTACAAGTTTTACTTTTGATTCTCTTCCCCATTCCACTGGGGTAAGGGTGGAGAGGGGGTTTCAGCAAGCAGCTGCCTGGTTAATTCCCAGCTGGGCTTAAACTCCACAACAATAGGGTAAAGTTTATTTCCAGAAGAATATTTGAAAAAGAATAGTTTTCATACATATTTTTGAGGAAGAAATGAGGTCTGAAGAGACTTAACCAATAACTGGGGAAGGAAGAAAGAAATCCCATTAGAGTTGCTTAGGTCAGAGAGGTGCAGAAGCATTCTATCTCCACTCCTACACATCTCTCATCCAGCCTCTAAATTGCCTTCATTTGTGCAATCACTGAGGAGTTTGTCTTGCAGGCTCCAGTAAAACTCGCCCTGCACAGAAGCATGCAAAGCTCCTGGAGAAAATGTTGCTCACAATGAGCTCCCATCAGTGCTTGCTTACTCAAGAAAAGGCATTTTCTGGAAAATCTAGGCAACATGTGGATAACACACCAACACATATAGATGGGTTCAAATGAGCAGCACCAGCTCTGCCACCTGGTTCCTGGCAGTAATGAGCCACAGCTGACAGTGGAAATGAGCATCACATAGCCCACATTTCCTACTTTTAAACCACAAGAGCCATTAAACCGTTCAGACATTTTTTTAAGCATCCTTTTGTGCTCAGGCTGTGACTTCCCTATTCTATGAGGATTAAATCTCTCTGAGGTTCTCAAGAAAACCTTAGGAACTCAATAAGGGCTTGTGTAGCTTGGAATGTGCACATTTATTTTCCGAACTTCACTTGATTTCACAGCAGTTTTTTACCTCTCCTGCTAACTCCTATGAATCATGTTTTGCTTTGACCCACGACTTTTTATCTAAAAATTGCACTCAACATGTGTTTTCTACAGGAAACATTTTCAACTTCTCAGGCTCAAGTTTTTGCTTAATCACTTCTAAGGGTAATTCCTGGGAGAGAAAAGGTAGAAGAATATTTACTTCTTGATTGAATTTTCCCATAGCCAGAACTCTTTAAGTATTAATTTTGTGGCTCTTACAGCATCTCAACCTTCTAAAAAATAAACTAAATCATCAAAATAAACAATCTAAGATCATGAAAATTCAGGTTTTTGCATCTTCTAAAATACATCATGTTACCTTGTATAGAAACAGATAACATTTCCATAAACAATAGATTTTAAAAAAACCCTATAAAATTTAATGGAGCATTTCAAATGCTTGGTTAGAAGGCATGGTTAGGAAACTAATTTTCAGACTAGCAGGCCACAAGTGGTAAACAAATTCCCAGTACAAAAATGTTTCAAATGGAAATTGCATAAAATGAATGATGCTTATTCATGGCCACAGCAGGCTGAGGAAAAAAATTAATTTAAAAAGTTGGGGTTTTTTTATTTTTTTTAACAAAGTCCAAGCACATCTTATTTATAAATCAATAGCTGTCTCTAGCCAAACCGAAGTGCTTGTACAACTTCAGACAGGTAATTACTTACAGGGATTGGATGAGGAACAAGCACATCAAGGGATATTGCTACGTCAATCTCTCTTCTTTTATGTTTTATTGTAGCCTTTTAGATGTTTCAGAAATCAACACTAAGAACTGATTTTATCCTCTAGCAGCTGCAATACAAAGAAAAGCCAATATACTAATACACAGAAAGATGTGCATGGCTGCCTTGTCAAACCATTTAGTGTCATGGTTTTGGGGCAAATTTCACAGGAAAAACAGATTGAGAGATTTAGATTTTTTTTTTCTTTAGGCTGATGAGTGCAAAATGAACTAAGGTCCCTGTAAAGGGCATTATGAATATGCCAACACAAGATGTGAAAACTACTTAATTTCAGGATGAAATACATTTTTAAGACCCTTTGCATAAGCATAGAAGAGGGTAATACTGTTGCATTTCATTAAACTACACTAACATGGTACAGTAACAAAACACCAATTACCTCTCCATTGAGGAAGCCCCTCAATACACATTCAGCTTAACCAACAGATGGTATGACCACCTGACATTTTCCACTGTCTTTATTAGAGAATTTGAAGTATTGACTTTTAAGTTACACCCTAAATTGTATGGCTTTTATTTAAAAGCTTATTTTTAGCTGAAAACCTAAAATTTTTAGGTTTTGCAAACAAAATCCAAAATATATATTTTGCTTCTTTTTATCAAAAAGTACAGTTTTCTCTAAATATTTGTGTGCATGCCTATGTGTGTATTGGAAAATACATCAGCATTTTCTGTAGGGAAAACTTGTTCTTTGTAGATCTAATTTTCAGTACTAAAGTTTTTGCTTTTTTAAGATTGAGAGAGCTTCTGTCTCCAAAGTCTATTTTTGAAGAAACAATAAGAAACAAAATCATATTTATTTTGCTGGTTAGAAAAACAATTTCTAAAAATCACCCCCTAGGATACTTACTGCAATAAGAGTGAGATAGTACATGAAAATTATATAAGTCCTAAAAGGTCTAGGCTTGAATAAGATCTGCAAGTGTTCCTCCAATTTCCCTTGTATCTCTGGAAGGTCTTGGCAAGTCTTGCCTCACAGAGAAGTGAGCTAAAGTATACAACTCTCCTGAGATAATGCTACTTTTTATTAGAAGATTATGTATTTTAATGAAGTGGATACATTTAGTTGCCTCTAGTATTTCCTCTGGTGTTCACTGCTCTCCCAAGTGGTGAGTCAAAATTTGCATTTTAACACAAGCTGAGTACTCTACTGGAAAGGCATCATGCTTAAAAGCTCATAAGTAGATTTTTGTCTATTATTTAGTTTATTGAAATGTTTTACTGCCTTTAAAGTCTCTTGTTTAAGAGATACACAAAGCTCCTGTTAATTGACCTAATTTACCATCTGTATTTCTGCACTTATTTGTAGGATTATTATACTAGAGCATAAATGTGATGAACTGCTTTGCTGGGCAATTACTTCACCTGCTTTGCACTGATCTGATGGCACAGAACAGGTAAAAACCTCCTGGTCACCTGGAAACTGTGCTTTGTGATGTAGCTTTGGCTATTCAAGACCTTTTTTGCTGAGTTTCAGCCATACAGAGCTGACAGCAACTGTCCAGCTTCTTCGAGAAAATAATCAAATGTGCCACCTAACAACAAATGCAATGCTCCCTTTAGGGGTCTGTCGGAGAAGGGAGACGCGGACACCAATTCGGTCATCAGCAAAGTCTCGTTTATTGATACGCAGAGTGGCGATTAAATACAGTGCTTAATTAGCTCATGCATAGTGCAAAATCTGAGCTCATCATTGGTCTAGCTGTGCGGCTTAGCTAAGCACTTCGGCATTCATGTTTTTCTCAATTCTGCGTGTCTTCCTTATCTCAAGGACACTGTATCCGTGAGACTGAGGCCCACTTTGCTAGCTTTACTAAGTTGATCTGACTATGGCCTTTTTCTTCCAGCTATTCCTGCACCAGGCTCTCTACACTTCCCCCGTTTTCTTTTTGAGCTAGAAGAGTGGTATGTCAAGCTTTGCTAATAGTCTTTTGAATAAAATTTTGTAAGCATGTTATCAAGCAAGGTAGCAATAAAGCTAAGCACAAGAATATATCTAACACCATAATAGCATACTTAATAACGGTTCGAATCCATCCCCCAAGACCTAGGCTTTTTAACCACTCGTCAATGCCCCAACCATCTTCTTCTTTTAGGTTGTGTAATTTCTGCTGCGTGTTTTGTATCTCTTTGTGGATGGACTCAGAGTGGTTAGATAAATTTATGCAGCACATTCCCTTGAACCTCTTGCAACCATACTGGCAACCTTACTAGGCAGGTTTTAAAAGGATTTTGTACTCCTCCTAGACTTAAGCAGATTGATTCTTGTCTTGTTATGTTAGTGAATGTTACCTATACATTTTCCCGAGGCGCATGCTGCATTGGAAAAGATTTTGTGTGAGCAAAGTTAGCAAGCATAAGCAGTGTAATGATCATCATTTTGATTTCTTTGGCGGCCTATTCTTTTTACGCCCTGTATTGCTCCCTGTTATCTGCAGTTGTTTTACCTCTTCTATACTTTGATTTAATACCTCCTCTGGGTCTGTACCGGGCTTAACTGGTCCTACCCGAGGCCAAGGCAGGTGTGGGACTTTATGTCTGCATCTTGCAGCGATAATGTGTGAATTTGCATAGATGTGCTGTCTCTTAATCCAGTTGGTAAGTTCCCACCAGGCCCAAGCTAACAGGAGCTGTTCTGGTGTCTCGTATAGGTTTCGTACCTGGGCATATGGCACTCTTGCTTTTTTTTTTTCTAGGGCCCGACCCCAATTTGAATCTCTTAGGTCGTCACTTTGACACCTCTAGCACCACAAACTAAACACTGTTCTCTGTTCCACCCACGAGCAGTCCCCACAGCCCCCGCACTTTAGGGCTACCCAGGCTTCACACCATGACCCCCCACACGCACAACAAGGACGGCTGCTGAGAGGCTGTTCCTCTTGGTGGGCGTGGCTCTCAATCCAATCAGCCCAATTCGGTGGTGGCTGCCTTAGCGCCTCACGGGCAGCGCTGTTATAGTGTCCCAAAAAGGTGGGGTTATCCATTCTAGTACCCGTGTCTCCCGCGTTTTCTTTTGTAGCTGTGTGAGTGCACCGAGTAGGTGGTTGGCAGTACTCCAGATGGTAAGATCGATGGGTGAGGAGATATCTCGGTGGGAGACAAACCCTTCATCGATGCAGCGTATAATACCTTCAAGGGCTTCATGTTGTTGCGGGGTCACGGTTACGGGTGCGGTTGGGTCAGTTCTTTTAAGTAGTGGTCTGAGGGAGTCTAGCAAGGAGTTGGGTATCCCAACAATCGGCTTGAGCCATTGCAGATCTCCTAGCAGTCGCTGTGCCTCATTTAGAGTGGTGATTTTTGTTGTAAGCTGGAGCTTCTGTGGCCGTACGATTTGGTCTGTGATAGACCACCCCAAGTACCTCCATGGTGTGGATCGCTGTATTTTTTCTTGAGCTATTATGAGGGATGCCTTTGCTAGGGTGCTTTGAATTTCCTGCATCTGAGTGTCTGTAAATGCTGATTCTTGAGCAAAGAGGATATCATCCATATAATGATAAATAATTGTGTTGGGCCACTGTATTCTCAATGGTTGTAGTGCGGCATCAACATACAGTTGGCACAGGGTAGGCGAGTTTTTCATTCCTTGTGGAAGAACAGTCCATTCATACCGTTTATCAGGTTCTTCTCTGTTTATTGCTGGTAGGGTGAACGCAAATCTTTTAGTATCTTGAGGGTGTAAGGCAATAGTGAAGAAGCAGTCCTTTAGATCAATGATTAGAAGAGGCCAATGCTGTGGGAGCATTGCTGGGTTGGGGAGGCCTGGCTGTAATGCCCCCATTGCCTCCATCTGATTATTTACTGCCCTTAAATCATGTAGAAGACGATATTTTCCTGACTTCTTTTTGATCACAAAAATTGGCGTGTTCCATGGGCTTGTTGAGAGTTTTAAATGTCCTTGTTGGAATTGTTCTTTTACGAGTTGATGTGCTTGTATTAGACTTTCCCTTTTTAGAGGCCATTGCTTAACCATTACCGGTTCATTGGTAGTCCAGGTGATTGGGATTGGGAAAGTCCAAGCAATGGCAATTACCCCAAAGGGTGCTCGTTGGATAAAACGACCCCCATCTGAGCCAAAATGTCCCTTCCAATCAAGCAATGTACTGATGGTGGTAACGCAACTACGGACAACACAGTCACCAAATCTTGCCCATCTATAGTGACCCCTATTGGAGGAGTTTTTCTGGCAAGGGTGAACCCTCCGACGCCTGTCACGGTATCCGTGGTCTGCAGCGATGGCCAGTTGTGGGGCCATTTTTCTGGTGAGACAATGCTGGTATCTGCCCCAGTGTCTAGGAGTCCTATCATTTCTATTGTCTCTCCTGCATAGGTTAGTTTCACCTTCTTTTTGGGTCTGGTATGGAGATCCATTGTGAGCATAGCAATACCTGATGATCCGAATCCTTGGTCTCCACGTGGGGTTTGTCTTTGTGGTTGAACACCCCGGCTCAACTGTGGAAGTGGAATAAATTGAGCAATACGCTGACCTGCCTCAATTGTCAGAGGAGGAAAAGGAGTATAAACCATTATTTGTATTTCTCCCGTGTAGTCTGCATCGATGACACCTGGCAGCACAAACAGTCCTACAATGGAGCTCGACGAGCGTCCCACTATTAGTCCTCCATAAGCTTGTCCTTTGATATTTATCGGGCTATAAACTCCAGTTGGGACTTTGACAGGGCGAGCTGTTATCAAGGATGTTTTTACTGCGGCTGCCAGGTCGAGTCCCAGGCTCCCTGTTGTGGCTGGTTGTAGACAGGAGATGGCGCTGATGTCACGGCGGCTACTTGTGTTCGGGCGCGGCTGCCGGGCGCGCTTCGCTGGGAGTTTTCCGACTTGCGGCGACAAGCTGATGTGTTATGCGTGTTGTTCTGGCAGTTTTGGCACCATACTCCTGGGGCACGGCACTCACGTCGGAAGTGGCCTCTTGCTCCGCATCTGTAGCAGCGCGCTGAGGGAGGTCGGTGATCACTCGACGTGGCTGGGGCCGCTGTGGAAGCACGGAGAGGAGCAAGAGCGGCTAGCACCTGTGACTGTGTGGACTCGGCTTGTTTCTGTAGCCCTAAGCCTATTTCTTTTAGTGCATTAACTAAGAAAACCTGTGCCCCTGTCGGCTGTAAAGCCATCCTTTCCAATGCCTCTTCTATCGACCAATTGGCTCCTAAAGTTGATAATACCCTTTTTGTTGCCTCATTGCTATTCTGCAGCGCACATTGCTTTAGTAGCGCCCCTCTCATATACTCTGGGACTCCTGCCTTTTCAATAGCAGCAGCAGCCTTATCTACAAAGTCCCCAAAATATTCATTTCTTCCCTGTTTTATCCCCATATACATGGGTATGCCTGAGCTATCTTTGACCCGACCGATGGCACTCCTTACTAGACGCATGGCTTCCCTAACCTTGTCGGGTCCCGAAATCATTTGAGCTTCTGTCCTGCAGTATTGACCCAATCCCATCAGTTCGTCTATGGTAATTCCAGCTAACGGATCTCCCGGGCCCCTCTGTGTTGCAACTGACTCCTGAACAAGGGCTTGCCAGTGGGCGTTAAATAGCAACTGCTGATGTTGCGTGAAAATCAGTTTCACTATACTTCTCATATCATTTGGCAACAGCAGGTATGTATCGAACAAGAAATCTAGCATTTGCTTAGCTGGCTCACTCCGGAAACCAAACCGACTCACTGTCTGTCTTAGCTGGGCTAGCAGCTTCCAGTCGGGAGGCGAGTATGCTCCTACTTGGACGGCTTGTCCTTGCTGGTTTATTCCCTGTGTATACGTGACGGGGAAAACCCAGGTTTTCGCTGCGTCAACAGCGCTCTCGTCCCCAGTCTCCAAGCCGTGTCTGGCTAGCATACTCCACGCCTCCCCCCGCCGTCTTGCCATCTCCTCCCACAGGTCGCTTTCCGCCCTAGGGACCGGAGCTGGCTCCACGGTGGGCTTAGGGGCGGTAGGCTCAGACTGGCAAGGGGATTTTTCGCCGCCGGTCTGGGGCCCTTCGCTGTCGGAAGGCGGGGTTACTCCGCCTTCTGCAATTGTCTCCGCCGCCGCGGCGGAATCCTCCTCAAGCTCTTTTAAGGGGGGTGCCGAGGGCCAAGCGCAGCTAGCCATGTCTGTCATTCCTGCCGCCTCCCCAGAGATAGGTATTTCTACTCTGGTCGTGCTGGGTGCTCGGGGCTCATTATCGCCATACTGAGCATTCCTTTTATATGCCTCTACTGCCTCCCGAGCCGCCCTTCTCTCTGCTTGCTGCTTTAGCAGCGCATTATGAACTACCCGCCAGATCTTTCCCAGCTTTTTTGCTGTTTTATCATCCTGTAATACCGCCTCCCACAGTGCATCCCCTAACTTACGCCACTCATTTAAATCATGCACGGTGTGAGGATTAGAGAATAAACCTTTAGCATAACCCCAGACTAACAACCCCGGTATATCCTTCCTGGGATTAATCTCTTTTAACCCTAACTTATCTATATGTGCTATAAATAAATCATATGCTGCTTGCCTGTCCATTTTTCGTCGTCAGCGCTGTTGCAACTCTCCGGCTTCGGCAGCACGTATGGCCCAGGACCACCTTTATGGCTCCTGGGGGTGTCTTCCCTACGTCGTTTGACACCGACCCGGTTGCAGCAGGCCCCAACTCTACTTCACCGACCGTGGCGCGTTCTCCCCCGTTTTCTGAAACCGTTTTCTTTTCAGCGACGGAGTCACGTCGGGGTCACCAAATGTCGGAGAAGGGAGACGCGGACACCAATTCGGTCATCAGCAAAGTCTCGTTTATTGATACGCAGAGTGGCGATTAAATACAGTGCTTAATTAGCTCATGCATAGTGCAAAATCTGAGCTCATCATTGGTCTAGCTGTGCGGCTTAGCTAAGCACTTCGGCATTCATGTTTTTCTCAATTCTGCGTGTCTTCCTTATCTCAAGGACACTGTATCCGTGAGACTGAGGCCCACTTTGCTAGCTTTACTAAGTTGATCTGACTATGGCCTTTTTCTTCCAGCTATTCCTGCACCAGGCTCTCTACAGGGGTCTTTTAAGATAAAGCAAAAACACCTTCCCAAAAGAAAGTTACCACCTGTCCAGCAATCATTTCAAATTTGTCTGAGACCTGTTTAAATTTTCTCTCCTTGGCTTGGGAGAGGTCAGCAAAGAAGCCTCCCTCTTGTTTTCCGTGTCCTGTGGCTGAGGTGAGAGAGGGGGGAACAAAACTCTTCTTCCATCTCATCCTGGCTGCAATCATAGCTGTGATTTTTGTGCACAAGGCCAGCAGCACTTGCCCACCTTAAAAACTAACCCAGGCCACAAGTAGCACATGATCTAGTAAAAAAATCCAACCAACTAAAAAAAATAAAAATTAACAAAAAGAAAAGCCAAATTCCAACTCTCACTTGTCTAAAGTAAAGCTTCACTTCCTAAATTATCCTGTGACTATACAAAGCACTTTGGCTGTTGAAATTGTTCATTTTTTTATTAATTATATGAAAGGGGACCAATTCTGAAGCCTCCAAAACCCTTCAGTTTTCTGTTGAAGTCACTCTCATTCATTATTTACTCCAAGAATTCTCCCTTCAAGCAAGACACATGCATTTCATTTCCCTTTTTCTTTCATTCAAGACCTATTTAACTACAGCTACAAAACAAAATATAAATACAACATTAAAAAGTACCATTTGAGTGAAATACTGAATAACTAACAGTGAAATAACTGACAATTTTTGGTTTAGGAAAAATGTTCTCTTCCTCCTCTGCTACTTTTTTGGAGATGTTTCACTTCCAAATCTACTTAAGATAGAAAGTCTACTGAACTGAGACGTTATAATCATATTTGCTGATTGCTTTAGCAATTGTCTCCTGCAATCTTCTAAACAAGTCATTAGACTCCCACTGATGGTTTCCAGGATAGAAAAAGACAGCATGAACAACCAACAATCATTATTTTTTTCAGTCCAGCTGTACTCACATCCCACATTCACACATTTAGGTCTGAACACATCATAGGCTGCTATTACTGTGCAAGGCAAATAGATGATGACCTGAAGGAGCCAAGACTGCTTTTTCAGTTCCTCACATTACCACGAGGCAGACAGAGATCTCCAAAACTCTGCATCTGTGGCAGGAAATCAGAACCTGATCACCCCAGGAGCTGTGGGTTCAGTTGCTGCTTGCACCTCCCAGCTCCTGCTCGAGCCCTGCAGAGCAGCTCAGTGCTGGCAGCTCTGGTCCAGGAGAGGTTCCATGCCCTCAGGGCTGCACCACCTCCTCTGGGAAAGCAGCAGGCCAAAATTCACCTGCTCTCCCCTCTTAGGAAAGTCAGTTTGATAAGGATTGTTTCTGATTAATAGACATCCATTCACTGCATACATTTGCAAGGTAAGGTCTAAGCTATCCACAGATGGTTTGCCTTCAGATCTGTAGTGCTCTTAGGTTTGGGCATTTAGGGTTTTTTTGGTAGTTTTGTGGTGGTGTTCTGTGAATCTGGGTTGTTTTGGTTGAGGGGGATTTTTATTGTTATTATTCTTGGATATGGATTTTTTGTTTTCATTTTGGTTTTACTAAAAGGGAGATAGCTCATATGCATCTCTGCAAAAAAATTCCAGGGTTTACTGCAATACAGCAACAAAACAGATTTATATTGTTGACTGTTGGTCCCATGGGAAAATAAGTTAGTAGACCAATACCTGGATAATTAGATTAGACAGCAAGTCCGGTTGTGAAGGGTGAGGAATATCCTTTGATACTTTTTACCATCTAATCTCCATTCTGCAATGTTCTTAGCCAAAATGGCAGATACTGGTAAGTCTGGGCTTTATCCATATCCCCTATTACCCTGTCTAACAGGACAGTGTTCTAGCTATTTCCGAGCTGTGATAGAAAGCAATTTCTCAGCTGTTTAGATTGTAACATATATTAGCATAACAGTTACAACTTAATTAGCTCTTATTCTTGTTGATTCACCAGCTTGTTAGCATCTGATCATCTTTTCCCATCTGCCTCTGGGGGACTGAAGACAGCTTTGATACATTAGAACTACAGCATAGTCAAAATTATTCCTTATCACATTTAATGATTTCCACCCTCTTCCTCATGGCAATACAGCACAACCCAAAAGGGAGCGGGATGAACTCTGTCAACTCCTCCCAGGCGATGTGTGATGATCCAGGAGGTCACAGTCCCTCTCCCTGGTCAAAGTTCAGCATCTCTGGGTCTCACCTCCAAAGCAGCATCACAAACAGCACAGATCTGGTGGCAGATGGCAATGTGTGCTGGTGGTAAGGACTGCTAATAACAAGCAGTACCAAATGTTGAAATAAATTATCAGTAGAGATAAGGAGTATTCAGCACAGAGGACTTTAAAGAATAATGAAAACAGTGGCTAGGAAGGTGCAGGCAATTGCTCCTGTGGTTACAGACTGATGTTCACTTGATATTTCCCCCCTCCCTAGACAGAAAGCCAACACTGTCCTTCTGCAGTTGACCCCTCTTGCTCTCTGGGGGGAGATGCTCGGCAGTCATCCCTACAGCCTCCCCCAGCACAGCCAGGGACAGGGGAGGAATTCCCTTCCCAGAGGCTGAGGCCACCTCAGAGGGCAGATCCAGGGATGTAGAGGCACTTCCATGGCTCCATGAGCAGCATTCCAAACAGATCAGGTTTGCCTTTGTTATCGTCCTTCCCCCCCATAGACCTGGCCTCAGCCACCTCCAGCAGTTTCCCTCACCACCTCTCTCGGAAACTTTGGCAGGCACTGTGGGCTGCCAGAATAATTTACTAGAAGGGCAGAAAGAAACGATAAATCAGTTTCAAAACACATACACACACAAAAGTGCATCTTCATCACACACCAGTGAAATAGGTCCTCTGTCAGGGCAAGAGGCCACAGCTCCTCTGTGTTCCAGGGTCAGCTTGGGCAGCATTCACACATTTTTTTAGCATCACCTGGGCTTGGCAATTACCACTCTATTCTCTGCTGTTTAGTTACAGAAATAAGTGACAGTTGCTTCACTCCCAGCACTAGGCAGTGGTAGAGGGAAAAAATTAAGCCTACAGTGTGGTTAGGGACATTCCTGGAACTGAGGCCACTGTGGGGCTCTTTACCTTATGGTTTGGCTTTACTGCATAATTGCAGATCCCACACAGACTGCTTGGTAGCCTGTAGAATAACCTAGGCAACAGAGCAGGAGGGCCCCCTCTGCTTGCCTTTTATTTTTTTTTTTATGAATAAATGTAAGAAAAAAAGTAATTACCACAGTGTGACCATGCCCATTGATGCAGTGGAGTGTGGAGGAGGAGGAGAGAATGTCCCACTGCTGAGAATAGCTTTTAAGTATATACCATGCATTCATTAGCTTTGTTTACCCAGAATAATGTCATGTAAGTCAGCTGTGGTGTAATTGGGTGCATAATACAAATATATTCTTTAGTTCAAAAGCACAATGAAAAGAGGGGGTAAAATAATACTTCACACTGTGAGGTTATTTATTGTTCAGCAAAGTAGAAAACCTGATAAGGGGTTGTTTTCATTTTTCTGACTATTTACTACTGATTTGTAAACTTTTACTTTCCCCAAGCACAGGCCACCTTTTACCCAACTGTGTCCACTGAGAACAAAACTTTTCAATTCTATAATTGAAAAAAAAAAATTTCTTATAAACATAACTTAGTTTTATGAAATAAGAGAAATCAAATATGATAATAGTTGCTTGACTGTTCTGGCACCAACTTATAGGCAGTCATTTCCAGTTAAACTTTCAGCTTGCTGGAAACCAGATGTCTGTGTAGCCCTGGGAAAGGACAACAGGCAATGCTCAGAAATCATGAGACTGAGCAGAGATGTCACCACCTCTATCAATATTGCTGGGAGAGGAGCTTTTGCAGTTGTCAAAGAGCCCTCTGTGCCCAGCACACCTCACTCCACCAGGCCAGCTGTGACACAACACAAACTGCTGGGCTGGGTGGCTGCACCATGGGATTCCCTTCCCACACACCAACATCTGTCCCACATCTGGCACAGCAGGAGGAGACACTGGCACAGGCTGTCCAAAGAAGCTGTGGATATCCCATCCCTGGAAATGCCCAAGGCCAGGCAGGACAGGAATTCCAGCAAACTGGATTAGTGAAGGTGTCCCTGCCCATGACAGGGGGTTGGACCTAATGAATCTTTAAAGGTCCTTTCTGACTTAAACCATTGAGTGGTTACAGTTCTGACAGCCATGTGTTGGTCCTCTCATAATCCCCACACCATTTCAATGCAAGGAAACAAAAGAGTCAAATAATAATTTATATTCAGCTATAACATAGAAATCAACCATATATGCCTACATCTTTATGCACAGATGGTGATAATAATCATACTGCAAACAGCTAAAAGGCTTCAGTCTGGGTCTGCAGTCACAGCAGATGTTGGCTGTTCAGTTCAAGCAAGTTCAAAGGAAGCAAATTGGAGAGTGTTTATTGCAATATTAGCTATCCAGGAAAAGACACACAGTCACCAAAGTTCAGGTTTTTCTATTAAAATCTTACCCTAATGCTTCTCCAGAATCCCAAACTGTATGAAATTAGAAAATTTAATTCTACACTACTCAAATGTAGAAATTAGAATTTATTGTTAGAGCAGAGTAAATACCAACTCTAAAATACAAAGATTTAAGTTTTCTAATTACAGACAAAAGCTTAAACTGTAGCAAGAAAAATATTTAAAACTCAAAACATGAATACTGCTGGTTTGCAAAAATACTGCTATATTTTTTAGTTACTGAACATTGCAGTTTAAGCCTGACAAAATGTAGTTTTGAGTATTATCTGAGACCTAACCAGTTGTTTAGTTTGGTTTTGGTTTTAATTCATGGCTTTGTTTAGAAGATTTTAATTTTTTTACTGTGCTTTATATTTTCATTGTGAAAAGTCATTTCATGAACAGGACAAAATTTTGGTCATCATCACCTTCTCAGTTCTCCAGGTATATATTCAGCTAGAAGAGCTGTAACCTTATACTGTGTCACAGGATGTTCTTTGGGCAAGGAGAAGCAGAATAAGTTACTTGTAGGGTTTCTAGCTGGCAGCATCATTGGCTGTATAAAAATGCAGGGTGGTTTTCTAAGACAGGGCAGCTGTTTTAAGAAAATAAACTTCTCCCTCTGTGGTTTTACTCTCAAGAAATCTCACAAATGTTGATGTTGCTCAGTATAATCAAAGCCTCAGCAAGATTCCTAGGATTTTTAAATGAAGAAACAACTTAAATCTTATTTTAATGCAAGTCAGCAACCTGTTAGCACAATGGGTCATTGACTTCTCAAAACCCTTTCTCCCTGAAGTAAGGGAAAAACAAAAGAGAAAACAGAAGGGTCAAGCAGCTTCTAAAACATTCAAGACAAAATTAGACAGGAATAGATTTGACAGCTCTGCAATTTAAAACCATTTAAATGCAAGATATTATTTCGAACTTTGTCCACCAGAAGGAGATGATTTGGACGGGGAATCATGACTTCTGCTCTAGTCAAACATGTGGAAATAAAGAGTTAGAGAGGAAATCTTTGCCAAAACTAAACTTTTCTACTGGAAAGTTTATCTATCTCAGAACACACAAGTTAAATTGTTGCGCAGCAGAAAATTCTGAAATTCCTCTAAAAATTATTTGAAATATTTCATTAGTGCTGTGCAATAACGTGTTTCTAGTAGAGATTTATACTCCTCACATCATAGAAGGGCTGTGATGTTGAAAAGCACAGTATCTTTTATAATGCTGTGGTCTTTTGATAAAGCTTGTATTATTAAAAACTTTTTGGTCTTCAGGTACCTCCAAATAAAGTTTTTCCACCAAAAAAAAAAAAAAATCTACATTTTTTGTTATGAAAATTCTGACTAGCTGTTATAACCAGAGTCCTGATTTCCTACATGCCAATTCTTAAGCCCATTATCTACCCCTTGTCTTGCTAATTAAATAGCTCTCTTGTCTCTGAAGGCACAAAGCCAGCAAGAGTCCTTTCCGTGCCTTGCAGCAGGGAGGCAGCAAAAGCCACTAAACCTGACCAGAATTTGACAATGGCTTGCTTAGACCCAAGACCAGACTATGAAGAGCACCTTTGTCTCTGTGCTGACACAGCCTACGAGTGCCCCATTTCTGTATTTGGGTTATTTTTACAGCAATCAAGGACGGGGCTTGGACCCCTCCACTTCAGGTACATCCAGGGCCCAGTGCAGGCAGAAAAGTGAGGACAGCATTCTCCACTCAATTTCCAATTAAAAATGAAGAGTCAGCCATCCTCAGTCAGCAGTAGGGAACAGAAGAGGGCTGGTCACACAGAATGGCATTTTTCATGTTGCTTTGCAAAAGGAACAGACAGGAAGGGCACAGGTATTATCATCCTGACATTAAAGGAATGAAAGAAGAATAGGGAGCTGAAGGAATTCTCCTAAATGGGAACTTTCTTGCCCCATTAAAAAGAGCTAGGACTCTAAATGTCCAGTCCACGTTCTCAGGCTGTTTCCCTGCCAGGACAATGTATTCAGACTAAAAATAAAAGTACATTTTTATTTCCACCAAGAAAAAAGATGTTGCAACTGTTCACCCAAAATTAGTCAGCTGTGGTCATTTCTACATCAAAGAATATATTTAGAATCAGAGTAGACCTTTGCCCATCGAACAGGACGCTACAATTCAAGCAGGAATTCATTCTTAGAAAACCCTTACATCACACTGCTCAGGAGGTTCAGACACCTTTGAACTCTGAGCTACAAAGTCTGAGACGGGGGAAGTACAGATCACAATAAAACATTGTCCTGCATTTGAGAAATAATCCACTTACAGGGAAGAAACCCTTTTATTTTATCATCATGTTAGTCAATTTTTTTTAACTGACCATACTGTAAAAGATATTTTCTACTGACACTTGACAAAAGAGAAAGTTTTATAGCTAAAGAAAAAAAGTCAGTTAACCACTTCCCTATTCTTCTGCTGGCAATATCTGTCATCCAGAAAGCCATTTTCCATTATTGCTACCACAGTAATATAGAATCCTTTTCACTCCTTGGAAAGAATATTCATCATTTATAAATAACCTCTCAGTTGTTTCACTTTATCTCACTTTCTTGGAATTTTTGAAACTTTAATGTAATTCTTTCTTGTCCAGAAAGATCTGTTAGTTTGCAGCATCAAAATGTCAGAGACTGAGGAAAGTTCCTCCTGAAATGAGTTTCCTCAGCTCTTCAGATCTGACTTAACTGTGAGGCTCTTTACCCATGGCATCTTTCATGACCTCAGTGAGTTTAGTTAAAATGTTCACTTCGAAGGAAAATGAATATTGAGCTAGCAAACCATTTTCTTCCTACTATGAGAGTGCCTTCAAAAGATCTCCTACTCACACCCTTCTGTTAACAGCCTAGTGGCCATTTTTTAATAGCACTCTTTTGCTACCTTCAGCAAGGGGTACCTTTTTCCAAGTTTCCCTTCATTTTTGGGTTAAACCTCAAAGACTTTCCTCAATAACACCTTCAAATATCAGAAACACCATTGTTTTCCAGTATTGTGTCTTATAGCAGGTGGAGACTTGGGGCTTTGAACTTATTTCCACTCCTGCTGCTGACATCATATGATACATAAGTGGTGATGAATGACAGCTATTTAAAATCACTCTACTCTCAAACTTTCCCTGACAGGGAAAGTTCTGCATTCCACTATCATCCTCTGCACAGAAATAAGGTAAAAGCCTGCAGCTCTCTTTGAAACTGAAAGCAGCCCTTCCCTAAGCTGGTTTTATGGCATGGAAAAGATACACACAGAGCTGCCATGGCAAAACCATGTTGAGGATTTGTCCTTTCTTTGTCGCACTGATCTTCCCAAAGAACTTTTACACTTCAGGTTGTGAAAACACACGGTATTTAACCTTTTCCAGATGCCTCCTGCATGAAGAAGTTGAGTTTGGCTATTCTTTTAGCAAACAAAAGAAGCTCTTAACCTTCTAGCAGTGCTTGTAACAAACTAGAGTGTTTGTTAAGTACTAAACACCCCCAACACATGCTTGAAGAAGTCATTTTATACCTACTGGTGTATAATCTACGTTCCAAGCAAACTTTGTTTGGGAAAACTTGAGAGCAGAATTCTCAGGCTTTAACCCCAATTGGTAACTAAGTACCACACAGCTTCTCACTCAGTCTTCCATCAATGGGATAGGGAGAGAATCAGAAGAGTAAAAGTAGGAAAATTTGTGGATTGAGATAAAGACACTTTCAACCTGTAAATAAGAAGCCATGCACATAAGCAAAGCAAAACAAGGAATTCATTTGCTGCTTCCCATCAGCAGATGTTCAGCCATCTCCAAGAAAGCAGGGCTCCATTGCATGACCTGATTACTTGGGAAAAACATCACTCCTGACATCCCTCCATTCCTGTTTCCCCAGCTGTATGTACTGAGCAAGGTGCCATGTGGTTTGGAATATCCCTGTGCTCAGCTGGGGTCAGCTGTCCTGGCTGTGTCCCCTCCCAGCTCCTTGTGCACCTCCAGGCTCTCACTGGTGGAGTGGGGAACAGAAAAGGCCCTGATTCTGTATAAGCACTGCTCAGCAGTAGCAAAAACATCTTTATCACCAACACTGAGCCAAAATACAGCTCCATAACAGCTACTTTGAAGAAAACTATGCCCCAGCCAAAAGCAGCACAAGGAGTTTGCATTGCCATCTTCTCATGAAGAACTCTTGATGGATCTTGCTTCCACGGCCTTTTCAAACTATCTGTACTTTTGGCCTTCAAAACACCTTCTACATAGCACATAACTATATTGCTGACACTGCCTTCAAAGTTATTTTTGTTCAGACATTCTATGTTATTTCATTTAGCCTTAAAGTTCCTGTCCTGACTGAAAACATCATTCACCATCTCTTTCCTGAATGACAATATTTCATTCCAAGCCCATCACTGCACACATTCAGTTAAGGGAAGATTCTTCCTCATGTTCATTACTTTGCATCTAGTAACACAATTATTTTGCCACATTCATATTCTGAAATTCAGGATGGTAAAGTTTTCCTGCTCCTGTATCAAGTCTCGATTCTTGCTTTCCACTCACCCCTTTTCCCTGTTGTTATGAACATACAGATTTGTCTGTTGCACAAATTGATTTTCTTCAAAACATCTCTCACAATGTATCATTTGCACAGTCAGTGACAGGTTAGTTACTACCGAAACCTCTGGCTAAAACTAACCCAAAAGGGGTATTTTAGGAAACTAGCTATACCACAGTATCCAGGTAATTTTCCTTCACATATATATATATATATATATTTACTTGTATAAAAATTAATAATTGCAACTTTTTCCCAAAAGGACACATTAAAACAAACAAATACACATTTTGATAACAAGTAGCAGCTATTTTCCCCAGGCTTGTAGTTTTAAAACTATAATCAGTAGTTCAATAATTTTGCATTTTCTTTCTTTTTGAAATCTTGGTCAAGCATCCCCAATATAGGGACTTGTTACTCAACTTTTTTAGAACTCTTTTGGTCCCCTTTTGAGAAGGGAGGG
The DNA here is from genome assembly GCF_052056855.1 of Sturnus vulgaris. NCBI lineage: Eukaryota > Metazoa > Chordata > Aves > Passeriformes > Sturnidae > Sturnus > Sturnus vulgaris. The sequence goes on from NC_142250.1 coordinate 29,150,140, forward strand.
GTAGTCCTTTTACCTCCCTTTTCCAGTAAAAGAAGCCTGTTTTTTCCACTTCCAGTAAGAACAGCCTGTTCTTTATCAAATCATAAAAACCTGTGTGGGAGTGAAAAAACAACAAAAAAAAAAAAAAAAAAAAAAAAAGGAAGAGGGTAAAGTAAATTAAAAACAGCTAAGTATGCATACCATAGAAAAGAAAAGCAATATAAGTTTAAATGACCTTCTTGCACTTTGGTGGCAACTTTTGACAAGCTTTATATAGAAATTCACTGAGTTTTGAGTTTCTGATGGATTTTCTTGGGCCAACTCTGGCTCTGATATCTGACAAGGAGACAGCCATTTGCAATGTTCCAGAAAGGTTTGGTAGCAAGATAAATATATTGCTGTGTCCTTGTAGCACTCACAACAAAGATAAAGAGTTTTGAACAGAATCAACCTCTAACCCCTAACAGGATAAGCATCCAACTCAGCCCCAGCTCCCAGGCTAAAGCAGGAAGGTTGAGCACTGCTGTTTTCACATAGAACTCACCTCATCTCCTTAGATCCCTTGGACAAATCTGTGTCCACGTTCTCACTAACTACATTTAGTTTCTTTTTCTCTCATTTTACATGCCTGTTTTTTCCACAGTGCTTGGCTAAACTTAAGATTATGACCAAACTATTTGAAAAGCAATGGAAGGGTTGATGGGGTGCTGTTGGCATCAGAAGCAGGCTCACTCATTGATGAACTCTGAGATCCACTCCAACAGAAATAGGATAATGTATGTAAGGTGGAAAAGGTGACACCTCCCACTAACACAAAAACTACCCCACCACAGTTGCCAAAACATACAAGAAAATCCATACACAAAATAAGGAATTTGTTCTCTAGGTGTAATTCTTAAAAGGTTCCCACCAGATGAAAAACATTTCTTAACTAAGCATGCAAATCCTTGAAGTAAACAAGGGTAAAGTTGTAGGATCTGAATTATGGGGGTAAACTTAAAATAACTTTTCATTTGTAATTAACTGGATGACAACTGTGAATGAGGCAAGTCCTGAACTTGTCTGAGTCTGATCACTGCTGTCTGGTGTTCCACACCACTCCTTTAAAAGAGCTGGTTCTGTTATGCTCAGATAATCTGAATGTACACACAGCATAAGGGCTTTGAGGGAATCTTCCTCCTGCAGGATGACAGAGTGCTAGTAAGTTATGAGGAGAAAGGATAGGGTAGAAAGAAGTGTTTGGAACTTTCAGGAGCAATGGAGGGATTAGAGGTGGTGGGAGAGGGTTTAGTAGGGGTAGCTTATAGGGTTTTATGTAGGAAAATATAGCTGTTGTACTCCAGTGCACACAAATCTGGATTAAAGTTATTAAAACCACTGAACTGCAGGCACCCATAAACATCACTGTATTTTATTAGTGAAAATATACTTAAATCTCCTTTCTCTTTAGACTAAAAGGATTATCTAACCCTATGAGCATAGCCATGTAAAAGAGAAAGGCAAGGAAGCAAAAGGAAATCTTTGGAGTTTGTTGTGTGTTCAGACCTGGAGTGCTCAGCAGTTCACAGAACAGCAACTGAAGTGAGCAGCACAGGCTTCTGGCTCTCTGATCACCAGAGAAAAAAGACGAACACTTAGGAGAAACAAATCATATAAGCAATAGGAGTGCAAGTAAAGTGATTTGGGAAAGGGCAGCTTTCTCTCTAGTCACTGCTGATGAAAGCTGGCAGTCAGCAGCCACAAGCTCTAGGCATTGCCTGGCAGATTTCAGAGGGCTGTGCCTTGGAAGAAACTGCAGACATGTAGTGAGTGACAGCAACAATCATTCAGAAGAGGCCATGTATTGCATTTTATCAAATCAGAGTGTGCTAACTGTTCCAGAGAACACGGCTACAATGAAAAATATCCAGGGTAATAAGATAAATACCTCAAAAAGCATTAGTAATAGACATTAAAATGACTTGTAGCACAGAGGTGTTTCCTATAGACACAGGCTGCCATTAAACATTTAAGGTGAAAGCATTAAAAAAAAATATTGCTATGTCAAATATCAACAAGACTTCAGGTCTTAGAGGCAGCAACAGAAATGCTAATGGCAGTGAGAAATCCAGATTTCAAGGATCTCTGCCTTTCTTTGTCATGTGCATGCACACATCAGTGCTTCCATCTGAAGACAGCACTGAGCTGAGAGCAGCTGAGCTCAGCACCTTCTCCATTTTTAGAGTGCCTTCAAGGCAATGAGACAGGGCCAGTCAGACATTATAAACCAAGGGCTTGGATTCCTAGCACTAAGTCCAAAAAGCTGTTTCCAGATATGTTCATCCAGTTCTTAAATAAACAGGATATATCCTTTGTAAAGGCTCTGGGAAGCCAATAAATGCATTTATGCTAGTGAGACCGTATACCCACTGTTTCAATGACGGTTTCTTCTTCAGTTTGCTTTAAATAAAATAGAAGCATAAAAGAGTTTAGGTTGGAAGGAACCGTTAAAGATCATTTAGTCCAGCTCCCCTGCAACCATCATGGACATCTCAAACTAGATGAGGTTACTCAAAGCCCCATCCAGCCTGACCTTGAATGTTTTCAGAGGCATCTACCACCTCTTTGAGCAACCTGTTCCAATGCTTCACACCACTTTCCACGTGAAAAAAATTATTCTTTCTGTCTAGCCTGAGCCTACCCTATTTTAGTTCAAAGCCATTATCCCTTGCCTGATTGCAAAGGTCCAACTAAAAAAAAAAAAAAACCTGTCCACATCTTTCTTATAAGCACATTTAGGAACTGAAAGGCTGCAAAATAAAGTTCCTCCCAGAGGTTCCTCTACTCCAGACTGAACAGCCCCAAATCTCACAGCTTATCTTCTCAGGAAAGGCATTCCACGCCTTTGGCCATTTTCATGGTCCACTCTAACAGATCCATATCTTTCCTATGCTGAGGATCCAGGAGCTGGATGCAGCATCCCAGGGCCTCAGCAGAGCAGAGGAAAGCAGCAGAATCCCCACCCTCACCCTGCTGGCCACTCCTCTTTTGATGTAGCCCAGGACACAGTGAACTTTCTGGGCTGTGAGTGCACAGTGCCAGCTCGTGCAGCCTCTCCTCCACCAGCACCCCCGAGTCCTTCTGGGCAGGGCTGCTCTCCATCAGCTCATCCTGAGTTGATAACCAGGGATTGCCTTGACACAGGTGTAGGACACTGGACTTGGCCTTGTTGAACCTCATGAGTTATCCATTGCTGGAGCTTGTCCAGATGTTCTGCAGCTGCATTCAGTCCCATCATATCATTGACAAAGGCATTAAAGGTCTCAGTCACACTGCAGACCCCTGACACCTCTCCCCACTCAGTGACAGTGGTGTGACTTCCCCAAGCTCAGAGAACTTGTAGGAGGGAATAGATTTGAGCAGGCCAGACAGCATCTCAGTGAAGGTGGATTCTAATAAACTAATAAACTAGTCAGGATTTCCTCAATCACTCTGCAACATGCTTATATCCTTCCCCATTTCTCTTTGCTTGGAGGTAGTGAATTTTTGGCCTTGTACATAATTCATAGAGGACAATTATATTTCTAGAGCTTTTCTAGCCCTGTGTACTGTATAGGCTATGACACTACCTCAGGAAAAAAAAAAGGCAAATTTTGGAATGCAGCATAGGGGAAGAGGAAAGAGTGAACACAGTTTGCAGGAAGGGTGAATGTAAGACACCACATGAATAATGGATGCCAAAAGGCATAAACTGGAGAACTGAGAATGCTCCTGGAAAGTTCAGCATTCTCCTTTCTTCCTTTTCACAGCAATTGCAATAAATGCCTCCTGTTCAAAGATTAATTAAAATAATTTATTTTTCTTATCTTGAAACCATCACTTCTAACAGATATTTTGCAAAATCACAACCTTAGAAAATTTTCCTCCAGGTTGGGAGCCAGGAATCAATAGTGATACCCATTGGAATGTTTCCTATTCAGTGGGCATGCAACAGGAGCATAATGCATGTCCTCATCATTGTTTTTTATTGTCTTAGGCCTTTATCTCAGCAGATTTATACTGTGTAACTATAATTGCCAGAAATTGTCTTCCAATGTGCTACTACACAAAAGTGTTTGAAGGTAAAAGAGCAAGGATGGTAGATTTGTTTAGTCAAAAGCACATCTGATTTCAAATTATCACATTCTCTTCTATTCTGAGGAGTGATTTAAAGGAAAAGAAGGTGGTTCTGTACGGGCAGCACCCCAAAGTTCTGTACATTTACCAAACAATTTAAGCAGCCATCATTCCTAATAAATTAAGTGTCTCTTCTCACCCTAAGACCAAGCCAATTCTCCTATCTCAAGGTAAGGCACATTATGCCTTGTGGTTCAGTAACAATATTACATTGCATTTCCATTGCTCAAAATCAGAAGTGTGGAAGGAGAACCAAACATGACCAAGGACCAGACTAATCCCCTTAAGGAAGAAAAATCCACTGAAATCAGCAGCTAAGTAACTCCCTCCCATACTCTCAGCTGCAGAAAGAGTCTTGAACCTGCTGTCAGTGGAAAGCAATTCAGGGACCCCTCTTTTCCATCTGTGCCCCCAGCACACCTCAGAGGAGGTGGCAGTGGTGTAGACACCCCAGCTGCTGCCAGCAGAGCCTGACCACCCCGGGCTGTTGATCACCACCACACCCTGTCACTGCTGCTGTGCCCAGCCCCAGCCCAAACCAGCTCTGCCTTGGTTCACTCCAGGGTTTCTGGTTCAGGGTGCTGGCACAGGAACAAGGCCAGCAGGTGGGTGAACACCTCCCCTGTTCCAAGCCCTTCTCTAACCTATGGGGAGAGAGTTATTTAAAGATCTTGCTCATTGGCACAAACTCAGCAGTCCTCTCACCCACCCACCAGCATCACCCCAGGGCAGGAGCTCTGGGATTACGTCTGCACAGATGGGAAATTAAGTCTTCCTTTCCCCGTGAGTTTCTTGGTGCAAATTCCAACTCTCTTTGGTATATAAGAAAGGTTAACTGCAGCTGACAGTATAATCCTGTTCATCTTGAGTTTCTGGAGTGAATTAAGACAAGAGAAAGGTTTTCAGACAAGTTTTTGTTACTGTTCTTTAACACTCATGCCAGAAGCTGTCCTAGTGATAGTTAGGATTTCCACAGCTTTTATTTGGTCTGATACTGCAAAAGTTGCATATTTCTAAGTTCTAAGATCAGGAGATTCAGGATTATAAAAGTCAATTTTATGGGAGAGGGAACATGAGCATTTTGAAGTGTTTAGGAAGAGCTTTCAACATGTCAGAGCAAGAAAAGTGAAATTAGTGAAAATTTGTGCTCTTTGCATTTTATGATGGGAGAGTTTTCAGATCTGTACTGTTTTCATTTCTATTGCTATGACAATGCTCTGAAAATTTTTTCTAATCGGAGTGCAGAAAGAGTGACCTCCTTGTACCCCTCCAGAGTACCTTAATTTCTGTAGTTTCTTGATTCTCCTCACACAACATGAACTCTGCTTCCCAGCTACTGGTTTCTTTCTGTGTGCCTGATGAACACCCAGCTCACTTCCACAGCTGTACATGAGAAACAGCTGATCCACACAGGTCTAATACAATGCTACACCTGGAGTTTTAATTCTGTGTATGCCCCATTGTCCCTGTCACACTTTACAAAACCATTAAAAAAAGAAGGATGGATATACATAGCATTTTCTTCAGCTTCTATAGAGCTCTTATTAACTTTCCTGAGCTCTGGGCCAGTCTTGATTTTATTGTCAATTTGCAGCCATTTTCCACAGCCTCCCCTCTTGCCTCCAAACTTAGCTGTAGGGAGTGACTTTTCTTCACTTCATGTAAACATCCAACCCCACCTCATCCCAGAACCTTTTCTGTTTCTCCAGCAAGAAAATACTGCCCTCCTCCAGCCTCTTCAAAGACTCCTGCAATTTTAGTGAGTAACTCTTGTGCAGAGCAAAGACAGCTTGCCCCTTTAGACTAGATTTTCTGACCATGTTCTCATTACCACTCAACACAAAGGTGTGATTAAAGTTAATTGCAAGCAATACCAGGAAAAAGCAGCACTTTTCTCACTGCTGAAAACACCTAATTTCCTCCTGTAGAAATAGACTCCGTGCTCTCTGCACCTCAACACTTAACTACTTTTAACATCTACAGATCAATTAGTCAGATACCTACACAGATTGAATTTCCACCCAAACACATGTTCTGTTACTCACCAGTGAACACACTTAACAAGAACACAGCATAGGTTGTGTTCTGTATAAAAATATGCCAGTTAACTCAACTTAACAAGCCTTAGACCCAAACTGCTTTCCAATTTTTAGCTCTTAGAGAGACACTGTCTGAACTTCAGCTGAACAGGTCTGTGTGGGCTTCATCTTGCCTAAGCCTCAGACTTCTTGCATTACTTCCAAAGCTTCAAAGTATCAGTGCCAGTTTAAAATAAAGCCATTGTATGAGAACAGACTTGGTGTTCAAGAGCAGGTTGTTTTTTTTATTGTGTCTTTTTTAGCTTGGACAATAAAAAACAGCCTGTGCAAGCTCCACATTTTATCCTGTTTGATACCTTGGCCTTCACCAGCACAGATATAACAGGTAGAAACACCAATAACTTTCACTGACATTTAAAAGCATGTTTCAGTGAGTATTAGACAGTTTAAATGCTGGAAGTAGAGGTGGCTTAAAACAAATATTTTCCCTTTTCCCCAGAAAATCTTTCAAAATTGTAATAAGCATAAAAGAAATAGGCCCTACGAAAGTGTAACAGCTCCTAAATGAACCGTTATAACCACCTTCTGAATTTTTAGATAGTATAAGCTTGTTTCTATAACTTTTCCTTAAACTACCAAGTAGAATTGAGGGAATAATTACATTCCAGAAATTCAGTACTGGCACCAGATGTTAGATTTCACATGACAGCATGAAGCTTGTTATAAATTAGTATATTTCCAGTTACTACTGAGATTTTCTGTGAGAACAGGTAAGCTTAAAAGTAATTGGTTTCTCAGTTTTTCTAAAGAGACCAAAAACATGTTTATCATGAATGAATAAAATAATGGACATATAGAGTTTGTTGCTTTTCTTTCCCTCATACAACATTCCCATGAGAATTAATCTGAAAAGGTAAATGCTCCAGCATTTCACAGATGCAAGGTGCTGCTCATCCACAACTTCTCTGTCCAGCAAAGAAAAGCTCAGCTTCCAGCCCTGGTCCCATGAGAGGCACCACAGGGTTCAAGAGTCAAAACTTTCAGCAGGGGCAGAGCCACTGGGATCCTCAGAGAAAACTTAATTTCTCAGGCAGGCACAGCTGAGCACTTCCAGCTGGGAAGGTATTTGCTGACACAGCTCAGTCTAAATATTTGATTCCATCTAGTATGAAATCTACAGAGAAGTGGTGCATTAAGGTTTCAGTTTGGCTTTGGGGAGGACATCAATACCATTCAATCCCAAAATTATTTCTAGCATAACTTCAGAAGAAGTGCTGAAGTGCTCTGCCACTCAGAAGCAGAAAGCTGAGCCAACCCACTCGAGCAGATTCCTCCTCTGTTCTCTGTGGGGTATTTCATTAACTTCATTAAAGAAACTTCCCACTAGTGAACAGCATTATGCAATTACATCTGTTGTATATAAGCAGGGGGATCTTCTTTCATCTTCCTCTTGGATCACTCTCTCCCCAAAAACAAATCCCAAACTTAATTCTGCACTCATAGAAACTGAGGATCAAAGACAGGTAGAAACATTCTCCAGTGCTTTTAAAGGTGTCCCTGTTTGGGGACACTTTAGTTTAAAAAGCATCTTTCATGTCTTGTGCTGGATACACAGTGACAAAAAAACCCCTCAGCCAGGAAGGAAGCATCAATGATAGGAGCAGCATGAGGAAAGCCTCCCTTAAAGGAGCAGCAACTCCAACAGTCTTTAGATCAGCAAATTTCAGAGGAGCATCTGACATAAAATTTGAATCCCATTATCTCTGATGTCCAGTTTCCATTTTAATTTATACCCAGCTGCCTAACATGTTGAGCAGACACAAAAACAATCTTAGGCAATTTTAATTCAATCCACTGTCCCTTAAGGACATTATTTAGCTAGATTTCAGGTGCTTCACTTGCAGTGGAAAGGTCAAACTCTCCAGTGATAGAATTACTTCTGGTATGTGGAGATTCATACACTTCACTGGAAAAATTTCAGTGAAGTGAAATAGACAAAAGAACAGTTACATGCCTAGTGAACCTAAGCTTCTGAAATGATGTGTCTCTGATCCAGCCCACTGGCAGTAGCAGGAAATACAAATGCTGACTACTCAGTAGCAGCTAAAACTATCATTTTTCAAGAACTGTTCAAAAGAAAGTGCTTTATCTGAATGACCAAGTTTTTGGTACAATATCTCCCCATAATGTCTCAACAATTTGTAGATCAAGTACCAATAGTTTCTTGCTCAGCAGTCACTGAGACTCCACCATCTCTTTAGACCATACCAGGATAAGAAGTTCCCACCATGAACTGGATTTTTGCAGTACCTGAACAAGAAGCCTAGGAAGACCAACATCATTTCACTTGGCTCTCACTGCATCAGTTTCTACAGATGGAGGTAAAGTTGTGGTATACAGCCAGTATTACATGGCTTAAAGCTTCATCTGGGAGGTGCTCACCTGTGCTCTGGTTTGGCTCTTCCTCATGAAACTCCTGCAGCTGCAGAGTGCAGCAGAGCTGTGCTGGCACTGAGCTGGTCCTTCCCCAAAGGGTGTTTGAGCAGGTTAAATTCACCAGCTTTCAGAATGATACAGGGGAATTGCAAAGCACAGGCTCTAATCACCCAAAGCCTCTCATTTCATGCCCTTCATTTCTGTGAGCCCTCCCTTGCTGCCCTATACATTTGGATCAATTTATACAGGCCTCTGAAATACTGCTGCTGCCATAAGACACCTGAGAAAAATTAACCTGAGACACCTGAGCAAAATTAGCTGTGGTAGCAGGAAAGGAGTAGATGAGCAGCAGTTTACAGAGCCCCTGAACCAGCAAATTGCTGTCTGCTGAGCACTTTGGCCATGATGGATACCACAGCTTCATTAAGAACCCACATGCTCCTGTCTTGTGTCACAGCACACACATCTTCTGCTTGAGCTCTAATTAACTCGCATTGGTCTGCAGTTCAAACTGTGGTAAATAGGGTTTTGCTCAAGTTACCATGCTTCTGCTGGCTACTGAGGCTTCCTCTCCCTTGTTAAATCCTTAATGCTGCCCAGCATTTTTTCTCTTATTAAAATACTAGATGAGCTACCATTCAGAAGATTTGGGATTCATTACACAGCAAAGACTTAATCTCAAATGTCTCACCAAAACCTGCCACTTTCTCATAAGCTCCAAATCCATGTTTTACACCTTCTGTTAATCCCCTCAGAGTAGTCCCCTGGAGTAAATTTGAAGGCATCTAACACAATATTATCTTACAATAGGTGACAAGCAGTGAGAAAAGCACGCTGATTTCTAGCTGCAGTCTGAGTGTCGGGTCCTTCTCTTGTGAGGAGAGGAGAATCCAAGCAGGCAGATTGCTATTGCACAGATGGCCTGACCACAAAGAGCAAGAAAGTTACACAAGTTATCCACTTGAAATCCCAGTGAGCAGCACAAGGCTTTTGTGCTATTTACCCTTCCCAGTAGCTGTAAACAATCCACTCCAGAAGAGACATTTTACAATTAAAGTCATGTTCTCCCAGAAGCAGGAGATTCTCCTGATGTTGCTACCCACTCCTGGTGTTTCTCAGCCAGATACAAAAAAAGCTCTTCACAAAACAGGGCTTCTGCTAAACATGGGAGTGATCAATCCAGAGCAGTCTCTCATCTGCCCATGCATTTGTTCTATGGCACAGAGAAAAGCTTCATGGCTTGTGTTCTCCAGACTTCACAGATTCATGAATGTCACTGTTGTGGTGCCTGAGCCATGCTACACACTTCCCAGGAAGTTTCCTGTGTCTTCAAGGAATAATAGCGCTTTGCAAGACCTTTACTGGACAGCCAGTAAAACCAGGAATGTGGACAGAGCATGATCCAGCTGGTCATGGATGCTTTCCTTGGTTTGCTAGGCAGGCAACTTTGCTTCCTTTAATGTTTCCTCTCTTGATTATTCTAAAATCAAGGGAAGATATTGAGAGAGCTGTAGAACAATGCATAAAATTTTGTCAGTCCCTGGAGATGTTATAGAATGCTTTTCTGGAGCAATACTAACATACTAAATATAATTCAACAACTGTCAGGTTTAATTTCAGTACAACTGTGCAGGGTTTAGAAAATCATGGTTGCAGACCTTGATCTGCAATTGGATCTTGTGTAATAGGCACATTTACTTACTTGGAGATAGTATTTAATTAATCCCAAAAATGTAAGATAGGTACGTCTCAAAATTATTTCCAAATGAGCAAATGCACCTTTATGATGGAGAGTGTAATTTTCTTTACCACTTTTCTCTGGCAAAGGCAATAGAGATGCATGCTCAGAAAGGAGAGTTGTCACTCAGTATTGTATGAACACAACAGATAAACCCTGCACACTATTGACAAAAGGCAAAGACAAAAGAATGAGGTCAGTATTCAAAGAACAGAACTCTAACATTGAAAGCAAGCTCATTTATCAGACAAGCAATTATTAGACAAATAAGACAACTTACTGAAGTGCACTGTCCTGTGAGTGCACAATTTGCTTCTAAATTATAATGTCTGTAGTGAGGACATGTTTTCTTAGCCCTTTCCCACCTATTGAGTAATGTTGTACACACTTCTGATGCCCTACAAAGGAATAAATAAAGGTGATAAATCCATCTGAGAAGAAATTGACTCTATCCCTGCTGAAACCAAGTCAATGTCATTTCTTATCCTTGTCAGAATAGAGAAAGCAGGCAAATAAAGCTTTTTATTCTTCCTCTCCCAACCCCAGACTCCTGCCATCCACTTGGTTGTCACTCCAATGAAGGCTGTAACTATGTCAAGCAGAAATAAAATGTAGAAGACGCTATGTTAACTAAGTCTACTTGGATGTTTGATTGTCCACATCCTTCTCACTGAGTAGAAGTGTTTGGAAAAGAGCTGCATTAGATGGGACTCATTTGGTTTATTAAAGAAAATGAGCATTCATAATCAGATCAGGAGTGAAATGCTAGCTTTCATCTCTGATCACTAAAAGTGCTCAGACAAGCACATATCTGCATTAATGCCCACAGATTGTTTGCCAGTGATTGGTATAATGATGGTGGGGAATAGGCACTGACCTAAGTTCTTACAGTGGAATCAATAATGATGTGCAAAATTATCATATTGCTGTAAATATGTGGAACCTTCACAGCTCTTATGTAAGTTTACACAGTCCAGAGAAACTATGACTTATGGCACAGAAAAAGCTAATTTACATCATGTAGAATGCACAGGAATAAAAGCCTTTTTTCCTTAAAATATTGTCTATACACTTCCATTTATTTGCCCTTACAAGTATCTTAAAACACTTAAAATGAAAGTGGAACATGATGTTTTATAAGACCAAAGTGTTTTGTTCAAATGTCATTTAATTTTTTTTAAAAAAGCCTTAAAGGTCACTTTAAAGAAAAACCAAAGAGGGCCTGAATCTTTCTCAACAGAAGTTCACCAAATATGTTTCTCTGATTCATTTCTCTCAGAATGGCATTTGTCAACACAAATTCATTCTCTCCCAGAGCTCCCAGCTATCTCATGCTTCAAGGCTTTTTTTCCAATGACACTAGATAAATGACTTTTTAGTAAGGTCCAGCTGCCAGCATAGCCAAAGGGTAGGCAGGTACTCCACAAGTCCAGTAGCTTTTCCAGTCAGCCAGCAGACATTTGTAGGAGTAAAACTTTGGAAGTTATTGGGGTTTTTCTTTATTTCTCCCTGTCTACCCACAAGACAGGAATTTTAGCAGCATAGGAGATTTTTTTCAAAAAATATCAGCCTGAACAACTTCCAGTAACTTCTCTACAGACCCAGAAACCCAAGATCAATGAAACAATAAAACACCCAGACGCAGCCAAACAACAGCTTTAGTGAACAGACTTAAGTAAAATCAGAGCTGTAGAAACATGTCAAAAAGCATATAAGGAATTTTGTTTGTAAACATTTCAATCATACCACAGAAATCTACTCAAGAGTATCTTTATTGGAGTCCAAGTTCAACTAATATATGAGCTTGGTTCTGTGCATTACTTTCCACAAGCCTGACACAGCCCATTAACCATCTAATACATTAGAAGTTTTCTTGTACCCAGCTAAAGCCACAATAATTTTTTTCTTGAAATAAGTTTGTTCTGTACTCACTTTTAAACATACCAAAAGATTGAAGGACGTCTGAGCAAAGTGGTAATTTTAGTACAGCCACTCAAGACCAGTACAACTAAAATGCCCTTGACAGAAATTTTTGGTACACTCACATGAAAGCAGCAAGTTATGTCTATGTTACTACCATTAATTTCATATCACTCTTTGTTGCTGGTCACAATTTCTACTTAGCAGCAAGGCCACAGTGTCAGTGCAAGAAAAATGGGGCCCTAGGAGGCACAGCAAGTCCTCAGTAAATTTCTTGTGAGGCACATCTGCCTTGGGGTTTTGTACCAGTATGTTCTTCACAAAGGTAATTCCACCATTTTCAAGAACTTATTTTTCTGTGAATTGTACAAGCTGTTTGCTGTCAGAACCTTAACAAAATACAAGAAACATTCCAATGCTTGGACCAAATCTCAAGTCACTGCATAAGCTTCAGGAGCAACCACTCATTAACATCTTCATCCCAATCTTCAAGTCATATGTGCCAAGACATTTAAATCCTTTTAGTGGCATACTTGCCAGAGAAGTAAGCACGTGCAGGTATATAAAATTTTGAATTGCCTTTGCATCTCACAAGGCAACAGCACCAAATAGGAAGATTCATGTTCATAGACCATGAGTGAAATATATGATCAGATGCTCAGAAAAATTCACTTGTAGTAGTCAGTCATTCTGACTCACATTGTCAGCTCTTTCAAATCCATTTACCTTGGCTTATAAAGAACTTCACCAAAATTACTGCATTTAGAAGCTGACATTCTGATTAGACCATATGCTAGAAGAAAAAAAAAAGTCACCTTGGAACTAATGACTTCTCCTCAAAGTCCTTTTCACCATAGTTTGAATCCCAAAAGCATTTTATTTCTAAGGGTACAGGTATGTACTGTTAAGGAATTTCACATGAAAATTTGTATTCTTCATCTGTGCAGTCACAAAATCTCATCTTTTAGATATTTTTGTCTTCCTGGAAAGTTGTTTGAATCTTTACTGCAAAAAAATATGCTTTATTCTCAGTCTGATAAATAAGTGATCTGTAAAGTTAGAGACACAGTACTGGCAAACAAGACAAGCTCTTAATTTTCACTTTTTCTTTTCACACACTAAATAATGCCTCTTCAAGGAGGAAACACTGAGCAGAAATATTACTAGGTTGGAACTTGCTAACATAAGAGTTCACTTCAAATAGAGACTAGCACAAGTGTGGCTGCTGCTTTCAGCTGAAGGAGCACTAGAGTAATTCCTAGCTGTTTTCACTAGATATAGAGAAAAATCAGCATTAAGCTTTGAGCATGCAAACTGCTGATAAAGCGGATTAACTTGTAAAAGGCTCATTCCTGCAAAATCCTGTTGCTCATTGCTGAACTCCTTGTGTGACTGCAAGTCTAGTCTCACCTTCAGACCTAATACTCCAGGCTTTTCCTCCCTGCAGCAAACAGGAAGAGGACAAAAGTTTTGGCTTTATATTAGTCACTTCTTGCATCTGTTACTGTGCCAACTACAGATTTATTCCTTGTCTTCTTACTGCAGTCTCAAAGCACACCACAGCTACTGAGAATACACCATTTTACCAAAACAACCACAGAACTGATGGTATAGTTATAAATTGCAGGAACTAGAAACTGCATCCAGACTTCCTAGATTTTGCTTGTAATAACACCTCTGTTTTCCTTTACATATGAGGGTTTTTTCTCATCATGACTAATACTGCAGTCTTACCATCTTCTCTTTAAAGCTGCCATACGTGAGAGAAGAGGTTCCAGGATCTAGCATCTCTTTTAACAGTCCAAGGAGGACTGCAACTATTTTTTCCAGCTGCCTTAGGGCACAGGTTAGAGTTTGAGAGTCCAGAAAAGCAATAGAGTTGAGGCAACACAAACATTTTGGCATAAAGTCTCGACAGCTCAACATCTTAATGCTGCTGACAGTGGCTGCTGTATTTCACATCAACCAAGAAATGCAGCATGGGTTGACAACTTCAAGTAACAGGATGAAGCATTAAACACTTCATCTGCTTCCCAAAAAAGCTGCTGTAGGACTAGAAGTTGAAACTCTCCAGCTTCAAAAATATCCCTCAAGGCCTACACATCATATGCCTGCTGGGGACTACTGCTAGAATTAAGAACTCGTGCTCATGGTCAAAGGCACAAAACCTTCCAGATCTAGAGAGGGTGAAGAAAGCTCATAATACTTTTGCCAAGCCTGAGTATATTGCACTTCAGAGCTCCAATATCAGCATGGAAAGTGAAGCTGGGGATCCTGATACCACCTGCTCTTGTCAGTTTTGAGACCTTTGGTGTTCTTCAAATTAGACAGTATTGTTAAAAAAAAAATTTTCTGCTGCTACAAGCTCATGATGCCTAAAAGAAATGTTCCCACAAACACTTCAGATGGCACAAACATTTCACAATTGTTTCCGATTTGGGGATAAAACTGATTGAAGAGATCCATTGCCATTCTCTTGCTGCAAAAATTGATGAGAAATGACTAATTCAGTGTTGCTCTGCCTCTGTTCCAGATAACATCCATGTGACCCATATCTGGCACATCAAACAGTTATGCCTTGTACAGTTGTGAGCATTTGAACTGAGTGTGGACATGTGTGGCCAAAGTGAGGGGGGAAAAATGTCCCAAGGGTGCCATAGCCCTTACTCATCATTATTAGGACATAATGAAAATGAGCAATGAAAGCCCCACAAGAGAGATGAGGCTTCCAAATAAAAGGTACACTGATGCAGGGAACCCAAGGCTAACTCCAGCTGACCTGGACCCAGAATGGGAAGCAGCAGGCTAATGTTTCCTCTGCAGCCTGTCACCAACACATGGACATCCTCTCACCATTGCCAGAGAAGCAATTTGGCAGGCTACCCTTACCATGCATTTGTTATCATCTGCCACCTGCAGATCGTTCCTCCCTTCCATTTACAACGCTCTGATGCTCACTAAAAGTTTTCCTAGTCCTGAACAATGCAGCTGCTACCAGGGGTTTGAGCTAAATTAGCTTTTTTGCTCTGTTCAGCCCTCACTGAGAGTCGTACCAGCTGTGGAGATGGTAGTTGCTCCAAGACCACAGGTAGGGATAAACTGAGTTTGAATCATTGAAGAAAAATCCTCCCTTACATGCTGCAGGATAAGGAAGTTTCAGAGTTTTGAGTAGTCAATCATAATTTATGCTATTTTTAATATCACAACTCATATTTCCTCTTGTAATAGATTCACAATTGATTTGGCCTCCATTGAAACACAATTCTCTTAAGGGTCCTCATTCCATCTCCTGGCATTATTAGAATTAATCTTTGTAAGAAGAACATGAGCCTTTCTGACAAAACTTTTCCAAAGCATGGTGATTTTGATTACCAAACTCCAGCTATCTCAAATTATTAATGTGTACATTACAGGCTAAATAATATGAAAAATACCTCCTCCCAAATCTTCTCCAGTAAGCTTACTACTGTCAATAAAATGAGAGCAGCAGGGCCGATGATTCAAAACTGCATAGTAAAAAGATTCAGAAAGAAATATCAAAATTAAGCTTATAACCCATAAAAACCTCTTAGGAAATGAATGAGCAGTCAACTAAACTGTGCTAGAACAAAATTCCAACAGTAAATACAGAAGCTATGTGACAGAGAGGTCTCAGCTGCAGGAAAACAGCCTTGCTAGATTATTCCATGCTTTTATCACAGTCATCTTCAGGAGAGCTGGCAGCTCCGCAGCTCCTCCATTGCACAGTGCTTTGAGCTCATGCCCACATCAAAGGCTCGGTGGGAAGGTTGGGCACATTTTGTTTTAAGCCTTGACTTCACACAGCTTCCAACTAGATTGGAAACATTTTAACATAGTCAGTATTCTTTTGGTAGTTGTAACCATTGACAACGCATGGTTGGTAATACATTGACATGGATACATAGAAGCCTTTTGCCTTTCCGGTGGTGAAAGTTCACAGGAGCCACTTAAGCAGAGAAAAAAGGGAATATTGGGTGAAGCACACAGTCCTGCTTCACAGTTCCATCACAGCTCCCAAATTTGTTTCTTCCTCCCATCCCTCCATCAGCTCCTTAAGTCTTACAGAATGCTTTGTCTCCCCTGGTCAATACTATTGCTTTGCACTGGGGTAAAGCATGTCTTTAAACCTTGACAAAACAATCTTTAAAGAGCCTTGAAGGCAGACTCCTCTTTTCTTCAGCTTCTCTCTGCCCAGCTGTTAGGGGCATCGTGTATTTGAAATCCAGAAGGCACAATTCCCACCCATGGAATTGGGGGCAACATGGCACAGTATGAAACAGGAACTGAAATCCTGACTTCCTCTTAATGTCCACTTTTACCTTACAGTGAAGTCATACAAGAAACAAACTTCTTAACTTGGGTCCAAGAACTCTCTCTAATCAGTAGGTCAAAGGTTTATAAGTTTAGATTCATGGTTTTCCATAAACAGCAAGATGACATATTCTAGGAAGCAATTTGTGGTAAAGACAAGCCTTTGGAAACCCAGGAACTTCAAATCCTAAAATGAGATTTTGTTCAGTGAGAACATTGTCACTTATCTCTGAGAAATTATTCCATTTCTAGGTCACCTGTGAGAATCAGCTGGTGAACATCAGAAAAATGTTCCCTCAAAACAATTTTGGATTCTCTTTATCCATTGTTTCCAAGAGAGTGGTCATGGTCATCTTCCTGACATGCTCTTATAGCACACAATTTTCTACAATTGAGTCTTACCAGGCACATTTCAAATATCAAGAAGATGACAGAACTAGAATACCCCTGTGTCTACAGCAGTGACTCTCAATTAGCTATAAACATTCACGGCGCAGTTCTGGTAATTAGTTTGAAAAAGTTACAGCATAGCTCTAGATGTTCCAGGAAGAGATGTAGAGAGCCAGAACTGCCAGATGGATTATTTTCTGCAAGTTATTTATTCAGCATACCATCACAGAAAATTCAGATAGAATGTAACACAATAGGACAGTGTAACAATTATTCTAAATCTCTGTGTAGTTTAGAAGACATTACTTCCCTTTTGTAGCTCTACTGAGCCATCAGCATGCTGCTATAACTGAAATATGGTAAAATTTACTTTTTACTTCTGTAGCAAATTCAATCAGACAGTTCTTTTCAGAACAAAGCAGAAAAGAGTTTCAGAACTTTCAGGCTTACTCAGTATTCCGAATTTTCTTTAAGGAGTTCGAAAGAAAGATACATTGTTCTCATTCTATGTACCGAATTTTTTTTAAAAACCTGGCCTTTACCTACTGAGCAAATGAGATGGAAAAGAGGTTTAACATGCTGGAACAGACACATGATACATCCAAATCTACCAGTGAAAATTACATCAAATTCAAAAGTGAATGGACATTTTAATCCAGTGTAGTGCCTTGTACCTCCAGACAGAACTCCTGGAGCTATTTTTCCACTTCAAAGAGAGCAAAGCAGTACTAGACACCAGTGCCTTTGAAGTACCATAGTCTTAATATAAAGGAAACTCTTCCTATAAGGGAAGTAGATCAAAAGAATTTGGTTGTCTAAGTTATTCATTTGGTGATATTTGGTCATTTGTGTATTGAGCCCTTACAGAAGGTCAGTATAAGAAAGTGAAGCCCTGCCCTGCTGTTTGAGTGGTCTAACACTGCACACTGAGTAACAATCCCTGGCTGTCATGCTCCAGTCATTAGAAATGCAGTGTTTTGTAAATGGCCAGAGTGCAGTGATGCCCTCAGCTTCATAAATTGTGTCGTGTCCCCACACCTGGTTTAGTAGTGCCACTGGACCAGTATTGCAGTTATACTGCTCACACTGTTTACACTGGCCCTCTTTGAAATAACTTTGCAATTTTATATCCCATGTCCAGCCTGCAATATCTGAAATTATGTTGATATCAAAATTCAGGCCAGTCACCAGTTTCCAGGAGCATGGCAGTACAGGGTACATTCAAGGTACCAAATAGTTGCAAAAAAAAAAAAAAAAAAAAAAAAAATCCAAAATCATGGTTGATTTTCAATAGCAATTACCATTATCTTTCCAACCCCCATAGTGCTACAATAAATTTTTAAGGGCCTAGAAAGGAAAAAAAGAGTTTTTGAAAAAAAGCCAAGAGCAAACTTACTGTATGGTGGATTAGGGGTCATACCTTGGGATAAACTATTACATCAGTGACTCCTTTTAGTGTGGTGTAAATCTAGTGTTTTACAGGGTACCAACAGCAAATTAACCTCCTGTCCTGCCTTGATTTATCCCCAGATAAAAGGATAGAATTACCTTATTTGTACTGAACAGATCCCTAGTTACCAGTTTCAGAGGGAATTCCACCATAACGGAACTGAATCCCAGACTGCTACCACTGGAAGCCCATGTAACCCAACTCCATGCATGCTGCCTCTTACAGCAGCAAGAGCTGCTGCAAAGGCCTTTGGGATTCAATTCCTCTTCCTATGTTAATTTGGTAGGTATCTAAATTAAATAACTAACCCAGATTCTTTCCATAATCT
Organism: Sturnus vulgaris; assembly: GCF_052056855.1. Classification (NCBI taxonomy): domain Eukaryota; kingdom Metazoa; phylum Chordata; class Aves; order Passeriformes; family Sturnidae; genus Sturnus; species Sturnus vulgaris. The sequence continues at coordinate 29,168,907 of NC_142250.1, forward strand.
ACAGAAATAGAAAACATATCTTGAGAGAAATTTGTACCACTCCAAGTCTCTCGAGAGGTGTCACTTGCTCTCTATTAAATAGAGAGGGAGCTTGGGCTCTATGTCCAAATAAAGTAGACCTCAGCATTTGAAGTTTCTTGATATTTCATTAGTTGTGCAATTACACTCAAACTAATTTTAACTTCCAGTATGGAAGTAGTTTGCTTGGCATACACAGGCATTGTGTATAAGAATGATTTCATTCCTATGGCTGTTAGTGAATATGCAAACAATAAATATTCAAAGAGGTAAGAAACCTTCCAGCTCTAAAAAAAGTAAAGTGTTACTATACTCTAAAAATCATCTCTGTTTTATGTCTCTGAAGGTTGACATTAGATTGCTTCCCTACAGTTTTCCTATTTGCATGTTGCTAATGAGAAATTGCAAGCCATTTCTTTTGCTGGGTTTCTAATGAACCTGATGTGTTTCAGTCTGCAGCCTCAATACAATTTTATCCCAAATACTGAATGTCAAGTGCCACTCCCATCCCTCACCTGTGTTCTTAAAAACCTAGTCAACTTGTCCTCTGGGAGAAAGGAAAATGCTAACAACCAAAATTACAAATACTTCATTGTCTTATTACAATATGCTTATTTACATAAATGCCCTCTATTCATCTTATTGGATCAGCCTGACAAAAACATAATTTGCATTTAAATAGTATGACTATAATTGACATCAAGTATCTGCACTTATTTTCATACTCTTATATCCCCATATAAGAGGCAGGGAAAAGCTTTTCCTACTCAGAGAACAAAAGATGAGGATGAGATAATAGGCAGAGCAATTTCTCAGATCTTATTTTCTAAGTTCTCCATGGACCCTGCACTTTCCCTCCTCTACAAAACGTGGTAGTGGAAGAAGAAGCAGAGAAAAATCAGGCTTGATCTGGTCAAGGAGAAATTGAATCAGTTTGGATGATGTAACAAAGTCACTTTTAGATAGCATATCTGAGTAGAAACATCCGAGACAAAAGATATAGCAAATGGAGAACACCAGCCATTGCTTTTGTTTGTGGGGGTCTGCATTTCTTTTTCTAATCAAGACAACTATCAAATCATACCATGGAAAGCAGAAGCATAAGTCCAAAGTATAAAGGTTTTCTTATCAGTCTGGAAGAAAAGGTTGTCACTTCGGAACTCCAAGAGAATGCTACAGAAAGCCCCTGGAAATTCTTGCAGTACCACTCTGCTGCAGGAAGGGAACTGGATTGCACCTGAGAGAAGGTGGGAGAAGTGGTGGTCCTGTTCTCCACAAGGAACAGTGGCCATGGAGTGAGAAGTGGAACAGGAAAAGACTAAACAGCACCAGCTACAAGAACTGGAACAGGATCCTAGAGCAGATTCATGCCTTCAGGCAGTAATGCCCCCTCTGAACAGCAGCTGCAGCCCACTACCTGAAACCATCCCATAGACATACAAAGCAACTAGAAACTGCTTTATCATCTCAAAAGGAAGCCCAAAACCAGAATGAATTATTGAAAGCTTCATTTCCTGAGGTTCTGGAATACAACACAATCATTGCTTGGATGAAGGAGTATGGCAATTATGGGATACTGATTACGGTTTATTTGGTGATGTTGTTGACACTCTGTGTCTCTCTTCTCCACTGTATTTCTCCTCCATAAAGCCACAGAAGTGTGTCATTGCCACATGACAAAATTCCTAAATGAAACATTTAAATGAGATGATTTGTTAAATCCAAGAAAGGCGAAAAAATTGTAGCAACATTGAGAGGATAAAAGCTTGCAGAGTTATACGAGCACAGCTGAGCTGCTTCAGCTAAAGCATCATTCTGAAGGCAATGGCCAGAAAGCAGCAGAAAGTTCACACAGGACATCCCACTTCAGGCAACAGGATGGCAACTCCCTTCACCAAAGAAGTTATTATCCAGTTATGGGCTGCAAGACTTGCCCAAGAAAGGGAAAGGTTAGTTACTCCTAACTGCTCCTATTGTGACCCCAAGTCAAAGTGGATTTTAAACATTTCCCAAGTCTTTGGGGTGGAAAAGCAAATCTCAGGAGTTCACAGAGGCTGACAGATAGACTGATGTTTATGGCCCTTACAAAACCCTCCTTTGTGTCAGTCTCAGTGCCACATTAGCACAGGTTTGTTGAGCTGAGCTAGCCTGATCTATTTGCTCAAATATTTTGTGGCTCAAGGACAGAAAAAGTCTCCATGACATTTAAATAGATCCAGCTCACTCCTTGTAATATCAGCAGCATGTGTTTTGTGTTTGATTTCTCCTCTTTTTAATCCAAATAATTAAGAGAAAGAACATCTTTAGAAAAGAAAAGCAAGAAAAATTCACAACTAAACCTCAGGCAGAAAAAGTTGTTTCCAAATATCCTCCAAAGCTAACACTTTTATTTTTTGCAAGACATTTTTTAATTAATCAAATTCAGAGAAATAAAATACTTGCAAGACTTCACCCTCAAATGAACATCTTTCAGCTGCTTTGCCAAGCCCAACAGCATCCTTTTCCCCCAGCACACCTGGAGCATTTGTCTAGCGCCCTCTGCAAGTTATATCAGCATCTCCCAAAAACCTCAGGTATTCTCAAATTTCACCTGGCCATGACCAAATATATACAAATACCAAATTCTTCAGATTCTTGACTCTAGCATCCAGCATATGGGCACTAGCCCAAGAATTTGCACAAAGGCATAGTGTGCAGGATGCCACACCAACCAATTTAAAGGGCCCTTTTCAATGCAACTGGATAATTAATCTTATTCCTCATGAGAAGAGGAAATGGCACCCAAGACTCCAGTAAGTATCTCAGACTTAAAGTGCAATATAAAAAGAGTTAAAGACAAAACACAATTAACTGAAATTTAAAGTCTCTTAGTAAAATTACCAATATTTCCTTTTTCTTATGTATTAGTGTCATCTATTGCAATCAACCCAAGATTTTCCCAAGAATATAAGCCAAAAGATTACATATCACCTTGTTTAAACAAAGCTTCAGTAAATGCTTCAGGTCTTTTATCAATACTCTGATTTGTCAAGCACTTTATGTCTTAAAGGTATCTAGTCAATTAAGTTGATGCAAATGCTACCAGAGTCAAAATGGCATTTTCTATTGCCTACAAACCTAAGTCAGGCCAATTACTTACTAAAAATTACAACCAAAAAATACTCTCCTTTATTTTACATGATTTGAGTTTTACAAATCTTTTACAAAGCTTTTGTATAATCCATCTGAGCTACTGATGGGATCTGGAAAACAATTTGCCTTATTTCCCTGCATTTTTGGAGACCAATGTACTTGTCAGCTCTGACAAAGGAAAGATTTTGGGTTTTTTCTGCCAAAATATGTCACTGAGTTACAAGCTGATTTGTAACTTTTTTTTTCAGATCAATTCTCCACACTCAGATTAGTCAGAATAAAGCAACCCACGGATCCACTCAACTATTTGAGACTACAGGTAAGTGCTCAGTGCCCACCATTGTAAATGAACCTTACAGGGGTCAAAAGTCAACTCATATACTCTAACAGGTCAGTGTTTGTCACTTCTTCCAGCAGAGGACTCAAGTTCCCTACAGACTTCTGGGCACTTGAAGACTCCACATCCTAATCTAGGCATCAATCTGGTGTCCAAGCCACATTTCTGTGACCCAGTTTTTTCCCCTTCACATCCTGATCTGCTTGTGAGCCCTCACTCCATTTCATGCTGTAAGTGTGCCAAGAACTTTCATTAAATGTGATTATCTCCATCCCAGGGATATCAGGGCACTGTAAATCACCAGCTGTTCTGCTCATCTCTTCTATGAGACATCAGTTTCAACCTGATGAAGATCAAACTCCAGCTCCAACTTGTTCATACCACAGACATGAATAGCTTTTGACCTGCTCAAGTGAGTCAGTTGAGGCACATCTAAATTTCATAGAGAAACACTTCTTGCTGGTCTTTATGACCCCATGGACCCTTGAATATGTTTGACTAAGGATTAAAGTGTTTTATAACAGTATCTTATAGCAATTTATTCACTCCTTTCTTGCTCTCATTCCTTCTGCATCCTCAGTGTCTAAAAGACATGTTTAGTTCCCAGGGAGCAGCAGATTGTTTAAGTTGCTTTCGTTGAATTCACAAATCATCTTGTCCTTTTCCCCCTTCACCTTGCATATCACCATTAATTATCTTTTTCCTTATATACTACTAAGAAATTTCTCCTTTTGTACCCTTCCAGTCCTCTTTTTTACTCTCCCACCCACTATTTGTGGGTTTTGTTATCCCAGCGTCTGTTTCTCTCTAATATTGTTTCAGTGCAGTCGTGCACATCAATCACTTATTTTAGAATATTATTTTCTTTTTTCTTTGCCTCTATCATTGCTGCAATATTTCATGAGGTATTCACTAGACATCCAGAAGCGCTACTTAATTACTTGCCTTCAGCCTGCAAGCCACTCACATGATCAGAGGCGGGAGCTCCAGAAGGCACAGAAAGTAATTTTCTGGCATTTTGGTTGAAATTTAAAAGACTTGTAACACCTAGGACAGCTACAGAAGTGAGCTGTGCTAAGTCAGTGGCCATTTCACAAGCTCGGGAGAGTTTTCAGCATAAGGATGATAATTATGTTTTGTACAGTTTTTCCTAATTTCTACTCCAGATATTTTTATCCTCTATGACAATTTCTGCTGACATATCTGTACAGAAATAGCAGGTTAGAAGCTACTACAGGCTCCTCTCAAACAGCTACCTGCAAGCAAGAGACTGCTTGGTTACTTTCCCCCTTCCACTTTTATTCAAAGAGTCAGGCAGCAAAGGAATCCTCATGCAGGCCTGGAGATGCAGTCCCAGCTAAGCCAAGAGGAAAAGTTCAGATAGAATTGGTCCATCTGCCAGTCTGCAGTGCCATTTCTCACCTTAGAATGACTAGAGAAGCCAGCCCTATGGGGCAACATGGCAAAACCCTACAAGGGTTATTTAGGAGAATCACACCATCCCACATAGAGCCAAGTTTGCAATTACATCCTTTCTGTCCAAGAAGCACATCCTTCAGCAAGCCAGCAGTGCATGTGAAGCAAGAGAGGAGCAGTGGTGCAGCTCAGGCTGCCTCAGCCACTCTTTTACTGCACAGTCTGATTTGGGCAGCTATTTGTCAGCCCACTTCCCTGGGCCTTCATTCAGCAAGGTACCAAAGTACACCATTCTTGCTATTTTAAAGCCAACTACAATGACAGTGATGGACTGCATCTGTCCTTAGCATTAGAGCTGCTTTTGGTGAAATTAGGGCTAGATAAGCCATCCATGGAACACACAGTGCTGATCAAACACCTGCACACGCTCAGGTTTCTCTGATGTTCCCTAAACATCAAATTCACCAGGATCAATCTATTTTTCCCAGTAAAACCCAATCCTTGAGCCCACACTGCTCCTGACACTCCCAGCCTGAAGCACATTGTAAAGGCATTAGTCTCTGCCTGTTGTCTTCCCTGCTGCCACTAACACCAGGGAAGAAATTAACTTTAGCAGACAGAGCAGCCAGGACAATTATTACTTCAGTCAGGGAAAGCACAGTATTATGTTTTCCAACCCTATTATGAAGGAACTCTAAAGCCTTAGGAAAAGCCATTATTGATGGACCTGAATAAGTTTGTAAATCTATTATACTGCATATCACCTAGACAACTTGTTTTTTCAGGTTCTGACTTGCATAATCAGTGAAAAACTGGGGCAGGGTGAGGGGATGTGGAGGGAGAAAAAGCCTTTTCTGCCTACTAATTAAATCATAAATAATAGCAGAGAACACAAGATATCCATTTTCTGTATAGAATCAAATCCCCAGGGGCTGACTGCCTCCTTCACTAACCCATCAAACTTCATACAGGCAGAGCACAGTTTCTCATTAACTGTTTTGGGGTTTTTGATGAAACAAAACCTTGGAAAACAATATATTTAAGTGAAGCAGCATTAAAATTACTTGTTTTGATAATATTTGACTAAAAAAACTGTTTTGAATTATTTATTTCATGATGAATTTGCCCACAAAGAGAAATGACAATGTTTCAAATCTGGTGATTTAATTATTCCATCTTATAAAGATTTTTTTTAATAATACTGCCTTATCCCAGCTCATGATGGATATAGCAATTTAGGAGAGGTACACACACAAAAAAATAACAAGAACAACAGTCAAAAGAAATCTGAGTTTTCCCTGTGAGAACATGGCTGTGACTGGAACACAGTCCAGGATTTGAGTGGCAGATAATTTGACTTTTCCTTCCCACAGTCTTTTGGGGAAGAGTGACAGCTACTGAGCCTCAAAAAACTCTTTTGGACAGGGCAGTGCATTATCCTACAAGACAATAGCAATTCTCCACCCAGCTAAGGAGAAACTGATGCACTGCTGGTTTATCTAATTCCTTAATTTTCTGTCTTTTCCTTTATTTCAGCAGCTGATATAATACCACCTAAAATGGATTCAACATCAACTTTTACTAAGTCACTTACTTTTCCTTGTTTCCCCTGCTAAGGCATTTCCTCCTCACTCATTGCAAACTCAAACATCTCTTGACAAACAATTCTATTTTCAGGGGAGCAAGAAACGGGGGGGAAGAGGAGAGAGGAAGAAGAGATGCTTGCAGAAGTTGACTCCAAAATCAATTTGAGCAGAGCTTTGTCTCCTCTCCATTCCCACTGTGCTGCATCCCCAGTGTCTCACTTAAACTGTAACTAATGAGCAGAAGCAGCAGGCTCAGCCATAAGGCAGCACCTGCAGCAGAGCCTCTGCTGTGGTGTCAGGTGGCAGAGTTCAGCAGTCCCCACAGCCATCCTCCCCACTCCAGAAGAAACCACGATCTCCCTTTCCAATTTATTTCCTGCCAGTCAAAGCCTAAGGCCTGCATTTAAATGCTGTACTCCGGATTTACACAGAGATGAAATCCCACCAACTCCAGAGGCAGCTGCTTCATTCCAAGTTGAGTGAAAAATAACCATGGCAGCAGCTGACAACTGATTAGTCCATCCCCAGATGGGAGAAGAAAAAGGTCTCTGACTAATCCAAGCTACTACATAAAACACACAGGCAGGTCAGCTAAGTGAAAAAAGTGGGGTTGACAGGAAAAATAAAACTGATTCTGTCACTAAGAAATGCTTAACTTTCCTAGGGACAAAGTATTGCTTAAGGGATCACAAGATCCCCTGGCTCAAATCCTGGGTGCATCTTTTTAACATATTCTTAACATATTCTCTGCATTCTTCTCTCCAAATCTTCATCGTGGAAGCTTCATCAAAATTTATGCAGGTTTTCTTAGCTTGGCTCAGATCTTGGTGAATCTGGAGGAAACTCCAAGACACAGTAGGAAATATTGCCCTGGTACAGAAGCAGCCCGAAGTTACATTAAATTACAACTAAAGGGTGATTCCACAGCAACATGGAAACCAATAGGTTTCGGTATTTATTTATAAATAGAAACTATGTTTAAGAAATTAGTATTTATTTTAGCATTATTAGAGCACTAAATGTACATCAAGACACTGTTACAAACATAATGCATGCAGCCACATCTGTTTTTACCAACAAGTTTCCTATTTGAAACCCATAGGAACTTGGTCCAAAAACCCACAAGAAAACGTTTTATAAACAGTGTTAGAAAATAAGTGAAGTGAAAGAATCACTTAGGCCTTCCTTGGAATCAGCACACTTGAGAGTAGTCAGAAGTAAACCAAATGAGAAACTCAATCCCTGTGCTGGGCCTAGAAACAATTTATATTTAATAGAAAAATAAATAAAAAACCCCACAAAGTATCACCAAAAAAACCCACAAAAGAACCCAAAAAAACAACAAGAAAAAAACACTTCCAAAAAACCCAACTAACCCAGAATATTTGTCTTCAAGAGGATGAAAGGAAAAAGCTCTCCACTTATTTTCTCTACTTTGATTTAAAAGGTCTTACACAATCAGGCTCCACCTGAAGTGGTCTGCTATTTATCATATCCATCAGGTTACACATCCTCAGCCTAGTGTTTCTGATGACAATTGTACTCTACCACTCAGAAGAAAAGCCAAAGCACCAAAATAACCAGAGGCTCTATAAGTGTCAAAAAGTGCTCTAGTTCAGGAAGAAAGCAAATATTCAGTTTTGGTCCCCAATCATCTGCCCCAATAACAATTTTACTATGGATGAAGAACAGGAGAAATATTTTTCTCCTATTAAATAGCAAAACAAGTAACTAAAATAAAGCATGGTTTTAACTTTAGCTTTTTGGCTTTCCTCAGAATCCAGCCAATATTTCAAGGGAAGAACACTGTGTTCCTGCAGTGAGCTACACTGCTGAGTGAGACCAAAACAGACCTGAAGAGCTGTGGAGCACTAACTCAAGCATGTTCTGTTTATTCCTCCTGGAGAAGGTAAGTGTGCCTGCCCACCTTGTGAGGTGATACTAAAGAAGTCTGCAGATGGCTGCGGTGTGCTGCTGCTCTCACAGAAAAGGAAAAGAAAGGAGGGACAGCTCCGTGGTGCAGGACACTCCTGTGGATGTTTCTGGGCTGGGGCAGGAGCCCAGCAGCACCTCCTGGGGCAGGCAACAAGGTGAATAAGAGGATCAAAACAAGGGAGCAGATGGAGGTCTTGGAAGCTGCACACAAACTGTGCAATGTAGAAGTCACTGGGCTGCAGGACACAGGGACAAGAATGCCTGCAGCAGCAGAGCCAAATGCAGGTCCTTCACTGTGCTGAGAGAGCAGTGCCAGTCATCACAGAAACAGCCAAACCCTAAAGAGCAAGATTCAGATGTCTCCAGGAGTGTTACTGCACTGCACAGCTCTGACTCGACACAATAACTTTTTGTCAACTCACACAACAAGATAGAATTCTTATTTTAAGAGATTCTTGCTATACCAGACAGTGCTCAATTTTTCCCCAGACATTTTTCTTTACCTTCAAAACTGACATGTCTTAATCAAAAAACACCTTATGTCAGTATCGGTTTTGTTTTTTGCAGTACTCTCTGCAAACTTCTGTCAGTTCCCCACGTCTCCCACCTGAGCAAGGGGGATGTGCTCTCTCAAACCTGGCCCAAGGCCTGGCCACAACATTACTTATCTTTCTGCATCTGACAGCTCCAGTTAAAGCTTTATGTCAGAAAAATGGAAAGCACCTGGGAAGAAACTCAGCCTGTAATTACCTCTGCTCTACAGGCTCCCAGGATATTCCATGATGAAAGGAAATACTCTTCTACCACAGTTTTACTCAATAGCCACGTTAGCAGGCTACTACCTTTGCAGAAATAATGGCCTCAGGACTTGGATACTCCATCTGGCTTCAGCTCTGTAGTTTTTGTTGTGACGGGATACACTTTAGGTTTCCAGAGTTATTTACCACAAATCCCTTCTTTACATGGTCACAAGTAATAATTAAATCTTAGTACTGTGTGAAATAATGCAAGCGCCTTACAATTTGATGTGTTCATAATTACATTTATTTCTAAACCAATATGGTAGCTGTGGATATGAATGCAATGTTTCAGCATTTAGTTTAATATCAGCAGGCAAGAGAATAATTAGTTAATGGGCATGCAGTGTTTTAGTAAAAGGATGAAAGCATTAATTATTATTTCTTATATTTTAAATTGCTCTAATAGGCAGAGTCCTCCCAGAGTACATCTAAAGATTTATTATTCAGGTATTGTTTCATACATTGAAATTCAGGCTTGAAATTAGATGTTGTCCAGGGAATTGGTAATGACTATTATTCCTAATTTTTTTCCTTGAGAAGTAAATCCCATACTCTTAAGAAGTAACTCACAAAAGGCATTAATGATTCTGCATTACAGTTGTCAGCAAATGCACAAATTTGCCTAATTCAGCAGTGATTTCCAAGGCAAGTACTTATTAAAATGTCCTTGACCACCACATAAGTATAAACATTGTGCAATTGCAAACAACAGGAATTTTCTTTTGGTGCCAGCAATTTACAGGGTTGACCAAATTCAGAGGAAGGCTACTCAAGAACTTAGTTCCATGCAGGGACAGAGCACACAGGTTGGTAGCACAGCTTCAGACATGTCACAGAGTGGCAATAAGGGAGTTGTATGCTTCTCAATGTCAGAGTCATTTTCTGTTTGGAAGCTTTCATTAGCACCATACATGTAGCAGAAATTAAATGGTGACAATCCAGGGACAGCAGGAAGTGGTCTTTGCAGAGAAAGAAAAGCAGGAAACTCTCTCATGATGGCTTCCCATAACTTTAGCCAAATGCAGAGCTGCTGGCACTCAGGTTTTGGAGTTATTCACATCCAGCTTGTTGGGAGAGTATGCTAAGCCTCAGGGGCAGGGCTGCCCTTGTCACCCTTACAGCTCACAGACAGAGCTCACTCCAAGCTCTGGAGCTTCCACATCCTCAGACTGAGCCCAGCACCCAACAGGAGCTCTGCTGCTGGCACAGCAGGAGTTAGTGCCCAGAAAGAGCTGAAGCCAGAGCCAAAGCTCTGCCCCTCACCAAAGCCACTGTTCCCACCAGAGAGGAGCCTGAGATGCCCCACCCCCTGCCAAGCAAAGAGACTTTTCTGGGAACAGCCCAGGTGACCCCTGCCAGGAAATTCAGGCTCCCACTCTGGCCCCAGCTGACCTTCTTCAAGGAAAATAATGTTGATTTCCAGAACCATAGCTGCATTTTGAGTACAAACTGTTTTCCATGGCATGGCTGCAGCATTCAAAGGGGGAAGGTACAACAGTTATGCTCATTATCAAGCTCCAAGACAAAAGTATTCCCACCAGCAGAGCAAGAAGGGAGCTGTTCAAGACAAGGTACTACATCCATTATTTACATTTTGCATCACCACCAGTCTTATTAGTACATATATACAAACTGAAGGATTTTTTAATCCTCTTTCAGATGTTAAGTATTCCCTACATTATTTCCCATGTCAGTCTAGTAAGGCATATAAACAGATACAGTTTCATACTTGCTGAACATCTCACCATTGTCACCTAATTATTGTTTGTATTAATTAAAATACTGTATGCAGATAACATCAACGCTAAATGACAACAGATTGAAAGCATCTAAGCAATTCATCGTGTCACTAAAATATGCAGGCATGTTTCTCAGCACTAGAATGTCTCCTTTCTAATTTAGAGGTGAATTAGGCATTGCTGCAAGTTTGTGACTCAAAGATAATTGCAAGACACTTTTCCTGGCTTCTTGTGTTTTCAATTTGTGATTACTGCAAGAAGTTTAATAGCAGCTGTAATTCTCTGTGCCGCCCCAGAAGTCCCCAAGGGGCAGGCCACAATGCCAGTTTCTCAGAAGTAACCCATTACACTTGCTTGCTATAAAGATCAGAATGTAAAATAAATTTGAAATAGAATGTAATTAAGAACTCTTTTGCCAAGAACCATTTCCCTTCAGGACATTATTCAGAAAGTCTGAGTGTTTTGATGAAAACAAGTAGAGACCAAACCCCTGGCCAAGTAGCAAGGGCTACCTCTCATGACAATTACTTTCTTAAAAATTAAGAAGCCCCATCAATTGTCTGCTCACTGTGGACTAGGCTGAAACACAATGTTTTCTAAGTTGCTTAATGTTGAGTCACATTGCTTAGCTCACAAGAGACAAGTACCTAAATTCCCCATGAGGAAAGTTAAAATAAGGAAAGACAAATAGGTTTTTCAGAACACAGTCCATTGGCCAATTTCTCATATTGAAGGCTAGAAAAAAAAAAGGGTTTGCTGTTCTGCAGGTTTGCTTTTTTTCCCCCAAGTTCTACCTGTAATGCTAAACAGACTGGAGCAGGTGTTTCCAGTCACTTCAGCAAGGAAAAAAATTCTCCATTCAGTGATATGATTGAGACCAATTGGAGAACAGCAGAAGAAAGACTGCAAGCAAGATACTGGTACTGCATTGCTGAACATCTGTAACAAACCCATACAGCCAGGATCAAAGCATAGCTGGCATCATTTCATCCTATTGCAATTAAAGCCAACAAGCAACTTCATCAAAACCAAGGCAGTCAGTGTGAGGAAATTCTACCAGAATTCCCTCAGCCCAGACTCAGAAGTTCCTATTGCAGCCTTGTACTTAACACCCAGACCACAAGTCTTAATGTCAATTAAATGTGGGGAGCACACCCACACAAGCACTGAATATTCCCCATACTGAATCCCTTCAGCTTGGAAGCAAGCCAGCACAAAAAGTGTTGGAAGTACCTGGGAAGGGAATCTATCCCTCTTGCCTGCACACCTACTGAGATAAATTTGGCTCAGTGCTGCACCCAAGACCAGCACACAGTTCCATGGTGATCTCTCCTCAGACAGAGCTGCATTGTCAGAGTCAAAGCATTTGAAACATCATCACCTTCACAGCAAAACTCCATGCACCCAATGCTGCCAAGTAGCAGGAAAGAATTCCTGATCATCTTCCAACAAGTACTTCAGTGACACTTCATCTTATTTCTTCCCACAGAGGCACAACACTAGCCTGAAATTCTTTAATTTCTTTAAAGTACATAACTCCCTTAAACACACAGCAAGGTTTCGTCATACATTAAAAACCACAGGCCCCAGGGCCCTGGTGCCACCAGACCATCTCAGTAACAACAGATCACTTGTGAATTAGATGAAAGAGACTAAAAAACGAACAAGCAAAAGCTGCTCTCAAAGTCAAGGCAAACATATTTTTAGGGCACGAAAACAAGAAAGGGAATATAGAGCCCCCAGCAGAGAACTACAACAGAATTATATATTAAACATCCCCATCAGTGCAGGCAGACCATGAACATCACTGCCAGCATCACACACTGCCTCAGCTCTAACCAAATCCCTAAAACATTGTATTCAAGCAGATTTTGCATCTCAAAACACAATCAGTTGCAAGAAATCTTAAGGATCCCAAAGATACAAAAACCTGAGCCTTAAATCTGAAGCTTGATGTTATATGAGTAATTCCAGATGAGGAACAGAATAGCACAGACTCAAAAAACAAGGAAAGAAAATTTATAGGGCAGGCTGATTTAAAATAAAATAAAAACATTACAGAGCACAATGACTTATTTTCACATTTCCTTAGTTCAGCCATCACATCAGCTCAGCAGGTCAGAGCAGAACTCTCATGAGTCACTTCATGGTCTTTGTCTGACAGGGTACATGATGCATCCTTAACACAGTACCTTTTACAAGGGGAAAGAAATCCTTAACAGCTCACCTGCAAAGGGCTCCAACAGCTTGCAGGCAACCATCACATTTGCCTTCAGTATGGTCAGGACCATGTCCCACAATGAAAATGACTGTTCAAGACAAAAATAGTCCTATGGAGCAATGCTGCACCTTTGAGTTCACAGAGAAGAGCAGAAACTGACATTTCTTATCACCAAAGCAATGAAGCCAATGTGGGTGCTTGTACTGTCCCAGCCAGACTTGCAAGGCTTTACTTGTCCTTGGAATGCCTGAATGCCTGCAGGAATACACATCACCCTAAGGAGATGGTTTTTTGTGAGCACTGAGGACAGTTTTGAAACACTGGAGTTGAACAGTGGATATTTGGACATGCCCAAGCAGAATTTGTGCCCAGAATTCCACAGCCACTTTGGGAGCACTCAGTTGAGCCTAGAAGTCACAAGAAGCACATGCAGGGTGGATACCAGCAAGTCATCATTAGGTTGGGTCTTGAGTTGTCTGAATGCACTGGAACAGAGACTCACTGTTGAGCCAAGAGCCAGCACTGCATTTGGAGATACTCCTGCAGATTATATCTTCTCCCTGTTCAGTCAGGCCTCATGGGTCACCACCAGCAAGTCTTTTATATTCTGGTTGGTGCCTTACACTCCTTTAAGGAGGATCATTAAAATACTTTAGAATGCTTTAACCTATATGTTAAGAGTAAAATATAGGGTATTCCACCAGAAAGAAAGGACTTTGATTCCTCCCTCTTTGTGAAAGAGCACAAAGATGATCAGATGGAAGCAGCTACATGGATGTCACACAGATAAACCAGAACAGATACAGACCCACAGAGTGGGACAAGTGGGGAGAGCTCCAGTGTGACCCTGGGATCTGGGAGGACATGGCCCCCAGCAGCTCTGCAAGCCCCCTCTTCATCACATGTCAATATCTGCCAAGCCTCCTGTGCAGGCCCAACACCCACACACATTCACTTCTTCATGCAGCACACTTGTTTGTAGTTATTGCTGAGCATTTGCCTGTGTGCTCAACTTTTCAAAGCTGGGTTGCTGAATAAGGTCTTCATCCAGTGAAAGACCATTATTCACACAGCAGTGTTTGTTAGAAACCAGAACAATACATTATTCATACAGTTATTCCATTCAGTCAGCCTCACCCTTCCAACACCTCATTTTTCCTACTTAGTCTAGCACAGCATTTTCCAGAAATTGGGCATAAGGCTGAGATTTTTGATTTATTTTTTGAGGCCACTTGATATGTACCAGGCTAAAAGAAGCCCTACCACATACATACACACACATAAAAGCCTTTTTTCCCCCCTCCACTCACTGCATCATCCTTCAACTCTTTGAGTAAGACCCACTCCCTGCTGAGCAATGCACTCCATTTATCACCACCTGCAGAGAATCCTGCATCAGGATTTGGCTCTGTGCTGCAACAACCCACTGTCTGCTCTGAAGGTTACAGAGGAGTGCAAATACGTGTATTATACCCACTATTTAACATATCACCTTTCATCTGTAAATTGTCTGAAAATTCAAATTGAACTGATATGAAAGACGTATATTACATTTCCCTAAACTAAAACTTGGGTACAAGTCTTGGCTCCTCATTTCAGTTAAACCAAAACCTCTGGCTGCTACTGTAACCAGCATACAAATAAAACAAAGGATTTACTTGGTCATGAATTCTTGATTCACAAACACATTCACAAGAAAGCAAAGTGTCATTTAATATACAAGAGGAAAAAACAGTTAACAGCACAAAATGTAAAATTTGCACCTCTATTACACTACAAACTTTCTATCAATAAATTGTCCATCACTAATCAAGAAGCCTGCAGTAAATGAATTCCACCTCCATTTTTTAAAATTAAGTTTGATGTATTATTTGTTCATTGTGTCCTGTAAAGCTTAACTTCATCTGTTTTACAGCCCTCTGAAACTAGAAAAAGCTTCAAGCTGCCAGGTTCAGGGGACAGCATATGATGCAAGGACAGAATTAATCCTGTATCTTCCAGCATCTTTTGTCTTCCAAGCAAAAGTTTCAATCAAAACAGATCCAGCAGTTACACCAAGGTATAGTGAAAGTAAGGCTTACATGTCTGGACAGAATAACTTCTGCAATTTCTGTCACAAACCGCAGGCAGAGAGAATAAAAGGATGTGGGAGAGCACAGAGTTCCTATCACATTCCTGCCATGTACTTTGCACATAAACATTTTTATTTGCTACTTTTATTAAAAATCCAATATTTCCTTCCAGAAGCACTGATGCACACCCTCCTAAGAGGAGGAGCCAAAACATCTAGTCCTGGATGCCAACCCACATAGTTTTGGGTAAAGCTCATGATCTCCTCCACAGCTGCACTTTACCAAGACTCAGAACTACTTCAGTGAATCTTGGTATAAACAGTCTTATTAGAATTAGTTGGTTTTCTTTCCAGAGAAAAGCCTTGAGTCACTGCAGGTTTTAATCACTATTTTGGAACTGTACAGAGAGGCAGGCAGTAATGTAGCAAGAAAATGCTGACATTAAATAGACCATGAAGAGCACCTGGAGACAAATATATTTTAGTTACAGAATCTTTTCCACATTAAGAAACAAACAAAATGTAATGCTCTAAATCTCTGCCACATTTGCCTAGAGCCCTGTTACAGGCATCAGTATCTCCTGCAAGAGGATTAGCTTCCAGTAAATGTGATCTAAAGCCAAGTACCACAACTGCTGCAGAAGTTACTGCTTTAAGGAAAGAACTGAACTAGAGCTCCTCTATTCGCAGGGTAGGAAGCCTACACTCATATCTGGAGTTTCTCTGATTATTATTTTGACACAGAATAAAGAGCTCCCAAACCAGCCCTTTAAAGGGATCCCATAGCAAGATCTAGTACCTAATTTTCCTCAGGACTAATGATGAATTAGCTGTAGTTCACCACTATCACCTCACCAAGGCACAGTATTTATATATATGCCTTTCAACCAAACAACTTCAACATTTTCAGACATCAATAGATAATAGGAATATTCAGAAGTATAGTATATTTACATACCTAGTCTTCAGGCACATAACCACTTCAGCCAACTTCTGGATTTCTCTTGCCCCCACAGGATTCTCTAAACCACTTGTCTTTAGTAATACCTTCTTAAAAGAACACCTTCTTCCTACCAAGAAAACATATTAAAAACACAACCACCTTCAACTTAGCCTCTTCCTTCAGGTTTTATCTTCTTCAGCGAACTGGCTAATTAAGCCAGCAACTCAGCTTCACCTGGAGCAAATGGAGAAGGTCTCTTATTGCAGGTATGAGCAATGAATCACACAAATCATGTAACATTGGTAAAACATGAGTATTTTCACAGAACGAAGGAAAAAATACATTGGAAGGTGATTTTAGTAGAAAAGGACTGGGTCAGCCATTGTTAATATCTGTAGCATTGGAGATGCATGGGTTAGGTATGGATGTGCCCTTCCTAAGAGACATAGGATTAACTGAGTTTTACTAAAGGAAAAAAGTTCCCAGAGCAGCTGATGACTCAAAAACTGGCACAAGAAATCTTTGTACATTTTTTCTCTGCAGGAAAGATGTTCTCCTGATGAAGTTAGCAGCTAAATCAGACCAATATGACAAAACTGGTTGATCAGATGGAATTTACAAGAATAACTGGATGACAGATCTCAGGTTAGGTGGTCTGATGATATTTTTGACATTAAGACCCAGGCATAAAAGACAGGAGACAAGCAGTGGGTAGGCTGTGATTCACCCCTTTAAGTCCTTATTATCCAGGTTAACTTCCAACAGCTGGCTATTCACAGTTAGCTGCACGCTTTCTTTTTATGTGCCATGAACAGGTTTTGTAAGAAGAAATATTTTGGGTGTTCTTCTGAACAATATCCTCCAGAACAAACCAGGAGGATTTCTGAGCTGCCTCACTGTCCTTGAAACCCTTTGAAAGTGATTCAGTTTTTCTGGGACCCTGAAACCTCGCTGAACTCATGGCTCATCTGCTGCCTGTGGGATCTCGGAGTAAGGCTCTGAGAGTGGCATTGGGTCTTTTTCTCTCACCTCCTACCAAGATGTTGTCTTTCTTCCTTACAAGTTTCTTTATACAGTCAAGAACAGCTCAAGCATTTCCATATCAAACTGAACTTGGTTAGGACTGATCTCCAAGTATTGAGCATAGAAGATCTCACCATAGCAATAGAACCCTAAAGTCCACTCTCTCCCAAACTATAATTACCAGTTTTGCTCCTCTAGACTCAGCCCACTCAACTCTCTTTTTCAGCTAACTTCCAGTTTAAGTTTTCCCTGTGCTTACAGAGAAGGTTTCCCCTACTTTTTTCACTCAGCTTCATGTGCCTTTTGGTTGAGGTTATCTAATGGGGTAGTTAAATGTTTAATCTTTGTCCCTTAGCCAGAATTAGCTCTGTTCCACCCAGAGTCTTTTCTTTGATTAATTAAAAGGAAGGAGGAAGCTATACAGTAACTCTATTGCTGTTTTCTACTGAATAGCATTAAGTGTTCTGGATATTATCTGACAAATGTGCAGAACCACAAAACAGAACTGATAATAAATATAAAGTTGATAGTATTGTAGCAATACTAACACCAGTGATATCAGTTAGGAAAGTCATGACACACTATGCATTACTCAAGGAATTTGGCTTTTTTTGTTGTTTTGTTGTTACTGCTGCTGAATTAAAACAGGGTGCACTGTTTTAATGACATAACAGAACTGCATAAGGCTCTTCACATGTTGCTTTAACATCATGGACAAATCTCCAGTCACCATTCCTGTCCACGCTATTTTCTAAAGGCAACTAAAATGATTTCCTTTTTATTTTCCGAGTAAAGTGTGAAACTGTTTTCAAAACTAATTAGCACATTGTGTGGCGAGTAAAAATTAGTACAGCAATTGACATCACAAAACCCTTACAAGTCCACAAGAGAATGGGTTTTGAAATAATTCACCTAAATCTTCATAAGATCTTGAGCCCAAAGAGACAGAGAAAATCACCACAGAGATTTAGTGTGAGCTCCCATCAAAGTACTGTCATATGTAGGAATATACTGTAATTAAATGAAAAGTAAACAGTATCTTTCTTTGCTTTGCAATGATAAAAAATAGCCTGTGGTCACAAATCTGCACAGTCTAAATCTCCTGCACCTGTAGTTTTCTCCTTCTTAGAAAATAAGAGGAAGCTCAGAGACACTTCCAACAGCTGCAGGCAAGCAACAAAGAACTTGTGTTTCTCCACCCTGCTAATACAGATGTTATTGTTTGGGTTTGGACCAAAGTGAAGCTCTCCAACTTCCCAGGAAATCCATGGAACCAACTGGGCAAGGAGATGTATTGTTAGATGCGCTTTGGCATTAAATATTCCTTAGAAGAAAAAGCTGTAATTTTGATGTGCAATCTTTCACTAAACATTAAATGGATTTTTAGTGTGAAAAACAAGCAAATAAACCAAATTCCCAAATATACTTCCTTTCCTCTCAGTCTTTTGTCCAGTTGGGGTTTTTTTTTATATGGAGCTATCACTTTGTAATTAGCTGGCTACTCTTCTGGTTCATGAGTTAAATGTTTATTTGATTATTTCCTTTTCTTTGCCTAAGATACTTTAGAAACTTTCTATTCTTCCCAGGTACTAGAGGTATCTCCAGTAAAGAAGCATATCCTTGACTTTCCAGTCACTGTAATTGAAGACTGCTCCACTGACCCAAATCAGCTTCCCAGAGCCCAGCTGAAAATTCAAATACTGCCAAACATTTGGTAAGATCCCATCCAGAAGTGGCTTCATCAAAGCACCCACAAAGGAAGATTTCACCCCAAAGGAAGAACAGAAGAAGACAAATTACTTGGTCAGGGCAGTTCCCTGCAGTGGGGTGCCAGGATTTCCCCTGAGGGGTGCAGGAGGTGGCCAGGTGGGTGTTTCTTTGGCTAAGAACTGTTCAGCAACTGATTTATTTCTCCAGGGTTTGGAAACCTTGAGAATATCTTTCTTTAATTTCAACTCACTGTTTCCCATTCTGAGGGATCCATAACAAACTGACAGTGAGGTCTGAGTGTTGGCTGCTGCCTTTCCTTCCACAGAACTCAGGAGCATTTTCTCCACAGCATTTTAGCCCAAAAAAGTGAAAACAAGCAGAAGCAATCAATCATCCAAGAAAAAACACTGTAGAAACTGTTTAGTGGATGACTTCTACATCTGGGATACAGCAGCAAAGGACATTTCAGAAAGACTGGAGTGCAGACAAAGCTGTGAGATATTTCCAAGAGGTTAACCTGGCACATGGGATCCTTACAGGGACCATGCACCATGGGCAGGGACACAAAGAGCCATTAATGCCCTCCAGGGCTGCCAGTGGGACCCATCCTGCGTTTGAAGGATTACATTTGCAAATGTTAACTCCAGAATAAAAGCCAACAAAAAACAACCTTCAGTTTTATGATCTCAGTAGTTTTCTGGGCTCTCCTTCAACTACATCAACACTTGCTGGGATTAGACTTTATTTGAGTTTGTTTTTTTCAAAAACATTGCTAGGCAATTATCTTCAGTACCAGATTAGGTGATCCAGCTCACAGTTCTCAAATGCTGGAAGTCTTCCTCGCTCATCATTAGCACTCAGTTCACCGGCTGACTGAATTATTGCTTGAAAGTACTTTTGGATTAATTACCTCTTGTGGGGTATTTGGAGCTGTTTGAATCACTGTAAATTAATTTCTTGATCTTAAATTGTAAAACATCAGAGAATTGGACTCACAGAAATGCTTTATTCTACCCTATATTATACTGTTTGCATCATTTACATGGCTTCTTACAACCCCTAGCTGGACTGAAATGCATATTCCAAAATAACTGTGTCCCATTATACAGGTAATTAAGGCACAATTAGATCCTTGACACCTTTAAAGTTTTCTCTCAGAGCTGCAGGGTCAATCCAAACTATGTTGATTTTCTTTTTCCCTCTCCTACATCAGAGTTCTTAGCCAAAAGCCTCTTTAAGATTTACAAAGATTTCCTGAGAGCTGGTAGACGTGTATGAGCCAGGGGTTGGAAGCTGGATTTCATTCTTTGCCTCTGACTTTCCAGGCATCCTCAGGCCTCTCAAATCACTGACTTCATTTACCAGTCACAAGGGGTACCACTTGCCATTCACATTAATTTCCCATCACATGGGAAAAAGATATTTAACATTTTGCAAGGACATGATAATTCTATGGAATATTTTTAAAACCTAATATGAGATATACAAAGGAAAGGGAAAATATGATTATTCAGTTCTAATTGTCCTATTCTTCTGCAGAGCACAAAGTAGTCAGCTACAGGTACGATTTTATACAGTTCAGTCTGTTTGCTTTTTTCAAATTGTTCATCAGTGCTTAGATGGAGAAAATTCCTGTCTATCACTGTGGGATTAATACTGTAAGATTTCCTAAAAGAGAGCTACACCAAAGAAAATTCTCCCTGATATGAGCAAATAAATTTCATGCATCCAAACAGCTCACTTTTTAAAATATCCTATTTTGGGATATTTGTGGCATGATCCATCCTAGAGCCGTTGAATTTTTCGACTCCACGATTTTCTAGAAGTGGAAAGTCTTTATTTTTTAGAACTAGCAGAAAGAAATAATGATATTTTTAAACCCTCAAATGCCAGAAGATCAATATGAAATCTGCAGAAGTACAATCCTTCACAATTTTAAAACAAGCCTTTTTTAAGAAGTAGTTCAAAGTGCGCCTCCTGGACCAGCTATTAAAACAAACACATTTCAGCTTGGAGATTAAAGTCCATGATTTTGCCAAGTTTTCCCGGGATTTATTCTGCAGTTTGCATTGTGCAACGAGTGATTCTGTGCATCACATTTCCCATTGCAGCAGCCTCCAGCAGCGGGAACCAGACAAGACACAATCTGTTCAGTCACATCTTCAAAGCAGGAGTCACAACAAACACTCAATATTCCCACTTCACATGGAATGAGCTGGCGCATTTATATTAACCATTATTGTGGGCATTTAAAATCTAAAAGAGAATTGCCAATAGGTACCTAAATACCCCCAATATGAGTTCTCATTCCAGAGCTTACATGAAATGTGATCCTAATAATTGCCCCACTGCTTGCCATGACAGTGGTGGCCACTGATTCCCCAGCTGGGGCCAGACCTTGCAGTTCATGTTTACTACCACTAACATCACTTTTTCCTCTCTGTTGACACAGCCAGAAGTGCAGACAAGGTGGTCTTGGGCTGAAGGAAGTCTCTGAGCACTGCTAAAGTTAGGAATAGAATGTTTGGTCCTTGGATAAAATCACGTAGCAGCCAACCAAAGGGACATGTGTAGCCCAGAGCAGCAGAAAAGAGCTATTAAAAGATAATTGCCTAATTAATTACTTGAAGACTTCTAGAGCATATGAAGACATGAAATTGAAGACTTGAAGGTGCCATTGAAGATCTGTAACTGCTGTGGCTTCTCAGCTGTGAAAGCAGAGCCTTTCATATCCCCATGAAGGAGCACATCCTCCTCCTTGCTGGCTGCTGGAATTCTCTGCTCCCGGGAGGCCCTGCCAGTGTTTACCCCTGGGAGCTTGCAGAGAGCTCTGGCAGTTTCAATATTAGTCAAGCAGGATGTTCAAAGCCACATAAGGCATTTACAGGCCCAAATTCCACTAATTGTAGAAGGAACTGAATGCTCAAAAACCTTAGGGACCATCAAGTATTTTACCCCCATTTTCATGTATAAGATTTCCTTTAAAGGAAAGCTTTTGGTCAGAGATGCCATGGGGAAAGCATTGGTTTGCAGCTCCTCTTGCTGAACTGATTACAACAAGCAATGAGTTAATGAGTTTTCTTTGTGGTTTCTTAGTCCTGTTTGTAGAGATGATTTTTTTATCACTTCTAAGCTCTCTGTTGGACGTGACAGCTACAAGGTGGGGTGAAGAAAGACGATCTGTGCAAAATGTGCTGCCAGTAGCTAACGCATAAAAGTTTTAAATCACTTGCTTATGACAAGCAGAAGGACTCTGTGGCTAAGGTTTACTGACTCTCTGACACAGCAGTTCATCACTCCTGGCCATTCTGTCTCTCTGCTTGCTTCTACCAGGTAAAGTGCTACTAGAAATGAAACAAATGACAGCACAAGCTCACACACGTTATTTTATTACTGATGGACCCAAGGCACTACCACAACCTTCAGATGTTTATCCTGATGGTTCAGGGAACACAAGCATTCAAGCCTCAGATTTTATTTCACCTTGTTCTAAAGATGGAGATTAGCCAGGTAAGCATCCTTTGCTAGGTCAGTCATAGGAGATTTCACAGGAATTTAGTCAGGCTGTGATACTTTTGTTGATCCCACTGCAGATGCAGAGAGATGACTCCTACATAAGGTAGATCTTTCTGAATTGCTGTGTAGTCTGGCACACTACAGAGACTCACTGGAGGGCTCCTGCACACAGCTCTGCACACAACTCTGTTCAGCAGTGCTGTGCCTCCCCTCCAGCCCTGTGGTCCCTCTCCAGGGCAATCTTCCCTCTGCCTGCAGGGACAGAGCACATTTTTGGTGCCAGCAATCACAGAAGTTTGCTAAAGAACGCAGCTTCCACAGGATTCAGTTAATATTTTAATATTGTACAAGAGATCAAACTTGAGATGTGGTTTGAAGCATTTGTTAACCTTAGCAGACAGGTATTGAAAGGGCAGTAACCTCCTCCTGCCACCTTCCTTATCCAGGTAACAATCAATCTGCTCCCATGTCTTTCCTCTCAGGGTCATTTCCCTTGCTGCTTTCAGACAGTTTCATACATGAGAAATATTGAAAGAA
Organism: Sturnus vulgaris; assembly: GCF_052056855.1. NCBI lineage: Eukaryota > Metazoa > Chordata > Aves > Passeriformes > Sturnidae > Sturnus > Sturnus vulgaris. The sequence continues at coordinate 29,191,891 of NC_142250.1, forward strand.
AAAAATGTAAAACTCCTTTCTTAAAACATTTACTACAGAACAAAGTAACAAGAAAACTCCATCTTTCTGCCACACAAGCTCTTTCTCAGGAAAAAGGATTCGAGGTACCTTCAGTGTCCTGGGTGGTTTTCAGAGCTCTCTACATGAACAATTACAGTCATTGAACATGTCAGTTCGGTGGCCAAGCCATGAAGTAACCCAAGAGCCTAATTCCTGAATGACTAGGGAGAAAAATCTCTTCTAGGCTTTTAGGACAGTATTAAGATCAGCAGGAGGGATGCACTCACAGTGCTGTGGCCTGGAACTGGGCAGAGATGGGACCCTGCAACCCACACTGATAATCTGCAATTGGGAAGGAGGACAGGCACCTCTGCAGCCTGTTAGGACTGAGGGAAATAAAAGGATGAAACAGCAACCTGTTTCTTAATTTTAACTTCAATTTTTGAAGGAAAAGTCCTAACTTTAAAAGTCCTAATTTCTTCCCCAAATCGGGCAGCAGCTTTATGAAAGCAAAAGTGTAACACAGCCCAAGTTCAGGGGGTCAGAGTACACCCTGAGAAGGAAGGATTAAGAGGGACTCTCTGTTCCTACACACACAGATACCACATGCAGGGCACATCCACACTACCCAAATCTCTCCATGGAGCAGGAGGAGCTGATTCCTGCTATGTTTTCTTTGATTGGCTGAGTCTCACTGCCTACCACTACTTGTATGCTTCTCTGTTGTAGAAGTGAGGGATAATATTGACATTTAAATTAAAAATTATCCCACAGCAGGAAAACTTACCCTGACACAGGGTGATACAGTGCTCCCCAACTAAAGGGCAGCCAGTGAGCAGAACTGACCATCATAAAAAATAAACTTTACATTTCACATCAGAAACAATAAACAATAAATTTCACATCCATATGGACCACCAAAAGGCCTATTCCATACTGAATTCACATACACTGATGGGTGCCCCAACATCTAATCCAAATGATCAGTTGCAGAACAGGAATAGCAGTTAAAGAGAAGAAGGGGAGATACACTTGTGAAATATCAAGTGGGATATAGAAATAGAGCTCTCCTGCACATATCCTTATGAAAGGAAAGAGATCATCTCTTTGATCAGTTGATGTGAATTGGAAACCCTTTGTAAGCTGGTCAGAGGAAATGCCTCTCCCTGTGCAGGAGCAATTAATGCAAACACTAATGAGCCTTTGAAACTTGTTGATGCTGCACCACTGAGGCAAACAGGAGATCACACAATAAAAGCTATCCTGCATTTCAGCCAGTGTTCTGAGGCAGGAACTTGGAGATCTGGAAATTAATTTTTAAGGTAAGTTATTTAACTGTGAGAGTTTTTTGATTTATGTCTTATCCCACACCCCAAGCTGCTATCAGGGGCAGGATAACACAGACATGATTTTCTCACTGCAGGACAAATCCTGCCTTTTGATACTCCACAGAAACTAAAGAGACATGTTAAGGGTTGTGTTTATTAACTCTACAGTATCATAGATAATTCACTTTATTTCAGCTCTGCTGAGCAAATGAAAATCCTTGGTTCTTCCCTTCTGGAAACCTAATTCCCTCAACCACTTTGGAGAGGTACTCAGCTGAATTAAATTCCTCCCCAGAGAGATTTTGTAAGTACAGTAACACTGTTTAAAGATCACTGCCAGGCTGCCCATGCCATCCAAAATCCTTCTGGAAGTATTTAAAACAAGCGGAGTGGAGAGGTTGAAGTGAAGGAAATGTGAGAGTTGTGCAAGTATGTGATAACCCTTCTGAGAGAAAAAGAGTGTGGTGATTACCTGAGTCAAGAATCAATTTCCAACCCAGCAGAAACAGCAAGCTTGCTTTTTAATTTGTGATAAGATGAAACAAAGCTATAAGGAAACTCTGATCACAATTTTATAATAGGTTCTATAAGAAATCCACTAATAAAAGTGTGTTGAAAACATGTTATTTAAGTTTTGTGGTAGAGATTCAAGAGACAGAATCCAAGAGCTTGAGCAAAATCTAACACATTCTTATGAATTCACAAAATGTTTTACAGGATCTCATGAGCAAGACCCTGCAAATTTGGAGCCAGAAGCAAATTTTTTTACAGTTCACATATATAAAAACAGAACCAGAGGTTTTTAATGGCAGTGTTGACACATTGTTAATTATACATGATGCTTGAAATATGAAAAAAAAACAAAGAGAGGAAATAAATTAAAGAATTTCTGGGGTACTCTGAGTATGTCTGTGTTTTCTGTTTTTTTACCTGAGAGCCAAACCATTAATTGAAACAAAGACAAATGCTAAGTCACTGCTGAAATCCTCCTTCATGTCACTGGAAATTTATAGTGCTCTTCACAATCTCCTTTGGATGAGGAGAAGTTATAACCTGACTGAACTGCTCCCAGCACTCAGTTGTTACCATTTGTTTCTTTGCAATGTACTGGCACATTCCTTTTTTTCCTGACTAGAAAGGCAAGAGATTGGTGTTTATTAGATGTTATTTATGTAGCACTTCCTTAAAAAATAAAAATTTTTTAAAACGCAAAAACCAAAAGAGGCATACAGATTCCATAGAGGATGAAGACATAGAAATCTACCTAACCTAATAATTAACTTCATTTTCATTTATTTAGTCAAGTTTTGTTAGTTTTCCTTTACAAATATGATGTGTAGGAAAGCAGCTGCTGTAAAATGACTTACATTAAAGTGGTGTCAATCTTGTTTCACAAAGACAATCATGATTGGGTTATCATGCAGAGAAGACAGAGAATTGATTCAACTGGGACCATTTAAATAAAAAAAGATTCACTTTCACCTCCTCCCTCCTGCATCAGTCTCCATGTATTGTGCCTTGCATGAGCTAATAACAGATTCATTGCAGCCATGCTGTAACTGATTGCTGTAACTTTGCATATTTTCCCAATGTGTAGGAAGAAGTAGCACTGGGGCTCTCAGGATTAACAGATCTATGCCTTGAATTACTTTTCATTTCCATTCAAAGTCCATGCAATTCTTTACAAGGGCTCTTCAAAAGAAGTCCTGCAGGAAACAAAGCCAGAAAATTCACAACAGATTAAAACTCAGCAGGGATGAATTCATATGTGGTGAACAAAGGAAATACAATAAGAAAATTGGTTCCACTTTTACATTTTTAAAAACGCAGAACAATCACGACCTTACAGTGATCATAATTCTCACAGCAGCACAAAATTAAGTGCCTCAAAGGCTGCCTGTGTCTCTTAATTTGTCTAAGGATGGCCTGGAGATCTAAGAGATTCCACAGGTCTGTTCCAATTCCAACAGGAGCAAAATAATGGAATCGTTTAGGTTGAGAGGGACCACTGAAAGTCAGGTGGTCCAACGCCCCCCACCTGCCTCGACAGAGGGCCAGGACAGGCTCTTCAAACCTGGCCCAGTCTGGTGCTTGACCCCTCCACAGGCAGAGATCCACCAGCCTCCCTGTGACCTTGCTGCAGGATTCCACTGCCCTCACTGGAGATGTTTTCCCTGGTATCTGATAGGAACTTCCCTTGCAGCTTGTGTCTGTTATCTCTGTACTCACTGAAATTTTAGAACATTTCAAGATTGCCTTGGTGTATCTGGTATACTAAAAAAAAAAAAAATCCCTGGATTTTTCAATACAATCTTTTGCTCTGCACTTTATTTTTATCCTGGTCTGTTGTTGTCTTCTTAGAAACCGTTTATCCAGAGTGGCTTTAGAAGACACAGCAGGAGAAGCCCAGCTGAGGAAACAATCCAGCACCTTCCTCGAGCATTTGAGAAAGAAAACGAGAATAATTGCATTAGGATATGAGAAATTTGAGTAAATATCTGATGTCTCTCTGAATGCATTAAATGCCAGTCTGTACTCTGAGTTAAGTGTTTTAATTACCCAGAGTTCAAGCTCAAGTTCTTCAGCTGGCTGTGGTGATTTATCTGACACATGGTATGTAATTGGCCTGCAGTTTGCTCTTAGCTCATCTCTTTGGGTCAGCCTCTGTGATTCTGAGGAATAATCTTGAAATTCTTCCCCAAAGAAGCAGCGTCCCCTGCATACTGATATCACAACACTGGCAGTGCTTTAAACCCCTCTGTTCTGCTGTCTAAGGAGGTTCACACATCCCTTAACTCCTGCACTGCCCCAGCATCTCCACCCTCCTGGACCAGCCCTCTCTTCCAGCAGTTCCTGCTGTCAGCCATCAATAACAACCTAGGAGAGAGAAGGGATGAGGATTTTGTGAGCATTTTCCCTTTGGATTCCTTCCTTTCTGAAACTCTACTCTTAGATGAAGTTTACCCAGGGAGATAAGCCACAAATATTTCCCCACAAAGCAAGAGGAGAGACAGAAGAAGATGAGGAAGAGAGGTCTTCATGTAGCCCTTCATGCCCAAACACTACTTTTTTGCAAGAGTAGAAAAATACAGTCCAGTTGCCTCATTTTTTCTCCTACCCAGAAGTTTCAATTGAGTGTTAGGTTCTTATTCACTGAACTGGTGTCATTTAATGGTGTCTCAAATTGTTAAGCAGTTTCTGAATCCTCTCTTCTGATGGATGAGGCAATTCTGTCTTTACGTAATTCAGTGGAGCCACATGAGACTTAATTAATATTTATAAAGCATTCAGGATGCTCAGTTGAAAAGGGTGATGATATAAAAGCTCTGTAAAAACACTCACAATTTTTCAAATTCTCTGATGTTACAGGTCAAATTAAAGACTCGTTTTTCCCCTTCATTTTCCAACAGCAATTGTGTCCCCTATGGGCTGTGTGGAAACAGTCAATGCCCAGAAACCAGTAACACAGGGAATTTAAATTGAGTAGATAACCTATTTATACTTGTAAAGGACGGCAGGGCACCAACAGCAAAAGCAATGAAATGTTGTTTCCTGTGGGTAAGTGCTCTGTCTCCTCTAACCACCACCTCCCCAGACACCTTCCCACAGCCCTCTGACATCTGCACAGGCACAGGGGGTTGAGGCAGGAGCTGATCCAAAGGCACTGAGGGGTGCTCAGCCCTGGCTGCTGCATTGCCTGGCAGGAGAGCTCCTTAGAACATCTGCAATCACCCTGCTTTGTGCAAGCTGGATGGAAATTGTCTGGAAAAGAAGACATTCCAGCTGTCTGAAGAACCTCATTTCTTAAAATTGCCAAGCAGAGCCACGTCCAGATCAGACCAGACTGAGGCTCTTGAGGCCTCTCAATGATGTCAGGCTTCTACCTCTGCCTCACTGGCCAACAGCCCTTGGTGCCAGCAGAGAAATAAAGCTCTGTTCAACTGAGGCTGGAGCAGAGTGGAAACGGTCCCACCCTGCTGCAGGGCACTTCCAAAGAGATGCAGTGGGGATCACAGTGACAACAGCAAAGGCACTGGACTGGAAGGGATGTGTTACAGCTGCCAAACACAAGCACCAGTCAGAGAAACATCACAGCCCACAGGGAAACGTGGTTATTTTTCAGGTCACATCTACCACGCAGAGGAAAATTATAGAGAAAGAGAGTGTGTTGTGTGTGTGTTTGCATCTCCACTCAGCTGTGCTGGAAAAGGGAAATCATCAAGCCCATGGATTTGTCTAATGTGGGATGATTGAATGGCATGTGGCATAATTCAGCAAGTAACCTGAGGCTATCTGCCCCCATAGGCAGCCTCTGCTGAATCCTCCAGCCCCTCAGGAAAGGCTTCCCAAGGCTCCTCAGGGCTCCTTGGGATGTGGCTGCCTGTCCCCACAGCCACCTGCTTGCTTGATCCAAGGGCTGCTCCCACACCTCGTGAGGAGAGGAGGGGCAGCATGAGCTGCTTCTAAGACAGAAAGGTGGAAGTTAGTTTGTTTCCTGACATAGAATGCCTACAGCTGCTTCCTGCAGACATTGGGATGATCTTGTCCCTGCTCTGTATCAAGTCAAGGGATCACTGGACCAAGTTCCCAAACCAGGGTGCCTCAGCAGCACGCTCTCATTGAAGTGTGGGCCAATACTGCCTTCACTTTCCTCCCCTGGTGCCAGCTCCAGCATGTTTCTGGTCCAGAAACATGCTGACAGTGACCAGTGGTTCTCTGCAGGGAACTGAGCTGGGACTTTGACGTGCCTGAAAAATAATCCATAAGAAAAAGGGATGGAGGGGGTGAAATTGCAGAATTTCATTCAGCTGTGCTCCCAGTGAAGCCTCAAACCAGCTGCCTCGGGACAGGGGACACAGCACTGGGGATGAGCTAAGGAGGGAGAGGGTAGGGGAAAGAGCAGGATTTGTTGGGATCAACAGTTCTGTCAAGACATGCACATGAGTGACATCTCCTGAGATGCACAAAGCCACCTGGACACCGGGACAAAGATGCTCAGCAGGGTCCCAGCCATCTCCCTGTCCAGCCCCACACCCATGAGCTGTGCAGCAGTGAACAGCACTGTCCCCTCTACCTGAAAGATTTCTTAAATTCAGCAGACTCCTCAGTTTTTATTGAGAGCAGGTTCAAATCTTCTTTGCACTAGAGAGACCATCAGGAGGCTTTTTAAGTAAAAAAACCTCTGTGTGCTGATGAATTAGCATGCTCACTGGTGGTTTAATGGCTTCTTTCTGGGATACTTGAGATCAAGAAGGTTATCTTCACAAGGAAAAGCCTGCAGAATACTTTAAAATTAAATTAGTGCTTGTAATGCTTTGCAGAATATTTATGAAGATGATGTGATACCGTGATAACACCTTATACCCACAGTCAGACTAAGTCTTGGAAAAGTCTTGTTGCCCTGCAGCAGCAGAGGAAGCTTTATATCTAAAGGGGAATAAGCTGAGCTGGCAGCACTTCCAGTCCCTCTCCTTCCCACTTACCTTGCAGAAGATCCAGTTCTCTGCCTCTCACAGCTGTAAGGGGCATTGGTTTACACAGTGATAGGGGAGGGGGTCTTATATAGATCTTCAACCCATTTGGGATCCTTCCAAACTTGATCCATGCTCAGGCCTGGTCTTGGAGTGATGGCTTCATTTCTTTAAAATGCCTGCCTGCACCAGAGAGTGCAGGAAGATGGGTGAAGAGCTTCTATTGCACATTTTCACTTGAAGAGGAGTAAACTCCTCGTGGTCTTTCAAGGTGGTGTTTGTGTCAGGTGTCAAACACAGCCCGGCTCCTGAAACTGTAAAAATCAGTCACAGCAACAGATCAAACCAACTCCAAATGAAGTGACTCCTATGTCCAGCAAATACTGCAGCTGGCTGCCAAGGAAATGGTGTTTTGTTTCTAAGGGACAGTCCGGGGACTGAGGTTTGGGAATGGTGGTGCCTGGTCCCTGAGAGGGAACAGCAGCTATAGATGGAACTCCACCACCATCTGCTGGGCACGCTGGGGATGGAGCTGGGCTGCTCTGCGTTTTGCTATGAGCAAAATTACAATACTTATCTAATGAAAAAAGTTTAAAATGCAAAGTCCTTAATCCCGTCTTACAGCCATCAGGAATTTTTTCTACTCATGGACATAAGTTGCAGCTACGTATTTCCTTTGGAAAGTCTGGCTTTATTCAATTTTATGGTACCTGTGATAGATCTGAGACACAAATTGTAAAAGTACAGCCTGAATGTTAAAGCAGGCAAACAGTGGGAAAAGAGTGTTTTCTTAGGCAATATAAAGAGAATCCCCTCATGTTTGTTTACACAGCAGTGAGCAACCGGATTCTGGATTAACCCCTTGTGTGAGAATGAGCTGGGAGAAAGAAATCAGTGTACCAAGGAGGACAGAGGGCATTGCTGTAGTCACACAGTAGCAACAGAGAGAACTGAAGAAACATAGAGACTGTACTGAAAAAAATCACCCTGAGTTAGTTGGACCAGGAGTCTCACTGTGTGCCAGTTACCTCCAGGATGTCCTGCATACCCAAAATTTCCTGCACAAAGTCACCTTCCAGCTTAGCTGAATCTGCAGCCTGGCACTACACACCAGGCTACTGCAGCAGCAAGGTCTCAGGCCTGCTGCATCATTTAGATCTGATTCTTTAATAGATGAAGAATTGAGGCTTTAATAAGAGATAGGGGAGCTTTGGACTGCTGTGCTCAGACTAATCTTTTAATGGTTGAAAGTGATAGAAAAGCTGCTCCAATTTCTTATCTAGCATTTTCCTTTGAATTATTAATAACCAATTTGTACTTAATTTACTTAGTTCAGAAAATTAACTACATGTATCACTGATTCCAAGATTTTTCATTTTTACTGCCTTCCGCATTGGCAAAGGGATAACTTCATATAAATCAATTAAAAGATAAGAAAACACACACCCAACCTCCTGCCCTGGTTTGGTCTCCCAGCTCTTGGGAGTATATTCAGAAATACCAGCTTCTAATATTTCTATGCTTCTTTGCTTCAGACTTCTGTAAACTATAACTTGGGTTAATGATTACAGCTGGTAAAGGAATGGAATTCTCCTAATATCTAAACCAGTTTTCCTACACTCATAGACAAGTAGAAACATTTTGGGATAAAAGGGACAGAATCTGCAGGTTGAAGGAAGAATACAAGAGGTTTTAAAGCCCTGTACCAGAATTAACTCATATTATATCTAACTACTAGAAAAATGTAAACACAAAACGTATTTAAACTTCCTCATCTCTTAGAAAAGGGAACATTCATTTTAATACATGCAATAATTTCTTTGGGGGGCTTAAAAAACATTTTTTCAAGGATAAACTAAGGAAACTAGAGGCTATAAATGACCAGCCAGCCAGCCAGCGAGACAAAGGGAGAGATTTGCAGGCAAAGGTGCTGAACTATGATAATTAAGTTTAATGAAGGGGAAATATAAACACAGAAAAAGGCTTTTACTGCCTTCCGACAGGTAGTAGTTTAATTGGCCTTCTCCATCCTGCAGAGACAAGAGGAAGTCTGATTTAAAAAGAGCTGAACACCATGGTTAAAATTAGGTCTCAGCTAAATCTAAAAAAACCCCATACATTAACAGGGCCATAAGGTGAGCCCCTGAAGCTTTCCACAGATATGCAAAAAGTTTAAGTGGGAACAAAATCTCAGCCCTTCCTCAGCCTCATCTGAAGAGGGACACCAAATCCAAGGTGTGACACTGGTTTTACAGACACACCACAGTGAGCAGCTAACAAACCATCCCAGGTACCAATTACACAGCAGCCCTCACACAGCACTGAGCTCTCTGAAAGAGGCTGCTGAAGTATTTTTGGGGGGGATCCTAAAAACTCTTCCAATGAAAATGGATTAAAAGAGTGTCACTGTCAGTTCTGTGGCATTTATAAATGTTGTTTTCCTTGTGTAGATACAATCACTGGAGCCTGAACTCCTGAGATAATGCAATAGCCAAGCCAGCAGTAAACCCACAGCTCAGGAAATACCACTTGGCTTTCAGTATTTCCAAAGCAGTGCCAGAGTTAAACTGTAAACTGTTAACAGATTACGGGGTTAATTTGTAATTTATTATTGTTATCTGCCAGGAACACTCTAGAAGATGAAATGCCAGGGGCAGGATTCCTCACCCTTTTTCCAGTCACTAGGGATTTTACTGCTGGCAGAGGTAGGAGACTCCTACACCTCTCTCTATGAAAAGGCTCACACAACACAGTAAGACAATGTGATTGTCTGATTTCTTCCCCAGTCCTTTCCTGCTCCCTGCTGGCACTCCATCTGTTTTTTGACCAGCAGAAGCACTAAGAAAACATTTTCACCGAACAACCTTAACAAAACCCTCCTATATTTTACTCCTCAGTGATTACAGGGACAAGAAGTATAACCCATACTACAGCTGCTCCAGGTCTCAAACACAAAGAATCAGCCAAACCATCAGCCAAAGCAGCCAGACCAAGCAGTTTCTGTACAAACCTATTTCTACTTTGCCCAGGAAAGATGCTAGACCAGGAAAGCAGAGCTTTACCTGTCTGTTCTGCTCACCACCACACAGCAAGGCCCAAACAAGAGGGACAGGGACCCAGTGTTTCCCAGGAAAAGGAAACATCAGCCTTCCCAGGCCATTTATCTCAGCACTTCTCTTTGCTCACAGAAAAAAAAAAAAAAAAAACAACATTATCTACTCTGGTTCTTTTCAGTGCGACTGAAGACTAACTTCACTACTTTTATCCAGTCTGGGTACTCCCATAGTCAGGGGATAATCCAGATTCTTTTCTTCTCCATACAGGGGGCTGAGGGGAAGACTTTCTTCCCCTTCCATCTTGCCTGCATCATCCTTCAAACAGAGCTCTTCAAACAGGACTTGGTATCCCAGCTGAGACCTTATGGACTGCAAAGTTTTGCCCTGTGCTTGTCATTCATGTGCAGGACTAAGAGTATCACGACATGACACCTGCCCTTTCCGTGGCAGCAGGACCCTTCTACGTTACATTCTGCTTGTGGTCTGACAGTAAATTGGAGTTTTCTCCAAAGAATTGCTGCACAGCTGATTTATTTCCTCTCCTGTGCCTGTACATCAGTTCATCTTCTCTCAGCTGTAATGCACTGTACTGCTCTGGTTGGATGGCTTTCTCCTTTTTGCCTTCAAATCTTCCCAAGATATATCATTACCTCTGGGATCATGATGTCCTCCACTGGACTACCTGGTTCTCCCAGATCTTGTTACCTACAAATGTGAAGAGCAAATTCTCTTCCATTCCCAAGGTCACTAATGAAGATACTGAACAGACAAGACTCAGAACAGATATAAAATTGTGTCCACACCTAATAGTAATCCTTCAACTCCAAAAATCTTTCATTCTGGCTGTGACTTGTGTTTCAAGGAGAAGAAAAAAATCCACTTCATACCTGTACACATATAGTTCCTCAAATTAATTCCTAATGAAAACAGAGAACAGCATCAGAAGTGATGTGTCTAAGGCCATTCATGGGTTCAGTGAATATTTGAGCCTAATTTACATCATCTCCATATCTGGGCTTCCTCACCTCTCAGGGACTGCTGTTCTGGAAAACCCTCAACACCGAGACACTGCAAATAACTATCAATTTAACAACCAACATTATTACTGTGCTGGAGAACAACCTTTTCATGCAAATTACTCATAGCAATTATGCTATACGTCTTTAACTGAAATTTTGCACTGCATAATTAAATGCACTTAGATTTGTATAACTAATAATTAGCTATTAATTAAATAGCTTTTGTTTCTCTAACTGCCAATGCTTTATGAACAGATTAAAGTCAAAAATCTTTTTGGGGTTTATGGTGTCTCAGGCCTGAACTCATAGTGATGAACATTTCCTGCACATTTCTTCAGACAGAAAATCCTTTATTCTAAAGATAGCACCAACTATGATAATACCTTTTGGATAATTACGTTAACAAGTTGGCCAACGTACAGGAGAATAAATAAGGCCAATAATTCTCACCCAGCACTGCAAAACACAAGGAACATCTTTAAATAAAGACTGAAAAGAAAATGTTTCAAGCAGCAACTCAAGATCAATGTGGATCTTACCTTGAAAACACAGGGCTACTGAAAACATGATGTACCATAAGAGAACAAAGCAGAGAGCTCAAAGCAATGATCCTTCTAAATAAGCCTGACAAGCTTTTATTATAGAAAAACTGAATTAAGAACAAACTAGAGATAAGTGTTTATCTGACATTTGGGATTTCAAAAGACTGAGAAATAGGAAGACATTTACAGAAATAACATATAAGGTCATCACCAACAGGAATTGGGTTTAATTCAAGCTACTGACAATAATTGAATTCTAAGTTTCCTGCTTCAGCCTAGAGTTGTCAATTAATTGAGCCTTGCTTGCATGTGAACATTGCTAGAGGCCTCTTACAGAATCAGCTGATTATAACTTTTTCTTCCTGAAGAGTGAAGCAGCATCCCTCCTTCTCAATTTAGGTAATGATCATCTGTGCAGGTTTTATTATATTAAAGCCTCATTCCAATTAATTCACATTTGCCAGATGCTGTCACAATTGCTGGCAGGTGTTTATTACACTCCAGGTCAGCTTGAAATCACCCTAAGAAGGGAAGTCTGCAGCATCAGAACCATCCCAGGCTCCTGAATGACACACAAACACCCCCAAGAGGAGAGAGGAACTGCAAAAGACTCCATGTACAAGAACCTTGTGGGGATGGGGGAACAGAGAGGAAAATGGCACCTCCACTTTGCAACAAAACAGTGGCTCAGAAGTTGGGATGTCACCTCAACCTGCTTTTGAAATGTCTCTGCTCCAGCTCATACACTGGTAGAGACACATCTACAAAGAGAGATTTTAATGGTTTCATTTCAGAAATTACCTGCAGTGGGTCAATGTTATTGAATGAATTATCTCAAAGAGTTATTTAAAAAAAACCAACAAAAATAAATCAAAAGAACACTAGAAGAGCTTGTTAAATGTCATATTAGCAAACAGTTTAATTTATTAAAATGACTCCAGTACACCTCTGTGCTTCTACAACAGACACACATTACACATAACAGGTAAAACACAGTAACATTCTCCAGTCAGCAGTTCCCGGCTCATCAGCACAGAAACACAAAAACAACAGTATCATACATCACCTCCCAGCTCAACCTTCTTCCACGTGGTGCTTGGGGCAGGTCTCTGAGGAGCAGGCAGGCAGCTGAATGCAAGCGTGTGCCTGTGTTTCCTGCTGAGAGGTGTGAGTGCAGCCCTGTGCTGCCCAGAGCCCAGGACTGCGGGCACGGAACCGCGGGGAGTGCGAGCCCCGCTTTCCATCACCCTAAAAACACGACATCTACAGCATGTGTGGGGAGAGGTTAAGTTTCTCACAGCGTGAAAGACACTGGCCCAAGAAGATTTGCACACCTGAGTATGATGCTCATAAGAATTACGAGACTCGTGTAAGTCTTTATAAAGTCTTAAAATACAGTTGTGGTAATTCAGGGCCAGTCCTTTCTCTTTTACTGGTTTACTTTACTGAAATCAACTCGACCTGGAATTCAAACAGCAAAGCAAACATGAAAAGTTATTAAAATCAGAAGACACTGAAGGTGTAAATACAGTGCAAGTGTTGGTTTTAGTCTTTTTGACTGTTACAGCCTGATAATTTTACATTCTGTGCTTTAATTTCAGGAAAAAGCATAGATGTTGTGTGTCAGAACATACACACTAGCATATATACATGTATACATACACACTTGCTGCAGAATGCAAGGGCTTCCAGTGGCATATGATTCATAATACCAATCTATCACATGCAGGTTGTTTTTTTTTTCATACAAAACCAAAACAGTTTTAGAGGTGCCCCTCCCCCAGCATATATAAGTATCCATTAATGTGCATTCACATGCATTATTACCCACTCATTGATTTATGTTAACCGGATTTATTTTTTTAATTTCTTTTCAATGTAAGCCATAAATTTTTTTAGTTGCAACACCTAGCCAGAACACTCCAGTGACTGCAGTACTCCTGGGTTTTATGTTAACTAATACCTCTGTTGGCAAAACATTCTTAATAAAACGACTCAAGTTTTGTTTGCTTCATATTGCTTCATTTTTAAATTTTTTTTTATGTACAATCTTTGCTGTTAGTACACTTCAGATTTGCTGAAGTGCAGTAAACTATGAGAGCTCGTTATTCAGAAGCACCTAGATTTTTTTTTTAATATTAAATGGAAGCCATCAGCAACAAACATTGTATGGAAAAGTGGATGAACAGTGCACATCAGCGAGTATGAGATGAAACTGTTTTCTAAACAGCTTAAACAGCTGGTAGACTTCACAAAACAAATCATGTGTGATGCAGTCAGTCCTGCTGAGACAGCAGAAGGATGTAAGAACACAAGCGACTCAAGGGTCAGTGTTTATCCATATTAATGTAGCTTTGGTTCAGAAATTTTTTAAGTGTTGTAGAGCACCTGGTTTAGTGACAAAACACATGCATCTCACAGTGCTAACAGTATAATGCTAATAAACTATAAACTGCAGCTTTCAAATATTAATAGCATTTAATAAAAAAATTTACAGAAATATTCTTGTTGACAAATGTGCAGTAGAAATGCAAGCTCCTTGGCCACAAACTCGAATTGTGTGCATCAGTTTTGTGCTGGCATAACAGTGCAAGTGCTGGGATTCAAGTATGCTTTTCCACGTTTGTGTTAAGCAACAGATTACATGATGAAGTTTGGGGGATTTTCTGCTCACAAGGCGAGGATGTGAGAATCAAGCAAAGTAATGCAGCAAAGGAAATGTTTAATTTCCCTCATCTAGAAGGCAGAAAGGAGGGAAAACACATTTCACAAGCAAACCAGCTTCACATACCACCAAGTTATTGCTTCAGCTAAATCAGCTGTACTAAAATACAGGACTACAGGCTGCAATCTAATCTGCCCTCACATGAAGAGTAGATGAAATCTACAGTGCAAGTCCTCCATGAAAAAGGATCAAATTGCAACACCAGAGTCCTGTTTCATAGGACAGAATTTATTCATCATTCAGTTTTGCCTATGAATTAATTTTTCTGTAAGTCAGATCACAGTCAAAAGTACATTGTTTCTATTTCTGTGTGTCTACAGGTACTACTTCATGCCAATTTAGGTCTGTTCAACAACAGAATACAATATGAACACTTGTTTCCAAAGAACTGACAAAAATATAGCTGAACTTTTGAGGGACAAAATTAAAACTTATTTCACTGAATCAAGTCTTTACTCCACTTTAAAAAAATCTGACATCCTATTAATTAAAAATAAAACAAAACAAAATCAAAACCGCCCCCCTGAACTTATTAGGTTTTTTTTCAATTAAATAATAATCTAAGATTTTACAAGATATTCACATTCAGGCAACTGTCTCCTGACTCATGTGGCTGAATGACAGATGCCATAATAAAAACAACACTACTCTCACATTCTTCCTGACAGCAGTGATTAGTGCAATTTACCACTGCACTACACAGTTTTAATAGTGCAAGGTGGGCCTGCTGCTGATTCTCACAATCACCTGCTACATGATTATTATTCTCAGATATCTGTACCTGTAATTTTCATTAGAATTTTGGCATTTATGTTAACACTTATGAAAAACTATGGCTTTATCCATGAAGTATATAGCCTACCTAAGCAAAAATTTTAAACCATTTATTTAAAACAATAAAACTGAATTGGAATGAAAGTTACTTGGTTAAGCCATAAGCTGTGTTGCCACTAAACTCAAGATCTCAGGGTTAGCTACAGAACACCAATATGTGTACTTGTGCATCTGTTACAGTCTTTAAAAGTTCACTTAAAATGTAACACTGATAAAACTTTTTTTACATCTAATTCTAATAATTTATCTCATTTTTTGCAACATGTTTAATTACTTGTATCGAAAGTGTCATCTGAGTTTCGCTGTATTACAACAGGACTGGGACTGTAAGAAATCCATAAATGCACACGTAAGAAGGCACTTGTCTTCCAGTAGTTCAAGTCAGAGAAGGCCTTACCCAGACAGTGGCACCTTACAGTTTGAAGGATTAGCAAATGTCCCCAGGCTTTGCCACAGTCTCAAAACCTGTCCTCGTGTCCCTGGACAAAGGTGCTGTGTGTGGTCTATAACACCATGAAGCTCATGACGAATTCCAGCAGTCTCTGCCTGTTGCGCTGAGGTAGGAACGTAGTGCCAAGCTCCAAAATGACATCTTTCTTTTGCTGAGTCTGCTTGAAAACCTGAAGCACAGCATGAACACATGTAAGCATCACCATGTTAAAGGAACCTCCTCTCTTCTGAGACTAAAATGTTATGGTCTGTACTAAGTTTTCTCTCGTTTACAAGACTTCTTTCTTTTCACTTCCTGAAGGCTTAGATGGCAATGTCTTTAGGTATTACAAGAATTCACTCAATGTTGAAGCCCTTCAGGGGTTATGGAAGAAAAGAAATTGAGACAGTGCAGGATAAACAGCCAAATCTTAAAAGTGAGGGACAAAAAAAGCAAAGGCATCCAACTGAAAGTGCAAGCACTTTAAAAACAAGAATTCAGATGCTATGCTATAATAGATGCCCAGCAAGTATTATCTAGTTCTACTTTTCATTCTAGTTTATCCTGCTGTTGGAAAATGATGGATTCAATACGTGCTTTCCTCACAGCTATTCAGAGTCCAGAGGAAGATACCTTTACTAGGCCAACTATTGTTCGATTATTCAATATGTAAGAATTTAAAGGTAAACACTTCAAAACCCACACCCAGCAACATTTTGCCTAAATGTCAATACTTTCAAAATTATAATGCTGTATCTTATCTGGCATTCAGAAAGCCATGCCGGTCTGATGAAAAAACACTTCACTTGCAAATCTAGATGAGTGATTTATAACTTAAAATACTAGTGGTATAACACAAAATTGAATGTTTATCTTAAAGAACACCTGCTTCCTCATGGTGAACACTGAAGGTGTATAAGTATGGTTCTTCTGGAGCATCAATCACTGCTAAGCCAAAATTCAATACCTAATGCTTTTTCAAAGATTTAAGTAGACTTCAAAATTAAATTTAGCTGTTACTGAGCACAGAACATGCTCTCAGCCTTTCAATATTGTTCAATAGGGACACAGAGTAGAACAGAGGAACTTCATTTGCTGTGAATAAAAATGTCTAGTCACCCAGCCATCCAGACACGCCTTCCCAGGGGCAAGAAGTGCCCTGTTCTGCAGCTTGTGCTCTCTGCTACAGCCCTCAGCCTGAAGGAAACCAAAATGCTCCAAACCCACAATACATTTCCACAGATACCTTCAGTGATTTTAAAATGACACTGTACAGATTTCTTGAAATGTCCAAGTTGTGCTCATTATTGAAATGAAATTTAACAGTCATCAGCTCTGAGCACCAGACACTTACTCCAATTTCCTTGAAGACTTTCACCGCATTTTTCACGTGACTGTAGGTAGCACTTTCAGCTGCAAGAGAGAAAACCCAGAGATAAACAAACTGAAGTTCAATTTGGGCTACCTCGTGGTAGAAAGAACAGAACCAGTTCCAAAAGCAGTTTAACATACCATACACAGCAACATTCTTCTCCGTCCTGCTTATTAAGTGCCTGTGTAGCTTCTGAATATATTCAGACTCTAAAACAGGACCACTGAAATTGTGCACAAAGATGACAGCAGAGCTGTATGCCTCCAGTAACGGTCCCAGTAACCTCTGCAGGAAAGTGATGTACTGCTGGTGCTCTTGAGACTGGCTCACCTAAGAAAAGGGAACAAAAGGTTCAGTGACAGAGACCAGTGGAAACCAGAAACGACCTGCAAGGCATAACGTGGCAAACAAAATAAAAACAAAAGCACAAAAACTTGTATTAAAACAAGTGTGGGGAGCATAGCAAAAATAGGACAAAACAGGCACTGGACATCACAGAGCAACACTATTTTTTCCTCTTCCAGAGTATTACTATTTTCCCAAGATAAAATTGAAGACATCCTGCTGTTTTGCAGCCAACAGAAGGGATGCCCTACATTCACAGAGACAGACAGAAATTTTCAAGTGTTAGCAAGATAGCCTGAAGAGTGTTTGTGTCAGCTCTGAGAAAACTAGTAATATATCTAATATATCAACATAAGTAATCTATGAAATGAAATAAAGGTTGAATATAAATACCAGCTGGATGTGCCACTTTTAGACTGCATGAAAAGAATAAAACCAAGATACTTGAATCTTTATCAGTTTTCAGGACTCTAACCATTGCTCTTCCATCTCCCTGTAAAGATTGTTTATGTTTCTCCAGCTGTTTTCCTCATGGGAAGGAGACAAATGGACTATCCAAAAATACTAACATTGCAAACAAACAACCCTGCCCCCAACAAAAAAATTATCAGTATTTGTCCTGAATAAGTAATTTATATCTCTCACAAGAGGGTTCAACATTAGTAGCCTAAGGAAATTATTACCTTCAAGTAGCAATCTCTCTGCTCCTCTCCAAAATCACTGTCTTCATCTTCCTCATCACTTCTCCAAGATATTGGCTCAGGGAGTTTTTTATTCCACTGCTGGTCTGTAAGACTGGGGCTAACATCCTCCTGATCATCCTGCTTAAATTTCAAAAACAAGGTGGTAAATAGGTAAAGCTCCAAATCCAGGCAAGCAATAGGTTTATTTTATAATCTCATCTGACTTAATGCATTTATTAACCAGTATCTAATGGAAGCAGGTGAGACTCAATTACAGGCAGCATTGAGAAAAGGAGAGAGAAGAGACATTTGGTGAAAAAGACTGAGGTTTTTTTCTTGCTTCCTCCTGGGTGCCAAGGCTTGTTTACTGTGCACAAAAAGAAGTTTATGAAGCAAAGAGATGCTTAATCAGCTGCCTCTACTCTTAAGGTTTTCTTTGCACTGTGCACCTCTGGCAAACTAACACACAGCAACTCCCTTAGAGCCCTGACACTGCAAGCTGAGGAGTTTTACAGTAATTCTGAGATCAATGAATAGGAATTAAAGAATGACAAAAGGTCTGGACTCCTGACTCCTCTAGAGTAGAAAGTAAAAATCCATGTAGCTATGCTATATTTGAAAGAGCTCCAATAAAAAAATAAATCCCAAGTCTCAAGTCAGTACAAAAAATACCTGTCTTCCTTAGTAGCATTACTGGAAAAATGAAATGACACAGAGAGTCATGAAGCATCACAGGCTGACTGTACCCAACTGTGTGACGCTTATGAACAGGAATGAAGCAGCCTCAGTCCTGGGCACGTTGTTACAAGCTTTCAGTAACAACATACACTTAGAACAGGTCTCACAACTAAGCATAAACCACCTATAGTACAGTACACTACTCCTACAGTATTTCTGCCACTTTACCTCAGCCACCAGGAGAATGCCATACTGGATCAGCCTTTCCACAGACTCATGGCAAACTTGATAGATCACCTGGCAAGGCTGCACAACATAAAAGGAATGCAATGAAAAAGTCACATCCATTACACCCATTACAGCAACATCACTCCCTGTTCAGTATGAGTGTTTTAGATACAGCAGTATTATTTCTTTTATGCAAGCTATTAAACTTTTATCAGCATGATCCCAAAGCACCATTCTTGTGTTTATCCTGACAGACATTTAAAAAAATTATAGTGAAATAGGATATTTAAAACATGTCCAGGATTTTTCCGAAATGCATTACCACTGGTAGAAAGCCACATTAAATATTCTCCCTTTTTAACAGCCTCTAACCAGATTTTAGTTTGTTGACAATTCTGGAATAAAATCATAAAATTATTGAAACTCATAACAGTGATCTGTTTGGAATTCAAAGGAAACTACACTTTCAAGAAATTTTCATACATTTTGAAACTGAATAAAAAACCCCAACCTCTTTTATATTTTTCATAATCATTTAGGAAATATTTTCTTAGTTAAAAAAATAATAATCAAAAAGCAGAAGGATAATATTACTAAAGAACTCCAGTATATGAGATAACATTACTACCCAGGCAAAAATACTGAATTTGGCTTATGCTTCCGTGCACAAGCACAAATCAAATATGAGTACAAATCTAAGAACTAATTCAAGAATCTCTAGAATTTCAAGTAACTTCTACACATAAGAAAAAAGAACATCTAGCACTTAAAATTGAAAGTATGCAGAGTCTGAAGAGTGAGATAACATCAGCTCTTGTCAGTGTTTTGTAACCATTAAAACTGAAGTCAGGCCATGTTTAAAATTGCCACTAAGTACTAGGTGTGGCACAACATGAGTACTGCACTCCTATGCAAATAAGGGATATCTTTAGAATATGGAGCCTTATTTCCCAACATAATTTCTATCCCCTGTGCAAACTCATCGGAGCTGGGTACTCACAAAGACTTTTGTTTCCTTTGTTAAAAAATAAAATCGTTTGGGCAGAAAGCAAATACAGCAGTGATGATCTAATGACAGGAATGACAAAATACGTTAGAGAAGCTGCTCTCCCAGCTTCTCACAACTCCAGGTAGGCTTCTTAATGCTGCCTTTCTCAGGAAAGGCCTAAAGCACAGCAGAAATGTCCCAGGCCCAGCCCAGCATCACCCACTTCAGCACTTGCAGGAGCAGCAGGTGGCACTCAGTGTGTGACAGCATTGACACCACCATCATCACACTGACTGACAGTGAACAGAGCAGAGCTGTGACACTTGCAGAAAGCATCCTGTAATTTTAAAGTAACAAGCAGAACAAAAACTGGACAATGCAATGCAATTACTTACCAAAGATACAGTGAATTCATTAGAAAGCAAATAGCACAAGCTGGCAGCTTTTCTGACCAGGTGTTCCTGACTGATTAAACTGGGAGAAGCACCACTGGTACCATTTCTGCACCTCCTGCTCTGAATCGCGTGAAGACTGCAGGCTGGAGCAGAAACAAACACAGGCAAAGTTTAATTTTCCAAAGAGCTTCATGGCAAAGGAAAACATCAAACTTCTGTTCTGCTCACTTCAGTCAAATATTACACGTGCAATTCAAGAAAAAAGACAGATTTAACCACTATTTTGTGTCCAGTAATGTCAGATCAAAACAAAATCTCATTAAATTACTGCTCACCAAAGCACAGGTTTTGCCATGTTGGCTCAGAATTCTGATAGTGCCTTGCCTATGGCAGTGACCAATACACAAATACTTCCAAGAAAGATAAAGGATGAAGGGAAAAAAGAACAGAAATATTCCTCAAACAAAATACAAGTTTGCTTTAAAACTCTTTGTTAAGGTAAACATGGGTTGAAACAGGAAGCAAAAAAATATATTAAAGTAAACAACATGAGAAACTGATGGAGATTTTTGTGCAGATGCTTTGACTTCAGGGGTTACAAGAAAATCTTTCCATAATAAACCCCAGAACATACCAATAACAGCCTCTTTAATGAATACATGAAGTAGTCCATTGCTGTAGAAGTTGAGTTCAAAGACAGCAGGTATTGTGATGCTGGGAGTGACGAAGAACTCATTGTTTCTGCTCGTGTTTGTGATATTTACACAGTTCCCCAACAAGTGGATGGCATGCATGACAACATCATCTGAGTTCCCTGAAAATCCCAAGTCAAAGTCACGGGCTAGAACCTCCTCCTTCATAGAGAAGAAATCTTCTACCAGTCTGGAAAGATCAGTTCCCTAGAAATAAACACAGAATCACACAGTTAAACAATTTTTCTGCACAGGTGCCTATCAGTAAACCACATAATCAAGTATAGATCAAACACAATAAATGCCAATAATCCAAAGCACAACAGTCATATCAGAAAAACTGATTTTCACTGAGTTTTGATGAAGTAGTTCTGCACGCAATGTGGATGTAATTATATTTTACAGCCATGGAACTATTTGGGAATGCAAGGTTTTTCTTTGCTTCATGGTTTGTTTCACAGCCTGCAGAGACCTGAATACCCCAAGATATCTCAAGACCATGTCAGAGGTATCATATTTCCATTACCTATGCTATAAAGTGGGGGAATATTGCACTTAACAGAACTGAACAACCGGTCTGGAACATGAGGAAAAGCTTTTCCTCAGGAGCCTCCTTTTCTTATTTTCTGTCAGGATGGAGTCAGATCACATTGTAAAATGCTTCTTTGATTCCACTGTTTTAGGAAATTGGAAAGACTGGACTGATGAGAATGGTGACACTTCCTCCACAAGCAGGATTATACAACTGACCAATGTTTTTCCATTTGTTCTCAATTTACGTGCAATAAAAGCTTCAGATTTAAAGGAATTTTAGAAAAAAAACTGCAAAACAAACTTGTAGGAGGAAGAAAACTTCTTCCAACTCTCATGCACAAGATTTCAGGTAAACATTAGTATCATTCTGCCATTGTGATATAGTACTTTAGTACTGAGGAATAGAAAAATCTATTTGGAAATTAATGGGACAGTTTCTAGAGTATTCTATAGTGATTTGAGATCTAAAAAACAACCCTAATACAATAAATGAAACCTATGTAATCTTAAAAAAAACCGTAACATTTTGAATTACAAAAATCTATTTCCACATGAGTATTTATTATCATCCCATCAATACTGGCTCATGTTCAAGCACCCACTGCTAACTAAAATATCAGCACTCAGACTACCTGAAATCCATTTTAATTTAAGTGCATCTTTCTTTTTTTTTTTATCAGGATCATGCAATAGTAAAATCCATACTTTTTTTTTCTTTTTAGATAAGTTAACAAGGCCAAAGCAATGTTTGGCTATTCAAGCAGCACAGAAGTCTTACCTGCCTGTGTCTGTACAGCAACAAACAGGCAACAATGTGGGTAGACATCACAGCACAGGACTTGTCAGCAGCTAGAGGTGAACAAGATAAACTTGTTAAGCACCTGAGATATTCAGAACACCATTACAAATGAAAGAGTACCCCTATATATAACATATAAACATATATTATTAAAAATAATAACAGCAGTGATGTGGGCACAGAACTGTACCCACCGAATGAAATACAAAGTGTATTATGTCTGTCTGGAGACAATATTAAAGTAATCCAAGTAACTTGGACTAAGAAGGCCAAATAAAACTTAAATATTTACTAAGGTAAGTACTGTTTTCTGTGCATCTCTGGTACTACAAACCACAGATCTACTGACTGAAGCACACACCACATAACCTATAAAACCTGGCAACACTGGTCCTCACAGCTAGATGAGCTCATGTATGATAATGCCATTAAAACACTCCAATAGCTCATTACATGAAGGGACAAGCAATGAGTGCATCAATATGACAATCAAGCACTTCAGAGTACAGAAAGTTTAGTGTACTAGCCTAACAAACAGAACAAAAATCTACTTGATCAGAAAAAGAGTTTATTAAACTTTGAAGAGGAAGGAAGGAGACAAAGGATGGAGAATTGTCAAGATTATGTAAGTTGTGAAATGATCACCTGAATGGAGACAATTAGGAAGTGTGAAATTACCACACAGAAAATTCATGCTGTCAGCAAAAGCAAACCGGGAGCTGACAGCAACCTGCTCCAGTGGAAGGTGTCCCTGCCCATGGCAGGGGGATTGAAATGAGATAATCTTTAAGGTCCCTTCCTATCCACACCACTCTATCATTCTGTGGCAGTGATACTCTTCAGCACTTACTGAACAAAATGTGCTCAGCCAAGTTGGATATCAGCTCTCTCCTGAAGGGTTCGCTGGTGATATCCCTGGAGTTGGGCAGCGAGGCCTCTGCACTTTCATCCACCGTATCATTAGATCTGAACACAGAATAAAAATTAACACGATGACACTTACATTCTGATCAAAATGTAAAGTAATATAAACTGATTTTTATATACACTAAGTGAACCACAGCAAAAATATCATTACAGTCTGGTAAGGGCAGAAAATGTTACCAGCAAAAAGCTCTACCAATTTTTCCTAACTACTTCTTTGCACTGCACAATAATCCATTATAAGACTACCAAAAGAAAAATCACAAGCTTTTTCTATGGCTACTCATGACTTTCTGTAACACCAATTGCCCTTTTTCCTTCAAGGAATATGGACAACAGTAGAAAAGCAAATTTGCCTGAAAAACAGAGCCCAGTCTTTCTACAAACTAGAAATGGTCTTTCGTATGGACTTACAACTTTTTAAAGGTACAGGACTGACTTCGTCCCCACCAGGACCACACAGGTTTGTATAACTCCTGAAAAAGCCAGCTAAAGTGTATATCTATGTAATAAATGCAGAACTAACCCTTGAGCAGTTTTGCAGTTCTGACAGCCACCTCCTTGAAAACAAGGAGTACTCACTCACTCACAGGTCCTATTTGCTTTGGAATTATTCCATAAACCTTGTGAAATGTTTGTGAGGTTTAAAACCAAATCCTTTATTTTTCACTAAGCATGTAATTTTCCCCCTTATATTATTCCATAAAATTTATAAACAAACCAGCAGAGGTTACTCAATTTTTTAAAAAAAGGAAAGAAGTCTACATGAATTTATTTGAACAGGACTCATCAGGAAGAATGTAACTCTTATAATAAATTGCAGTTATAACTGCCTAAGTTTTGCACTTTTGTATAAACAATTCAATTGTCCATGTGGAAATCAAGCACTGCTTCGAATGTAATGCAGAACACTAAAATGATAAACAAACAAATCCCAACCTGTTTTCCCTTTTAACAACACTCCAAAAAAATCTCTACCTTGATGGAAGTATAGCTGGTAACAAAGCTTGTTCCAAAGAAAGAGGAGCAGGCACAGGTTTTTGGCTTTGGCTGTTTACATATTCCTGTCAAAAAAAGACTTGTTATTTTTTGTACTCTTTCCATCTTATTCTTACATTTAACTGATAATGCTATTACAGGAAAAAGACAATTATTCAATAAGGCAACTGCTTAAAAATAGCTCACACTAAAAAAACAGTAATAAGGTCAGAGATATTAAAAGTTTTCAACCGCTTATTCACTTTTGACTATTTTATGCAAAAAGCAGACTTCCCACAGCAAGGAGTCTGTACTTCATAAAAAAACCTGCAATGAAAACAACACATAACCTCTGTCAGCACCCTGCAGAGAACAAATCCTTTGAGACAGTTCCACGATTAAATTAATGAGAACTGCCTCATTAACATGAGTGAGAGCAAAGCCTAGCACCCATTCAGAACCAGCATGGAGACTGTAATTATTGCTTACTCCTGCCTTCCTCAAATGCCAGGAGAGAGAACTTCTCCAAGGGAAAACACTAGCGTACAAAACTACAGCTGCCAAGACACAAACTAAAGCCCCCAGGAAGCAGGCAGGGTACTGCATGCTTGGAATTCCTTAATCCAAATTTCTCAAAAGCCAAACTCCTCTCCTTATAGGTTAAAATTTACACTCTTCTGTTTTCAGGACACCGTGTTCCCTCAGTTTCTGTAAAGAATGGGAAACTAAAGAGCCACTTAACCTGCTGGTCAGGAAAACAGTTCCCTCCCAGGAAAGCTGCTTAAAAGACTTCCACAGCCTCTTTCACACTCTCTTCTACTTCTAAGCCTGTGCTCACAGAACTGCAGACGCCCAAAATTAACCCCCAAAGCTCATCTGCTTTAGAAAAACCTGCAGTAACACAACTACAGTTACATTTCTGCAAATCTGAGCTAATTTATACAAATTTAAATTATTCATGATTTAAGGACTTATGTTATTTATTACTGTTCTGGAGCACAATAAGGAACATAGGTATAAATAAGACCTGACAGAAGCTCCTGGGAAGGTACAGAGTGATTAGCATTTCACTAGATTAAGAGGGCAGATAACCCTCTTTTCCTTACACTGATCCAAGAAGAGTTGTTAACTCCCTACCAAGAATAGCCCAAGCCTTTGCCTTTGGAAGTGAATTAGTATCTTTCCCTACTACACTAATTATAATGCAGTGCAGCCGGTCACAATAATTTCATGCTGTGGTAACTGAACCCTCCAAACCTCTCCAACCCTACTGCTTTTCTGAGAGAAGTAGGGCAGAAAGAAGAACACCTAATTAATTTGAATAATGTTCTAGTAAGTTGCTGTTGCAGTGCTTAATCTCATTAAAGTCACACTAAAAATAAGGTATACTGTGACAGAATACAGATTAGTGAAATGTAGATTAGTACCAGCAGATTCTGCAAAGAGATCAGAGAAAATTTAGAGTAAAGGCAGACACTGCTACACTATCCCATCCTCTGAGAAACTATAGAACAGTATATGGTGAAGTACTGTAGGTAAAAGTTGTGAACTAATAATGAATGATGACTTTCAAAGAATATATAGATTTTTATGATATATTACCCATGACACTTTCATAGCTACTAATCTGCTTAGCAATTTTAAAAATCTATTCGGATAAATGCCCTTCCTCAACCACTGCAGATGTCATTAAACTGGAAAACAGTATTCAGCTTCCTTCAACTCCAAATGTCTCTACAATGTAAAGAATTACTAAATAGTAGAAGAATAATTTTAAAGATTGCTTGTTAAACAAACAAAAAATCCCACCAGTAAAAATACTTAGACTGTTTCAAAACTAATATATCAACTCTGAGACTATTTCAGCTTAAAACAAGTGTGTCCAAAGACTCACACATTCATCAAAAACAGGGATACTTTTGTCCTGTCAGAATGGACTGACACAGATAATGCTAGTGATGATAACCCCAAAGAGAAAATCAAAATAAATGTGTCCCACGATTGAAATACCAAAAATGTCAAACTGTCAAAAAGACTTTCAAGATGCCAAACTTACTTTTAAGGAAAATGGTTGTGCAAAATCTACTCTGACACACCCATAATTCTTCCGCAGCATTCTGAAGACTCCTCTAGCTATACTCCAAAGGCTTTCATTCTTCTTAGGCTTGCCCTAGAAAACATAGGTGGTTGTTTTGCTTTTCTTCCATTTGCAAGTAAAAGGTTATGTTTAAAATTAAAATGCATGCAACAGCAGACAAAGCAAGGCCAGAGCTTTTGACACACCTTGTAACTTCAAGTAAATCTAGAGAACTATTTTTCTCTGTAGATATCCCCTTGAACATATTACTTGTCATGTCATGAATTTGCATTTGGAAGTGTGTCACCTGTACCTCAGCACTCCCCATTTTGTGACTCATGGCTCAACACAAACCATGAGACCATGGAAGAGAGGACGACCACAACCTTTAACTATGTTTTCCTGCACATAAGCAGAAAGTTCCCTAGGCAAAACAAGTTGTTGGATTGCTCTTACCAGCTGTTCACTGTTATAGTGACCTTCAATTATGCGATCATAGGAGATTCCCACAGGTATAATTAGGACATCGGGAGTAGCATTTGAGAAGAGAGCATCCACCACCACAGACAAAAGCCCAGCTCGAGCTCCAGATGTCTTTCCACTTCGAGACCGTGTGCCTTCCAAGAATATTTCTAGAAACTGCTGCTGTCTCAGCAATTCTTCTATGTGCTGAATACAAAAAGATCGGAAAAGAGAAAAAATAAGTATCCAATCATATTGGGATACATATGTATAATAACATACAATTGTATTTCAAATATATTGTTGGCATCCATTTCCTTTTGAAAGCATTGGAAGATCGTGACTTGGCATGAGTACTTGTGGAAAGAAAAACCCCAGAAATTAATTAATGCCTGACACAAGACCAGACCTATGTGCAACTGAATTTGCATGAATATACGAGCAGTATAATGGCATTTGCTCAAAAAGCATCTCTAGCAGTGATGCAGTTGATTTGCATTCATCTTTTCTTCTGGTTCCCCAGCACATCCCATCTTCCAAAATGCCGATACAGCTACTACACTGAATGGCACAAAGGATTACATCAACCCATCACGAGCAGAGACTTCATTAGGACATGAGTGAAACAAGCTAAGTTAACTCAGAGAGCATTAATTACACATTCTTTCATAAGGATTATGCAAGGTGGATATCTGCTCATCCTCAAAGGGGCTGAGCATGCAACTTTCTTTATTCTATAAATTCAAACCTTCATGCAAAAACGAATCCCCTTTATGCAGCATAAAACTTAAGAAAAATTCAAAGCAATAAATACATCTCCAGAGTGATGGAACTCACTTTCCCACTTGCCACCCAAGTAAAATACTACCTACAGAAAGACAAGAAATACACACCACGTAGAGCAAAGCTCTGTACAGGAAATCCTTACGACCGTCAGGGTTCTGATCCAACTTCCGACGGATGAAAAATCCTCCCAGCTTGCGGATCAATGTGCTACACACCAAAGAAGGATTACACTCATTGATTTCAGTTTGCAGGAAACTACTACACCTCCAACAAATAATTCCTTGTACACAACAGGGATTCAAGTAACTGAAATTCTTAAAGACTAAAATGTATTACACTACTTGCACATGATGGGATATTGCACATGATATTTCACTTATGAATAGGCTTCTTTACACTGTCTTGCTCCATTTCACTGCCTTGACAGGCCACTGGCCAGGAGATTGTTGCACACTAAGATGCTGGTGACCCATGTAAGAGTTAACCTGAGCTGGTCCAAATCCGTGCTGTGCTGCACAGACTGCGTGGCCTGCATGCCCGTGGTGTGCTGCACACTCCCCTCAGCTGCAAAATCAGCTCAGCCAGCTGATTTTAACATAGCAATCTGCAGGCAGCTCCCATTTGGCACCAGCAATTACACCACCTGCATGGTCCTCCTGCATTTATCTCTTAGTGTAGCAAGAAGTTCTCATGAGGACATCTCTTCTGCTTGACAGAAGCAATGATGAATAGGGTTGTTTTCTTGCAAGAAAATCCTTTACTGGCTCAAAAGACCAAATAGGAATACTCCTTTCTGCAGACAGGGTGCTATGTGTGGATCATGGGCCTGCTGAATGCAGCAGAATTCAAGGTGCCCAGCTCCTAAAGTAATGTTAGACTATCTATGCTAAACTTTCTTTATTCTGCTGGCCCTAAGAACTAGCTAACTAATTGATATTTTATATGAATGCCCTTTTCACTGGGATTTTGACAGGCCAGCACCTACTGGTGTAAAACATCCTCGAATTCAAGGTATTCCCCTTCTTTCCTCATAATTTCCTATATCTTCTGTTTTTTTAAGATATCAAATATGCCCAAATTCTGTCTCAATTGCAAAACATTACCTAAAATACCTCAAGTTCTTCAGCCATCAGTAATATAAACACAGACTCAAGTAGAATATTTTTCCACAAAGTATTATTCACCTAATACTGTTGCTGCTCATTAGCCAGCTCACTAAACTGAAGCTCACGAAGAGCAGTCCATTCACAACTCTTTCTCTGATATCATCTTTCCTTAGTCACCTAACCATTTTGAGACTCCAAAAAAGGAGTATCCTTCCTCCTTACCCTACTAAGGTTGTAACAGAGCTTCTCAGAAGGATGCTGTGATGCTCCCTCTCTGAACATGTCATAGGAACCAAAGAAGTTCTACATGATGGCCCAATAACAGTCAGATAATTTTATATTTGGACATTTTGTGCAATAGATCAGATCCCACCACCTCAGTCTTATTTCAAATAAGGAGAGGTCATTACCTGAAGATGGGGATGTTGAGATTGTTCCCTGCAGCTATGTAGGGTGCTTTGATGTTATGGCAGAAAAGAATGAATGTAAGAAGCAGGTAGTCAATGTGGGATTTGTGAACAGGCAAAAAGATAAGAGGCAAATTCATCTATGGTGGGGAGAGAAGGAAAAAAGAAACAATTCAGTTGGTAAGAAACATGCAATATTATTCCTTTTCTTAAATCCACTGTTGAGATTGCTATTATCATCTCATCTGAACTGAAAGTATTTCCATGTAACCATAACTGAGTCTGTTTACTCCTGGCTTTCCTTCAGCTGGGACAATGAGAACATTCTAGTCAATTTGTCCTTAGTTTTCATGGACTGTAGTTTTCAATTGTATCCATTACATTAACAATGATTAATCTCCCAGTTTCTTCAGACTCACAGTGTTGAGACACTAATCAAACAACTGAATCAAAACCAAAAAAAGGGATGTGGAAAACTCCTCACTGCCACCAAAGTACTGGTATTTCTATTGGATATTAGCAACGATTTATGAATAGTGGGTTTCCCAAACATAGTATTCAAAAAGATCCAGAAAAGAACAGGAACTTTTCTATTTGTTTCATTTATCTAATCAATATTTCTAAGGTAAATCCTGCAAGAAGAGTTAATTCATTTGAGTGTAAAGAAAATGGCAATATTTTGGAGTTTGTTTGACCAATTTCAATAAATGTTGAAAAACTGGAAATAGATTGCTAGTAAGAAGTAGGAAGTTTTTTTCTTAAAAGCTTTTATGCCAAATCACAGTAAAAATGAAAAGTCCTGACTAGATCTACTAATTTATTTGCTGGCTGCCCCAGCTCAAGAAAACAGAGATTATGCTGGATGCAAGGTTATCTGAGATAATCATTCAGCCTGATAGTTAAAATTTGATCCTGAATCAAAGGTAAGCCCAGAGTTCACATAATATTTTAGGTTGCACAACTCTAGGAGCATATATTTAATTAAGAACACTGTTTCATAGTGTTCTTATTGTATTTCAGATATGAAACAATTCTACCTACAATTGCATTTCATACAGACTTAGCAGAACTCTCACAAAAACGGAAGTGCTGCAAACATTATTAGAAACTAATTCAGAAATCTACCTCACTGGATTTTCCCACCCTCCCTTACCTCTGTTGCTGCTTTGACCATTTCTATTTGACCTCTGTGGATCTGGATATTCCAGAAGAAGCTGTTAAACAACTTCAGTAACACCCAGCCAGTCAACCTAGGGGAACACAAACACAATTCAAAAAGCTTCATTTATTTCTGCCTCTGTTTTATATTGCTTCTGTATGACTAAAGGCAAAGCCAGTTCATCTGATAACTTATATTCAAACAAAATTACTATAAAATCCAATTGCTAAACAAGGTTTTGCCTATGATTAGTAGCCACATTTCAGCCTCCTCTGTTATGACACAAATCTTGTATCAACCTCAGTGAAGGCTGTGAACTAGGAAAATGATAAAATCATCCTTAGTAGTAAATGTAGACACTACAGGAGAAGATTTTATCTAAAATAAGACTCTCCTTGAAATTTACAAATTATAACGTTGAATAACCAAATGGAAAAATTGTCCTTCAGTCTATGATGCTGCAGATAGATGCTCTTGCCCATATGAGCTTGAAACAACAAACGATGCCAATACTGGTCTAAGTATTAGCACCAAAACTCGTTTTGGGAGAAAATGAAAAGTTTGTATTTAATCTTTTCTTAAGATATATTCCTTAGAAAGGCAGAGGATTTCAGCTGCATCTGAAAATTAAGATTAATTACTATTTTATTAGCTAACATTAAAAAGGGGATTTTTGTGAGTAATGTATTTTTAGAATAATTATTATTTCTGCATCATGCGTTACAAGATCTGTTGGTATTATGCAGACAAGTTTGTCCATCCTTCCATTCACTGACAATATCAATGACACATTTTTCTTACCTGATTAAAGCAGGTGACACATTTGCCACCATTTCCTGGAGAATTTTCCTAGCTTTTTTCTTCACTTTGTTGATAGCTTTAGGATCCGTCTGAACAAAACTACCTGGAGTACTTGGTTCAGAAGCTTCATCTACAATGGCCTTCTGGACTCTAATATTAAAAAGTAAAGTTTATGAGACAGCTCCACAACAGAAGAGTCCAAGACACAGACAACAACAGCTCAGAATGAGCTATGCATTATTACAGGAGTAACTGGCAGACATAAAAAGCATCCACACTGAACTATTGTGTACTCCAAACGCATTATATTGAATTTAGTTTTATAAGCTCTAATTTAAGAGCTTATAAATTTAAGAGCTTGACTGAATGGGCTCAAAGGTGAGTACATGAAACAGTGTGTACACAGTTCACAGGTACTAGTATTAAGTGACTGCCAATTTTCTGAAATGCTTAATAAAGTTAACAATTCAGGGAAATGGGTGCAATCTCTTTTTTGTTAATGTTTTCTTTTTCCTGCCACAGCAACTTCACTTACCTCATTAGACAGATTTATGCAGTTGCTATTTTGAACTTCTAGATTATTGATGCCCTTGAATTTTCAGTTTTACAAGTCCAACAAAATTTTATAAAGGCTACTTTCCCCCTTTAAAACATACCCAAGAGACAGTAAGTGGCTTTAACACACCATGACTGTAGCACAATGCAGTCTGCTTTACTTTTCAAAAGCAACACTATCATCTTCAAAGGGGACTCATGCTTTAAAAATTCAGGAGAATTAGGAATGTTAATGCAGGCAGTGTGTGCCCTCTGACAAAAGTAGCCTCAAGGAGCAAGCGTGCAGATGAATTTCTTTGTGTCCAAGGAAAACTGATACCTAAACAGCTGATCAGGGGCTCAAGATGCCATTTAAAATGAGGCATATGAAACAGAAAACAGGCTCCACAAAGTTAAGGCTGGGTACTCCATTCTACAGCCTTTTTCCATTTTTTTGCTGCACTCTCCAGGTGTACCCTTGGGGTACTCCAAAATGCTGCTTTCCTATTATTTCTGAAATACTGACAATTTCTGATGACTGCAGTCTGACTTCAGTGGTAATGATTTACATGAATTAGATTAAAAGAAGTCTGAAGAGCTCTCATGTAGCAGTTTTATTTTTCTGTGTACTGTCTGCTGTTTCCCCACTACACACCATTCATCTAGAGACTTGTAATCCTTAAACTCCCCTCTTTTAATATCCCAACAGAAATTGCAAACTACATTCCTGAAAGACTGTGCTAAAGATACTGCATCTTCCAGTATTTTAAATAGTCTGATCTTCAAAACTTGCAGTTTCTAAATTAAGGCACATTTTAATGTGCTATTAATTTAAAAAATAGTTAATTTTGTGTCATCTTACCTGCTGCTATTCAGCACATTTTCTGTCAGATTCTTGGCAAACATACCCTTATGAACATCCCTCTCTTGCACAAAAAGGACATAACAAAAGCGTCTTGCAAGCCACCCTCTGTACCTACAAAATATGAAGGGTATTTCAGTGTGATCATCAAAATATTTTGCTGCCAAAAAAATAGCATTAAAAACAACTAAAAAGAGAATTAAGAAGCAAAAGTAAGTAAAATTTTATAAATAGCTGTCTAAAAGCTTCTGTATCTTCCAGTAAATTGCCAATATCTTCATGTTATGGATGAAACACCTGAGCCAAATGGGGTCTGCATCCCTTCGATTCAGGGTGACACTGGCCTTAAAACACCCCCAGAATCCCAGGAACAGAGCAAACAAACCAGCATATACATTTTGTCTGTCCCCTGGAACCAACTCGCCAGCTCAGACAGGCCAAAAGGGTTGATTTCCAATTTGGTGCCCCTTTCCACTGAGGAAAGTAAAGGTCCAGCTAAGAGGTTTGTCAACTTCTTCAAGAGCACCAAGTCCTCGTGGGAAAGCTGCTCACGTAAGCGCAGGGCAAACTCTCACAAACACTTTTGAAAATATGTTTGCATTAGCCACCAAAACTCAATCCACTTTCTTAGTTAGCTTTTCTTCCTTTACAGTGTTTTCAAACACCCAGTCCTATGTGTCTTCTCCATACCTTCTCCTAGCAAAGCTTTAGCAAGAATATAACCACAAAATAATCACTAAATCTCACTACAAATTCAAGTGTTTAAAGTAACTTATGAAGACAGCCTCTTCTTTTTAAATTAACCCTGTCCTCTACTGCCTCAATCATACAAGCAGAAACCGCTTGAGAAAAGGTTATTTGGAATATCAAACATCACAGAAGATGCATGTGACACAGGAATAGCTTACACCCCACAGTGGATATTCATCACTATTCCTCTCCTAACCTCCCTCATTTACCAGGCCAGCAGTGGACAAGCCACCACTTACACAAAGCAAACACCCGGGACCCCCAAACAGCAGATCTGATGTGATGGGGCAGAATTAACAGCTGGATGAAAAAATCAATTCTGGCAATTCCTAAGCCCAGAGCAGTAAGTATTATGCAAAAGCCCTGTCCTGAGGTGTGCTGGTGCAATGCCTGGCTGCTGCTCCAGAGAGTGCCCCAAACTGACACGTGGGTGACAAAGCTCATGGTGGTTTCCACGCTGGAACGCCGCCAACATCTCACCCGTTGTCATCACCTGAGTTACTGATCCTGGCTGTTAAACCTCCCTACCACATTTCAGTAAATTTATACACATGTTAAAAACAGCAAGGAAAGATGAGACAGAACTTTTACACTGCAAAATGCCAAAGCCCTTGAGTGCACTGTAATTAAGACTGGTGCACATGCACAAGGCATGGGCATAGAGTGGCACAGAATGATTACATAAATATTCAGACCAGCTATTCGTGCTGTCAGAGAAGAAGACTGGTGACTCTGTTTTAACTGCTTTTTTTCCTTTATACCCCTTCTCTTTGAGAGCCTTACTGATTTTTCTAGAAAGCAAAGATAAGACAAAAATATTTTTTGTAACTGTGAACATATCAGAACAGCACACAGCTATCACAGAGATCTATCAAGGTATGAAGGCTCCTACATTCATTTTACAGCTTAGACATAATGTAGTTTAATTAGAAACATCTGTTTTCTGATCATGCAGCAATGAGAGAAGACAAAAACAACACAGAATGGACCAGTCAAGAGACATTTAAAGCTGGCAGTTGTACCTCAGATAAAGGCTGTCAATACAGTTACAGCGTGCTGGCAGTTAGAGAATCCCTCTTGCTTTAAGGCCAAGAAACTGTGACTGTGTAGCCCCATGAGACCTCAGAACTTCATTAAAATTATCCATTTTCACACTATAATGACACTGTATTTCTCACTATTCTGAGCTAGATGTTTTTATTTCAGACTGATTCATTAACCCATTTTTTTTTCTCATATTTCCAATTCAAGTAAATTTGATCACTCAAAACCATTCGAGCATTAGACTTTCAAAACTAATTTTAAAAAGTTAAAACAGTATTTCTGTTATTTTTTCTGTATTCCAAACTACAAGCTCATCTCTTAAAAAAACAATAATTAATTCAAATTTAATAAAGAACAGCCTTCAACATTAGCTTTCTCCCTCTCAAGCACACACAGTGCTGCCTTTCACTCAGACACTTTGGCTCATTTCTTTCAGGCTGCTGGCCTCTCTTTGTTTGCTCTGACTCTACAACAAACACTGCACGACCTGCTTATGCTAATGATTACTGTAAAAAAAAAAAAAAAAAACTTAGCAAGCATTATTAACTTTCCAAAGAACAGAATATTTTTGTACAATTCCAGTATCTTCATCTCAGAACACAAGATGTGATTCCAATAGCACAAAGACACATCTGCATTTTTCAGATTTTTTTTCATTTATATTGCACTTTTCAGAAGCTGCACTCTGCCACTAAGGCAGAAAAGAGACAGATTCATAAGACATATTCAGGTTTAATTGCCATAAGTGGTAATAGCCAACACCTAAGTTGTGAGCCAGATCTGCTCAGTAGATGAAAGTGCAGCCTGAAGTCATTCTACATAAAAGAATAAGCCCCCTCAATATTATGCTCCAGATGCTGCCATTTGCACAAAAGGAGAAAGAACTTTTTTTGTGAAAAAAATTCTAGGTCTTTTGTGAAACAGGTTTGACCCCTACACTCTTTGTTTAAACCCCAAAGGACTTCGCCCAGTTCCCAAAAACACACAGCCAGATTTAACAAGCACAAAACTGAAGTCAGCACCATATTTCTGCATTTCAGGACCACAATATATATCAACTCAGTCCAGACCATAATACAGACTTCTCTGTCATAAAATCAGGGCACATTGAATTTTAAAAGCAAAAGAAACCTTTGCTACATTACCTTGTATGTGTTTCATTGATGTATATGACATTACGTAGACCCAAAGAAGGAATACTAGAATTGAAGAAGTTATCCTGTAAAACCAAGGAAAAAAAAGATTGAGGGACTATTTCATTACATAAAAATAGCTTTGTCTGTTACATTCATCATAACATTTAAGACAATGCAATGCTTTTCATTTGTATTATAAGCAAAGCCAAAACCAGAGAAATGTTGAACCTGCCTATACAGTACACAAACTTCTAAAATGAAAATGGAATTCAAATAACTATTCCCAAGTCTAATACTTCCAAAGCATTCTCTAGGCTTCACTGTGTGGTTGTACTGGTTACACTTTTCAAGCCAGAACATTTCATCAGATCCTGATGTAATATAGACCAGGACTTGTCTGTATATAATACAGAAGTCATCTTTGAGACAGAACTTTATTAAGCCACACTGGGCATTAGTGTAACCACAAGCATTTGCCACTCAGTCTGCAGCATACAGTTTGCCAGCAGACCAAGCATCATGTAACAACCAAGGCAATCATGTAACAAGCCCAAGGGTCAGGATATCCATCCATGGTTAGGTGGCAAATCTCCACATTCCTGCTCTGCCTGAGCAGGAACTCAGTCCAGCCTTGTAGAGCCTTGTCACAGACTCCACTCCAAGCTATTAACTGGGATGAGTTCAGGAGCACTTCCACAACAAATATTCCTTAGCAGGAAGACCTAAATTCTACTCTTCCATAGTCCAAGTGAATACCTTGACCAATAGGCTGATTTCTTTCTACTCAAATTATACATAATTATAAAACTGGCACCTTGCCAGCAGTGAACTGCAGCTAAAACTACTGGAACTGTACATGCCAAAGAAGACAGAAAAAGGACAGCAAAGGAGAAAGATGGTCACCAGCAACAGCAGAGCTGCAAAACAGCCTCACCATCAATTCTGCAATGGGGATCAGGTAGGAGTCATTTGTTTGTATTTTGTTTAGGACACACCATTTACCACAAAATTAAAATGCATGACTGTCCTATGTTATTTGCAAATCAGGTAGAAATTATATGCTACAGTGAGAGCAGAGAGTCCTCTGCTTCCTGTTGAAGCACAACTGTGCTGTACAATCAACCAATCGTTGCTCTAAGGTCTTAAGAGGAAACTTCAATGTTATGCTAATTTCTTTCCTATACACTGGTGAATTTTTGTGGATCTTATAAGCTGATGACATGTTCTGGCAAAGAGAAGCAAAATGACTTGTTCTTGGTCTCCCAAACAATCAGCAAACAAGTTAAGTACCAATGAATGCCAGTCCATACCAGCGCTCTAAGTGCCAGGTTAAACCTCATTATGAAACTCATCCTCCAGTGGTACTGTCACACTTTAGCTTTTCCTTATTTAACTCTTCTCCCATCCTGTGTCAGGCAGAGCATGTGGTTCTTTGAGACCAACTGAAGCAATACAGGATTTCTCTACTGGCACAAAGAAGAAGTCCAGCTCCCACCACCACATCCTGGCCTTTTCTGCTGATCTCTACAACTCACCTCTTAACTTACAGCACCTCTAGCATTCATTATATCCTTTAATATCCCAACTTCATGCAGACAAGACAAAAAACTAAGATAGACTAAATGAATAAAGCAGATAGTTTTCTGCTTTGTTAGTGAACTTGATCAGCCCTCAGGAGAGCAGGAAGGAAAACGAGAGGGAGAAGCAAGACTTCCCATTCTCAGCATTGGCAAGTTGTTAGTTTGGGCAGCACACTTAAAGAAATTGGACTCATTAATTGCTTCTGTTTAAGAAAAATAATGAAAAAGGCAGCTCCAAAAAAAAGCATTTGGAATCTAATGAGAGGATTATCTTTGTTACTGTCTGTGCAAGGATGGTATTTTTTTCCTTATAGAAGGCAACAAAGGGCTTAATAAGTCATGCCCCTTTCCTAAGTGGGATCTCAGGATAGTTAATTAGTCTCTTATTAAATGGACAAAATACAGAACAAGATTTTTATTTCTAAAGCATAATTCTTGGTTTGAGAGGAATAGCCTAATTACTAACAGGCTAATTACTAAATGTATAAAGCCCTAAGCTGAGGATTCACACACACCTTTTCATAAGTCAAAACACTTGACTCGTCTGTTTGAAGTAGTCTCAGTTTATCTAATTGCTTGTCTTGTTGCCCATATTATACACAGCCTTCACAGTACATTTGGATTTCTATACCACATTTGTATGTCATTGATGCAATTTTCTGTTCTGGCAGAGGAACAGAGTGAAATAACAACTTCTCTTTGGTGGAAGAGAGAAGCAAATTTTCCCTCTAGCCCAACCAATGAAGATGTAACTGAGTGCAATCTAAAGCCCAGGGTGTACACATAGCCAAATTACATGATGAACTGGTTGCAAACTGTACTGTGCCATTTATCAGCATTTTGCATCTTGAGCTTACAGAAAGCCTGCCCAACACTGTTCAATAAAGTTCACATTTTAAATTGCACAACCTCTCTAGAGCCACCACCTTGACACTGTTCCCAGCAGACAAATATCCCCACCATCACAACTGGCAGTCCTTGTTTCCAGGCTGAGCAGAGAGGCAAGGAATCAGCCAGGTGTAGGGAATTAACTTGTTCTCTCAAGTACAGGACTGAACAAGTTGGAAAGGAAGCATATTGCTTAGCTTCCAAACTGTATGTATTCTGTGGATAGAGAATTAGAATGTCGTAAAAGCAAACTTTCACACTTTTATATGCTCCAAATTTCCATTATTAATCGAACACACCAGAAAATTTTGCTGTCTTATTTCCTAGTAATAATTCTGAGGAGCTGAAGAGTTTTGTGCAAGGACTAAGTCCGCACTGAGAGGTGGGAAACTAAACACCAAAACAGGTGTGTGCTTTCGTGTAATTCCATGGCAAATTAAAGGTAAACACAAACAACAGTGAAAACTTCCAGCACTTTATAGAGTAAAAACATTGTGACCTTAATTCTGAAAGTAAGGAAACTACTGCAACTTCACTATGCTGCAACTATGCATTATTGTCAAAGATAATCCATGCAGTAATCTTCTTACCCGGCTCTGGGGAGTGCATACATAGCAACATCGTCCCACAAACGGCCTTTTCCTGCTCAGCAGAGCCTCCTTCCATCTTAAAGTGGCAGATCGGAACAGAGTGGGACGAGAGTTGCACTCTCCCTGCAAAACAAAAGACCACTGTGTAAATGTGCAGAAATATGTGTTCCACACTGTATGAGAAAGCTTGGAGGAAGAGGAGTTGCCAGACACACACAACAAATTACCCCTCAATTAAACAGAGCACAATTTTTTCCAGCACATTTCTAAAATTAAAAAAAAAAAGCAAGATCTGTATGTATCTAAGCACTGCTGCATGGGCTGACACACAAAATTTTAAAAGGAATGATAACTGTAGGTACGAAACACCAAAGAAACTGCCAGCTGAGAAAACTGAAAGAAATTAACAGAACACTACATTCTCAATAATGTAAAGGTGCTTGCAATATGAGCAATGTATTTTAAGAGTCGACTGAACATCACCCTGTAAAACTGCAAGAAGACTCAATGTATCCAAAATATTCACTCCATGGACTTTGTAGGCACTTTCAGCAGTTTCATGCAGAGTGACATGAAAAAGGAACCCCTGTGCCTTCTCCAAAGTTACACTGTCTATCTGAAGACTACAGAACAAAAAAATCCAGAGTGACTGCATTCACAGAACTCATTCTCTATGTTAGGACATAAAGCAAAAATTATAGTTATTCAAAGACCTTGATTTTTTCCATTAAAGTCTACTAAATTGTTGCTTGCCTGAGAATGAGAACTGGGTTGCCATTTTTAAACCACATATTTTATTGAAAGGAAAGTTACTTCCAGTATAAAAAGAGAAGTTACAAACCAAACCAAACCCAAAATGTTGTTTAAAATAGAACTTTTAAGTGGTAGAGCAGCAGGGTAGAACCAAGATTGGAAGACACAAATACAGACCATCACATACTCAGCCCCATGAGAAACTCCCAGAAAGTCAAAAGAAATGCTGAAAATGCTTAAAAACTTAAATTGTGCAT
Source organism: Sturnus vulgaris (assembly GCF_052056855.1). Classification (NCBI taxonomy): domain Eukaryota; kingdom Metazoa; phylum Chordata; class Aves; order Passeriformes; family Sturnidae; genus Sturnus; species Sturnus vulgaris. Next base: position 29,231,104 of record NC_142250.1, read on the forward strand.
GTATCACATTTGGCAAGCAGCATGAACTGGCAAATACTCCAAGGCTAACTCTTCCATCTGAAATAAGTATCAAGATGCTAAGCCTGCCACAATCCCTTCTCTATCACCTAATGCTAACTCCAAAACAAACCAACTTTGTTCCAACCCCTGACGTACATCTCCAGCATTTTCCTACAAAACCTCCTTTCTATCTCTTCTGACTTGCCTGTCCTTATTCCACTTTCTCACAGACCCCCTGGTCTGTAAGCTTGCTGTTCCATGGAACTTAGATCTAGCTAGATAGAAATCCCAGCTGTCAAGACATCTGCCCTTTCCCTCAACTCTGACCATGTTTCCAATTCTTCTTCTGTATCAAGTTCAAACTCCTCCTCTCCAGATCCATGTTTAATTCCTCCTGACCTATGCTGCTAAACCAGCTACCACCACCTCAGTCCCCATGTGGCTCTTTTGGCTCCACCCAGACCACTCTGCTCACTGCCTACTTTGTCCCCTCAAAATCCCAAGGCTCACTCAATGGAGGACACAGACTTTTAATAGGCTCCTTATTTATATCCACCAATTTTTTTCTGCCTCCTGGACTGCATGGAAAGCTCCAGCTTCGATGCCTATATGACTGTGCAACCTCAGCATCAAGCTCTCTTTCACCTGCACACTTTAAACTACATCACCCAGAAGAGCAACAAGCTTCCCACCTGACTTTCTGTTTGACTTTGGCTAGTCCAGAATGGAATTCTGTACATTTACTGCTATATAAATTATTAACAACAACACACCAGAAGACTGTTAGACTATCAACAGAGTTTGATGGGATTTTTCTTTTCTAGCAACATTATTCTTTGGCACAGGATTGAACTTTTGGTTCCTCCTTATGTTTCAAGTTAAATTAAAACCAAACTGTATCGTGCATGAAAGACAATATTCTTTATCTTCATAACAATAAAAAGTCCACCTCCAACTTGAAGAAATAATAAGATAAATATGGCCAGTAACATTCCCAATTTTTACTTACCCACTCTTCACTGGAATGCTTACATCTACTGATGCTGCAGTCTGCTGAGGTGGACAAATAGGAAACATCTATTGTTCCAAGGGACAAAGCAGTTTCATCCATGACACAAGCGTTGAACTGAAGATCACACACTGCAAAATAATAGCATGTGCAAATATATATTATTTTTAGCTATATATTCTTATATTTATATGTATGCACAGAAACACATACCTAGTTTCAGAGAGGGCATCTAGCATCTAGGGCATCTAGCAATAAATTACCAAACTGGTATTTTTTCACCCTTCAGTAGAAGTTCAGTTCCAAAGATGCTTCCTTGCAGGTAGAAATCAGCATGATTTTAATATGCTAAAAACCCCAGCACATTTGACTTCCATAAACACAGCTTCCTGCATGCTTTTCTTCCCAGAACAGGTCACTATAGCGCCTTTGTAATTTTCCACTGTTCTTTACTGCATGGTTTAAACCCTGCAGCCATAACATACGCATGTCAGACACTTTCATAAGTTTACTATTCTCTTGCACTGTGACCTTGCTCTTTCATAATTTGCTTCTCAAGGACATCTATGATCTACAAAAACTGTCATTAATATTCTCACCTAATCCTATCTCACAGTATATTTTATGTGTCTGGTCTAGCTGTAGTCAAACTAGTTTGTGAATTCCTTGGGAAGAAGTTCTCTGTAAAAAAAGCACACCTCTAAATGTGAACACAGTGCTGACATTTCAGTCTTGTGGGATTAAAGAGCAGTACAGAAATCTAAACTTGAACTATTAATTTGAAATTGAAGTTTTGTAGATAATATAATGAGCACAGTAAATAATTCTCCCTTGGCCAAAGAAAAAAGGAAGGGCGAACATACTAAAACAACTTAGTGTTGTACAGTGTATTTGCAAAAGACTACAAATTAAACTGCTTTGTTGTTGAGAGCCACCAAAATAGGAATCCCAGCATTTTCACCAAGAGAAACTGTAAACAGGCAAAACCTCCTCTTCCATGTGTCGCTGCAAGGAAACTTCTACCATGGCCCAGATTGGGCCGTCAGGAATGAGACTGTTCCCACCTAGCATGCTAAGCCAACATCTGCAACAGCGAGATTTAAACTTCAGTCCAGCGTTTTTGCCTTTCTTAGTGCCTTCCCCAAGTTGCCACAAACCCATCCCGTGATACCTGCACGCAGAGAGCTCCCACTACAAACTGCAGTCTGAGCCAGTATAACCATGCATATCCTCGCACAGCCTAAGTACCTCAGTCATCCCTTTATCTTTGCTGGCTCTTACATTCGATCCGCCTTTTATTTAAATTAGTCCTCAGGCAAATTACTATCTAGCCCTCCCAATAAATACCAAAAAAAAAGCCTAGAAACCTCAAACGCTGGAACCGAAATGCGTCCCCCTCGTGCTCAAGGTGACCTTGGCTGCACCGGTACACGCAAAAGATGAACTTTAAGAAATACGCAATTAAAAGCCCGTTTGAGCAGCAGCAGCCGCATACCTACCTGTGAGCCAACCCGCCCCCCGAAGCGCCCGCTCCCGCTGCGGCGCTGGCGCTGTTCACCTGCCGGCCACCGCCATCCCCGCGGGCTCCAGCAGCGCTCCGGGCTCACAGGGCTCACCGCGGCTCCCTCGGCAGCGCTCCGGGCTCCAGCCCCGCCGCTCACCAGACCTGCTATAAATAAAACCGCGCCGCTGAGCGCGGTGGGGAGTGCGCAGCGCCCCGGGCACCGCCGCTGCCAAGGGGCCGCCCCGCGCCTCCCCGGCCGCCGCGAGGGGCGGGCGCCGGCCGCGGGCAGCCACCGGCCCCCGGAGCCCCGCGGGGATGGCCGAGCTTCCTCTCGCCCACCTGGCCCCCTGCCCGCCGCCCGGCCCGCGCTGCTCCTCTCCGGCCCGCGTCCCCCGTACCGCCGCTGCTGCTGCTGCTGCTGCCGCCGCCGCTGCCCCGCGCTGCCCCGGCCGCACCGCCCCTCCCGCCACGCGGCAGCCGCTGCGCTGCCCCGCCCCGCCGCCGGGGGCAGCACCGCCCGTGCGGCCCGGCCCGGCCCGCGCCGCCCCGCCTGCCGCCCGCTCCGCTCCGCTCCAGCCGCACCGCCGCCGGCCCCGGGCCCGCACCCGCGCTCACCGCGGACTCCGCTGCTGCCCCAGCCCTCCCGCCGGGCCCGCCGCGGCGCCGCGCCTGACGCGACTTCCTGAGCGCCCGGCCCGCAGCGCGGCCCTGCCCGGCCCCTCCGCTGCCCTCACAGCCGCGGGGCCCGTGCCCGGCCCTGCCCGCAGCCGCCGCCGCATGGTTCAACACCGCTCCCACCGCCCCCTGCCCCAGCCCAGAGAGAGCAGCGACTCACGGCTGGTAACTCTCAAATCTGAGAGCTGCCCAACAGGAAAACGCTGGAAAAGTGATGTGAAATGGTGTTTAAATGGGTTTGCAGCGATTCAGAGTTGCCGCTGAGAACAATTGTGGAAATTTCGGGACAGGTATCGATCCGCCTTCCCGGCCTTGCAGCAGTACCAGTTTGCCTTTTACTGAGCGCAAAAGTAAATGTTGATTGAGATTGCTGCATGTAACCAAACAAGAGCGAGAGTGTTTTTTGGCTTTGGCATTCTTGGGCTATTTAAAGACAGTTTCTCTGTGGCTTGAGTTACAGCCCAGCAGGAAGGCTCGTGCCTACATTTCTTCTTTGAATGTCCAAATCACAGCAGTGCAATACAGGAATAAAATGACAAAATAAAAGATACCGCTTATCCTAATTCAAATGCTCTGCTTAGAGATTTAAGTAGCACGAGGTGTTAGTTTTCCCCTTAAGGTCTTCCTTCTAGATGTTGTTTTGAAATTATTATAAATGAGAATTTTAAAGTAAGAATTACAACTGCCTTTCACACATAAAAGAAAATGCGTGAGATGTGATAGACGGAAACCTGACTGCTGCATGCATAGGGGAACTGCCCTAGTTCCCACGACTGAGTGCCTCCAGGGAATACCACTGGAGTATTAGCGCTGATAGTTTACAAAGAGCATCCTGCAGTTTGTGGGTTAGAAGGGATTCTGAGTGAATTTTCCTCCTTTAGCAAGGAAAAATATTTTGTGGCAACGTAGATGTTGGAGCCTAATTTTTAAATTTAAAAATATAATAAGATATGAGCTAGTAAAATGTACAACTCATATGTATTTCTGTGCAATAAGCAGTCTAATATTTGTGTCTATCAAATAGTTTTCTAAAACATCACCCATTGTATAAAGAAAGGAAAATCTGTAATTGTATTTCTTAGAGCACATTCGCATAGTAAAGTTTTCATTCAGTTTTCTCATAATCTGTACCAGGAATTTCAAATTTGTCAGTTCTAGTGAAGGAGAGCTGGTGAAGTAGTGCTAAACACCCACTTTCTAGTTTTGGTCTTGCAAAGGAACATACCCAGAATCTCTGGCCGCTTCTAAAATACAAGCCCTTAGCTGTCCAGCTTTATAACAAAGCTTTTGACTTGACGTCAACTTTTTCTTGGAGTGATTTGTTGAAGGTCAGTTGGGAAAGAGGGGGCAGATTCTGCTTTCAGCTGGCTCTGCTGCAGCTAAGAGCAGATTTGTAGCTGTTTCGCTAATCAGAGCCGAGGCAGGAGGCCGTGTGTCACTGACAGTCACAGTGCTACTGTCACATCTACGCTCCCTTTGCTTGCTTAATGAACATCTCATTGCCTTAGGGGAGGCCAGAGAAGGAAACGTTTGCCTTTGATTCGGTGACCAGCAGCAAATCCCACACTCAGGGTTGTGTGGTGTTTGACCCCAGGGGTGCTGGAAGCCTCGGAAGGGGAAGCTCAGAACTCCACTCAGAAAAGTGAAATCCAGTGTTACTTCTTGTGTTTTTGTAACTCTCTTTGTATAAGGAGCAGATCACGGAAGGAAAGTCCCAACACAATGCTGCAGCCCACATCCTGATCATTGCTTCCAGCGTGAGTCTATGTGCAATGAGGGGAGTCAGAGCTTGAATCATCTTAGAAATCACATTGGAGGAGATGATTCAGGAGCTGCATTACATGAAAACTGAATATAACAGAGACGGCAATGAATGCTTATATATCAAGTCTAAGGAAATGTAGGAAACATAAGGCCATTAAAATCCTTACAATTGTCAAACAATTTGCTTCACTGTGTTTGTGTTGTTATTTGTGAGCTTCTTAGTAGGCACTTTATAAAAGACTGCTTACATACAACTTAACCTTCTCTAGGTGTAGAATCACATTGATTTTTCCCCCTTCCACTCATGAAAAAAAGGGGATCAAAGAGGGCACTTGTTTTCAGTGTGCTATGGTGTAACTCAGAGCAAACTCTCAGCCACTAAGTGTAAAGCCAGCTTGTCTGCTTTGCTTCCCTCTATAAGACATGAACTATAGTACAATTAAAACCTAATGTGAAGCTTTTGGCATGTTTTATCGCTGTACACTTTTACACTGGTATATTTTTTCTGGTTGCAAAAAAGTTATTTCTGTGATATACGTAACACAAGAATCAGATGAAAAGCCTCAATGGCTTTATCTTAATTTTGTGCAGTCTCTAGAGTCTGATTTTAGTATAATTTATGAGAAAACTGCTTAGGCTATTCTTTAGACTGTTTTGAAAAGGATAGTAAACAGATACAGTGTTTTACTTAAACACGGTGATTCTGTGTAACAATGAAAGAATGTTTCTTGTATGATTGTAGAGCAGTTTTCCCCTTTCTCTAACCTTAAAAAATTCTCGGCTGACTCTAAAATAAATACAGAGATAATTTTGTCACCCATTTGAAAAGGATCCTGAATTCGTCTAACGGGACTTAGCTTAGCAAGGTCTTTTTACACTTGTATAAATCCTCAGGCTTAGTAGTAAAATCTCATTTCAGTATTGAAAGCTTGATGGTGATGTTGTGTTGCCATGGAATCAAGCAAATGGGAAAAATTTTTGAATGCCCCGAAGGAACAGACTTTCAGAGCTGCATGTACCCCAAAAAGCCCAAATACTGCTGGGTTTTGCTTCCAGAAAAGGGAGATTCTATCCTGCTTCCATTGAAGCCAATGGGAGGCTTCCCACTGATCTCAGTAGGAGCAGCAGCATGCCTGAGTTTTGCAATCCATCTTTTTAAAGTCCTTAAACTGAAGTGTTTGCCATGCCAATGAGTCCAGGGAGGTGATTTGCATATGATGGCAAATGAGCAGAACCCTGGCTTTGTGTGAATAAGCTGCTGACCACATTCGTGCATAGCAGCCTGCAGAGGAGAAAGAGCTGGCAGGACTCTTTTTTTCTAAAATAATGATTAGTCTTTCCTAGGTTTAAATTCCTCATGAAGCTTCCAGTGGAGTTCAACAAAGTACCTGTTTGCTGGACAATTCTGTGCAGAGGAGGAGGGAGCAGGGACAAGGGGACTTCTTTTTACATCGGCTCTACCCTGGGTCTGTTCTCTGAGCTCATTTCCAGCAATTCCCATGATGTCACTTTAGTAATGGAGACATGTTTACAAAAGACTACACAGCATCCTCTTTAAAAAGAAACTTTCAAATTGAGGAGCATTACAAAAGTTAGGAAACCAAAAACTGTGTGAGGAGGGAGTAAAGATCCAGACAAAGATTCTTTGTTTGAAATGACCGAACTTGACCTCACATGACTATGAACAATAATGAATATGCAGTTTGGCAGTGGCAGAACTCAGTGTCAGCAGTATTGCCTTTGGTGTACAATATATTAAGAGCATCTGAGAGTGGCAAGTGGCCACGAAATGGGCTGATGATAAGATTGTATGTAAAAATGGTTTGGGTATACTTTATATCTCCTTTCAAGACAAATGATTTTTTCTTTTCTATTTCATCCCCCTTATCTTGAGAACAAATACAAAATTCATTAAGAGTATAGTGACTCTGTCCTATGTAATATATTATGTTTCTGTAATTTTGAAAAGATAAGGGCATTTTAGCCCAAGCTGCTCTTAGCTTTTCCCTTGAACTTGTTACTCACATTAGTAGAAAAAAGGCTTTTGTTCTAACAGAAAGAACTGGTATAACAAACTGGGTTAAAACCAGTATGACTAACTTTTACACTTCCAAACTTACTACCATTTTTCTATCAAGAAATTACACACATACTTGCGTTTTGTACAAATCAGAAAATCCTAACTATCCAAAGGGATTTGCCAGCATTTTAAATTTAGCAATGCGGAATGGCAGAATTTGGAACAAGATTTTCCCATACTCGTGCCTTGAGCAATTATCTGCTATAACAATGCAGGCTTCCCCCTCCCTGCTGTGAACAAGGGGGATGTGTTAGGAGGGTGGTTGCACTTTTCCACTTTGTTCCTTGAGTATATTTGCAAAGCTGACATTCTCTTCAAGAGCTGATTTTATGTGAAAAAAACCAATTAGATGAAGCAACTAATTTACTGCATATAGGCCCTAAATATTGTTGGCCATTCCAAAGTATTATCCATTTGTAAATGATTAAAAATTGGTATGTGTGGGGGACTCGTGTTTAAAGGATACATTGCATTTGCAGGTATTTCAAGTTTCACTAATACCTTTATTGTCAAGCCAAATAAATTTGTACTTGTGGTCAACTTCTCTGCAAAAAAAGCAAATACCTTCTTCTCATCTAGTTCCCTCTCCAGGAATCCAGAACTGCTCTCTACCCATCCAAAAAAGAAACCAAGGAATATAATAGAAAATAGAGAAATCTGAGAACTAAGGGCAGTATGGACCATATTGAAAAAAAATGGCATCTCATAGAAAAATCACAAAATAGTGATCTTATCAAATTTGCTGTGACTCATCCTTGAGTCACAGAACTGTGAATTGTTCTAGAATAACAAATTATCATGAGGTTCTAGGCAAGTGTTTCGTCAGTATCTCAAAAGGAGGCACTTTTCACTGCTCAAGTTTGCTCTTGTGCAGCTGCTGGCCTTAGAAGAACTTGTCACATCTTGCAAAGTACTGTAGATATTGAAGTTGGGATCACAGACAGCTCTTTCAACAATAGTGCACAAGAGGCTTTGCAACAGATTGTGTGACCCAGCCAGGTGTTTAATCACATGGTATCTCACCCCTCCCCTCATTTTCAGGTATTTGGGGCCATAATCAAGGCACTGCTAGGTGGAACACTGGAAGAGTCTTAATTGTGTCTTTGACATGAAAGACACAAGACCTGATGGTTGGGAAATTTTCACTGAATTTTGGAGATATCTTCTGAAACAACTTGAGAGAGTTATGAAAGTATCTGGCCATCAGTTCTGCTCTGATGCAATGGTCCCGATGCAGTCTGCCATATATTCCAATGAAGGTTTTACACTCCCAGTATTTTCCAGTCCCTTATGTGATTATCTCTTATATAGATGAACAGGGAGCCACCTCCAAAGGGCAACACTCCCTGCTCCCCAATTTATCCAAGCAAACAGAATGGATTTGCTGATTTTTGGCATTGCTAAAAGCACAAAGGAACTAAAAATCCCCATAGATGTCTAGATATATTTACTTTTTGTAAGTCAGTCTCACTAAAAAATAGACAGTCTTCAGGCTTTAGTTTACCATAGATATATGTAATTTCTTTTATGTAACTGAAAATTTATCTATGAACACAATCAACAAAAAGTAAATTATAAATGTTGTCTCAGCATGACAAAATTAACTGAGAACCCTGACAAAAAGCATTTTTTTTGCTTTTGGCCTTCTCTCTGCACTAATCTGGCTACACCAGTTGTTACATTCCAATTCTGACACTCAAATCATGTTGAGCAATTTTCCCACAGTGTGTTTCCCAAACAAAGGCATTTTTCTCACTCCCACTTATGTGTCTCTTGCATCTGGGAACTGCAGAAAAATGTCCTTAAGTCCTAAAATCCAGCCAACCATTGAACTTGTATTGCAGTGCTAGATTTCAAAAACTGTGGGTGATCATTTGACCAAAACAATACCAATTGACCCAGCAAAAGCATACTTTTTCAGTTACTAAATTACAGATATTCAACTCATATCATGATAAAATCTTAGACAGATTTTTTTTCACTGTTTGAAGCCTAACCTAATACTTTCCTGCACACTTTATACCTTCATGAGAACAAAAATCTTTTTATCTGTATGACCTAAACTCTTAAATTGCCCAGTTATTGCAGGATATTCACCTGAAGTGGCAGAGGCCTTGGAAAGGGTATAATCTCTTTCTAGAAGATGAAGTTTTTGCAGGTCCTGTCTTCCCCCTTTATAAAACAACAGAACATATTACTAACTTGGTATTTCACAGATGACCAGCCATTGCTTCAGGAAAATTACATGGGTCACAACATGACAGGCTGGATGCATAAAGCTGCTTGTGGGCTAAGTCACCCCACAGCTCTTTCAGATTTAGGATAATGATGGGTCATACATGCCTACCTTATTCTTACTACACTTTCCCCTTTCATTATTTCCACAGGATAATAAAGCAAGAGGGTTCTTGTTTATTTTACCCATACTTACAAAGAGAAACTAGATATTTCTTAAAGCAAAGTACCCTAGGCTATAGGACAGGGATGTTTTGAGCCAGGTCTTTTGAGGGAGAGAAGTGATTGGCACCTTTGTCATCAACTTAATGCCATCAACTTAACCTGAAGTACAAGCAAAGATTATATCAGATTTTGGCTTTAAAAGCCCTGTCTTTCAGAGACACAAAGTTACAAAGAAAAAACATTTCTTCCAGCATAAAAAAAATGGAGCAAATTTGGGCACCTGTTTATCAGCATAATTTACTGAAAGTGTCTCAGTAGTTCAGGTAAACTAGAATTGGTGTTAACAGGCAGTAGAACTCAGGTTGAAAGACAAGAAGAGGAGCCTCCTGAAGCCACAGTGTCTTAGTTCTGAGGAAAAACATTAACAAACTGCAGATAACCACTTCTGCATTTTGTGACTGAACTTTTTAATTAATGGTATGGATTGACTATATTAGTGTAATTTTATCATTACATTAGATCATTTATCATAGAATCTTAAGGGTTAGGAAGGAATCTTAAAGGTTATCTAGTGCCAAGCACCCCTGCCATGGGCAGGGACAAAGTTTGTAAATACAATTGTGATGATGATGATAATAATAAAAAAAAATGATAAATATTTGATTTATATTATGAAATACAAAAAGTAATGAGCAGACCAATGCACTTTGAATGGGCATTCAGAAATCTGCTTTAGTGGTCAGAATATACTGAGCATGCATCTGCCTCTGGCTCTTCCTTGCAAAAAGTTTTTGTCTTGTCCTGAGCTACTGCAGTGTCTCTGAGATCAAACTGAGCTTCCCCAATCAAGCTCGGCTGTGTTTCCCCACCCCGTTTTTTCACAAAAGAGCTTTCTGTGCATTTTCACCTGTGACATTTCTCAGATACTTTTCTGTGGATAGTTAGTGTTTAGTATTTCTTACATGACACATGCTTAGAATGTGCTAATTAAGTTAATGCATAAAAAATAGTTGGAAAGCACTGGCCAGATCAGAAACTGGAGAAGGCTCCTTTGCACTTAACAAGTAATTTCTGGAACAATCTTCCAAGAGAATTATGTTGCAAATGTCAGCCCCAAGTCCAACCTACATCATGGCATCATCTGACACCTTTGACCATTCCTCATTCAGTTTCAGCTCTTCTGGTAGATCATTAGTATGTATGGACCAGGAGGTACCATCAGTAATCCCACCCAGTGTGATGAAACATGAAGTAAAATTTCATAGCCTGTTTACCCAAGCAATACCTGCTACTAAAAATAACTTGGTTACTATATTTTAACTAATACTTCAAGGACTGGCATAGATATCTTATCTGCTTCTGATCAGCCCCCAAAATAAGAGCCAATCTATTTTGAAATATTATTTATTTATAATCTAGGCATTTTTAAATCTCATAAAAAGGTCGATGTGGAGAAAAAGTCACCCACGTCTATATTTAGAATATTTGGAAGCAGAACAATGCACAGTTAAAGAGTCTGTGTGCCATTTTGCAACTTTGTGGTCAGTAGCATGATCCATTCTGTCTTTGCTTCTCTGCTCTTTCTGTTCCTCTGGGGACTTTATGTAAGATGTTTCCTGACCATAAATATTTGTGATATCCCTGTGGTCAGTTAATATTCAGAATTTTAAGAGCTCCCTATAAAATAAGATGTGCGTTTTCACACTAGAAAATATATCCTGGTGGAGCCCTCCAGTGAAGAAGTACCTTAAATGTAACTTGTGTTTGCTATGAGAATTCAAATTAATCATTTAGAAAGGTGTTAAATTAAGGATAGAGAAGGAAAGGAGGTTATTTTATAACTAAAACATTTTAAATTCCAATTGTGTCTACAGTCCTTCTGATTTAGACATGAACTTTCATTTTTGCTGAACTGAGATTATTTTTCTCATCTCCATTCTCTTCAATTTCTTCCATTTTATGCTACATTCTGTATTTAGTGCAGTGTTCAAGATATCTTTAGACATTTTCCTCAGTACAGATCCTGACTTAGCATAATTAAAATTAAATAAAAGAAAAAGGGCTAAAACAGTAAACTTAGTATAAAATAAATTAAAAACCCCTCTCTTGAATGTTGACTATGTCTTCTGGTCTTCTCTATCTACATGTTATTTGTATTTCAGCTCACATAGCCTGAGATCCTTGGGGTAAAATCACAGCATGGCAAAAGCCAATGGCAAATCTCCCCCCTGACCAGGAAAGCTGCATCACAGTAGTGTATGGTACAAATATCACAAAACCTATATACACTGTCACAGGACAACCACAGGCACTTTCTGAGCCCTACTTGAGCTTATACTCCACACTTCTGTATTAAACAAGCACTTAACTTAGACAGGGAGGACTGAATGAATGTGAAATTTATTCAGCCGAGAGTAACCTTTGAAACCACGCTCACACTATCAGCTGTGATTTGTGCAGGACACCTCAGGAGCTGCAATCTATGCATCCTTACGTAACAGGCATTAAGAAGCAGTTACACAACTTAATGCAAACACCACCGGCAGATGAAAATCCATGGCACAGACAGGATCTTGAGTAATCATCAAAGCAATGCCAGAAAGCAAATTCTACCTGCAGAAAACATTTTTTTTGTGTTAAATTCATTTCCTAGGATGCTCTGTAGTTCTGTTGCTGGTAGCTTTAATAGTCTGCCCCAAAGTGGATTTTCATTCTGAAGTTTTTATCCTTCAAAACCTGTTAATACAAACTTTGACCAAGGCTGCCAGAAAATGTGTGCAATTCAACTCATATCTTTACTGACTGCAATAATAAACTTTTGGTCTAAAACAAACATGTCATTAGCAAACAGATACTTTTGTGCACTGAGGTTACTTGGGCCTCTTTCCTCCTGTCATCCCATTTTTCACTCACGGTTCAGACACTTCAGACTTTGATGTCTGAGTATGTCTTCATGATGCCAGGGCACTGCAACTTTCTCAAATTAAGTACAGGGGTAGAACATACCCCATTTTTTAGTGCACAAAGTTTATTAGTGTCCTTTAATTAAAACTGTAATTCAGGCAGTACTTTTATCTCAGATGTTAACTTAGGTTACAGGGTATGCCTAAAGTCAGGCAGTTATGGCTATCCACACCTCTATTCTAAACTGAAGAAATGGCATCTATCTATCTTTGCACTACCTTCAGAATATTTTCTAAAGCTGATGTAATTTCTTGATAAATATGTTTCATTTTTAATGAAAGGAGCTTTCCAAGCTCCACTTTAGGTACTTCATAGTATAAAAGTTGAAGTGCTATACAAAGCATTATATGGAACAGACTCTGGTCCCTTTTACATCAATAGAGATTGGGATGACTCCAGATTTCCACTGGTATAGCAAAATAGATTTTTTTCCTCAGCCAAGAAGAACAGGGATGGCAAGATGTAACTATGTGGTCAGAAATTCTATTTGAAAAATGAGTAGTTTATCACAGTTTACCTAGGTGACATCTTTAGAAAACATCAGTATAACATCACCAGGCCTCAGATAAGACACAGGTGGTGTTTTTTTAGTCTATGGCATTGCTTGCTTCCTTGAGTGTTCATGTGTTCATAATGGATAAAGACATTATGTTTTTGAATCAAATATATTTAAACAGCAATAAAATAGTAATACTGGATAACTAAGGCAGGCAGGGTTGGGCTGCATTAAGGGGTATAGGAGTGGTGAAAGAAGTTTGGGGTTTACCTTTTTCACAGCCTGATAAAAATCCACCCATCCAACTTTCCTTCTAACCCACCAATCTATTTGCCCTGTCGAGTATCCTGTTTTAGTCTTCCATCTCTCCAAACCCAATCACTTGGAAATGCTGAAGGAAATACATTCAGTTCCTGGAAAGCCTACCCAACAAAGCCCAAAGACTAAGGTTTAAGAGTCACCTGAAGACCTGAGCCTTCCTTGTTCACCTTTTCCATTTTATTCCCACCTCACAACAGAAAGAAAACCCAGCAATCCTTTGGGATTTTTTGTTGAAAACATGCTAGTGGCAAAATATATCCGCCATCAGGGAAGTGTGCAGTGATCTTGAGATGGGAAATGATCCATCTGAAAAAGAACTCCTCACCAACCATCACACTGGCCCAACTGTAGAGGCAGAGGAAGGGTGTGAGGAATAACTGAGGGAGGGGCAGGAGCCCTGCAGAGTGGCAGAGCCATTAGAAGAGTCCTGGAGCTGTGCTCAGACAGTCACATCCCATTGCTTGTGAGGAGTAGCTACTGAAGGAGAGCATAAACATGGGGGAGGGAGAGCCTCAGAATGAAAACAGACTTCATGAAGAATGATGTCAAATTGCAACTTTAAAAAGTATATATTTTACGTGATTTTCCAGGTTAGGGCTTAATTTTGTTTTCTGGGAGTAAAAAAAGGAAAATAGCTTAAATATTGATAACAGATCTTTTCTCTCATTTAAATTCCCAGTTAAAAAAATTAAAACCTGTTTGTTTGCATGCCAACAATTCAATTTACCAGAATATATTTGTATTAATTCCCTAATTAGAATACATTGCATTTGTCAGAGCCCTTTAGGCCACAGTAATATCAATGGGATTAATCACCAAAGCATTCTTTTCTTGATCTTGTGTTTTCCTGAAGTATTGCTACAAGATACATCCAATTCAGCCATGCTTGAGAACATTGTAATTGTGTTGGACAGGAACATCATTCTTTCCTTAATGAAACAGGCTTCCAAAGTGGTTTCTACCACCTACAGTTTGGAAACCAGTGTGCTGCCATATAGGATAGCTTCTTTCCTTGCCTACTATTGGCAAACTGCCATTTTATCTCTATATGCTCAGTTAAACCTCTGCCTACAAACTAAAGATTTATGAGTGCAGAAAAAATCTGGGAAATGTGATGAAACATTTATGTATCATCTTCTAACCTTCATATCTTAACTTTCTAAATGTTTCTTTGTACTGGTTATACCAGACCTGTTTGTCATCTACAACATCTTAATTGTACTGTTTTAACTAGCACGTAAATACAAACATCATTCCACAGAGTTATTTTTAATCAGGGATTCCTCATGCTCAATTTAAAAATAGCAAAAAAGGAACACATAAAAGGTAACTGTCAAACAGGCAGTGATTCTGAAAGAAATTAAGCTGCTCTGCTTCACATAATGCCCCATTCTAAGACACCTGAGAAACATTTATTTTCCAGCCTGTAAGTATCCTGAGCACTATATGGACAGCTCTAATTGTATTTTCTTTTATGCAAAAAATATGGCAAAATAACCAGTGCATTACCATGGCCTGCCAATCCTACCACATATGTGGTCATGAGAAAGGACATAAATAAAATCTACCTGGATAAAGAATGATTCATGCATAGAGAGGAGGTGCCCAGGAGAGGTGCCAGGGATGATCTCTGTCCCCTGCTATTTTATCTGTCTTGCTGAAGCATTTACAGCTCCTATTACTGTGACACCAGAATATATAAGGACATACAGCTGTTCTTACAACACTCAAATGGGGTGGACAGATTACATGGGTTATCCTGGGTCAGAAGTTTGAAGATCATTACACAAGCTTCACATGCGCTTGATGGGTAGAAGGTATTTATTGACCATTCCTAAATAAATCATCACCTAACCTCATTCCCAAAGCATCCAAGTGTTTCTCAAGCATTCATGCTAAAATAGTCAAGAAGTCCCATCTTGGAAGTGTTACTGGACATGAACCAATGGCTGAAATGACTTCAGTTCACAACAATTGCTCTTCCACTATGGTTGTCAAGATAAATACATTCCATAACAAGGCTTCTAAATGTCTATTGTCTAGTCTATCATTTTAATCATAGAGTTCTGAGTAAGACTGTATTTCCCCCATTGTCCATGTGGTCATAAAATTAAGTTAATTTCTGCTAGATGAAGATGTTGTTAAGCTATTATGCCTCTAGGTTTTCACAGTTTGACTATCAGATCATGCATTAAGGCAACATTATACCTGAAACTGATTTGGAAGCAAAACATCCCTGTTTACATGCATGAAGAAGTCATCCCCAAGCTATAAATATATTAGTATGATCTTGTTAATTTACTGAAGCCAGCAGTGACATTTCTGTGTGGGACACAAGCATGTTATCATCTACTCTGAGTCATCTAAGTTGAGTTTGATGACTGGATGTCACCTGGTAGCTTCTCCCATAGAGGTACCCATTGCTGCTGGGCTGAGTAACACAGTATTCCATAAATTCTATGCATGTGCTTTACCACAAGTGGAGGAATAATGTTCTTTATGCAATTGTTTATGAGTCTCAGTCAGGAATTTTTAGTATTTTTATTGTTATCTTTATCTGTAAAATGGAAGAATACTTACCAACTTGGTAGGATGTTGGGTAGAATAATTAATTGTTATTTGGAGATGCTCTTAGACTGATGAATGTTAAGTCCTACAAGAGAGAAATATGTGATCCACTGACACTTGATTAATACACACCTATGTTATCACCTCTGCAGCCTTTACAGCAAGAAACAAGCAAGGCTGGATTGCTCAATTAATAATAGGTTTGGATAACACCTGTCAATGAAAAGTAATGTGTTCCGTATGTTGACATATTTTCCATTAAAATACCTCATTTTACAGTTTCATATAAACATTTTTCATCCAGTACCATTTTTCTAACACAATGGATTACTGTATTGCCCATCTTCTGGAAGCTGGACTAGATGACCTCTAAAGGTCCCTTACAACCCAAACTATTCTCTGATTCAATGATTTTTCTGATGCCAATTCAAGTACATGCTCAATAAGCTTAGGCAGCAGTAATTTGCTTCAGACTTCATGATAATGTTTTCAAAATAATTTCACTAAGACAACTTATATTTTTCATTCTTGATTGTAAAGCCACAAGGATATGTTGTAGTTACCTAGACAAATCTTCATGACAGAAAATCTGCAACCAATAAAGGTACCAAGGAAAAAGCATACAAAAACAAATGTCATTAAGTTCCAGAGCACCAAATGTGCTAAAGACACATGCTGCAGCAGCACCGTGGCAGCAATGTAGTGAAAGATGTTTTCAGCATGTATTTAATAAATTCTAACTTCTACTGGTAACAATTCAAAGTTAAAAATCAGAGGGGGTGGACTGGAACTGATTTCAACAGTACTAGAGAGTTTCACACAATGCACCTGTTCAGGTGACTTTGGAAAACTATGGGTTCCACCTTTCATATCTTCATGTTGAAATATCTTGACTATTTCAGCTGTAACCAATATGAGCTTTAAGACTACTTTAATGCATTAAGCTTAATATGGTGCAGTCAGATGTAGGAGCCAATCAAATCAGAAGTGTTATTAACAGGTTTTAGCAGTGTCTTGCACTGGAGCTGGTTGGATATTTTTGCATGAAAGAATGGATGGAATTATTACATAACGTTAATCTTTATGGGAAATTTTTTTTGTTAATCATCTCTCATTTAAACTAAAATGAGAGCAATTCTGTCCCAATCGCTTGCTGAAAAATGAAGATGTCAGCTCAGAAATACTGCAACACTTAGGAGGAAGAGGATGAGCCCACAGTTTAATAGTGTTAGCTTAATTTCAACAATATCATTGTGCTTCAGGAGAGATGCAGTCCAAAGGCAGCTTCCTGCCTTCATTCTCCCCTCCATGCCAGGATCCTTGTCAAGGTTATATGTTCTGCAGCATCTGCCCTGGTAAAATGCACCTTGAGAGATGTTGTCTGAGGTAGGAGTCCATGCACGTAAATGCATCACTCCAGGTATCTGCAGTGGTATTTCTGAATAGAAAAGCTTTTGAGTTTTCTCTCTTTGAAATCCATGGACAAATCTGTGATCACAGACTAACTTTTCTCTGTTCTGTTTACATGGACAGCATTGCACACACATGGCAATATTTCCAGTAAGTTTGGACATGCAGGGCAGTTTGAGGCAGAAAAGCACTAATAGATAATATTAATACAAATTAAAGTCCTGAGCCTCAAACACTTGCTGAGCTGAATGGTTCCCTCTCAGGAGAGGAGTGTAGTGATGCTGAAGAGGCCTGTGACATATGTATTACTCACAGGAGCCATGGTGCAAGACTGGAAATCCACTTCCAGCTCATTATGCATGTGTGATTTCAGCTGTCCTAATGGCAGGCTCACACAGATACACACATTCAGCTATACAGCAGTGGAGGTATAAAACCTACAGCCATTCAGCACCAGTGTACCAGCAATGTACTGCACAGACACCTCTCCACAGCAACTGGGATGAGCTGGTGGCTGCTGCAGTGCCATATTTCAAACCAGCACTTCCCATGGAGAGGAAACAAGGCAGAATGAAAGCTATGAGGAGTTCTCACATTTTTACATCAGCATGCCCAAGTGTTCCTAACACACTTTCAAAATTTTCATTTCAACCCCTGGATATTCATTTTTGGAAAGAATAAGATTGAAGATGCAATGGCAATAAAAGACAAGATAGAAGGATAAACACAGCTCACTCCAAATCTGAAGATTCATTATTTAGTCTTCTCAATAAATGTATCTCTATAAGAAATTAGATTATTATCTACTACTACCTAGGAAAATCCAGTTGCTGATATATCTAGTAGATACTCAGATGAGTGAAAACAGATGTTGTGCTAAGCAGGTGAGAAAGTCTGAAATAGCAACACAGAAAACCATTGTGGTTCTTAATCTAGAGCAGTTAATCATCCGGGGCAATATTGCATCCATTGTGACCACAATTGTAGCCCCAGCTCTAGCCTGGGAGGAGCTGTGATTCTGCTTCCCTGGGCATCTGGGACACCTGCAAGGTCTGCAAGGTAGCAGGTGGTGCTCTAATACAGTCAGAAGGGGTGATAATTTAGAGGGTTTTTTAAAAAGCATTATTAGCACAAAACTGGATTGGACTTACAGGTCCAAGTTATATAAATTACATAAATGAAAAAGTTATAGAAATGAACACGTTATATAAATGATTTGCCACACCTTGTTCATCCATCTGTTTTGTCTGTGCCTCCTACAACCTCAAAAAATTGTCCTAAGTCCTGCTAATACTGAGAGATTACTGAAAGGATAAGGAAAAGATGAACTGGACTGAAGGACCAACACATTGGGTGAGCTTCACCCAGCTAAGCCTCGATATTTATATCTGTCTCTCATCCTAGGAAGAAACATTCATTTCTGGGGCACAGTTCTGATCCCAGAGCAGATGCCTCAAGCATCCAGATGCATCGCTTATAACAGGCTTTGAAGGACCCAGTTTCTCTGCACCGAATCTAAAATTTAAGTTGACTATTCCAAATATAGACAAACCATTGACTTCCAGCCGTGCCAAACCCCATCCCAGCTGACAATCTTGACAGTCTGGTATTAAAGCAAATCAATTAAGAGTTTATATAGATGCACAGGACTGATAGGAAAGCCTGAGATATTTGTAGTTACCCAGTGTTACAGCTCAAGGAAGTCAAACCCTGGACTTTGAAATATAAACAACTTCAGATTGACCATCAAAGGCTTTAACCTGCTCAAATCTCCTCCAGCAGAACTTTGCAGCTCTATCTTCCCTGCAGGGTTGCTTCTGTCCTTGGAGAAGACATTAATCCTCCCACTGAGGATCTCCAAGGATCTCATTGTAATGCAGCTAATTATTGGTAATCTGCTGATGTACAATTAATATGCTCACCAGAACAATTTGTGGGGTGCATGGTATGCCTTGCTATGCCAAGCAAAAGGATCTGAGAGTGGACAGGAATAAATCCCAGCTTGGACTGCAGGAGATTAATGATCTGAAGCACCTGCTGTCTGACAGAGACATCCAAGCTTAGATGCCAGTTCAAATAAAGTCCTTTAAACAAGGATGCTTTGTAATGTAGTGTTAGAAAATACAATTCTTCCTTAATCAAAATTAAGGAATAATTTTTGAATTTTTGCTTTTTACTAGAGACCAGAGGAGGAGTGAACAGAACTGCTAATCCACCCAGTGTGCTACAAATATTGTAAGAAGAAACAATTCTCCCTGTAAGAAGACTGAAAGCTAAAAATATAAGGCAGAGACTGAAGGGCAGCCAAAGGCACAGGGTGATATTCCATGTCTGTAATCACACAGCTGGCCTGTGCCCAGGGCCTGTTCTCTGTCCCCACAGCACTGCTTCAATACATCCCAGAGCATGACAGTACAAATGAAAAAGCCTCTAGAGGTTGTAGGAGGGAAAAGGGTTGCATGGAATGATGTCTTTTGCTGTCCTAAGTTAACATGAAGCCAAAGTTCACCATCAGTGTAAGGGCACAGCTGGCAGAATCTGCTGCTGAATGAGTGATCCCACCAGCACTGACTGAGGACTGGTGGGACCAGCAGTGGGAGTGGATCAGGAGCAGCCTCCAATTGGATCAGAAAGCTGTTTTACAGAAACCATTGCACAAATCAGGAGTGAGCCTTAGGAGAGATCCAAGCAAAAGCACCAGTCCCACCTGAACTGGACACACAGATTTGGAAAGGGGCTTTGTGCTACCCCAAAGTTCCCCAAGTGCTTCCAGTCTGAACACAAGGAGATGTAAAAACCAGAAAGATGCTCTACATAATATCACAGAGTCTTTCTGTCTTCCACACCTAACAAAACTTAACCAATACAAAAACAATACGAACAAACATACCTTAGCTGAAGAACCTTGGTGGGAAAGTCAAGGGGAAATTACGTCCTCCCAAAAGTTTCTGCAACTGTCAAAGATACCCAGAGTTTGAAAATACACGAGCACTGTGAGTTTCAGAAAAAAGTCCAAAATATTTTGTTCGAGTCATTTCTTCATAGTTAGGATCAAAAAATGAAGCAGCCAAATGAAAAAGAAAAACAACAATAGATCAAAGTACTAGTAACAGAATATGAAAAATTCAAGGAAACTGCACAATATATGTGATTCCCTGTGCCACGGCTAGCACCTAGCATGTACGTACTTGAACATATCAAGATTGATTCCTATCCATGGACTACACAATGTATTTATGTTTGCAATTGATGTATTGCACAACATAATGAATAGCAAAGTAATAACAAAGAATAAATCAGTTTCCTTAGCACCAGGTTCTAGATAGTACTAATCTGCAAATAGCACATGATTCATTGGCAATTCCCTTTCATAATACAATTTAAAGGGAATGATACAGAAGTTCATCACATTCTGCCCATAGAGACATCTACATCCTGTTCAGATAACCAGTTTATATAGGTGTTGGCTTTGAGAGTCTTAAGCCAAAGATTATTGACCAAAAGCAGTTACCAGACAAGGATGAGCATGGCCTAAGTAAAACCATGTCTTTAGGCCATTACATCTAAGAAAAACAATCATCACATAAAAGCAGACTATAACCTTTAGGTGAATTAACAGCTACCTGTTTTACAGGTGGGAGAGAATTAATTTTTCATAAAAGAAGTTGGCAGGCAATTTGTTTTGGAAAGGCTGAATGCCCTCAGTGTTAAGAGCCTAAGACTTAAGCTACAACCATGGGTTGTTTCAAGAATAGCACAAGACATTCCAACACATCACAGGAGGATTCCCGGCCTCCATGACATTCAATCAAGAAATGTCTCTGTTCTGAGCCTTGCTTTTCATTACTCTTTGTAAGAACTACACAGGGAGTAGAAATTTAGCACAGGGGAGGCAGGTGATGGATGCAACACACTTCCAGACACTGCCTAGTTAATTACACCTGTGGAATTCATACTCAATTGTAGTGTGAGCCAAATAGATTCCAGGTTTTTTTAATTACTTGTTGCTATATTAATGTTACTTCTATATTGAATAGAAAAGCTGTGACTCAGAAAAGAGCCACCACAGGAATGACAAGTATTTCAAACTGCAGAGAAATGCACTGGTCTTTCCTGATGCAGAACCACCAAGTGATAAGGTGGTGAAAATAAAAGGGGATCTTAGAGCAGATAAAAGAACATTCTACTTAACTCATGCATGTTATTAAATACCTATTAAGACATGAGTAGCAAAGAATCTTGTGGGGGGAATAATTGATGAAGTCTGATCTGCCCTGCAAATGGTTCAGGAGGAGCAGACCCTTCTAAGCTGAGAACTGAGTGAGTAAATCCCCACTGTCTGTACATGGTTGATTCCTGTATCTGCAGCTGGGTGCTTAGCTCAGGGTGTATCACACCCACAGCTCAACACACACACACCAGGCTGTACCTCTGGCTCAACTCAGCTCCACACAGCCATGCACACACTGAAGAAGTGCCTGTACCCCCCTCTCTGGTCTGCCTTAAGAGCAAACCCTCCCTACTTTGTGCTCACTTGGCCTTCCATCTTATTTCTTTTTTCTCATTCACTTGTCTGGTTGCATTTCTTTTGCCTGTTGATGTTTTTCAAAATGAGATGAATGCTATGCAAAAGCTGTGGAATGTCTCCTCGGCAAGGTCAGGAAGGTGACAAAAGCTCTCTGGCATACAAGGATGAGGGAGAAGTGCAAACAAGAGCAGTTCTGTCACACACTTTCAGAAGCATAGCCAAAGGCAGGGTCAGAGAGACCAGAACAGTTAAAATAACTCAAATCTTATCCTGAGCACTGCAGTAAGGCTCAAGAAATACTCATGTAAATCATTCCAAATCTCAGGAGACTAAGAACGTATTTAAATTTTCACTTGCATTGTATAAAAGGATTTTCACCTGAGAAGCAGATATTTCTATAGAAGACTTCTGACCACAAAACACTGTCTGCATCTCCTAAAGGTATCTCTCATTTTAGGGCAGAAATAAAAGCAGGATGCAGAGGCTGAGTATTCTTCCGATCCCTATCAGCTGCTCGTCAGCTATTTAGAAACTCATTAACTTCCAAAAGAGACCTTGGCCCTAATTAGTGCCTGGACTGATCAGCCTGCCTCTTCCTCCTTTACCTCTGCCTCTCAGAGCCTTCTACAATGATTAAAGGAAACCACACTTCTTTTGTATAATTTTAAAAATGGTATTTTTTTGAGCTATCAGAATCTGCACACAACTGCTGAATTCAGTTCTATCTTGGAGCTTACCAGACCACTCCAGAATTGTCCAGCTTGCTTTGGCACCCTAGTTCTTCATGCATATGTGTATCACTCTTAAATTCATCACTAAACCAGGCTCTGTAATTTCCTTTCCATGGTCTTTCATGCAACAGAATCTGTTTAAACTGTGATTGAAGTGTCACCAAGGGCATTCAATCAGCTGTAATGTTGGTGCTAATCCTGTAGTCTTTTTAACATTATCAATAAGAGGGAAATGAATGAAAAATGGACTAATTCCTTCTTCCAAAGTTATTTTATATTCTGAATGTATATATGTACCCTCCATCACAATGACAAAAAGAACTTATGGATATAATAGAAAAACAAGAGGACTCCTCACTTTAATTTCTGTCTAAATGGATGCAGTTAACATTTTCAAGTTCAATAAGTATGAGCACTAAAAGATAAACTTTTTGTAAAAAAGCAAAATGAGAAAAGTTATGATTGCAAAGCACATGCACAGTCTTACTTCGAGTCTTATGCAATTTAATGTCTCTGGCCAGTAAATGCAAATTATTTTTCCTTTCTTGAATTTCTTCCAGTTTCTCAGAAATATATTTCACATTCATCATATCTGCAGAAGAAAAGAAAGCCCGTCGTGCCCTGGTCGTTTTGGATGACTGGACATGGGTTCCTCTGCTGCACAGCCACAGGTGCACTCACAGTCCTCTTCCCAGGTAACTGTGATAGTCCTTATTCACCAAAATTAGAGGAAGCAGTGTCCTTGCACATGGACTATCAAAACAGTCAGTACAAGGGCTATTAAGTAGTAATACTACCCTAACAACTCTCTAATTAATATAATTAATGTAAATGCTACCTAAAGACTCTTATCTTATTGAAGCTATGCACACAGTGTTACAGGAAGGCAAACTGAAGCTATCATAATTCATTATCATAATTATATATTAATGATAACCCTAGATTTCTTTTTCCAAAACAATGTTTGGAAAACATCATCACTACAGCAACAGAAATTCCAGCAAGAGTGAGGATAGTAAGCTCCTGAAGGGTACTAGTAGTAATTAAATTATATTAAATTAAATTTCAATCAAAAGAATTCTCAGCCTGGTAAAAATAATAAAATATTTCAACAGAACAGGATGCCATTCCAAATAAGGAATTTCTTAACATTATATCTAAGAGAGCCATGAAGCTAGGAGTCCATTTAAAATAGCAGTCAGTGACCTGTTTAAAATGTTCTTGTTCTGGCATCCTTACCTTGAGTAGTCACATATTTACCAAGCTTGAGCCAAAGGTATGGTCAAACCACTGATTAAATATTTCCTGAATTCTACTGCTGTTTTCTTTAGGATTCCATATATATGTGTACCCTGACCATATTTGCCTATTTTCTGCTTCTTTACATTCTCAAACACAAATTTCCAGTTTTGTATTCACTTTGTATTAGCCAGTCCTTTGTATTCAAACAATTTTTCACACACACTCAGGCATTTTCAATTTCTTAAAGATTTCTTAAAATCTTTTAAAAGAAAAACGCTAACTGTTTTTCTCAAGTAAAAATTTCAGTCTATATTACTCTTGGGAGAAGAGGTTTCTGCTTCATAGAATGCTGTGACAGAGAAAACTTTCCTAAACAAGCAGTGCTTTCAGATTTGTAAGCACAACTGCTCAAATACCAGACTTTCAATCCTGAAGAGCACTGCAGTATTTCCCCATTCATTCTCTGTAGAATTTGGTTGAAAATTTGAAATAATGAATTTTATGGAAATATGGATATATCCTAAAGATATACTTTGCTCATGGGATGGAGCATTATCTCTTTACCAATTCTCATTTTTAAATAACTTTAAGGCAACAGACCCTTTTCAAGGTGAACACTGCTTTTCCAAATGGCCCTCTCTGCCAGTATTCTCAGGGCAATAACTCTAAGCTGCCCTCAGTAGTGCTGGAGGCTCCTGTGCTTGCAGGATAAAGACCAATCCAAAGAATACAGGGTGGGCTCCACAGCCTCGTTGTAAAGTACTGTCACTGCAGACAGAGTAGCTTCATTGGAAAAGGTATTTGGTGAAAGATAGGAGTTAATTTTTAAAAGGCTTTTGTAAGTGAAACTCAAAATTCAATAGATATATTTGGCAAATATAGAGGAAAAAGCTTTTCCAGTGCTAATAATAGTGGGGGAAAGTCCATCGGTTTTGCCATCCTGAAAAAAACCTAGATTTAGATGCCTAACTTCTTCTGAAATATATGAGTTAGGCATCTAAATCCCCTAATCAATTTTTAAAAGGTATTTAGGTGCCCAGCCCCCTAGACTTAAGATATTTATACATAGACAGTTTTGCAGAAGAATATCACATAATTAAAAAAAAAAAAAAATCAGCGTACTGGCCAAGTGGCCAAGTAGAAAATTCACAATAGTCAAGCACTTAAATAAATCATCAGCATGATTGATCTCAGTGACCTTTAATCCTAGTGGCTCTTTTCCCAAACCATCCAGGACACTCTGTCCAGTATGTTACATCTAAAAGATAATAACCATTGTAGATAAGATGGCTATATACTGCATTTAGATACAAATATCAGGGCTTGTCCCTGCACCTGAGCTACGTTGCCCACTAGTCAGGATGCCCCCAACTTTGGCATGGACAGGCAAATAAGAGATAAGAGAACCAGAGGAACTGCCCCTCCTTGCCAGAGAGGCAAGGGCAGTCCACACCTCAGGGAAGGCAGGAGCAGGTTCCCTTTGCACAGTGAGCTTCAGAAACTGCCCCGAGGAAGGCAGAGAAATGAAACATCAAGGTACAGTATCCTTCCTTATGCTTTGAGCTCCTGGGGCCAGGCTGTACCTGGCCTTCTCACTTCAAGAGAGTGTGGTTAGATTGAGACTAAAAGGTCCAGGCTGGCTGTGACTGTGCTGTAACGCAGCCTTTATTTCCTTCTCTTGGATATTTCTTTCTCATGATTAAAATAGCTTTAAAAAGTGCAAACCCATGCATGTATAACCTGAGATCACAGCAACAGCCTGCTGCCAAGGGATTATGTTAACTGACCACCAACTCCTGCCTGCAGAGCCATTTCTGTTCGATGTCATACTGCTGGTGAGAGGAGCAGAGGTGAAAAAGCCAGCAGGAAACCACCATGGAAAACCTGCACAAAGAGAAGGACTGTTGGAAGGAAAGATTTATAACCTAAATTTCACACACAAGCATATTTAAGTAGAATGGGCAAAGTCATGAAATGAAGGAGATTGATGGAGCAGCAGAGTTTGCTGAGCTCAGTGGAAACTGCACAGAGAGGTGATGGGACGGGAAACATGCAAGGAGGTGTGAAGGTGACAATACCAGAAGGTGACATTATGTAGTAACACTTTCAAACATTGTGGGTTTAGTGGCATATTGGACAGACCATAAGGGTTGCAACCACATGAGGAAAATGAAGACTGGGAAGTGGAGAAATGAGCTGGTATAGGAATTCACAAAGCTGACTGAAAGGCTTGAGGTCACCCTGCACCTGGGCATCTCAACTGACCTGGCTCCTGACAGGAGGTGCAGAAACATGCAGAAAGAAAGGAACATGGCATTTGTTGTACTAGAGAGGAGCATCTTTCCAAACTACTTGTTACTAGCCACAAGATTAAGACTTGGAAGAGAAGTAAAAAAGGTCTGGGTGATTGAACTTAATTCACTCACATCTGCTATTTCTAAGTGATGTAGGCTTTGATCTATTCTATTTTTACTTATCCATTAATAAATTATCTTCATTATTAGTTAATGAATTATTGACAAAGATACAAGAAAATTATGTTTGCCCTCATATCGTTGCTTGCATGCCATATTGGAATGCAAACACTAAATAATAATTATTATAGATAATGAAAATAATCAGGACAAGCCAAGGAAGGGTCCAAAAGATGGGGCACCATTCAGAAGAGGGTGAAATGTCTTCACCAGATTTCATTAGTCACTTTGCCTTTCTGAGCCACGTATGTCTGTTTATAGTACACCACTAACACCATCTCCTGGCCAGCTGGTGTCTAGACTAAAATCTTTATAAAGGCCTCAGAGAGCCTGAAATGAAAGGTATTGCAAACATAGAAAATACCATTGTTGCCATGTCTTCTCTACATTAATATTCACTAATTTCATCTATGCCAAAATAATACCATACCCATCCCCAGAATTAGATGTAGACTGTGGGCATTCCAGCTACATTTGGTTTTTTTCCAAAGCATTTCCAGGAAGATGTATCAGAATGCTCTCAAATCAGCTTACATTTTCAGAGCTCACTATTGATTTGGGTACACTTTGTTTTGGAGCCCACTGAGAAAAACCAAAACTGATATTAAGAAAAAGCCTGTGAAAACAGACCCTTTCCCAGTGTTTCAAGTTCAGCACTTTAAGCCTTACACACTTTCTGAAACATCAATAATGTATCTTCCCAACCAATTGCTATAAAAGATTCAGTATTCCCTGTTCTTTTAATTTTTTTTAAGGTATCAAGAGCATCCAGAAATGCAAAGAGTAACTCTTCAACTTCATGTGCTTTTAGTATATCTATGCAGTCAACAGATCGAGGTCTGTCTATTTACTGAATTTATCCAGCTGTTTTCAAGCATTTAAAATAAAGATTTGACATCTTCTTGATCTTTTAAAATCTTACATATCTGCAGATGCCCAGATTAGCATGTAAAGGTATTACCTTGGAGATTGCTCAGGGTTTATTACTCCTATATATCAACCGGGCCAGACACCTTTCATTTCAAAATCACTTAAGAATTAACTCACAGCTCAAGGAGCTTTGGCTTTCAAGATCATATTTCCAGAAAAGAAATCATCAGAATCAGTAACTTGAATTTTTGCCTTCAAATTAATTCAGGAACATAAGGTCAACTTCTAATTTTAGCTAATCTCAGAAGAAACAAACAGCAGCAGAGCTTCCTGCGTCATTAACAGCATAATCAATCTGGAGTCTTGAGCACAGTCTGTCCTGGAGGATGGAGTACTTGGAGCTGTAGGGGTTACTGAGGAGAGCAACTCTATGGATCCCTTGGAAAGTAATCAGATAATTGTATTCCTGAGGGATTTTCATAAAATGGAACTACAGTATCATACTTTCTGGAATAGATTGTAAGAAATACTACATGAATGCCATTGGTATATCATAATTGCAAACATTTTTCAGATTACTACAATGCCTGTTCAGCCAGCTTAGATTGAAATGATGCTTTGCTGCAGCCTGCATATTTCCTCCAATTACATTCTGTAAACTACATCAGAAGAGAGAAACTGTCATTTTAAAAGCTAGCAAATAGTACTTTTGCCCAGGATGGTTAAATTGATTTTGAGTGATCAATGCAACACCACCTACAGCTCAGCAGAAGAAAACACAAAGATGTCAGCTTTCTCAAACCTGACTATCAGAGGGAGCCCATGAAAATCTCTGAAGAGCAGTACAGGGGCAGTACCACAGCCACCTCTTGCATTTGGTATTTAAGTGAATTCTACAAGAAATAGTATCTCCAGCCAATTAAAAAAGTAAGATCTGGATTTTATTTGGTATTGGTATTGGTTGAGTCATAATGCAACAACGGAATGAAAACCCAAATGAGTGTCTAAAACCTTTAAAGCAATTGCTCTGCTCCATTCCACTGCATGAAGCTGTTACATTTCTCTGCTACTCTGAAACATGGTGAATGAGAAGAACCATCTCAGTGGATGTCATCAGCAGTGTGTCGGTGTAACTTGAAGAAAACAATATCCTTTAGCTGATCTGAAAATTGGTCTGTTATTTATGGGAAGTGTCAGAAAGTGACCTTTTTGGAGGCTGAATGGCAAAGAATGTGTCTTGAAAAAGTGAGAAGAGAAGCTTTGTTTATAGCATCAGAAGGGGCAAATCCACTGAGACACTCAACTGGTAATCAGCTGTGAATCACCAAATCATTGTCAAAAAGCCATAAAGGGCAGTGAGAATGGTACACTGACAAGCAAGGGGGAATTTACTACCTCAGGTGGCAAAAGAGCCTCTGAGATGTGAGTCCTCTGTTCCAGAAGACATGGCCTGGCACTCCAAGAAATCATTCCACAGCTTCCCAGAAAGCTTTTCTCATTCACAGACAAACCCATCGAGAGTTTGCTTGGACACTTCCTGCTCTAAGCTGTTTACTCTTTCTGTGGCACAGGAGGAGTAAGAGGAGGAGGATGGGCAGCTCAAGAGCCCTACACTGGGCTTTGCCATTGTGTGGCTCAGTTCCATTATCTGCAAAACGGAGATAATGGTACTAAGATTGTGATAAGCATTATTATGATCAGTTTACAACCATAGAACCAGCTAATTAATGCAGCTAAGTTTGATACATGTAGCTCTCAGAGCCACAAAACTCTCTAAAACAAACAGCTCCCTTTCACAGCAAGAGACTGTCTCCAAGGATGATGCTATCAGACTGCCAAAAATCACAAACTTCAAAAAATCAGGACAATACTGGTATAATGGATACAGTGTGCTAAGAAAAGTAGGTCTAAGAATTAACCAGTAGGATTATGTAGCTTGGGAAACAAAAACGGTGATTTTAATCAGCAGCTGCCACTGATAGAAGTGCAAAGGTTTGTGTTTGATTTGAGACAGCAGCACTACAGATATTGAAAGTTTATTTCATAGGGAAAACAAATGGATCTTAACTCTTCAAAGGATAGGAATTATGGTGAGCATTTCAAGAACATGATTTTTTCCAGTCTTTCATGTGTGCACTCCAATCTGGATCCCACAAAGCAGGTTTATAATTCAGCTGGATCAGACCATAGGGAAATAAGGAAGCTAGAGGAGGGCTCTGTAGCTCAGGTAAGGGCAGAGGTATTAAAGAGGGAGCAGGAGCACTCCAGGCTTCCAGAGCAACACAGATTGCAAGTCTGAGGAAAGGTTTCTGGGCCTGGGAATATAAAGCACTTCCAAGCTACGTGGCAATCAAGTCCTTTACTGCAACCCAGCATTCCTCCTGCTTCTGAAATATCTTTATCAGTTTGCCCCTTTGCTTTGTTTTTTTCCTCCTTAACCATATTTTTTAAATGAGCAGTATACTTTTAGGGTCAGTTTCGCAGCAGTCAATGGAATTGCTACTGAGAGACCCCAGAGGATAAATTTGCCTTTAGTATACTTTTTATGTTTCACTGCACTGCAGTGCTGTTTTTGTCAGGTTTTCACTAGCAAAGCATGCAGGCTGGGTGAGCAGCATTATTTATGGCCAACACACGTGGCCAGGAATCAGGCAGAAGATCAGACATCTGCTGCAGACTCTTTTAAAGTTGTGGTGACATATCCTAACCCAAACTGAGAAACATCATATTTCAGCAAGCTTCCCAGCACCAGTGGGATAATGCCCAGAAAAGAGAGCATTACTGGAGCAAGAAGAGAATGATCACTGTGTCAGAGCCAGCTGCCAAACTGAGAAGATTAAACTAAGGAATGACACAAAGAGTCCATTCTTCCTTTTTTCTCACCTTCCTCTTAAAATCCTCCCCCACACTGAGGTGAGATCCTCACCCACATTGCCAAAAGATCAAGACCTGTTGTTGAGACAACAAAAACTAAAAGGTTTACAAGGTGTTATACAGGATGGCATGACTGAGATCCAAAAAAGCACTTATGTACCTCAGAAGCCATTTAGGCCATTCAGGTGATTACAGAATGCTATTCCATTGCTATGGCCATTACAAAATACTTAATCCCTGTGTTCTCAACAGAAAATCCCTGCAGTTCTGCTCTGACACATACCAGATGGGACAGCAGCTCTGGACTCAGTGGAGCCCAGCAGCCATAGCCACACCCTCTTCAAAGAACAGCTGAAGCAGACTTGTGGTCAGGATTACAGGAGACCTAGATGCAATTCTTGCTTGTTGAGATCAAAGCTATCTTTCCCCAGAAGTGCTTCAGCTTCTGCCTGGAAGCTATCCTTGGGCATTCAGTGAATAATTGGAGGGTGCTGGAGCAGGCTCAGGCATGTGTGCTGCTGAGTGTGCAGGGCTGCTCAGGCTCCCAAGGCAAGCAAAAATGAATGTCAAGCCAACCAGAGCAGCGTGTCTGGCTGGTCTCCACTCAGATGCCCTCACACAGACATCCAGTGTCATTTAAGATGTCCTTGACTGTCCTGCCCAGCTTCCAGTTCCCACCCCAAAAGTGCCCGAGTGTCCTAGAGGTCCTGTGTCCCAGGATATACTGGGCATCTTACAGATATCTGTGCAGGTATCTTGGCCACCTTACAGCACCTGTTAATGCAATACATGCCTCATTTAGACAAATTAATTAAGTACATGGCAAGTTTAGGCATCTCCAACTAGAGGCAGTCCAAGGACGAGTGAGGTCTCACATGACCAGTGTAAGTCATCAGCTCTGTCTCGCATGACCTGTTTTACATGTCTCATACATTCATTAAATCAAACACCATGTCTTTATTAAATCAACCTCCAAATCCTTATCCCTCATAACTAGCTAGTTTCAAGACATCC
This sequence comes from Sturnus vulgaris, assembly GCF_052056855.1. Lineage (NCBI taxonomy): Eukaryota > Metazoa > Chordata > Aves > Passeriformes > Sturnidae > Sturnus > Sturnus vulgaris. Next base: position 29,262,028 of record NC_142250.1, read on the forward strand.
TCTAAAAAATAACACCAAATAAAGTACTTACCCACACAAAGGCTTCAAAGAAACTCAGCTGGAAACTGATGTTCTGTTCCAGCAGTAGCAAACTGCAAAACAGGCAAGACTTCACTGGAGAAGTATCCAAAGAACATTAAATATGCTGGCAAAGCTAAACAGCAACAGGATCAGGCATTCAAATGAACATGAAACTATTTTCTTTAGTCACAATTTTGTGTTTAGCAAGATTTGCTGTTGTAAATATCTGTCTTGAACAGCAGAATTGTCAAAGGAATGCCTCTTCAGCTGAGAGACTGTTCTCTCTCACACCCCAGGAGTGCATGTGCCAGCAGCAGCACTGTCTCACCAAGCCCATGGCTGCAGGTGATTGCTGAAAAATTATGATTCAGTGTTGCGTAGTTACAGAGACAGAGAGCTAATGCACACGGAAGTCAAGAGCAGAAGACTGTCTCTTCTGGTGACCTGAACATCCATCTCTCGTGTTTATGTGGCAATTTCCTCTGATCTCCCCTTCTTCTGATAGGTCTTGTGCAGCTACTGAAGAATATCAGCCACTTGGGGACTTGGGGTGCAGGAGATCTGTGGATCCCAAGCTCTCTGTACATACGTGCATTGTTCTATAATCTGCTCACAAGGCTAAAACATTCATAGGATAGAACTGCAGAATCATTTAGGTTGGGAAAACCTTTAAGATCTTCCAGTCCAACTGTCCTAACTGCCAAGTCCACCCCTGACCATGTCCTTTTTAGTGCCACATCTGCATGTAGCTCCAGGGATGGTGACTCAGTCATGTGCTGGTGAGTGACCAAGCACGTGCCATGAGTAATAAACTGCTGGAAAGGTGTTTACACTGCAAAAGGCAAAACAATCCTAAATCCGTAAGGTATTTATGACTTGAGGGAATAAATCTACACAGCACCGCTCAGTTAGGCTTCAGGAAAATTTTATTGTACCAACAGAGTGCTGCACTTCCAAGAGGATCCACTCACTCAGATCAGGCCAAATATAAATACAGTTGCTGTGCTTCCAGACCCAGCACGGCTGTCTCTATGCCTGTGGGATAAATACACTCCTTATCTCAGACAAAACTGAGTATGCCAGGTTTTGGTGTGTGGAAACACCATCATTTATACATTGCAGCCTCTAGATGAGTGTCAGCTGATCTGCCTTCCCCTGGAATCCTGTCTCCATTGATCCTCATTATACATAAGTCCTTCCATATAGCTAAGGGACTCTTCAGGTTTATTGTTTTGTCCAAAACAAATAAAACTTGGATGTTGCAATATCCCTTGCAGGTTGAAACAGCAGAAGTCATTTGCTTCATGTAAGAGCCAGACAGTTGATACTGACACAGCTTTCCATGACAATGTGAGGAACAAGGCTGGAGACACAAGCTGCCCTTGTAGATGAAATCCACAATAAGGCCTTCATTTGCTCTTGGTTGAAATCTTTACAAATACTTAGGTTGCTGAGATTATTCAATGGGTTTGGAAAGACTCAGGGAACTGCAACAATCCTCAATGGTCTGCTTTGCAAGTTAATGGCTTTCCTTTTTCTGTGTGTGCACTTACAGAGAGAAATCTAACCCTTCCCCAAGCCTTCACCTTTGATCAGTGCAGGTATCAAATGCTGGTTGGCTTAGGTACATTCTGTGCTTGTTTCTCATGCAAATGCAAACTGCTATGCACCAGCTGGCACCACTGCCAAATTTGTTTCATGGTTTTCATTCTGTTTTCTACCTTTTGCCTAAAAGAAGTATTATGTACATGGAGATAAGTTTTCTGTGAGAAGATAGTGAGAGATTTATTTTCTCTTACAAATTATGGGATTGGATGCGTTTTGGAGGAATTCCACTGAAACCTGTAGTATTATACCAATGATAATTTAATTACAGTATTTGCTAAAAATTATCAGTAAAAAGCTAATCTGTGTTTAAGAGCTTTGTCAATGTTATGGTGAGGTGGACCACTTATATAATTGTTAGCAAGGCATTTACACTATGCCTAATCAAGGTTAGCCAAATATCTTTTGCTCTAAACCAGCCCTGGTGGGCAGGCCTGGTAGGCCGAGTCTAACCCCAGGACTGAATCTGATCCTTTGAGTTTGAAGAGTTGGCTTGTACACAGCCATGAGTCCTTTCTCATGCCCAAAGTCACAAGCTTTCCCCTGCAAGCCTTCCCTTGTTTCTGGGCTATATATTCTTGACAACAGGATATTGACTTGATCATAAAGTCTCACCAGAAACCCTGGTTTGTCCTTCCAGACCAAATACACAGAAAACCTAAAAATTAGTACATGTTGACACAGTGTATAGTTAGATTTAGCCTTAGAAAATCAAAATTAAGCCTGAATCCCTGCAGGATTCGGGGTGAAGCTATAAAACAGACACCTGGAGTTAAATCTTCCTTGTTTTAGGATTTCTGATGAGGATAATCTCTAGTTAGAGAGATCACACCAAACAATTGATGAGCTTTGGTTCTTGTTCAGTGGATTATTCTTTAATTCAATTAAAATAACAACAAACCCCGGCCAGAGGATTTTATCCATGTGTCCATCTTTAAGTAATCTCATTTAAATCAGAATGTGATGGCTTGCAGGCTCACAAGAACAGTGAGAACAACTCCTTACAAAGCTTCAATCTTGGCTCAGACTTGATATTTGAAATTAAGCACGGACACATATAGGTTTTTCAGCCTCTGTTTCGGGCTTTGGATCCGTTTGCCAGAAGAGGTCACCCTGATTATTTAATTCCTCACGTCATTGCAGATTCACCTGCACACGAGCAGCCCTCACAATGCAGGTGCACTCATGGCCCTGCTTTGCTCAGGTCCTCTGGCTTGAGACACTTGTACTGAATGCTGTCCTCAAGGTGCTCCTACAGATCTCACTCACAGGACAGCTAAAAACTCTTTGTTGAGCACTTTAGGTTTAGGTCAGGGCCATTGTGCTCTTCCATTCCGCTCTCTCCGACAAAAACTCCATAATATGGACAACTAGTACAGTTTTATTACTGTTTTATTATTGCCACCTTTCATGCCAGAAGCTGCTTGAGGGAAGGCAGATCCACATCAAAGCCTTGCCATGATGGGGCAGGCTCTGCACAAGAGGAGATACCAGACCATCTGTGAGGAGCCCCACAGGGCAAGGTCAGTGAGAGCCTTTGTGTTTAGTGACTCAGGACAGGTATCAGAGCATGAGAGGTTCAAGAGCACACGGAACTGGGCAGGCACACAGTGCCCAAAGCTGAGGCTGGGCCAGTTTACACTGCCAGACTGTTTAAAGCCCATGTTCTTTATGCAGAGATATAAAATAGCAGTAGTGTACCCATTGCTTCTGGGCCTTTCACTAAAAGCTGACACAAACAGGATGTAATGGATCACCAGAAAATCCCACCAGCCAGCCAAGACTTTCACAGGGAACTTCCTGATTGATGGTCGTACAAAGAGTAAATTTGTTTCAGTTTTCTGTGCAATGGTAAATTTTATACAAGCTATAGTTTAATATTCAATGTATATCACATGCATTTAGTATTATGTCTTATTATTATGTAGTATAATGCTTAGGCTTATGGAAGAGCCTACCTAAACTCAGATTACCTGCCTGTGAGCTTTTAGAAAAAAAATAAGTGAAAAAAAACAACTCCAAAGATGGTATATGATCTGTTGCCATTACTTTTGTCCACTTGTATGGCACAAAAGCTTGACATTCTCAATAAGCCATTCAAGACAAGCAGCTAATTCCTATAAATACATTTTCACTGAATTCAAGCAGGCAATTGTAGCTTCACCTCTCCAGAAATTCTACGTTTTCCTAATTAACTCACTAACAAAAAAATTTTGTGCCTTCAGCAGGTTTCTGTTCACTTGTTTGCAAGATCTGTAAAAAAACGCTGTAGAAAGATTTGTAAAAATCAAATAGCAGCAATACAGACCCATCTAGGGGAAGAGAACTGCTTTTCTATAACTCCTTTTTTTTTTTCCTCTCACACTGGACAATACTGGCGGGTTGAGATTTAACCAGAGATGGGCTCCTTTTACAAGATTGCTTATATAAAGCGAAGATAACACCAGCTGGGTTCATTTGAAAGAGGACATCTTGGAAAGAGCTGACAGAGCTGCTTTTGGAATAAGACTGGAATGAAAATCTGAAATAATTACCTCCTTCCTGTCTCGTAGGTATAACCCTTAATTTCTTGTAGAATGCATGGGATTATAATTAGAAGGAATTGTCACTGATATGTGCTTTAAGGCCCTTTTATAAATGCATATTTTTAAATAGAGGCTGAGTGAAAATGTTGAAATTTATTGGTTTTGCTAGAACTACTGAATTGGAATGATTTTTTTTTTTTTGTAAATGATATTTCTTACTTCTGACTTAGTCTGCTTAGTTGATGTATGCATGAGGGTTGATACTGAAGAATGTCTACAAAGGGAAAATATGAGAACTGCAGTCCCAATCCCACAGGCTGTATGTTTTTCCCCTGTGGGAAACAGCTTTCAGGTTTAAGGCCTGAAATGTAAATGTAAATAACTTCTATGGATGTTTTCCTAGAAACTCAACATTTTGCAGCAAAGGAGAAAATGTATAATTCACCAAAACTGAGCTACTTGAAGTTAAGATTATATACATCAGAATAGCCATCCCACAGAGAATAGTTTCAGCATTAAATTTTAAGCACATTATATATGCTCTTGTGTCATATTTCTTCTGGTAATTTCTATTCCCTCTTTTTAAAAAATTCCTCTGTTTCAGTTTCATTTGGTTATATTAACACTTTAGGTTTAGATTTTTTGCAAGAAATCAAACTAGAATAATTAAAAGCCACCACTACAACTGAAATAGTAAAATTGCCACAGTAGTGACCCAGTTATAGCAATGGTCTTTGAAACATTTACCCTGTAGTTGCAATTACATTGGGTGACAGAATATCAGTAATGTTATTCTTTTCTCTCTGCAAAAAGGACATTTTAACAGTAGCTACTATAAGTTCAGGACTGCAGACAATTCATTGTTTTTATTTCCACTTTTGAAAACATTTTCAGATTTTATTTCCTGTGTCCTCAGATCATTGCAAGAAATGGTGACTCTTGCTATTTATCTGCTGGTCATCTTGGCTCGTGCTCTTGCGGGGCCTTGCATCCCAAATAAAGCAGGTAAAATAACTTAAGTCTCCTAAGATCTTCTCCTATAATTTAGCTGCCAAAGGTTTTTTTAATTCAAAATCAAAAGGTTTTCCTTCAGACAGTTAAACTGTGGATTCTGTAGAATTAATCCTTACATTTGTTTTATTGATCTGCTTTGAGCTAGCACAGTAAAGAACGCACCATTCAAGTCCTAACCCCATAAAGAATTAGGCATATAGTTAACTCTGTGCAATAACCATAGTGCAAGAAATTTATTCACAAATGCATAAAATAGCAAAGAAAACAAAAACAATTAGAAATTTTCTGTAATAGTACAGGCTAGATGCAGCAGATCTTTGTTGCCCAAACTGGGCTTTAGTCTCATGGACTACAATCAGATGGCCAGTGGTGACTGAATGTGCTGGGCTGAACTCCTCAACTATTACTGCTACTGCTACTACTGTTATATTAAAGCAAGAAAAATATAAAAATCATTGAAGATAAGGCTCTAATTGCACACTGATTGCTGCCTAGAAACTGAAGTGATCTGGTGCCAGACAGAGCTGTAATGTAGATTTCACTACAATTACAAAACGTGCTCTAGAAACGTGTTTAAATATGCCTCAATTTAGTGTTTGCTTTTTAGTGCATGACTGCTGTCAAATTACTGTCAGTCATTTCATGGTACATCTAAAGTATTTGGCCCTCTAGCCATTTATTTCAGTACTTTTATTTGCACAAGCAGCTTCTCTTAACTGCAGGAATTTCCATAGCTGTAAAGTTGCCAGTTATAAATCTGAGCATTAACACAAGCAGAATCAGCTTGCATGTGCTGAAAGTTTGTTAATCAGAAAAAAGCGAGTTATTAAGGTGTGTAGTTGACTTTCCCAGATTATTCCCTAGCAGACATGGAAAGGCTGCAAAATGAGGCTTTTAGTATAAAAAATGAGAGTGGCAAGGGCTTTAAAAGAAATAACTGAATAATTCCAGGGAGGTTGCCTTTTTTTCTCACTGTAGTAATTGGAAATCTTTCTCAGTTTTCAGGTCACTTATGGTTAGTCAGTATTTGCCCTTAAAATTTCCATCAGATGTTCCCATTAGCTCTGCCTGTGAAAAACATCCAATTCTACTACCATGAAGCAATCAGTCTGTCTGTTATGATGTTCAGCATTCATGTCTTTATTAGCAATCACCGTGTTTGGAAACACACAGCACTGCTGTTAACAGGGCTGGGAGTTTGGGTCATTTCTTATTGTTATTAGCAGGCCCAGGTTCTTTAGCTCATTTTTAGATCTTGGCTTTTGACTTGACAATTGGAGAAATTCAGTTTGTGCTGGCACTGCAGTGCTAGTCCAAGAGAAAAGGCAGAATATCTATTGTGGTCAAGATCTGTACACCAGTACAAAACAGTGAAGATCTACAAAGCCTACCAAACAACTGCACCAATATTATTTTTACAGAGTCAGTGGTGTTACAGGAGCCAGCTTTGCAGCCTAAGTTAATGAGACATTTTCAGTGCAGTCCTTTTTTACTGCAGGTTTCTCAGCAGTGTCTCTGCTTTTCAATCAGCTATTCCAGAAAGATAAAAAATTTACACAAAGTTCTGCATTGATTAGAAGGCAAAGGCCAACTCTTCCAAAGTGGACAGAATTTAACAACCTGAAGGTCAGTTTTGTGTAGCAAAAGCTGCTCTCATTAGGGAATCTTCAGCACACACCCCTGTTCACAGAAAGTTAAGCCCAATGGAAAGTAAGTGGGCAGACCCACCTCTTTGAAAGGAAATTACCACTGAATAACTCTAAGTGTATCATTTTCCTTTCAGATGTAATTCTGGTATACTGCTATCCTAAAACCATCATTACCAGAATTCCAGAGTGTCCTTATGGATGGGAGGTTAATCAGCTGGCACTTGGAGGCATTTGCTACAATGGGATCCATGATTCAGGATATTACCAATTCACAATCCCAGACCTGTCACCTAAAAACAAATCATACTGTGGGACACAGTCAGAGGTAAGACTTTGCAGGTCAGTATTTCAGTCAGGAAATGGCTGGACTCATTCGGGAGAGTCCTGTCCTCTTCAGCTTGAAGTAAGCTTTAGGTACCAATGGAAGAAGGAGGCAAACTGCAGTATCAAGGAGAAGGAAGAATCACACAGCTGTGCTTTGCAGCTCCAGGCAAAATACTCACAGGCTTAGTGGTATTATTCTTCTGTTCACTTGCACCTGTATTTCACAGAACTTATGTTTAGTAAGGCACAGCATATAACGAGCTACCAAACTGTGTTCCCTTGGGGAGGCTGTTTTGACACCAGAGTCTTCCATGTTTCAAAGTACATTCCTGATGCCTCAACGACTCAGTACTGCCCACATTTCTCTGTCTCCACAGTTCAAGAATCCCATGTATCACTTCTATAACTCCATTGTCTCCAATGACTCCTCAGTGATTGTGAAGAGCCAGCCTGTGAATTACTCATTCACCTGCACATACAATGCCAACTACCTGGTGAACCAGGCTGCCTTTGATCAAAGGTACATCCTCTTCTGGGAGCGTGTCTCACCCTGTCCTCATCACGATGCCTCACTCATGCAGAATTTTGTCCTGTCCCCAGGGTGGCCACTGTCCATGTGAAGAACGGGAGCTCTGGCTCATTTGAAAGCCAACTGTCCCTCAACTTCTACTCTGTAAGTGCTCTTTGCCACTCACACCTTCACCTTTACCTTACAAAGGCTTCAGCCAAAGAGCTGGAAAAAATAGGGCTGCTGTTCCTGACTTTTATGTGTCATGGAGCACATTACTAGCCTGGACCAGATAATTGCAGCAGGATTAGCAGGGGTTCTTCTTTCTGCTGATTAACAGGGATATACTTAAAGTGAACAGAGCAGACTCTCTGCCAACATGCCAAGTCTTCTTTTAATCCCTCAATTCAGGCAGATTTTTCTGCTGAGAGGTACATTTCTAACCTGCTGATAGGTTTTATAAGAAAAATCAAAACAATAGCAGCATGAGTCTGCACATACTCCTGGCCTTGCATGGCCTCTATAAAAGGAGCAAAGCTCCTTGCATTTTTCTTGCAGCTTTCTCCCTGGTCATCTCACCTGACAGATATTTCATGTGCTCTACAGATCTTTAGGTCATGCTGGAACTTTGTTGCCAACAAAACATTGTTCCTTGATATCAGGCAGATCTTTTAAAGCATCCCTCTTCTCTCCATAGCTCCACTGCACTGCTGAAGCAGCCAGCTCTTAATCCTGGAATCTTTGCTCCACCAAAGCACAGTCAGAAGCACCAAAACAGCCCCTCTAGTATAGCACAGCTAGGAAAAGCACAACTAGGAACATACTGTGTTAAAATTATAGGCCAGGTAAAAGGAGTATTTACCACTAGGTAAACCAATGCTAGGACTAAACCTGATAGTTTTGTATAATTCTGGTGCTAGCTTTATTACCATCTTAATAAAGACAATAATAAAGCTAGCAACAAGAAGCATCCCAACAAGGAGCATCAGGATTTAAGGTCGGCCTTTCAGTGTATTTGTAACAAAAACTTTTCACCTGAGCACCACACTGCTCCATGTTCAGCAGGCTGGCTTTTTTCTTGTGATTTCTGCTTGTCATCATTCCTTTTCTCCAACGTGACCCTGTCCCAACTCCATTGCCATTCTATACACTCCTCTCCAATCTCTCACTCCCACCAGCTTTCCCCACCACCAGAAGCAGCAGCAGCAAGCTTGCTTCCCACCCATGCTGCAATATATAATACATGCTACAGCTCAAACAGCACCAAGTTCTGTCACTGATCCTAATTATACACCAAATATTAACCAAAATATTTTTAAACATCATCTGGGGTTTGCAATAGTCCTACTACTGGTGTAGAGTTTGGAGGTTGCAGGTTGTAAGAACCCAGATTTCTGGGGTCAATCTCTCCAGTGGTGTCTGAAGTTGAATCATGCCTTGCTTTGTGTGTTACAAGTAATGCATGATGCCTTTGTCTTTGTCTTTCAAAGAATGCCAAGTTCTCAAGCATAAAGGAAGCCCCCTTTGTCGTTGAAACATCAGAAATCGGCTCTGACATATTTGCTGGAGTGGAAGCCAAGGGGTTAAGTGACAGGTAGGCAAGGGAAGGAGGGATGAGCAATAAACTGGCAGTTGGGACATTCCTTGCTAATCTGGGGTTTGTATCTCCCCAGGTTTAAAGTTGTTCTCAACAACTGCTGGGCAACTCCCTCCTCAGAGTATTTCTACCAGATCCACTGGCCTTTGATCACCAAGGGGTAGGTGCTGGAGGGACCCAGGGGAGCTCCTGGAGGATCACTGGCTGTGGGGTATCAGGGAGCAAAGGAAAGGCAAATGCCTTCATTGGACTGTCACCTCAGGAGATGTTTCCCTGAAGCCATGGGGGCTCTGACTCTGCTTCTCCACACACAACACAGGTGTGCCACGGACTACTCCATCCTTGTGCACGAGAACGGGAAAACGAACCGGGCCACGTTCCAGTTCAACGCCTTCCGCTTCCGCAACATCCCCAAGCTGTCCAAGGTGTGGCTGCACTGCGAGACGCACGTCTGCGACAGCGAGAAGTTCTCCTGCCCCGTGGTAAGGCCTCCCTATGGACAAACACGGGGGGCCACGCTGAGACAGAGCACGGCCAGCCCTTCCCCAGGGCAAGGCAGGTGCAGAGGCAGCGCCAGGGCTCTCAGCAGATGGAGGCACGGCACTGTGAGTGGCCAGCTGTGCTCCCCCACCCCTGTCATGCCACAGGCGGCATTGGGAAACTTGTTTAAACATACTGAGAAATAAGGTGGCCGTTGAAAAACTCAGCTCCTGCCGATATCCCAGGACTATAGTCCTGTCTGACTAACAGCTACAGGTAAACACAAGCCAGGAAAAAAGGAGAAAGTTGAGCTTTTTCCGTTTTACCAAGGTGCTAAGAGCACCCTGAGGGCAGTGGGAGAACCTGGCTCAAGTCCCCCTTCCCAAGGGAAGTCCTCTCTGGCATGCTGCAGTAAGTCATTGCTCTTGCAGACATCCTACTCTGCATAAAATACATAAATTGTTTCTGGAGCAGGAACTGAGGTAGAAGAGTGGATTCCTGTATCCTTAAATGGGAGCATGGTGAGGGTGCTATACAGGCACATAATTTAACATGGGCAGGTGCCCATAAAATGTCTTTCTTTAAAGACTTCTCTCTCCACCCTTCACCAAATCAGAGCTCTGCAATTCTTTCTTAATTTTATTTAACCTGAAATGAAATGCCCAAAATACTCCTTGGCTAACATGCTATCATTTCAACAACAAATGTTTCTTGCTGGAGAAGAGAAAGCATCACTCCTGGTGAGCCCAATTTTTCTTTATAACCCCTTTCTCAGGAGCCAAATTAAGACAGCATTTTGTATTACACAGCCTCAGTGCTAAGCAGGGGGAAATGACTTGTACAAAATTTACATGTTTGACAAAAACACATTGTTAGATATTCTAAGTTTCAAAGGCAACAGAAAAAACTCTTAGATCTTGTTGTTTGTTTTTCAAGATATCTTCAACTTTTTATCCAGCCACAGAGCAGAGTTAAAAGAAAACACAAACCCATTACTTCATGTGTGCCCCTCTGGCAGTACTGTCAAACACTTACATCATCCTTTCAGGCACTGTGCGGAATTCCCACCTCACCCTCCAGTGCAGGATAATTGCTGTAGCTGGTGACATCCCTCGAGTCCCCTTCCCACTGAAACCTGCAGCTGGTGGTCTCCTGCAATTAAGGTTCTACCAAGCTGGTGGTCTGTGCTTACAAGAAACTCATAACCAGAATTACCCCATGCTGAGTTTGTAATAAAAATGCCCACAGCTGGGGATCTGCAAAGGTCAGGAGATGCACAAGGACCTTTAATCTGCAGAGCACTGCCTCCAATACAGACCTTGTCAGCTGTGACAGCGTCATTAGTGCTGGACATGAGCTGATCTATATGGAAAGGATTTGGTACTTCCTCTTTCTACCCAATGAGCAACAATTATCATTAGCAATAAACAACCACAAAAGCCTTCACAGAGGTCAGGAGTTAAACAGATGGATCTCAGTTTCCCCCTTCTTGACAGGAATTTTGTTTAAGGCAAGGTGGGAAAGGCAGCCCACCAAAATCTTCAGAAAATGAACTGTAAAGACTCTCCTTAAATCTCTCCTGCACTAAAACCCTCAATAATTACAGACAGAAAAAAAAAAAAAAAGTCCCTAGAAAATATGCAGCAATTTCCTTGGTTGGAAACATCAGAATTGATGCCCAATTGTGGATTTTTAAATAATTTTTAATTGTTTTGGTATACATGGCTTTTTGTCTGCTCTCTTGAGACATGTGACAAACGCAAGCAGCACGCGGAACAGACCGGAGGCGTTTTGGTGGCGGAGATCACCGTGCGCAGTGAGTGCTGGGTTCTTGGGGTGCTCCTCCCTTTGGGAAGTAAGGAAGCTGGCAGCATAGGAGCAAGCAGAGGGAGCCAAAGCCCTCTGGCAGACCCCTTTCCCCCAGGGCACCAGGAGCCTAGAACAGAAATTGATCCCCTCCGACTCTGGCAGAAGAGCTCAGTGAAATTCTCTTCCCTTGCCAAGTGAGTCAAGGCACCCCTTTGGCATTTATGATAAATGGCCAAACCACTGACACACTGAGCTGGCAGTGAAAGCTCTGCTCACCTGCCTGTGACCTCAGCAGCAGCTTAGACACGCTCTGACAAGTTCCACGGGAGTGGGACAGAGGTCAGGAGCAGCAGGGAAGTTTTTCTTTACACTGTGGGTCTGTACTTCAGCATATCCACACCATCTTCATGTGTTGTGGGGATGCTTTGTGCCTGTCCCTCCTGACTCACTGACAGCACTGGCATTGGCCTTGCCTGCTGTAAAACAACTGTTTCCTCCAGCTGCTGCCTCCTGCAGGCACAAGGGATTTCTCTCTGAGCTGGTTCATCTTTTGAAACAAGTCCTTGGAACAAACTATGTTTTCACTAGAGCCCTTTATAGTAGTTTATCAACTGCATCCACATCACTCTGAAAGCCGATTTAAAATTACAAATACACATAGTATACAATTATTACAATCCATTATGTTGCACCAGTAAACCCCCATTGATGTTAAAAGGTAAAAGAAGTGAGGATCCTTTTATAACTTCAAACAGTAAATCCAAGAGGAAGTATTTTTTCAAAGTGTGACAAATGTTTTCTGTTGTGCTTTTACAAAGCATGCTGGTGCACTTTGTCCTATTTTAAACATCATCCTGATGTAATCTTTTTCCTCCTCTTTTATACAGGCAAAGGTTTATCCAGATTTTACACACTGTCAGGTAAACAGCAAAGTATTACAATGAAAGTATCAATCCTAAATGTGGATTTTGAGTGTCTCTGTCAACATAAAATCCATAGCTCAAAGGAAAAAACGGAAATATCAGTAAATTTGACAGAAGAGCGAACATTTCAAAATCAGACTTTATTTCCCAGGATTATATAGTTTGTTTTCCTTCTTTCGGAAGGAAAAATAAAATCATATCAACAACTTCCAACACTGAACGATGTTTTCTCTAATTGTCACACCCTCTTCCAAAAAAGGAACAATCATGCTTTACTGGGTTAAAAGGGGTGTCTGGAAACATTTCTGATTGGAAAGGCTTTGAAACACACCTTTGAAAGTCTATTTGTTAACATTTGATATGGTGACAGAGCCACATTAGGGTGTGCAGTTTTATTGAACGGGGGGAGAAGAGAAGGTGAAAGGGAGCAGACAGGGAACTATTCACATATAACCTGTGTTTCTCTTGCAGATATCATCTCTCACCTATTCTTCGTGATTGGATTTTGTGCTGTTTTATTATAAAGTGCAGCCCAGCTGTACTTTGTGACTTTCCCTAATGCTGTTTGGACCTGGACTTCTGGACTAAAGATGTTTATTTTACAGAGGAGAAAGGAAAGCCACAAAAAAAATCCTTGTGCACCATTTTACCAGACAAATAAAACATTCCATGAGCTTTGTGCCTCAAATACTGGGCAATCCCAAAGCAGATTTGCTTCTCCCAAGTCTCTGCTGGCATTTTAAACTAGAGAAAACACTTGAGTTACGCCTCCTTTTAAAAAGCTGTGATGGCAATAGGACTTGTTTCTATAAGAGAATACAGAGATGTGCAAATTCAGCATTTTTCAATGCCAAATTTACCTTCAGGGCCCCCTTTCCCTGTTAGTCTCAGTGTGGTACCAAACTCCCCTCCAGGCCTGGTCTTGCAAAGTCCTGGTGTGTTCTGTGAAGTCTTCCAACAAAACAAAAAACAACCTAACATGCCAAGGGTGGGAGGAAAGGGTGCTTTTCATGTAGCAGTAATTAGAAGGTGCTCAGAGTTAATTACCTGACATTTCTTTCCTGATTCTCAGTGTTGTCAGTATTGATTGGTTGGATTAAGTAGAGCACACTGTAGGAGTAGGGTGTCTTGCTGACTGGACAGGCTCAGTGCTGGATGGTTTCATGATGTGGGTGCATACTGAGCACAGCTGAGAATGGAAAACAATGTAATGGGCTTTACCTTTCCTTGAACACAGCCAGTGGCAGACACAGCAGGGTCCAGGTGTTAGGTATGTACCTGAGTAACAACAGCAAGACAAAACCACTGGAAAGGGAAATCATGATTTATAAAAAGCAGGAAATATCAGAATATGAAACAATTCCCCAACAAACATACAGTAGGCTCTTTACTTCCATTGGTTACTAGAGCAATATTGAAAAAAAACTCTGGAAAGTGTCAGAAACATTCTTAGAACTTTTCCATGAAACTTCTAGGTCCTAAATGTGAAAGAGGGAAGAACGACTATAATTGTTACGCTTCCAGTTAATGAACACGGTGGGTGTACCTGAGTTTGCACATACTGAAGCATAAGTGCATTACAGAATTTTTGCTATGGATTGTAGAGAAGGAACCTCCTGAATAACTCTGTGCAGGATTTCCAGCTCCCTGTTCTTGGTAAAAGCTCACTGTCATGAAGATAATGCAGAGCTAGAACGCGCATCCAGCGGTAAAATACAGACATTTATTTCTTTTCCAGGGGCTCCTTTCGCTGCTCCTTTCGCTGCTCCAGTCTCAGTCCGTGAGTGCTGCGGGGGGCGCGCACAGCGGGCGCCGATCCCCGCCGCGCACAGCAGAGGGCGCTGCCGGCACGGCCGGCTCCGGTACCCGCGGTGTCAGCCCGGTACCCGCGGTGTCAGCCCGGTACCCGCGGTGCCAGTCCGGTACCCGCGGTGCCAGCCCGGTACCCGCGGTGTCAGCCCGGTACCCGCGGTGCCAGCCCGGTACCCGCAGTGTCAGTCCGGTACCCGCGGTGTCAGCCCGGTACCCGCGGTGCCAGTCCGGTACCCGCGGTGCCAGCCCGGTACCCGCGGTGTCAGCCCGGTACCCGCGGTGCCAGCCCGGTACCCGCAGTGTCAGTCCGGTACCCGCGGTGTCAGCCCGGTACCCGCGGTGTCAGCCCGGTACCCGCGGTGCCAGCCCGGTACCCGCGGTGTCAGTCCGGTTCCCCGCCGTGTCTGTCCGGTTCCCCGCGGTGTCTGTCCGGTGCTCAGCGGTGTCCGGTGCTCAGCGGTCCCCGGTGCCCCGCGGCACATTCCGATCCCGGATAATCGCCCTGCACGCTCTTCGCCCGCGTTTGCAGAATCACCTCCCTTCCCTCTGCCCCGCTCCCACTGACACACCGCCTTTCAACACCCTCTAAGCGGCTTCACCTCTTCAAATTCATGTTCTTCTTAAAAGCCTGTTTCTTTTGCCTTGCTTTTCATTCGCTGCACTCCTCTCGCGGCTATTTCGTGCAGAAAGCCTTGAACCCAGTTTCCTTAGCAGGCTGATTAATTCCTTTCTGGTTACGCAAAAAGCGTGGCTTCGGAACCAACCTTGCGGGATTTCACAGCTGTGAAGGGCGCCTGAGAATTCCCAGGCTGCCGGCCGTGGGATGGAGGCTGTGGCACACAAATCTCCTGCTCGTGCTCTCGCACCGAGTGCGGCTCGGGCCGCCCTCCTGCCTGTTCCGCCCTGGATCACCATCTCCCTGCAGTCCAGAAATGGTTTATTGCCAAAAACAGTCAAAACACAACTGAAAAACGGCTGCCAGAGGTAGCTGTGGAAAAGCCTGTCTGCCGGAGAAGGCAGCAGCACATGAACAGGTTTCCATTCCAGAAGTACTGCTCCTTAAAAAAGGAAAAGTTGTCCATCCTAAATAGTTTGCATAAAAATATCCACCTTCTTTTTTCCTAACCTGCATATGACTCATCACTACTTATTCTACTAACACTATTTAAATTGCCAGTATCAGAAAATGCAATGATTGCTAAAGATTTTAGCACAAGATGAAGTTTGATAGACTTAATTATTTCAGATGGACTAAAATGATGGATCTTTTCCAGATGTCAGGGCATGAAGATGCTTGCCTTGATCTCTGCATCTGAAAGCCAAACACAAGTCTGGCCATGGAAACATAAGGACAGGAAGGTTATTTAGAGAGGATTCAGATAATCTGTTTAGAACCTAACATTTATCTCCACAAAGATTCCAGTTGCGTTTTGTCCCAGTTCTCCCTTCTGTTTGGACGAACTCTAATGAGACATGAATTTTTGCATGCTTTCCTTCCCACAGTTTGGCATTGCAATGCTGAAGCACAAGGTCACAGAGGTCATGACAAGAAGTAAGAAAGAAATGAACACACACAGTCATTAGGATGATAACAGCACAGGTTGCAGCACAACGCTGCCAGTACAGTGACACATTTTACACAATATTTTGTTCATTAAATATAGGTTCAGTTGTAGTATGCGAATGGTAAACAGCATTAACCTGGGTGGCCTTTATTTAACAGTCACTGCAGATGCAAATAACACTTCAGAAGAAGTCCAGAAAAAGCTGCCAATGAAAGAATGAGTCAAATCTAACACAAAATGAGCAAGTATGCCACAGTGCAAGCTGGTACCTTCCATTATGGACAATCAATCCTTAGTATTCCCAAACAGGCAGTGCACTGTGATTCCTGTCCCGCCACCCCATGTACAATAGTGAAGAAGAAGGAGAAGGTACTGAGACTGTCAAGTCAGAATTAATTAATGTCTCATATCCTGTGCTGGGATCTCACAATTTCAAAAGCAAACGTTAGAATTAAGCCTCAGTAGGTGTTTGCTGGGGGATATGCACATGATCCTGCTGCAGAGACGCCAGCCTGGGTCTGACCTGACATGCCCACCTTGTGCAACCCCTGCTAGGGCAGCCCTGCAAGGAGTGAAGCACATCAGGGCTGAAAGCCTTTCTGCAGGGGGATCTCAGCTCTATAGCACACTGAGGTAAACATTGCATGTGCTGCCAGAATTGGCAATACATTACACAATATAAACACAGGCAATGTCCCAGGTCCAGATGCCATGTATAGAAACTCCCCAGTCCTAATCCTCATTTAAATACCAGCTTCATATCTTTACTCTGTAAATCCATGACATTTTGTTTAAATGTACAGGTCAGGGACAAGGAAAAACTCTACCTCAGAATAATATCATGACTCACTACATACAAAACACATCATACATGTATATGGTCTGTATTAGGAGTGAACCTCTCTCTCACTCTCACTTTGAAAAGATCAAATCTTTTCAAGTTATTCCTATGCAAAGGGCAGCTCACAGGTGCAGAGGCAAAACTAGCTATTGATTGATTGGACCCCATGGCCCTTTCCTGTAGCGTATCACTGCAGCCCTACAAACAAAGGTCAAGTTCAGTGGCTTCAGAGAAATAAATAGTAAGTCTTGCAGACTGGCAGTCAGGCACACAAGGTTGAGCAAAGTGCCCTGAGCTCTACCTGAAGCCGTGTTGCACTGAGAAGCAGAGACCAGCCCTGCTTTCCAATACATTTTTCTTAACTTTGTTGTTACAGGGAAAATCTAGAACATACTTTAAAAACAATTATCATAGATATGCTCTGGTTCTAATAGGTACTAGAACCTAATAAGTATATTAGAACCTACTAGGTATAAAGTTCTAAGAGAAGTATTGTGAGATTCCATGGTGCGAAGCCCACCTGCAATGCAAACTGCAGCTCTGGGGTGCAGTCTCCAGGCTCCCCAGATTGCTTCTTGACAGCCTGTACCTCCTCCCCTGCTAAATTTTCTCGGCATGTGGTCTCATCCACTTTAACACCCTCCTCCCACAGACCATCTCTCTCTGAAAATTTACACATTGTGACACAAAGCATCCACTGGAAGAGATCCCACCCTGTAGCTCTTCTGCTTACACTCAGCTGCTCCTAACAAAAAAATAACATCCGCATTTTTCTTCCGGGAGCAAGCACATCAACATACCACAGACATTCAGGATGTATATTAAATTAACTTTATCATAAAAAGACAATCCACAATAGGAAGCACAGACTTGTCAGTAGCATGGCCCTGAAATGCGTTTTGAGAAGATCTTGCAGGTTTAAATTTCATTCTGCTTTTCCATAAGCACATCTGCAGAGTGCAAATGATGCAGTAAGGCATGACAGGAAGTGGGGCATCTGATCCTAGAGCTTGGAGAGCACTAAAGCTGAGGTCTAATGCTAAAGCCAAGGTCTAATGCTAAAACAGATGTCTTATCACCCTGAAATATTTGTCCAGCACTATAAATTTATATGGTGGTTAATCAGCACTGATAAGAACATTCTGAGCACTTCTTTCTGTCTCCATGCCCAACACTTCTGTGCTAGCTCCTTATAGTGAATACTTCAAAGCATTCTAAAACCATTCTATTCACTTGGAAGGTGTAATCTTCCCTTTACCAACTGCGAAAAACTGACATGTAAAGAATGTCATAAGCAGGGGCTCATATCCAATTGGCACTCATTGCAGTAGAGGGGATTGTTACTGGAACAACAGAATATTAATCATGGAAAAATAGGTAAATTGATCTGATACTTCTGAGAATGAGTTGTGAATTGAGAAAACTTGCAAATTTTGCATTTATTTTATCTGTATTGGAAAGAGAAAATCCATATATACCGAAAATCAGTGCAATAAATTCAACAGTTCTGATACATGATTTATTATGTACTTTGTGACACAGTAACAAATCACAAGTATCCAGAGCTAACATAAAATAAAAGTCAAAGGTTAATAACCTGTGACGGAGCTTACATCAACATTTTTTTCCCCACACTTGTGCCAGGTGTGCCACTGTGCCTCAGTGGGTGTCAGTCCTTCCCTTCCTTTGTACCTGGAGCCTCACCCCCTCACAGCCAGCCAGCCCTGGGCTGTTCACTGGTGTGAAGGGCAACAATGCAGCTTCAGCTTCTGTCTGGGTACATGGCCTATCTCTAAAGGAATCACAGCACTCAGGAATATCACAGACATAACAGATATTTCTTCAGTGTTGTTGATCCCACTGGGGATGGGTAGGCTGCACCTATAAGCATCACCAATGGTTTATACCTTTAGCAACAAAAGGAGCACAACTATTATATTGAATATGCGAGATTTGGGGTGCATTATGCTAATAGACCTGAACCCTTAATCCTGCAAGTATTTTCCAATATGTAAAGAAAAGCAGAGGGGGAAAAAAACGCTCAACAAATAAGTTACTGTATGCGCTGTCTTTCATCAGAATAAACTGTAATTTTTTCAGTATTTTTACCTAGGAGAGATTCTCAACCACTTCACAGGTTTATTTGTCAGATGGGGAAACAAGTTTCCACCTCACACCCATTAATAGCACCAAAAACAGGCTGCCTAGGATGTACAGCTCCTGTTCTGGTGCCACATCTTTCCCATTGGCTCAGCAGCCTTTCTAAATGTGTTTCTTCCTTCAGAACAACTGGGATAATGAGCTTGGATAGGGCATGATATCCTCACTATTATTCCCAGTTTTAGACTACCTCAGGGCAGTCTTCACCAATTGCTGTAGACCTGCTGAGTGCCTTCTGACAATGTTTGTAATTCAATGGAAAAATCCCAGGATGGACAGACAGATGTCTGTTGAATTTCCTTTGCTTATTACTGGATGGAAGGACGACAGGCACTCAAAAATCATTTTCCGAGAATTCCAGGCAGGGGACACCCCAAATATTGGCTGATGAACCGCCTGAGCCACACAGGACTGGCACCAGGCCAGTAATCTGTGCTGCTGCCACAGCTGGTCAGATTATAAACTCATTGTACTTCACTCAGCTTTTGCTGCCTGTCTATCCTGGAGCAGCAGCACCTCTCCCTGAGCCAGCAGAGTCATAATGTCCTGGACTTAAAAGGCAAAGCAAAAGGTTATTCTGAGAAGTGTTTAAGGTAACCAGGCCATTTTGTCAGAACTGCCTGGATCTGCTTTAGAGGTATTGATCTCAGCCTCGTTGATGACAGATCATTTAGCTACCACCTCAAAATATACCTATAGCTGGTATATGTTCACAAGTCCTGCAACCACCCCTCCAGCTACAAGCTGTCATGGGAAGCATCCTGTTGGTTAATTCCAAGTGTATACAGCCATGAAAATCACCTCACTGGATGCTTACAGTACAAAGGGATTTCATTGCAGTTTCAAATTCACAGTAAGTGCTTTTCACTCGGATGTCTTTCCCTATTTATTTTTTTTTTTTTTTTACAGACATAGCCTCATGGTTTAACATTTCTTTCACAGGTATGGCACACAGCAGGAGAGCATCATGTAGATAGGCCACATAAGAACTTACCTTAAGAAAAAGAACTTAACAAACCTAAACCAAAATGCAGCAAAAATGCAGCAGTCTCAAGCCTAGCTTTGGTATTTGACAAATCATTTTCAACTAAAAGTACATTTTGTTTCCAATAACTACATTCCAGCTTTGTCCTAAATGCAGCTGTGATTTTAGTCCACAATAATTAATTGCCAATCCATAACTAGCCAGTATAATTCTTCAAGTAGGCAGCAATAAAAACATACCTAGGAACATCACTCTTACGTGGAACTTGGGATTTCTTAGTCTCTGAGGACTGAAAATCACAGAAAGGTGCCTCAGATGCATTTTGATTGGAGACAAACTTACTTGAATATACAAATATGGGGAAATCACAGACTGGGAAAAGGAGGAATCTCAATTACAGTATCATATTTGGCATGTGTTTGTAAGCAGGGAACACAATATCAAACTTCTTTCTCTGAAGAAAAGGAGTGTGAAAAGTTCCTTCAAGTCTTTCCTAGCTCTCCTCTGGAAAATACAAAGACCAGGTCGATTCCCCAGGAGAGCTGAGGGTGACCAGGAACCCATGCTGGTACACCAGGAGAATACTGCTGCTATCAGTGCAGAAACTAGGCCCCTTCTCTGGCATCCAGTTTGTAACTCCAATATTTAATCCAGTGAATTCCCTGAAAAAGGCTAGAAGTTAAGGTCAGCTCACTGCTGGATTGTGAGAACTGTATGCATTGGTATATTTGTTGATTTTGCCCTACTGACCAACAAGTACACAATAGAAGAGTTAAGTTAAACTTAAACTGCATTGCTGCTGACCTTAAACTGTGAGAGAGCAAAGACAATTTTCCCATTTAGTGGAGCTCTTTAACTTCTAGCTGAATTCACTGACACCTGAATGACTGCCAGGATGAAGAGGAAGTGAGAGCCATATACAACCACTTCCCTTCCAATTTGTCACAGAACAAACAGAGCTACTGATCAATACTACTAATACCTTAATTATTTATTACCCCATAGTGAACACTTATGTACAGAGTTTAACCACAGATATGTCCTTGAACAGCCCAATGGGCTGTAATTCAGCAGATAAACATGTATTGCTTGTTGAATATCAGTTGGCTGATGATCAGTTAGATATCTTGTGGTGATGGAAAATTAAGCACTTTGTGGTAGCTGGAAATTGCCACCAATGTTTTACTCATTAATAGTCCTGAAAGTAAAGTGCCTGGAGGTAATACAAGAAACAGCTGCTTTTTATGCAAGAGGATTGTCAGCTGCAGGCTTCTCTTTGCTGCACAGAAAAAGAATTTCCAGCATATCAAAACTATCAAGTGATTAAAATCCTATGAAAAGCATTTCCTTAAGTAATGATGGACAGAAACCTGAACCAACACAGAAACATCTGCAAACAAGACATCAGTGACAACTAAAGACAACCAGAAACAGCTTCATTCATCCTCTCATCTTACTTTTTCTCTCCTTTTGTGGAGGAAAGCTCACTTTCTGAAACAAATATTATCCTTTTTTTTTTTTTTTCTGGAAATCCTCTGCTAAAATTCCAAAGTTTGATCACTATCTTGGAATTAGTCAGCTTTCCCTGATGGGTAAATCTACAGTAATAAGAACAAAGTTCTTCCTCCCCCTACCTTGGTCAGGGCAAATATCCCATTTTTCACATCCAGAAATAGAGACAATAGTTATCAAAATCTAGCACATGAGAGTCCAGGAATTACTGGTTCCTCCAGAGCCTTCCCCATGAAAAGACACACGTACAGGTTTTATTTCTGTTACTTCAGTGTCTGGAGAACGTGGGTGGTGGGGACACCACCTCATTACAGTGGGCATTAACTAAGGGATGGTTTGAGCTCTGCACAGCCAGGTGAATCATGGCTGGCAGCACAAGGGTGTCCCAGAAAAGCCCAGGAGGACTGGGGCAGACTCTGTTCCTACTTCACTGAAAATCAGCAGCCTGGCATGCAGGCACACCTCAAACACTGTTCACAGGCCCAGCCCTGGCATCAGTCACCTTTCCAGCCACAAAGCCCCAGCACTGTGGCAATTAATAAAATGCAGTTTCTGCCTTCTCATATTCCATTGATTCACTCTGACTTGGCTCTAATCAGGTGGAGATGGTTTTCTACCTTCTTTCTGATCTTTTACATATATTATCTGATTTGTGTCACTTTTTTCTACAGTTCAGGAAGAAGAGAAAATTACTGCTTTGATTTGCACTGCCCCTTGAAGTTCTGAAATGGGCAGTCACATAGAATTATGGAATATCTCAAGTTGGATGAGACCTGTAAAGGTCATAATGTTATGTGTGGGAGTGACTTAGTTCAGAGTTTATTTTATTCCTAGTGTCACATGTGAACACTTTACCTGTGCCCTCCTCCCAGGTAAGAGCAAAATGGTGAATCTATAATAAACAGAGCAAAGTTCTTCTGCAGAGTGGGGATGTAGCAAGCAAAGGAGAAAGCAGCACATGCTATCAGCACAGTTCTGGGGCTAAGTACAATGCCAGCAAGAAGTCTGGCAAATGATCATTTATTTGTGCATTACTTCCCCAGCTAGACTCAGTGGCCTGTGCTTGGTCTGTCTATTGCTGCAATACAGAATTACATATCTAAGTAATTACATATCTAAGTATCTAAGAAGATAATATATATGCATTTTTAAAATGACAAAACAATGAGTTTGGAAACTACCTAAGAGGCAAACCTTGAGTGAGGCCAGCTTCTAAAAACTGTGCTCTTGCAAGATGCACACAGCAGATGGCTACAGACTGCTCAGATGCAGATTGTATGAAATGGTCCTGCAGTACAGGCATCCAGATTGGAGATATTCCAGCAACTGCACCAGGTATGTATTTAGATGCAAAGTTTTGCCCTATGTGGATGAATTGTGTTTTTAAGATACTGGCTACTCTAGGTGGAGATGCATTTATCTCTGTGCCAGTGCTAGGCACACAGTAATCCTTGCTGAGTGTTCTCACTTGCACTATGCAACAGAAGTGTGTAACACAATGAAGTCCATAAAATAAATTGCAAAGAGGATGGTTGCAGTTATTAGTCACTATAGCAATTTTCAGTGTTCACTAACAGCTGCTTTCTACCACAAGAGGAGCATTTCCCATTTGTGAAGCTTCACAGGCTTTCCGCAAGAGCTAGTAAGAAATAGAAATCATCCTCTAAACAGCTAACAGTAAGGACAGAGTCCACACAGATTTGGAAACACTATTGTCTTTGGGAACCATATGTAACCTTAAAAACTGACTGCCTTTGACCAAGTGTTTGCACTTGCATATTAGCCATAACTAACTAGGAAGAATTTATTTATTGTTAAAACCCAAATAGGCACCTCAGGTGAGCTTCCAGCTAATGCAGCAGAGGTCCTGTCAGAGAATGTTTATAAAGTACTTGTGCCACTCATTGCAGAGGGGACAGAGTTTTGACAGAAATGTCAGAGAAGGAAAGTGTCCAGCTTTATGTCTGACCGTACCAAAACAGCTATATTTCAGTCAGAAGATGAAAAAAAGTGCTCTAAAGATGGTCACAAGAAATTGGTCTTTTATTTCGTGCCAGAAAATAAAAATGCAAAAGTTATTCTGTAGTGCAACTCTGAATTGTTTTATCATCTTCAATAATCCCAATTCCCACTGACTTCATTTTTTCTTGTATATCAATTTGATTTATTGGTCTCCCACAGATTTCAGTTGTTTGCATATTTTATAGTACTATGTAACACATTCCTTACGGTGATAGCTTCAGAAGGATTTTCACACAGCACCAAAAGTTTGAGCTCCAAAAAAGCTATACTTAAGTGTTTTTCTTAAATCTTTAACTATCATATATTTGTCTATCTTCCTGTATCAAAACATGGCTGGTACTTATAATACCAGAATACCTCGATCAAACAAAAAATTTCGATGTTTTTGGCCTGACATTCACACTGAAAGGGACCATACTGAAACCGAGGAGCTTGCAGGAGAGTTAAAGGATGAAACAGATGACAGTGATCCAAATCAGCAGACAGAATTAACGAAATGGGATCATGTGTTACCTAAGTAAGTATTAGGCAATCAACAATTTTTTTTTTCCTATAATATGTATAATATGTATGTCTGTATCAAGATTTATATCCAGAGGATTACAACTTTTCCTCTCAAGTCTCGGATTAGAAAAAAAAAAAAAAAGAAAAAGAAAAAGAAAAATCATTTGACTTGGGAAAAGGTCAGTAAGGAATGAAAAAAAGTAATTGAGCAAACAAAAATGTTGCAAGATGAAAGCTAACCAGTCTTCCACAGAAGCTCATCGTGCTCTTTGCACCAGCCCCGTGGCAGCACAGAGAACTGCTAATAAGCAGGAACAGCTGCATTAGCTGCTCTTGAACAATCTCCAGCTGTGCTTCATCGAAAGGGTCTCAAACATGACAGCGAGATCTCTCTGAGAGACTTTAAAAGAAGAATAACAACCTCTGCAGTGATAGGAGACTGCTCAAGCTTCTGGCCATGCAAAATGGGGAAGAACTGAGAGGGACTTCCCCCAAACTCTGGTAAAAGTCCATCTCACTGGCAGTCACTTAAATGAATTGTCTTAAGGTCACTAGAAACAGCAATCACAAGGGCTCTGGATGAGAAGGTAATTTACTTCAATTTTAAACTCTCTGTTAAGTCTGGGCACTGGACCTCCATTAGAAAAGTTTCGGTGTCTGGCAAGCCTATGGAAATATTGTCCAAATGGATTCATTGAAAAAGTCTTTTTGTGAATCATTTCAATTTAATGGAAAAAATCAATTTTAGACTGAAATTCTTTACCATGTTGATCTATAGTAAATCTATACCATTTGCTATGGATCCTTGAAGCCACACTGGAAGTGATCTTGAAATCACAGATAAAATACCACTAATAGATTAGACAACTAGAGGGTAGACAGCATCCCATTAAAATAGTGTTTTCAGGTTTGTAAGGTTGTAAGTAGGCTGGGTAAATCACTGAGGTGAATGCCCTGCACAAAAACAAGTTATTATTACATGAGGGTGTAGCTGTCACAGTATAAAAGATGGTTGAGTAAGCAGATCAAATAGCAAAGAGCAGGAAGCTAACAGCAGTGCTAAGGAGATTACAGAAACAACAACTGATACTCTGCTGAAAGGGGTAAGTGACTTAAGACCAAAATTACCTAAAGATTAAAAAAAATTAAAAAGTTTCTTGCTTTATCCACTTCTTGGGCAAAGGTGCTTAACTGAAGTTAACAACTCCCTGTTGCCACAGAGTTAAGATTTCAATTATATTGATCTCTTCTGCTCTCTTGTGTGCATGTGTGCATCACAATGCATGTTTTGATCTTTTATAGCAAGATGCTAGGAGATTTTTATGTGTGAGGATATTCTCTAGAATATCTAGTTCCATTTAACAGTCTTGACTAACAGCTACTGTGTGATCACTTGCTTGGTGCATTTGCACCTTCGGGGTGGAGATGAGAAAAAGAAGGGCAATGGAGCTAAGAGAAATAAAAAATATATAAATTCTTAACTTCTATGACAACTATTTGGTGCATGGAAATATGTGAGATAATGAATCAATGTATACTGGTATGTATTTTTGAAGAGCATGTGGAATTACTGCAAGACTGGAAGAAAGCAAATAGCACTTCAACCCACGAGAGAAAAAGGAGGATGCCAGCAACAGCATGGATGCTATTTTTTCAAATAATTAAATAGTACTACAGAATATTAAGTACCCCAGTGACTACACAGAGCTAAGTGAAGCCGTCAACTCTGCAGCCTGGATATACCTCCTCAGACAAGGAGGTTTTTTTCCTTTTTTAAATTATTATTTTTTAAACAAACAGATTGCAAAATTTGGAGATGAGAATGCAAATTAGATGAAATCCATCTGGGTGTTACAGAAGTATTTCCTAATGAGTCTTCTTGCAAAAACTTAATTTAAAAAAATTAAAAACACCACTGTGCACCACTTTTGAATGAAATAGAAGGAAAGAAAAGAAAGACTCATCATTTTCAGCACTTGTTGAAATCTCCAGAGCTTTGGGTTGTCCTCCAGCTGTGTTGGGAGGGTGAAGTCAAACACCTTCTATAGTAGCTCCTGCTCTATGGGAGTATGGGACCCTTTCTGTACATTTGGTCAACACGATAGGTTCGGGATATATTGCTCCAATATGGAATAATTAATGATATTACTTACACCAAAGGTTTTACAACAGTATGTGGGTGTATAAAATGAAGTGTAGCCCGTGACAGCACCTGAAGAGGAATTCTTGCAGTGACCTGCACTCCACACCATGGGCTGAAACATGAGCTGAGAATGTCAGCAGCCAGAAGAGGACAACAGAGGATGTTACCACAGAACAAGGCTCTTTTGTGGAGTGTATGCACAGCATATGGAGCACACACTGCTTAATATATTCAAGCAGTTCTTAGTATTTACAAAGTGTCTGAACAGTTTAACACTCTTCAAGTGTTCCTCTGCTGTTCAGAATCAGCTGCCTAAGGCTCATATAATTAATGACCCGTTTCTCACTAATGATGCTAATTTGACATTTATAGTATTTACAGCATTTATTGCATGCTTCTGCTAACAGAGAGATAGATTTCCTTATGTGCTATAGACATGAGCCCAGCTTAAATGCCATCATTTCCTCAAGGAAGATTTGAAGCTGGATGTTACCAGTTATAATCAGAGATTTGGTATTGCAGGAATATTTTCTAGTGTTTGCATTGCATACCTCTACCAGGAAGCACCTTCTTTGGATTGCTACAGAGTGAGTCAAAATGCTGTGACTGCAGTCATAGCAAATTCATCTAAAGCTGTGGGCAGACTGCCAGAGAAGCTCAAAGCACAGTTTTGGGGCAAAATGTACCGTGGTGGGTGTTGTGTTTGAAAGGTGAGAAAGGAGCAGGTTGTGTGCCAAAGAAGAGGAAACACTCAGGAGCTCCAAGCAGCCTCGCATACAGCAACATCCCATGGTACAGAAATTAGTCCTGGCAGTGCTGCCTCAGGCTTAAAGGTACTCAAGGCAGCATGAGCCAGTGCCTGCAGTGCCACCCCAGGATGTACTAGACTGGGGCTACAAATGCAGTCTGTTTCTGACTAGTTAAAGTATTTCTCCAGGCTGGTATCAACTGCAGCAAATCATATTGCAAAACACCCAAGACCAGCTGGAAATTAAGCAAAGACATTGTGCTTCAGCATTTCAGAAAAAAATAATGCAATTCTGTTCAGCTAAAACTGTTCTCTTGCTTTTTAAAGTTTGAAAGATCCTCAAAGCAAAATAAGGTTCAGCTTTCTTAAACTGCTAGAGACCAAATAAAACTTCTTCCTAAATAGCTCTGAGGTCTTCTAGAAAGTACTTTGTGGGAAACAGTCTGAGCAGAAATCAGCTACTCATACTAGAAAATGATAAAGCTGACTCAAGAGTTGAATTCAGCTGAAGAGCACTACTTGCCTGGATTTGCTGTTAAATGCATATCATTCTGTCATTTGTTATAATTACCAAACAAGCCCCCTTCCATCCCATTTCCTAACAGAAAGTACCAATTTCACAGCAGAAGGAATATGCTCCCAGATCCAGCACAGGCACAAAGCAGTCTGTATCAAAGGAAGTTCTCACCACATGCAGATGAGAAGCCACAGGAAAACCATGTTAACACTATGTTGACTTACACAAAAGACTTAGAGAGAGGCAGCAATTTTCAATCTCCTCCCCATGCCAAATTTCCCAGCTTGTTGTCACAAAGTCTCGTGTCATTTTAATAACTATTGACAGGAGCACAGAGTCATCACGAGAAATTCAGAATTTTATACTGAGGGAGAAAGTGAGATGCATGCACTGCAGTAACCTGTGAGCTCAGAGGCAGAAGAAACAATGCCACAGGGTACAGAGCCCCTGACAAAAATCCTCCAGGCTCCTCAGAACAAGAGTCTTACACCAAAGCTCTCCTCCAGAAAAGCCTGGAAATGGAGCACAGCATCTATGGGAAAGTAGCAGTCAAACTGGGTTTTACCAAGTAAGGCAGATACGAGTCTGAGTCAAAAATTAGACAAAGCCTTCTCCCATGCCACCACTTTCCCACTGTAATTGGGGAGACATTGGCCCAAGCACTGTTCTCAAATACCTGAACCCCAGAACCACAGGACTTGGAGGGCAAAGCAAGCAAACCACAGAGACACATACTCCACCTCAGCCTTTGAGCAAGCTGGTCCAAAGGGGATGAAACATTCTCCTGCTGAACCTGACAGGTGAAGGCATCAGAAGAGTCCCTGGCATTGCAAACAAAATCAGCATCAAGAGAAGCAGAGCTAAAGTTACCGAAGGGCGACTGGTTGGAAATGGCTGCTGACAGCAACCTGGAGAGCTGAGCCCAGCTTCTGGCTGCCATGTGGGAAGGAAGCATTCCGAGGTGCTTGAGATGCCACGACAAGCTCCGAGGTGTCTGGCACATTCACCAAAGCATTGGCAAGGCTCACCAGAGGTGTTGCAGCACTGACAGGCAGGAGTGGCACTGAAGGGCACAATCTATCTGTCACCAGACTCTATACTTTACTCTTACTCCGTTTTGTATTCTGCTGGCTCTGACTTCTTTATGTGTCACCAGATATTAATTAAATAATCTTAATTAATCAGAGCATTTTGGCTTAATTGTTTCAATAGCATTCTGAGTTTGGACTCAATATATATTGCAACCCAGTGCAAGTCGGATTTTACAGCTTATCATATATTGTTTATCACACTTCAGCTGGAAGGAAAATAACTGGGTATATGTGATACAGTAAAAGAGTAATTAAGGATGAGGCAAATACCACTAGCAGTGAAGTGTGAGATTGCCTCAGTGGCAGTGCCGTTCATCTCTCTCCATCTAAACCAGAAGTAACATTCTATCTTACACAGCATAGGTAGAAATTCTCTTCCAGGACAGAAAAGCACACACTTCCACTGCCATCCTAATCTAAGAGAAATCCCTGTTCTTGTTATATATTTATTGTAGATCCTTTCTGTCCAAAACAAATCTGGGAAACATGCTAGTTTTAAAACACATGAGAAGTCACACTGAACACAAGGGAAATTCAACTAAAATGTTTGTATTTAAGTGCTCACCCTGACACATCTGATTAGTGATTTGTCATGACTTCCTATAGTACCTTTTGACAATCATATCTGCTGTAGTTCAACTAAAAAAAACATCAGATTCATCCCTTTTGCAAGTCTATTGCAGTGACTGCAGAGGAAATGCCTTAGAAGGGCATTGGGGCATTCACAACCCCATACATGACACACTGAGTCTGAATCACACTGCACTGAATCTGGTATGCAAAGTCATGTACTCACCTTGCTCCAAACCCTTACTAAACATGACCCAGGGGTTACAGCTTAGCTACAGGAAGTACTGACTGCCTGAATTTGAATATCACTACCTTTCCTTCTCAGTGTATTTCCCTGAACTGCAATGTATAACTATGTATTTTTAGTCAAGCAATTGGCCTTTTCAAATTCACTAACTTCACTTCGTACAAAATTGAATTTGAAAATTCTTTATCTATACAACCCTGAAAACCTACATGTGCTATTGAAACTACCTCAAACACAGTCTCTGCATTTCTGAACCTATTTTTAGGCACCAAAATACAAGTGCTTTAATCATTACATGAGCTACTTCAACAAGAGAGGCTTAATTAAAGTCTAAATTCTCAGTTCAAAGCAATGTTTCTTTTTGTGATCTTGCATGACAGTGATCTCAAATACCTTCTAAAATTTAGTCATCTGTTTACACAGATTTCTAAAGAAATACATATGTGGAAATTAGAGACCATGCCAGTACTGATCCAACAGCATAATTCATTGGTCTTTTAAATCTATGTATCTAATGAAAACCATATAATTAAATCACAAAACCATTGGACACCTCATCTCACAATGTCTTGAATTTCTTATATTTAACAGGGGCAAAGCTGACTCAGTCAAGGTTTGAGCTGAAGCACAGATCAAGGGAAAAGATTTCAGAAATTACAGGCATTCTGCATTGTTTCTATAACAATCTCTAAGTAGATCTGCCGTATTTTAAAGGCTGAACTTCTATTGGTTTATAATTATTGGTACTCAACATCAATGGCATTATCTCAGCCTGAAAGGTAAAAAAGAGTTCCTGTATTAGAGAGCTCCTAAATTAGAGATAGAGCTCAAGTCTCCTCAGAATATCAGAAAAAGAGCTAAACTCCAAGGCCTATCCTTTCTGTTAAGCACACATGGACAGATGAGGTCCAAGACACAACACACAGAGGACTGTAACAGAAATCTTAGCAAACCATTGTATTTACCACTGCAACATCAAAAGCTTGTCTTAAAGATTGGAATTCAGTTGTTTCAATAAGAATTTAACCAACTAATGAAAATACAGCACTGATAACACGTAGAAACAATCCAAGTGGTCTTTAAACTTTCCTCATCTAAATATTACACGTCAGGTATTGTGCACTTTGAACATCAGCTTTTTCCTTTTATTAGTATGAAAATCCAAAGTCTAAAGTCACTAGTCACTTCCTATTTCCAGTTTGAATGGTCAATAGTCAAAGTCTCTGTTCATAAACTTTAGTGTCTGCTTATGCTGCCCACATATTATCCTGGCAGTAGGGAAGGCAAAGTACAGCAAAACGTTCAAGTATATGTGTAAGTGGAATAAGAGAGCTAGACTTTGAAAACTAGTGAGCAAATGAATCAGCAGATTCAGTTTTTGGATCATCTATGCATCTCATCAAATTGAACAGAAGAGATCAATGCCAAATATTTAGTGTCAGAGCTCAGAAGAATTCTGATCTCAAACAGACCAATGTAAATACACTCAATAACATATTAAAAAGTTTCCAGTCAAATCAGTAGAATTATCTGTCAGTTGTTATGCTTAGAGTCAGCAGATCAAGATGGAAATCAGATGCTTTTTTTCCCTGCAAGGTAGAGAGTACCAGTTCATACTTGTATTTAACACCTACAGTTATCTCAACATTCTGTTTTGTCTGGTTTAAAAACCATAGATGCTTACAGGCACACACACGCCACTCAACTTTGCATGAGGAGAGGAGAATGCAAGATTGTCAGTGGTAACACGGAAGCAGCAAATTCACTCAGATTTTTCAATTTTATGCAGCAGCCACATCCTGCAATGAAAGAAGCTGTGCAGCTGTTCTTGGGCACCACAGAGCACGTGCAAATACACGTGCAGCCTCCTTAATTGTTAAAACAGTTCAATGACATATCTATGCTTTTCACACAAATGTTTTAACACAGCAAATATTACTTATAATATCCTGGCACCAAATTTTATTAGGTATGGGCAACTATTTAGGCTGAAGGGTTAGAGTTTATTTCATGTTTAGCATTCAACAGCCTATTGCATTGGTAGATTTCACAAGACCAATAAAAAAAGGCTTCTTATATGATACCTAGAAGTGATTAAACTCCAGCTTTGTGTGGTAATAACCTTTAGGTCTACACTATCACAGCTCAGACTGGTTGCACATTCTCAGTAAGAATAACTTTAAAGCAGCATTCAGGGATATCCTACGGTTGTATGTACATTAGCAGGTATCTAAAATACATCTCTGAATTCTGCATTCAGTAATGGAGCTCGAACAAAGCTGGAAGACGCACTCTTTAATTTATTTTGCTGCCTTTTTGTCCGTTTCTTCATTATTTAAGAGTCAAGTGAATTGCACAAGGGGCAAATGATTACATTTGAAAGATGTGTTAATCTGAATGGTGATACTTTAGATCAGCACAGAAAATGGATCTGAACAAAGAAAGGAAACTGTTGAGCTTTCTGTCACCTGTAAAAAATAGCAAAGGAAAAATCATATTCTTACCATCTTGAAAACCCCATGCATGCACTTCTGTCAAAAAGTAATAGTTTGAATAAATATTGAGCCATAACTTGCTCAGACTTCAAAAAATTAGCCTGATAAAATTCACGGAACTCCTGCTAACCTACAAAGAATTTATCATGGCATTTGTCATCCACTTTCTTAGTAATTAAGTCTTGAGGGGAAAAATTATTATTTTCATTACCTAATTTTTTTTTTCCAATCTTATGAAAAATACCTCCCGTGTTTGTGGGTCTGCCTTCAGCTCCTCAGTTTCAGAACTGGGACACAGGTGATGTTTGCACAACTGATCTAGGTTATTTTATGTCACTGGTTGTGTGCTTTGGTCACTGAGATCACAAACTACAGTATCACTCATTTGCAAACAACAAGGAACACAGATGATGCACAGAGACAAGCCTGTTCTACAGAACATAGCCCATTGTCTTCCAGGACTTGTGAATGTGTTTTCTCACACCTGCTTTCAAAACAAGCTGAAAAAAGATTACTCACTATTAGCAGTTCAGCAGAACATCTGACCAAGAGCCTCCCCTGTCAGACTCAGGGATGACACACTCACTGTTCCGAGTGGCTCAGTTCACAGTGAACTAATCAACAGTTTTAATTCATTCGGAAGAAACTGTGTAGGTGAAAGGTCACAAAATACCACAACTTGGATTAATTTGCTGTTCAAACGAGGTAAAATGCCATGCACTTTATGTATTAGAAAGAAAGGGTGGAGAAGGAAAAGTGGTTACAGCTTTACACATACAGCTAGCTCAGGTAATTCTTTGTTCCCTTCTCAAGTGACTCTGCTACGCTTCCCTGCCTTCCTCCCCCACCCCCACTGGTTTATAAAACACATCTAGGAGCCAAAACCACGGATGGTGTCAGCCATTCCAGCTCTTTTGAGATGATGATGCAATATCCACTTAGGCTGAAGACCTGCTCAACCGCTAATTATCAGTATCTGTTGCCTACCTTGTAAAAACCTTGAATCAATTGCTTTGTTTCCCACATACAAGATGCACCACAGACAGAAGCCAAGAGACTTCAACATTGGTGTCACTCTTTGCACCAAGTTTGGAAAACCCTCCCATTGATTTTCTTCCATCCTTCTTAAACTGGCATTTTCTAAAACCTAAGAGGAGGTTGCAACCAGAAGATCTAGAATGCTGTGCTGGCACAGGTACTTCCACTTCTATTCATATCCACTTATACAGGCAGGTTCTCTTACACCAATTAAGAATACTTAAGTCCTTAAGTGAAAAGTGTTAGTTTACTCTTCAGATATCATAAAGGAGTCAAATTCCAGTACCAGACAAACAAGACCTAGATTAACAAAAGCTTTATTATCTTGACCAGTCACAGAATCACAGAATATTCTGAGTTAGAAGGGACCCACGAGAATCATTCAGTCCCAACTTCTTACCCTGCAGAGAACCATTCCCAAAACTCACCCCATGTGCCTGAGAGTATTGTCCAAACACTTCTTGAAATCTGTCAGGCTGGTGCTGTGACCACTTCCCTGAGGAGCTATTCCAGTGTCCAACCACCCTCTGGGTGAAGAACTTTTTTTCTAATATCCAAATTAAACCTCTCCTGAGCTTCCATTCTCTTGGGTCCTGTCACTGGTCACCACAGAGAAGAGCTGCCTGCCCCTCCTCTCCCCACCACAAGAAAGCTCTCCTCCTCAGACACATCTTCTCCAGGCTAAACAAACCAAGTGCCCCCAGCAGCTCCTCATATAGCTTCCCCTCAAGGCCCCTCACCATCTTTGTTATCCTCCTTTGGATGCTCTCTAATAAGTGAGTGCTGAAAGGACTTTGCTATTCAGCCCTATCTCTTGGATCATGTGTAGAAAATGTCTTCCAAAGATCACATCCACATCCAAAGCTCCATCTGCATAGCTCACCTCTCAACTGTCTTTCTCAAGCAACATTAAGCACAGGCACTCTCTTATTCCCATTTCAGAGATAGAGGAAGGCAAAAAAAAAAACCCCAAACCAAAATCACCGCTATTTAAATCAACACAAGAAATCTCTCACAAAACAAGCTTGGCTTTCTTGGCAGTTGAGCAAGTGCACTAACCTTTGCACAGTGTCAAAAGGGAAGGTGCCCCATGGTGAGATAACCAGCCCCCTGTGCATCCCAACTGCGCTGACAGCCCTGACCCCAAAGTGGCTGTGGCTGCTTCACAGCCCCTTGGAGCTGCAAGGCAAACCTGTGCCCCAATGGCTGGACATGTTAAGGACAGGACTCTACACAAAGCATCTGGTGAAAAACATTGGAATATGTTTGCTTGCCCGAAGTGCAATCTGAGAGGCACCTTTTCTTAGTGAGGCAAGACTTGTTCAGTGCCGCTGCACACTTGGAGTAAATGAGAGCCCTATGAAAAACCCAGGGCTGCAGCTTTCACAGGGCTGGGGTTAGTTTTCACAATGTGCTGCTCTCTTCTAACACTGTTATGCAAGACTTGTATGTTTAACATTTCTAACCAGCCAAAATTGCTCTTTATATTTGATCAGGAATAATTTTTTTTTTACCTTTGAACCTGTTGCAAGGCAGGTTCAAAGGTTACCTGGGTGCAGTGTCGCCTGTTTATTAAAGCCACACACTGATGATTCGGGGCTTAGTCCTGCCACGGGAGCTGGGGAAGCACCACTGGAGCTGGGGAAGAACCAACCCTAGAACACCCCTTGGGAGTTGTAAAGCAGCAAAGGAAACAAGCTGTACCAGCCCCTCCACCCTCCTCCAGCACTGAAGGAAGGTAAGCAAATCCCTCCACAGAGCCTGTGTTTCCCAAGTACTGGGCTTCCTGCTCCTGCAGAGAAGTACTGCAAGTGGGATAATAACCTCAATTTGCTGCAATACCCGGATCCAATGCCCCCTTCTTATCACCCTGTGTGCTGTTAAAGGCAACAGCTGCATAACTGGCTGCATGTTATTAAAGAAGCAAGCCTGGGCTCAGGGGTGGCAAACAGGGAAATCACAGCTTGAATGAGAGCAGCCACCTGAACACTCCCTGTTGCTATAGACTGGCTGGAGGTAGAAACCTGTCTACAGTTCAGGCTGAAGCCATTTTCTTATCTGTTTGTTAGTTTTGCCTATTTAAAGATAGGCACAAAGCAGCAGTGCCAGGCTCCCATTCAGACTAATGTTTAAAGCAGGTTCCAAAAATATAGGAATATTTGTTTCCACAGCATCACAAGTAGTAAAAGGTTGCAATATGCTAGATCATTTATATGCACAAGTTTATTGGCAACATTTAATACAATAGAATCTAGCTTAACCCCTAACTAAGAACATAGAAGCTGTCAATAATGCCTTTTGAAGTGGTTTAAAAGGCCATATCATAGGGTATGGCACACCAGATTGTTGCCATTACCTTGGTACAACAGCTTGTTGTAGCTATAGAGATGGAGCCTTCTCCAAGCTCTTGCTTGTGCACAGAGACCATGGTGAAGACAAAGATCAACCTGAAATCAAGCTGCAAGCAAGAGAACTGGCAAAAAGCATGCTGCTCTTCTAAGTCCTAAGCCCATCTCCTATCCATACCTCCTTTCCTGAGGAACCCACTTGTGCTCTGAGATCGTTTCTGATCCAGTGCAGTTATTCTGCTTTACAAAGCTGGACATGACCCTTGAAAAGCAGAACAGAGCAATAAAGAATTATTATGTTTATAGCATTAAGAAAACAAACTGGAATTCAAAAATCATACAAATAAAGTGAGCTCACTCCTCCCACAGGCTCACAAAATTTAAATCCAAGTTTTGAAGGGACAACAAAGAAAACATTACATGGAGCCAATACTTTCATTTATTTCTATCCTCTGCTATTTGCTATATGTAGAAAGGTTCTTTTGACATCTTTGGATAACAAAAACTCATATTGTGCCATGACCTTAAGGTTTGTTACACTTGATTCATCCTCTATGCAAAACTTTTCTGACAGCGACAACAGAAAGGAAACAACCTGAAATCCTCATACACATAAGCTACCCACTGCTCATCTTAAGTCACTAATGGATATGAGGGATGCAGGTGTAAATTTTATATTCATGCACAAAGAGAAGCAAAGGCTGAGATTCATAACTCTGCTTTGTTTTTTGACAGAAAATCACTAGCAGAAAAAAGATCTGTGCCTTTCAAAAATCTGGAGTTTATTCAGATCATTGATGAAAAATTAAAAGCTTCAACATTCGCATGTCACTTGTTATGTGTATCAGGGGAAGAGTGTCAGCTGTATTCTAATTTATGAGCATTGAGCAGAAATGATCCTTAAGGAGAAGCTTTCCTATGTGCATCCTTTAATCCCTTTTATGTTGGAGCTGTGACACCTCTGAGCCCAGGCAATAGAGCATAGCCCTACCAGCCTGTGGAGCTCTACATCACATCCTGGGCTCCTGACAGGCCAGGTAGGGCTGTGCTGTGGACATTGCTCCCACCCTGCAGCAAAGGGACTGCACCTCAGATACACAGCACTGCTACCCAGCAGCTGACCAATGACAGCACAAATTCACTGCTTATTCTCTTGCTCCTGGAAAAATAACAGCCCAAGGCCAGCTATCTGAAGGGGGGAAATGGTAAGAGAGGCACATGGAGCGGGTGATAGTGGACCTGGCTGAGCTGGGAGCCTGGCCTTGTCTCCTTTCTGTAAGCACAAATGCCCCCTGACAGGCACTGTTAGAGCTGAAGCTCATAGCTTCTCTGATATGCCACAGGAACATGTCTGGGAGGGCAAAACCAAAGGCAGAGGACTTCCATGAGGAAAAAGTTTTTTGTTTTTCATGCTCAGCTTACAGGAAAATCAGTGAATCAACGCTAAGTTTCCCTGAAAGATACTTATATGGCTAAATAATGCCACAACTACATGTAAGTTAGGTCTACCTGAATAGCATAAAGTTTACAGCAGCAATAAAAACATAATTGCATAGTAGGGGCCACGAGTTTTAGGGAGCCAAGGTCCAGTACAGGTTGTATTTTGGATGCAAGTACATGCTGTGTTAATTCCATCTCAGCTTTATGATTTGTCTAATAAGATTACTCTGAAATCATGCAGCATAGGAAAACTGTCAGATGGGGAAACTCCTAAGTGAAGAAAACAATTCTAAAATCTGAGGTTAAGGCAATAAAGAAGAGAGAGAGGTGAAGTTACTGTCTTCCTATCCCTCCAAACTTACTGCAAAATTCCAGTTATATTAGACAAGCATTGAAGAGAAAAAGGAAAAACCCAACAGCAAGAAACCTAACACCAAACAAAAATAAAACAAAACCATCAGCAGAAATCCAGCCTGCCAGGAAGTCCATTGCAGCAATATATGAGAAATGTTTTAGTCAAAACATTTTGTTGGTACTACAGGCTACAAAGGTCTGCTCACTTTAGCATATATGCAGCTATAGAGAGAAAATTGCTATTGTTGAGAATACAGCTTTATATGTAGAGAAGATAATAGCAAAGAGATTAGAAAGAATAAGCTATAAATATGATTTTAAAATGTTTTGCTTTACTTTTCATTTAGGTCTACTTTAAGTTGTTTTCATTAACAAACAAAAAAGCTCAATGACTTCCTCTTGTGTGGGTGGGTTGTTGGTGTTGTTTTTGTTTTATTATTTTTAATCACTCCAGTTCCCCCATACGAGTTCCTCCCCTTTAAAGCTACCCTCCCAACGTGCTTTACTGCTTGCTGATTTATTTAAACTGGAGGCAGGAAACTGGCTGTGGTTTTTAACATGAGTGTTACCTAAGTGGTGTTGGTTTTGTACAGTGCTACTAAGGCTCCCTTTTGCTTAAGGAGACGAAGTTGATTTCCTACCCTATATTCAAAATGGTAGGTGCCTTTACTCACTAGCTTTCATCCCTATACATGCTCTGCCATATTTTCTCTGTAAGTAATGAAGTTCTACAGTATTTGTTTTATTGCTCATGGGTTTGCTTGTTGTTACTCACATGGGCTTTACTAAATCCAATGTGCAAGTGCAGTGATTAGATGCAGGGTTCAAGATAATGAGTTTTTCAGGAGACTCCTAGGAAATCTCTGGTAGTGTGCTATCAGTTAAATGTGGACCTTGGGCTGAGTTAAGTTCAGGTATGTGTTTGTTCTTTGCTCTTCATAATAGAACTGCTGTGATAATATGAAATAATAGACATTAATATCTAGAAACTTTAAGTGCTACCTTTTCTCTGTGTGGCTAAGGTGTCTAGTGATAATATTCTAGTTTTCTTAGGAGTTCTATGTGAATTTTCCAATCAAGCTTTTGTTCTTGCTCTTAATACCTTGCCCTATCACTAGAGAAAACTGCCTATTAATATAGTATTTACGCATGAATGTTTTGCAAGAAGTGAACCTGTATTATCCAGTAGGATAAACAGTAACCTGCTGTTTGCATAGAACCTGCTATACTGACTATATTTTAAATTCTTAAAAACTTCAAAGGGCCAGTTGAGCATGTTTCTAAGTAGGTAGTTTCAAGGAGAAAATCTGATTTAAAGACTATATGAAAACTTGGCTTTTCAATTAATTTGAGAAAATAACTTTTAGTACTAAGTAGTGTCATGGTGTTGTTGCCCTCTTGATGGAGAGACAGTAATATCCAACACAGTAAGATTACTTACTAGAAAAAAAAAAGGCCTTTCTATTTAAATATCCTGAAACTTGAATTCAATAGGTTTTATCAGCAAGGATCAGAAACCACAGCACTCTACTTCCTGAAAGTACGTTACTGAGGCCTCGTCCTTTCCCACCCTCTAGCAGAGTGTTTCTCAGCTAAGATCAAAGGGTGCTTGAACTGTTTGGCTCTGACTCTCTGAAGAGGTACTCTAAAAGCAAAGCCTCACTGAAGTATAACCTGGGCTTAATGCAGGTTACTGAGCATTTGGCTTCGTTTTTTGCGTGGCTCTGCTCAGAAGTCACTGCTGAGCTTTAACTTCGCTCAAAGTTAGATGTTCCTAAACCCTGTGGAACACAAGACTTCAGCTGCATCAAGGAGGAATGTGTAAGATACGGTTTCCAAGGAGTAGGAAGTGGCACGGTGGCTCACATCTGTGGGATGACACCAGGCAAGAGCTGAACTGCGTAAGCAAATGGAGAGAGTGAGCTACTGCTGATTAAGTAACTAATTAGTGTAGGTGGCTGTACTCCACTTTTCCTGCTTGTAAACAGTCAGTGTTACCTTACTAATCCTGAGAAAAAAGATGTCACCATCACATCAAAAGCTTAGGCAAACTTGATACAAAGTACGTAACTCCAGAAGACATTCTCCCAGGCAATGCAGACTGTTGCTTCCAAATTTGTGCAAGTATCTGAGGTTGCTTTGCTGTCCATAATGAACTCTTGCAATGCAGATGACACTGATTTTTCTTCATATTTATGTACTTAAAAGTACAAAGATCAGCCACATTCCAGTGGAGAGAATCTCCTCATGTGGAGAGCATAGAGAATAACTTTAATTCCTTCTAGGTAATGAAGGAATAGCTATAAAGGGGGAGGTACAGTAGAAATGAGACTGTGTACTCCTGAACTCAAGGCTGTAAATGGTATCTCTGTAATCTTTTCTGATAAAAACTAAGCCTTTGACTCTAGAGCTTAGTGCATCTTATCCCTGACCATTGATCAGGGCAGACAACCTAAGTACACTTTCAACTGTCCAGCATCTTACTGCACAAGAGGCTTAACAGGTGGTTTGAGACATCTTGTGCATTTTGTATCCCTGGGAGTTGAGCCTTCAGAACTCAGGGATTTCAGACACTCCACCTCTGACCCCTCTGATGTTTAAAAAGGCAACTGGTGCTCAGACTTACCCTGCAGTGGAGGCTGGTGTCTGTCCAAAATGCTCTGGTTTTTTCTTGTTCTGCACTGAGTTTTCACCAAGTTGATATAGATCAGGTATTATGTATGCATGGGGCACTTGGATTTGTGGGTTGAACTCTGGTTGTAGCTGTTCCATAGCACAGATCCAGGCTGGAGCTGTTCTCTTACCATGGAACAGGAAGGTCTATTGAGTATGGGTTCCTTTTCTGCTTTGAGGGCAGCAGGATTAAGTGACATTTGGATGATACCAGAGGTGATAAAGTGGCAGCTACTTCGACTGACAAATAGTTACAGTAAAAGCTCTAGGCATAGGAAACAACTGTCCTAATTCTGGGAATTGACACAAATTTGATGACAATCTCTTGCCACAGCTTGAATAACACACCCTATGTGCTTTGATAGAAGAGACTAAAGCCCATTTGTGGAAATATTGTTGGAAAGTAAAAGCAAAAACATGTGAGAATAGATGTGTCAGTATAAAATGCTTCCAACATAGAAATGGTGCAAATGTGATTTGCTCTATCACTTGAATTTAGTAGTGGGCTCTGAGCTAAAGGAAAAAAGTTTATATATCCAACCTTTCATGGAGAGGGAGAATGGAGATGCCTCTACCTCTCTGCCTCAGTGCTCATGCTATAAAAGTCTTGCTCACATTAACAAAAGAGGAAGTGTAAACCACAAATCAGATGCCGTTTAATCACTGCAGAAAGCTGCTTGCTAACTGCTCCATTAATGGGCCACATAAATATAGTGTCAGGAGCAGCTGATTACCAAATTCACTTTATTAATAATCTTCAGTCTTCCAAACCAGCAGTGCTAAACCTAAACTGCTAAGTAGCTTTACCCTGAATGTAAACTTGATCAGCAGACCTGGATTTAAGTTCTGCTTCTTTTTTTTTTTTTTTTTTTTTTTTTTAATCCAGGGTCAATTGATAAAGGCCCAAAGGAAGGGTGATATATGGGTGATATGCTGTGCTGCAAACAGGTTTGTGTTCCCATAGGTTTAATATGCCCAGTGACTGGAATTGCCCATAAGTAGAGAGTCACAAAGGCAGTTTCTGCCTTTCTGGCTGTAGCACAGTCTTTTTCGACTATCTACAAAAAGCCAAGGTCAGGAGTTTGAAGGGATGGAAAATTTGAAGGCAACTAAAGTTTAGAGTAGAAAAGAGGATTAGGGAGCTGGTATTTTTCAGATATGTAGGTGATGTGCATCTGGCAGCTTGGACTTGCTGAAAAGCCTCTAAGGTACCCTTTCTTATCCAGATGCTGAGCAGGCAAAGCATGCCTTTTCTTACCAGAGAACATACCAGGATTGCTGGTAACCTGCCACTGGAAACTACGAACTGTAAAACACATACAGGTAATCTAAATGATCAGTCTAGGCTCAGACACCCAAATTCTGACTTCAGGTCCTGGCTGAATGTACTAACAGTTTGTAAAATACCTTCAACTTCATTGGAATTATACTTAAAGGGTAACTGGAACTCATTCCATCAGGACCCCTGGTATTTTTGTACAGGGATTTAGTTGATAGCAGACATATTATCTACTGATGGGGTTCCCTTGATTCTGTACGTAGCACTTTGAAAGAGTGTTGTTATTCATCTTGCAAAGTGTGAGGTGGTGTGTCCTGCACAGATATTTAGACACTAACAAATACAAGTTGCTGAGATCTGAGCTGATTCAGACAAAAAGCAGTCCTTTCTCTTGGCAATTCAATCTTAAAACACATCAGAATATTTTTGAGATAAAAGTACTTGTTTCTAAGGAAGAAAGCTCAGGTCTCTGTCTTATAAGAAAGTCTGCATTCTCAGATTTTGTTTCCCTGCCCCTGACAGGGCATCCCCTGGGGGATGCAAGCAGCAGAATTTTTTCTGTATTCCCCAGCTAGACTTCCATTGCACACATTGACTTCCAGGTCACCACTTCCTAATGGAAAGCAACTTTCACAGTTTTTATTTGTGCTGTTTTTTTTGGCTGACCACAGTGTCACTCTCTGAAATATTTGTCTAGCATGACCAGTAAAGGCAGCTGACAATGAATATACTGTTTGTCCTGCAGACATATATGTAGGTGTATCAAACATGTAATTTATCAATACCTTTTCTATTTCAGCAAAACCATTTCCTATTGAACACTTACAATATGGAGGAATTTTCTTACTTCCACAATTCACATCATTGAAGCATAGCCATTTTTTGGTTATACTTGGGGAGATAGATTTGGGAAATTATATACTGGTTTTCTCCAGACAGATTATTTTACTTAAGGATGGAAAGAATCTGTTCCTTGTCTGACTTCATCAGGCTTCAGCTTTTTGTGGAGGTGGATGCAGCATAGATTAAGATTTATGGGGACAGGTGACTTAAGATCTCTTAAGAGGCTTAAAACATTGCATAAGTGTGCTTCACTATTGTACCACGACTCTCCAGGGGCAAACTGCTGAAATGATTTGCAGTATTGTTTAACAAGCTACTTAAGTAACCACTGCTCATAGGTAATTAAAGCTTCTACCTCAAGTCTACTAAACCTCCTGTTTGTTTCAGGTTCAACTCTGGCTCCACTGATCCAGCACAATGATCTGGATACTTCAAGTATTGTTCTCACCGCTCCCAACACCAGCATTGATCAGTCTCATTGCATTTGGAGGTGTCATCTTCCTGTGGGTGATAAGCAGGCCAAAACCCCTTTTACCTCCTGTTGACTTGAACAAGCAGTCAATAGGAATTGAGGTAATGCTTTCTCTGCTTGTGGGCATGGTCTGTTTTGGAGCTTAATCTGAATACTGATCCATTCTGATTCTGGGTGTCAGTGGAAACTCTTCTGTCTGATGTGAATAGCCTTCTCTCCCAGGTGTACAAGTCAAGAGCATGTTGGGGAGATGAGAAGTC
This sequence comes from Sturnus vulgaris, assembly GCF_052056855.1. NCBI lineage: Eukaryota > Metazoa > Chordata > Aves > Passeriformes > Sturnidae > Sturnus > Sturnus vulgaris. Next base: position 29,304,402 of record NC_142250.1, read on the forward strand.
TTAAGATGCTAAGATGAGAAAAAGCAGCTCCTTCCAACTAGGGCTAGGTGGGCTTTTTACTAGATGGCTTTGGCTGTCAGACCTTCCTGTATTCTTAATGCACTGCATCACCTTTGAAACCGGTGCTAGATTCATGTAATAAGACAAGTGGTAGCAGTCAGTCAAGGCCTCTCAATAACCTGTAACTGAACGTTAATTTGGGCCATCTAGAAAATTCCTCTGCATGTGGCTGAGTAGACCAAAATCAGAAAGGGAAAAGACTTCCCTAACAATGCAGTGCTATTGAAATGCTTTAAAGGGGATTGATGAGAGAACGACTGAGGAACAAATAACATTTCATCTGTTCTGCACTGTTTCATGCCATGCTCTGTTTCTAGGGAGGAGCCAGAAGAGGTGCACTCTTGACAGATAATAACCTGCTTTCTTATTACTTTGAAGATGCTAAAACCCTGTATGAAGTTTTCCAGAGAGGAGTGAGTATTTCCGGTAAGCTTTGCATGGTAGTTAGTACTTGTCTATCACAAGTAAGCAAATTTTTTTCCAAGATCCTTTTCCTTGTGCCTTGGCAGTGGTAATAATTAATGCAGGCTAGCAAAAGCTCTTCTAGCCTTCTGTGGGGTGGAGAGACAAGTGACCATATTTCTCCCTGTCCCAATTTAGCACTGATCTTATTTGGCAGACTGGGCAAGAACAAATACTGGAAGCTGGAGATGGTAGAGTTCAGTCAAGAGTCAGCAGATACAAAGCATCAGAGGAACTGGGAGGGGGGAAACACCTCTCCTTTGTCTTATGGTGTGAGTTTTCCTGCAAAATAGCTGCCTGTTTACAACAGATGTGAATTTGTGCACATCACAAGTCCTATGCATGGAAATATGTGATGGTTTGCAAGCTATTGCAGCCTCACAAAGGTTGTGCAATGGAAAAAATATCACCAGATCTTAGAAGCATTGCCTGTAAGGGTAAAGCTAAGTCTTACAATCTTGGTTTGGGCAAAGTGCTTAACTATGGACACTGACTTGCTCTCCAAGGAGTCACCTAAATGTCTGACTGAAAACATTTCCCACTTCAAATCTTTCTATTGTAGTGTTATGTCACTTCAGTACTGAGCTTGAAATTGCTTTTCTGAACTCTTTCATTAGGAAATGGTGACTGTCTAGGCTACAGGAAACCCAAGCAACCTTATCAGTGGCTGACATATAAACAGGTGAGTATTGTAAATGACAGATTAATTAATTTGGGATGCTCCCTTATCACACTAAAGTGGGGGAATAACTATCTTGCAGGTTTCAGACAGAACTAAATACCTGGGATCAGGGCTTCTGCAAAAAGGATGCCAACCATCATCAGACCAATTTATTGGCATTTTTGCTCAGAATAGGCCAGAGGTAAGCAACATATTGTGTATTCTTTCCTACACTATTCTGACACCTCGGGGTGAGAGGAGAATCTGTATTTAAATAGCTTCAGGCCACATGAGGAACAATCACAACGTTTTCCTTCCCAATTCCCTTCTTACTGACTGAGCATATGCCATTCCAAGCATGTAATACAATGACCTCTCACAACTCTTATTCTCATGGATGTGCTCCTTCAGTAGCCCCCAGTGCCATGTGCAAGCTGTATGAAGTCTGTAGACAATCCTGGCTTGAGGGCTCCTAGTTTTCCTTAGCTGTGCTGTTTTCTTTTTTCAGTGGATCATTTCAGAGTATGCCTGCTATACCTACTCAATGGTTGCTGTTCCACTCTATGACACTCTGGGACCAGAGGCCATTGTATACATTGTTAACAAAGGTAAATATTGACTTCCACTCTTTCAAAAGGATTTTTCTAGGAAACTTTGTTTTGAGAGAGCTAAGTTCAAGGGAATTTGAAAAAAATCAGAGTAGCTTTAACCTATCTGCTCTTATAGACACTTAATTTCTTAGTGAAGCTTCTTTGTTGGGCACATGGTTCATTCTTCAGCCTAAAAGAATCCAGTGGGCTTCCTATGTCTCCTAGTGTCTTAATTGCAAGACCACTGAAGGATGTGCTGGATCCTGTGGATCATTCTGCAATCAGAGTGCTCAACTACTTGTTATTTGAGATTTTGTAATATTGAACTCCCACACTGCCAAACAATCAGACAATGCAGACAGACTTGCATGTAAATTAAAACTAGATGTGTGTGTCTGTCTGATTTAAAGTTGTAGGACGAAAAGAGTAGAGGAGGGAAGGGTAAAGATATGCCTAAACCTGTTTAATCTATCTGGTTATTGCGTGTTCTAGAGAAACAACATCTAGCAGGCCATTATGAAATAACCTGGCAATGAAGTTAAATAAATCTTCAGAGGAACCTTCTTAGCACTGTAAGACAGCCACTGAATCCATATGAACAAATGCAAATGGCACCAAACCAATGTTATGTTCTAAAAGTTTGTGCTGCTGATCTGTCACTAGCCTTATGTCTTCTAAACAAACTTCTGATAATTTCTTTTCTGTAGCTGAAATAAGCGTGGTGATCTGTGACACGCCTGCAAAGGCAGAGGTCTTGCTTAAGAACTGTGAGGAAAAAAAGACCCCATGTCTGAAGATTATTGTTCTCATGGATCTCTTTGATAAAGAGCTCCAGGACAGAGGAGCTAAAGTGGGAATTGAAATTCTGTCACTGCAGGAGGTTGAGGTAGGTGGCTAAATGCTTCTGGAATACCTTGCCAGCTAAACATCTTTATCTTCTGTGGCAACAATGACACTTTAATGTAAACATTATCCAGTTGTCGTGCCTGTACCTGATATCTTGGTGAGCAGTCATTCTGAAACTTGATATCTTTAGCTAAATCGAGTTGCAGAGTTCAAACTGTGGACTAAAGCTGTGCCCATATGTTGTGGACAGCCAAGACTTGCTTACCTTAATTCGTGATACTGCTGTAACAGGATTTATCAGGCTTCTCAGCTGGCACTTGAGTCTAATTGGAACTGTAAATGCAAATTACTGGCTCCTTAGACATCCCAATACTAGGCTTAAGCTTGCATACATGTAAGGAGATGTGGCCTATGCCAAATAAAAGGAAACCTCTCCACTCATTCCAAACATTTGAATGTGTCCTTTCCACACTTGCAGCAGACAGTTTTTCAGAGTTATGTGTATTGGATTCAGGAAGAGTTTTCTGTTTGAATGAGATGGAGTATCAAGAGGCAAAGTAGTAAAACAGTTGTTGCATTTGAAATGCAATTACCTATTCACCTATTGTGCACATCTGTTAAGCTGTGGTTTTTTTTTTTTTTTCTAACGCAGGAGCTGGGAAGAAACAACATCAGGGAACCAGTTGTAAGTATCTCTATGCAACAGCTATAGACTTGTAAAACTAGTCTGTGGAAAGACCTCTTGCTATGCTGCTAGTAGAGGAAGCTGACAGATTTTTTTTGTGAACCAGAACTCCTGATTCATCACATAGGAATTGTATGTAATTACAGATAACCATCACACTGACTTTATGTGGCTTTTTCTCTCTAGCCTCCTAAGCCTGAAGATCTTTCTGTTGTGTGTTTTACAAGTGGAACCACAGGTAAGAATTTATAGTGATTCTTCCCCACTGAAAGAGCCTCCCCATGCATATTCCCTGCACAAAAATAAAGAAATCCTAAGAATATGGAAGTAAACCAGCAAATTAGAGCACTGTCAAACCACTCTTGCAGTATTACTTGGTATACTTTCACTACAAGTCAAGTGCACTACAATAAATCTTCTTAGAACTGGGGGCAAGAAAAGCCAAATTCATGTTGTCTTACCCTATGAAAAATGCAGCCTTAATGTTCAAGAGAATGGTTGCTCAACTGTGTATTTTGATCCACAGGGGCTAAAACAAAAATCTTGTTTCATCATTCTCTATGCTACTCCCAATTGCTCTGCTATTTCAGTAGCCATCTCTTTTATGTAATATCCACAGCTGAAAGCACTCAAGATGAGGCATATTTGTGATCTCTTATGATAATAATTGCTGGGATTGAGCCTAGCACTGAGATAGTTCAAACTGAGCCAAGAAGCAGCAAGAGCCATAGCTCACCTTGCTTGATCTCTCCCAAGGTAACCCTAAAGGAGCCATGCTGACACATCAGAATGTTGTTTCAAATGCTGCTGCCTTCCTTAGATGCACAGAGGTAAGCTACTCTCCAGGTTATGTCCCTCAGTCATGAAATCAGCTTTAATATGGGCATTTTCTGTAAACCATTCACTCCCAGAAACTGATGCTTTCCTAACTGCCCCCTTTTCAATGAGACAATACTACTGCAAGAAACTTGGTTTGAATTGAACAAGAACTTCTATGTAGAAATTATTCTAGAATGAGTCAGTCTTAAATAGTAAGAGTACTAAACCATCTATTTCAAGTCTTGCTAAAACATAAAACTAATTTTGAATTAGTGTAGCTGAGTGACAGCTGCAAATCTTGAGGAGGGGATGGACGAGCCTGAGACAGAGTTGCTTCAGTCATTAGAAGTGTCTGTCTCAAAGTAATTAAATTGATCAAATTTTAATTACTTTCTACTTAAAAGTAACTCAAGCAGGCACAGAAAATGCTAACCTACTTCTACTTCCTTTTCCTCTAGAACACAATTGAGTGTACACCTTCAGATGTTGCCATTTCCTATCTTCCTTTGGCTCACATGTTTGAGAGGGTTGTACAGGTACGTACAGAGATATGTATCTGAGTTTTTATAAATCAAATTATAGTAAAAGACATGTTAACAATCTGTATGTCCTCAAAACCTATTCACAAAATAACTATCCTTATTTTGTAATAACTGGGCACTGGAAACCGTGCTGCTTTTCGTAGACTAATAATTATGGCTAGTGAAGCTAGGAATTCTTCTTGACTAAAGTTAGTCTGGTCAATTTTTAGGCTGTGGTATATAGCTGTGGAGCAAAAGTAGGCTTCTTCCAAGGCGATATCAGGCTGCTAACAGATGACATGAAAACCTTGAAGCCAACGCTATTTCCAGTTGTACCAAGACTGCTCAATCGGATGTATGACAAGGTATGTCATATATTATTTATATGCAATCTTAGCTAAGTTTTCTTTGTGTTCATATGTTCAAACAAGCATACAAATACAAAATAGTATGGAATATGTGAAAACATCACCACTAGTTAATTACCCCTTAGCAGGAAGAATCTTTTAGAACCCTTTCTGAGGAGATGAAAAGAGCTCTGGGAGTGTAAGAACAGTGTTTCCAGTCATGACTGGGCTGTTAAGAGACAAAAACTTTGTTTACTTTTGTAATGCAAATGAATCAAGCGCAAAGCTAACAGGATCCCTGTTCCTCAAAGCTATGGCTGTAGTGTTTCAGCAGTAACATGAATTAGTATTGCCTTGGGGGTCACCTCCTAGACACTGCAGTGGTGAAGGCAGACCTTAGAACATCAAAGTAAGATTTGGTGCCTCTTAACAAAGCAAGAATGAGATGTACAGGTGTGAGTTAAACCCAAGAGTCACTGGTACTTTTTCTTGCAGATCCAGAGTGGTGCAAATACCCCAGTAAAGAATTTCCTGTTAAAATTTGCTGTGTTTATGAAGACGGCTGAAATAAAACAGGGCATCATTCGAAATGACAGCATTTGGGACAAGATAGTCTTCAAAAAAGTTCAGGTAAGTTATTCCAAGTGTAAAGGAGCTAAGCAATGTAATATTGGAGGATCTGATGGCTTCTTTTTCACTTGTAGGAAACCATGGGTGGAAAAGTGCGTATCATGGTGACAGGCGCAGCCCCTATATCTCCCTCTGTCCTGACATTTCTTAGGGCAGCCTTAGGCTGTCAGGTAAGCTGAGTTTTCTTTTCAAGTAAGCCCTATTTGACTGCACAAATGAGTGACCAGTGATATAGCTGGGGTCCAGCTCAGCTTGTTCCTGGGGAAAATGCTGTCAGTCTTGGGCATTTACAGACTGTTTCATCTGAGTTAACTGTAACAGGAAAAAAATTCTGCAGGGCCCACTTCAAACTACACTACCAAAACACTGTGCTGTAGGATCTGAGAAGAGGAATAGAGCAGCAGAAATAGGAAAATATAGCACCCAAAGTTAGGCAGCTGCCTCTGAGTTTTGTGGCTTATTCTGACAGTCAATGAGCTCCCAATGTAGCACATTTGAGAACAGAAAATGAGGTGACCAAAGCCAAGTTTGGATAGGTGAACTTTAACATCTGGTTACACCAATAAGATCAAGATATCTTAAAGGCAAAGGTTGTTTTGGCTTCCTTCCTAAGAAGATTTGAGCATGGGCACAGTTGAAACTGAGGCCTTTCAAACCAAGGACTTGATGTTCAAGGAATACTCATCCTTTCTCGCACAGATCTTTGAAGGTTATGGCCAGACTGAATGCTCAGCTGGATCCACTTTCTCAATGCCTGGAGACTGGACAACAGGTATGGGAGCTGAGACTTGAGAAGTCTCCCAGAGCTGTCCACATAAAGGGGCACTCAAGCCTAGGTGCTCTAATGCTTTTAGTTTAATGGAAATTAAATCATGGGTACTCAAAGTGATTCTTGCTAGCAACAGTCACCTACCTGCTTAATAGGTACTAAAATTCTTGACTCAACCAGGTGAAGAACCCCAATGTAAAGTGTCACAGGTCAGTTTAGACTTTGTCCCAGAATTAGGAAAGGGATAGAGAGAGCTGAGCAAAGTGCATAGAGACTTCCTGAATGGCCTTAAGAAACTAGCTTTGTCTGCTAAATGATGTTTTACTCAAAAATATTAGACATACTTGACTATTTTCATGAACGACCTTGAAGATTTAGCTTTTATTTTAGCAGTACTGGATATTCTAAATTCAGACTCAAGTCACCATCTTTGTGAACACAGTAACTGCAGAGCATAATGAGGATGAAATGCAAACGAATACCAGGATCTATGAGAGTTGCTCCTGAGGAGGCATGAGTAGTGTTTGTGGCTGGTTTGGTTGATTACACCAATAATACTCTAAGCATTGAGACTTACCTGCTATTTGTCCTGCATTAGCTGTCTGAAAATGGCATTGCAACAACTTGCTTGAACATTTGATGCCAGATGCCTTTAAAAGGACTTTAAAGGAGTTCTTGTTAAAGCAGTGAACAAACCCAGTAAGTATCTACAATTACTGCAGTCTTTTTTGTTGGGATTTTTGTTTTTGTTCTTTTTTTCCTCTTAGGCCATGTTGGAGCCCCTCTGGCTTGTAATATCATAAAACTAGATGATGTGGAAGAAATGAGCTACTTCTCTTCTAACAATGAAGGCGAGGTAGGTACCATCTCCTGTGTATGTCAGGGAATACTGAAACATAAGACTTGGTGATAACAGTGTTCTCTACTTGCTATAGGTCTGCATTAAAGGACCAAATGTGTTCAAGGGTTATCTGAAAGACCCTGAGAAAACAGCAGAAGCAATTGATAAAGATGGCTGGCTCCACACTGGAGACATAGGGAAATGGTTGCCAGTGAGTATTTGCTTAATACAAACCATCTCTTGCATGTGAATTCCTGTTACTTCACAGTAATCTCTAAAGATGGAATTTTAGGATAAAATCTCTACACAGTAGATTCACTAGATAACTCCAGGAAAAGCTCCAAAGGCCAATTAGGTTACAAGATATCAAATAACACCTGCTAGGCCCATAGTTAAGACTATTCTTCACTGTAGAAGTGATATAACAAGGTGTCTTGGTGTCTGTCAGATGAGAATAAAGGAGCTGTCTAATCATGTCCTGAGCTAACTGGAGAAATTTGAAAAACTCTTCTCTCTGTAGAAAGCAAAGACCAGCATGTGGTTTCTAGACTAGTTCCAGATGTGCCTTTCATACAGCAAAACAAAGCCTGTTAACCTTCTCTTATATAAGCAAGACAGTGACTTGAAACTAATGACCTCCACTTTTAACTTCTAGAATGGAACACTGAAGATCATTGATAGGAAGAAGAATATATTTAAACTTGCACAGGGAGAATACATTGCTCCAGAGAAGATAGAAAATGTCTATGTTGGAAGTGCTCCTGTAGCTCAGGTCTTTGTACATGGTGAAAGTCTGAGGGTAAGTGGTGTTAGGAGTGAGTATCCTGCAAGATTTTCTCCCATAACAAGTTCTGGATGATCAGGGCACACATATATGCATGTACAAGAGTCCTTGAACAAAATCTGTTCCTAAGAGAGGCATGTTTATAGGAAGATGTTCTCAGACCTACAGACTTCTCAAGTAACAACAGGAATTGTTGCAAGCTGGGTAAAGGCTAATTACATATTGGTGTGGGACTAGGACTTCAGGTTAGCTCTGTGTGGTTTAGAATCACAGAATAGTCCCCTCTGCAATAAGCAGGGACAACTTCAAGTAAAATAGGTTGTTCAGAACCCCATTCAGCCTGACCTTGAATGTTTCTAGGGATGGGGCATTTGCCACCTCTCTGGGCAACCTCTGCCATTGTTTTACCACCCTCACACTTTCAAAAAATTCCTTGTATTTAATATAGATTTACTGTCTTATGGTTTAAAACCATTACCTCTTGTCTTATGCCACAAGCCCTACTAAAAATTTGTCCCCATCTTTCTTGCAAGCTCCCTTTTAGTTTTGAAAGGCCACAAAAAAAGTCTTCCTGGAGCCTTCTTCAGGCTGAACAACCCCAATTCTCTCAGCCTTTCTGCACAGCACAAGTGTTTCTCCATTCCTTTGCCATGGAGGTGTTACCTATGCTAGCAGAGGCCAGTCTTCAATTTGTAAACTAGCCAAATGTAATTGCTGGATCATTCAGCACACATAAACTGTGTCAGTACTTCAATTACTGCTGACACAACTCTCAGTGACTTGGAATACTTCACAGCTACTTTGAAACTCTGCAAATGCATGGAGATGTGCATATGACTCGTCATAGAAATACAAGCAAGCTCACAAAGCCATTTAGCATGCCTTAGTATGCTTTCTTGGTCTCAGTAGTTTCTCTGACTATTTCCACTTGTTTTCAGTCTTTTTTAATAGGTATAGTGGTTCCTGATGCTGAGATACTTCCAGAATTTGCAGCAAAACTGGGAGTAAAAGGTTCCTTTGAAGAGCTCTGCAAAAACCCTGTGAGTGGTTTTGTGTTTAGTGGGTTAGAGATGGAATTTAGTTCTAAGTCCAATATTACATTGCTCTTACTTCGTTCTATCCACCTCTTTTCAGTAATTTGAACTGGTTTAATGCTGGGTAAGTCATGCAAGCATCCTTACAGCATAAACTGGAACTGGGCATAGGTGTCTCTTGTCTCTAGGGCTATTGCTGCTTCTTTTCCGGTAAGAAGATAGACATGACTTTGTAGTGGCCTTAATATGAGAAATCTTGAATGTTGAAATACGTGTTCTTGCCATCCTCAGTCCTTCCTGCCTGGGCAAATGGTTATGTTTTTGAGCTGCAATTACAGAATGACAGCTTTACCCACTCTGCTTCTGCTGTGTTTCTTCTAGGCAGTGAAGAAAGCGATTTTAGATGATATGATCAGACTGGGGAGAGAAGCTGGCCTTAAATCCTTTGAACAAGTGAGTACTTTCAAATCCTGCTTGCCACTAGCACCTGTATTGCTAACACAGTGGCTGGGAATTCTTCATTCCTGCTACTGCCTGTGCCAGGAGGGGCCCTGAGGCAGCTGCCCCAGACACCTGATTGAAGCAGACAGTGAAACACTGGCTGCCTGTCTCTACACCAGGCGACCAGGGGCTGTGAAGGGCAGCAGTAGCCATTGCCAAGAGATGGAGGTTCACAACAGGCTGTAAGGGCTGCTCTGGAATTCCACCCTCTTGCTGTGTCAGCCGAAAAAACAGTTTAGTTAGGACTGAATTGCCCAAGGAAGCTGGGAAGAACTGTTTTTTGTCTTCTAATGATGCATCATGCACTAAATTGTTTTCTTTTATTAGGTTAAAGACCTGTACATCCACACAGAGTTGTTCTCTGTAGAAAATGGACTCTTGACACCAACACTGAAGGCAAAGCGAGGAGACCTTGTTAAGTTCTTCCAGAAGGAGATTGAGGCCCTCTATTCATCTACTCAGGAATAAGTGGCCAGTTTAATTTAAACTGCATGGAGTCGTTAAATCTCTGACACTACATGGCCTGTGGTGAAGACAGGCTTGAGTGCAAGGGAACAGGAGCTTAAATTTATTTTTTTCTAGTACCTGAGAAAAAAGACTTGTGGATGAAGATGACTGTAGTATAACTGACAACTAGCAGTGTTAACATCCTGTGGGACTGAGCATCAACTGTCTAGGCAAAGCCAGAACTTTCATCTTTCTTGGACTGTGACTGAAATGCAAAAACATGCAAGAACCTCAGCCTTTAAAAGACAGCTGTATGCACTTCTCACTGTCAAAAGCAAATCTTGTTTTCCTGCTGAAACTATGAACTCCACTGTGACCGGTTGTGGATTGATCTGCATTCAGACTGAACTCAGTATGAATTCATGCTATCATGAATTCAGAATACGTAAATACAGAAGTGAATTTCCTGTTCCTAGTCCTGGACCACACTGTACAAGTTGTTTATAATGAAAATGAGTAATCTGGCATCAATTGGTTTGCAAAAGACATTTGTCTACAGCAAACAGTTCATTCTTTAGGAGGCACTGGATCAGTTTTTGCACATTTTCAAATGAAACAGCAGCGTTAAACCCTTTACACTTACAAATCTGAGCCTAGTAAGTGTAAAACTTTAGCTGTCAATCCTAAGGATATAGGATGCAATAAATTGAGATTGCACAATCAAACTGAAGCCTGTGTGAATTACTTGTGGCTCTGCTGCAACCATGTTGTCAGCTGCCAGGCTCTGTATGGCTGCAGCTAGAACCCAGCTGCTGCAGAACATGAACTTGTTCCCTACACTGTCACTGGTCAGCCACAGCTCCAGCCATGAGGCAAGAATATAGTGCAGTCCAGATTTGCTCCTGTACTCTAGTAGCTCCTCTACTCAACTTTCTTTTCCTTGTCTTCATTTTAGCCTGAGCTGAAAAAATGAATTTACCACATGAAATATGATGTGGGATTTTCTTGTGCTAAGCTGCTGCTTTAGAAAATGGTTTAAGCAAGATGAAAACTTTCTTATGTCTTCCATCAGTCTGCATTGTCTCTGCTGAGAGCTCCTCCCTGAACCTGCAGTAGTCAGCTCTAGCAGTTCAAAAGGCAGTGCTAACAAAGATGCAACACAGGGAAGGTGTATCCACAGCTTTCCTAGGCCAGTTCATTTTGTCTGCAGACAAGAATTGTCTTCCCTGTCTTGTTCAGACAGCTAGGGCTTTTCCTCTCCCTTTTTAATGCTCTTGGTCAGCTATCCCAAAATGAAAGCAAGATTTATCAAAAGATCTCCCCCTTACGGTTAGGCAGCTCTAGCTTTTACTAGTAAAAACAACTGACCCAATTCAGTTTCTAGTCTGTGCCCAAAGACCAGGCAACCATTTTGTCACTTACTGTGCTTGTCAGAAATATGAGGCTGTAAAGGTTTCTTATATCTCTGAAACTGCATGTAACAGCGTTGCTCATCTTTCCTGTTTTCCTTAAAGCAACGTGACATGCAAGTCAGTGATGGCTTAATCTTTTTCCCCAGGTGAGACTGGAGAGAAATAAAAAAAAAACTAAACAAGGAAGAAGAAATGTATCCCAGAACTGGTTTTGAACACAAAAATGAGCAAGTTAGTTGGGGATAGCAAATCCAGTACACCCAAGATCTACAGAAACTCGAGGCTGAATCCTGTGATGGCACCTGCTGCAGTACCTGGAAAGTAATTGTGTTGATATAATAAACAGTGATGCTTCCCTGCACAGATATGGTTGGAGGGTGAATGGCACTGCCTCAACAGTAAAACAGGAATTCAAGTGTAAATTTGTCTTCTATTGGTCTCTTGTGTGCCATGTCTGCTACATGAACTGATTTTCAAAATCTCTCAATCTAGCTGACATGTAATTCTACACTATGAGAGAACAAAAGCACCTGCTGCATTTTGGAGACTTTCAAAAAGCTTTGGTAACTTGGTACAAGTTACTCCAATTTAAGGTCTTCCTTCTAATAATCCATACTAGATGCTAAGTGAAAATGCTTTAAGAAGGCTGTTAATCATTAGCAGCAACAGGACTCAAAAAAAGTTTTGTTCTTGGATACTTTCTTTAAAATGGATCACGATCTCTTGGGTACAGGCTCAGATTTCAGAAGGAACAGACAGTGCTGGATATAATTTTTGCCATAAAAAGCATAAAATATTCCTATTGTAACAACTGAAGCCTTTTTAACCTTGAAAAGCAACTTACAAGGTTAAATCTTTACTTCCCAGTCAGTTCACACGCCCATGCCTATAAACTAGTTCTTCTAGGTCTAAGAACAATTGAACCCACGAGTGAGTATGAATGTATCATTTATTTGAGGTGGACAATTCACATCATTAAAAGTCACAAGTAACAAATTTTATCTGGAATTTGAATCAGGTGTTTATTTTCAAGGGCAGCGTCAGAGAAATACAAAAGATAAGCAGCACGCAGAACAATCAAATGCGGCTGAGGAAAAAAACTAAAATCTTAATGCTCAGAATGCAATTTAAACAGAAAAAAAAATCCTGACTTGTGATGAAAAAGATGCATCTTGAAGGCAAATCCACTGAATGGCTTCTTCAATTATTTATTGTTTAAAAAGTATGCAAACCATGGCACAGGCATATACAATCCTTTCAGCTGTGAGGAAAAGAAGACCTCATCCTAACATACTCATTGCATAAGTCTAAAGTAATATACAGAAAATTTCAAGTAAAGGATTGTGGTCTGAAGTAAAAATTCCATTTAATATTTAAAAAAATTAGAAGGCTATTTGCTTTTCTTCTCTCCATCCGCTGATTGATACGTTTCAGAGTCATACTGGTATTTTTCCACACACTTCCTAGGGAACCAGCCTCGTTCTCTCATTCCACCTTAAGACAACAGAATTTGCATTAACTTAGAAGAAAACATGGTCCACTACCGAGGAAAAATACAGGACTGGAAGAGACATCAAGCACTTACCTAGGTTATTTTCTTCTACAAGACAGAACATCTAAGTAATTTCTAACATCATTGCCTGGGGATGCAGGGATTTTCTCCAACTAGCTAAAATGTTTTCAGATGTCTCCAAAGTTTTGCGGTGCTCTACCTTCCTTGACAAATTCATCTTCGTTCCCTATCTGAATCTTTCTGTCTATAAAACAGGTTTACAGTTCATTTTTCTACACACCAGAGGAACAGGAAGCAGGTAACAAACTTGTCTACCACAGATTTTGACACAGCTGATGACTATTTGTACACACTCAAGCTGTATCCCATTTCCTACTCCTCTCCAGATAAACTATCCCAATTCTTTTGGCTTTTCCTTATAAGTCACATTTTCTATTATTCTAACTATTCTCATTTTTTTTGTTTTCCTCTCAACCCTTTACAATTGATCTTCCTCTTTCTTGAGATGCAGTAACTTTTTTTACTTGTAGACATATTTCAGCAGAGTCTCTGTCAATGCTGAGGATGGAAGGTTTACTTCAGCATTTGGGAAGCTGTATGCTTTTTCTTTTCAGAAAGTGTTATCTTAATATTATCATTGAATCTTTTTTCCAAAGATGATTTGCTACTTAATCATTCAATTTGCCATCTTGCTCTAGTGCAACTTTTTATTTTTGCTCATTTATAGCATTTTGCCATACATTCCTAATAAAACTCACCCTATTTTTAAAGTCTAGTCTGATCCAGCCTCTCAGTGTTCAACAAGTTCTCTATCCACACCACATCTTAGCTGATTTAAAAAACCCAACATTCAGTAGAGTAGGTATTCCTGCTAATCTTCACAATAAGCAATGCAATACAAACTATTGCCATGTTCATTTGTATCTGATGTCTGAAGTTTATTGGAGTGAGCTGCCAGGGCACTTCCAGCCTGTGAAGGTTTCAGACCTCCCACGAAAAGCACAGACTGTCAGTGTAGTGACTGCTAGCAGCCTCACTTGTGCAAAAATAAAATGCACATGCAGTGAATTAACTATGGTTTGGAAGAAACAACAGAATCCAACACACCCTTTGGCAGGTAAAATTTTAGTTCAGTCCAAAGCAAGAAGTCTGAAGTGAAAAATGTAAAACTTCAATGCAGGTGGCTGTGATGCTGACCCTCTGCAGATCAGAAGGAGTCTTAATATCTTCAACACCAACAGTTAGTTTTATGAATGCATATTAAAGTCTCTAAAAATTATTCCAAATCAAAGACATAATGTCTCCTAGTTTTCAAGATACACAAAGATTAATCTCTATACTTATATAGGGTGTGTAGGAAACCTGGATGTGTTTAAGACAGACCACCATTTAAATATAAAAAAAATTATTCAGCCTTAACCTCTTTATAGTCTAAAAGTCTACCTTTTTCTTAGAATATGAAGTGTCCCCCTTCTTACTCAACTTTCAATAAACCTCTAAATGAGTGTGCTGTCAGTCAGACAAAGTCATTTAATGTTTATCAAAATGGGGAAGTCTATTCGATGTAGAGAATAAAAACTGTGGAGAGAAACCAGTGCCAGTAATGTTATCATTCTACGTTTTGAGAAGTGAACATATAATATTGGCCACATTTCTAGATAGCTATAAAATTAATTTGCAATTTTCAGCAGAAAAAGTGAAATTAACTGCTCCATACCATCAGCAGCTGAGATGAGAATCTTCTCACCATACATCCAGTGTCTGGGGAAGGAAGCAAAAGAGGTAATTAGATGCCAGAACTCAACTCAGTATTTTAACCAAACTTTTAACCAAACATAAAGGTGTGGAGCCACTAACTTTAAGCCTCTGGTGGCTAAAATCAGATCCCCTTTACTCAGTGCAATTCTAGGTTCTTCAGTGCACGGTGTTGTGAAGAATGTTTTAACACCTTTAGTCACAGGGCAGCAGACTCCACTGTAATCTTCTATGGCTCGATACCTCACCTACAGATTGGAACAGAACACAGTAACTTGTTATTTGAAGGAATTACGGCCTTACTGATAAATTTCACACTAAAAAAATCAATTCAAGCATACCACATTTAAACATAATGACAACAGCTGTCAAAGGGACTTTAAATTCTAAATTACTGCTTAACAATGGAACACAGTCCTCTTTATTATCATCATCTTTCTTCCCATGTGGAAACTAAGAAGCAAATGCAAAGGCTAAATGCCAAGATTAATTAGTCAGAGATTGCTATACATTGTTTGTGTTGATTAATTACATTTATTTATACTGCTATGCTATATCAAAGACCAAACTTCACAAATACTTACACTTCTTACTCGCTTGTCTGCTTTCTGTTTCAGTTGCTCTATCTATAAATGATTATAAATAGAAATTTAGGCAGCATTCAACACAAAATGAAGCCAAGCATTGAAATCATTCAACAAACACAGGAAATACCATTAGCAGTCTGAAGCATTCACAAAACCGTAACTTTTTAGTGCATTGAAAAAGGGAGAACATTTAAGAGAACTCCTGCACATGTATTTCAAGCTCATCTATTTTAGTTATTAAAGAAGCTGGTCTATTATTGCAAAGGAAAGCAGACAATTATGTGCAGTGGGAGAATTAACTTGAGATACCATTGAAGACCAGTTACCGTCAAACTGTACTGGTGACATCCATCTCTAACTGGCCAGTCCAGGCCATCTCCCTCAGGAATGCCAGACCATGTAAACACTTGCCTGAAGTTCTTCCATTTACTTCCCATATCATAGGGGAAGATAAAGGTCTCACCCGTTTGGTAGTACTGGATTCTGTCTTTGGCCTGGAAAATAATTAAGGAATGTGGTACATAAAAAAACCTACAAACTGCAGTCAAGCAGCAAATATTAATAACGTTGGGTCCTAAGCCCTGTATCAGTCCATGGGACCTAAATGCAAATATTTTCAGGCAAGAGCAGTGAACTCCTGCTATATCAACCCAGGCTTTAAAAACTACTTAAATCAATCATGGCATTCAGAAGAAGTCAGGTTTGGGTGTCCCCATTCCTGTCACCTCCCATTTACTCTTTAACAACACGGTCCACTGACTGCACTGATAATTCCCTCCACACTCCAATCTTACTTCAGGCTTTTTTCAGGGACCAATGCCTGACTATTTCTCAGTTACAGCTCAGAACCCTTTGATTAATGATCACAAACATGACTCAACATTGGTAGTGCCAATTCTCCTCTAAGAATGCATACACAGGCATGATCTGAATTGCCCACATTCCGTAGTCATGAGCTTTACATTCCCACAGTTCTGATGACATCTAGTGGAGCAGCCACAGAGCAGTGCTCTGTTGCAATAATGCCATTTTATTAAATATTTATGTATTACAGTCCATGCTCAGCTTTCAAAAGGGACATATGAGCAGCCTGTGTTTTACAGCAAAAATTTTAATATATTATTCCAAGTCCTATAATACAGTGATAACAGGGATTTCTTTCACTTATGTTCTATTATCCCATTATTCAAAGGTCTAACAAGACTTGGATCCAGCCATATCTTGTGCAAGTACTTATGCACAGTCAAGATTCTCATGCTAATTTAACATACAAAATAAAAGAAAGACAACACGACATTAATGAAATGGTTGTGGACTTTTACAAAAAAAACCCAGGTAAAACCAAACTAATTTCTAAATACTGAATCAGTTTTACTTCCTCTAAACTTAGCTTCTGTTGCTTGATTTTATTTCTCCTGGAAAATCTTGTGAAAACCTCTATAAAGATGAGGAAATCTAAGAGAAATTTAAAGGACAGAAGACTAGGTATTTTCTAATACTTCTTTAAAATCGAAGAAAATCTTCCCAAATCAAGGAAAATCCTCCCTTACAACCAAAAGTAAGAAATGGGAAAAACTATTAGTCAAAATATATCACTTTGAATGGGTCAGTGAGGTGGACAATTAAAGGTACAGACAGGTGTAATGACAAAGCTCAAGCTTCACATGAAAATACCCACATATTTCAAGCAGATAAAGTCTTTTCAAAGCAAGTATTATTCTGTGTTCAACAAACTCCTCCAAAACAAAAGAAAAATCTATGCATTTACATGATTTCTCATTTCTTTCACTGAATTATAGGTGTTAGGTCAGTGGTGACTTGAAATAGCCTCTTTGGTTTTTACCCAGAGGTGAAACAAGAAAAATTATAAATATGGAAAATAGATTTTATAACAGTACAAGAATACTTGTAATAAAAGCATACCTTTTCTTCAATCCAGGATTCGATTGAAGTTTTGTTTGTCAAAATTACTTTCATCTGAAATAAAAGTATTAGGTGAAATTAAGATTTTCTGCAGGAATACATCAGCTATACAAAGACAGCTTCATTTAACAAAGTGAATTTGTTTTAAAGAACAATGCAACTTTTACAGACTTAACTGAAACATTTGTTAGAAGCTAACTCTCAGCAAAGATACAGGCTCTAGAATTATACACTTGAGACAGTATGACACAGTATTGCACTTTATATTTAAAATGTGTCTTTTTGTTTCCTTCCAAAGATCTCCAACATTTTGAGAAATATATCAGACATATTTACACCTATTTGCAGGGACAGGGCAAGTATTTTGCCTTTTTCAGCGAGTTTATAAAATCCATCTAATTTTTTTCTTAGTCCATTAGATTTTCACATCCAAGTCCTCCCATGAAAAATAATGAAAAAAACTCAAAACTGTGGTAACACAAAAACTGGGATAAAGCTACATAAATCCCTGGAAAAATTATACAACAAAATAAGCTCTGAAGAACTGTTCTTATGTCAATCCTGAATTCTGTTTCTGCTCCACAAGCACGCAAAACTTACAGCTTTTAACTTCTTTGTAACAGAGCCACAGACTCACCTGGATAATAAACAGCATACCAACAGCAATAGTTGTGCCTAACGCCAGTCCTAAGGCAAATAAAGATGCAGCAAATGCAGACAGTCCAAAGGGAATAATGGGACGAGGGTCTCTTTTGGCTGCACTCATGTCAATCTTCACAGAACTCCACCCAAAAGATATCTGAAAAGAAAAAAATTCCATTCAGCTCTAGAACTTTCCAACTGCTGAAACAAAGCAAGTTAGCCACAAGAAATCTGGCTCTGAGTCCCACATCTGACAGGTTTATAGTGCAAGGAGAGTAACTAAAAAAAAAACCAAAAACAACGTTCAAAAGACTTTTATCTTCAGAAGTTTGTTGCTAGATGGAAAATGAAGCCACAATCACAATCTTGCAAGCTCCACAGGCCCAAAAATCAGCAAAGAAAACAGGACTCTGGTGTTTTAACAAAAACATATTCATCAGCATCAGACGGACAATGTTTGCATAGAACAGTCCCCATTTTCCATGGAAGTGCTGCAGGTTTTTCTCTAAAAGCATTGCAGACAGCAGTTCTTAACATTATCCCTCTGCAAACACAGCTCAGCTGCTACAAATACAACTTCATCTGTTACACTCAGCTGATGTTATCAAGCTCTTCACTGCAACCACAAAAGTTGAAATCAAAGCTTATAATCTTAACCATGGATCTGAGATAAGGGGTATACTCCAGAACAAGCTTTGCTCACTCTTGAGGTTTTCCAGTTAAAAATCCCACAGTTAATATATTTATTTTTAGTCCCAAAAAATAATGTACTTTTTTTTCCTTGAAGAAATAGGCACAATTCTAGAAAAATGGCCAGTAAAAGAAAATAAACAGGATCTAACTTGTGTGTTGGAAATAAGTAGCAGCTGTTTTCTGTGCTAGGCAAAACATAGACTGTCTCTCTCTACATAAAGTACTACTCAGAAACTGTCTTCAGTCAATGTAAAGCAAAAGAAAACTCCCTGTGATTATGAGAAGCAATAGGGAAAAAAAAGCAAAAAAAAGAATGAAAATAGAAACAACTTTCTCTGAATCCCCCTCCATTCACACACATAGAGGTACACAGCAGAACTAGGAGTGCATGTGGCAAGAATAACAAGGAATTCCACAGACTTCTTCTCAGAAAACCAAATTCTCTTGTACTTCCAGAGATAAATTATGCACCCGACTTAAAAAACATTTTAAGCATTTAGTTTTGTTTTCTTACTCTGTTGTAAAGCTGAGTGTACATTGTCATAATAAATATGAAAGAAGCGTGAATGCATCCCAGTGGAGCTAAGAGGAGAAACAGAGTGAAAGATGCATGATTCTGGTATCCACAACAGTTGTTGATCCAAGGACAGTGGTGATCCATCTTCATCACACATCTGTGAATAATAAATATTGATTAATAGAAAGGACATGTATGTTTCTCAAAAAAACTCAAAGAATGGGTGACTTTCTACTTTTCAACCTCCATTCTTTCACTTGAACCCTCCAATTTCTGACAGATCAACACAGTAGTTTCTTTTTAGTTGCTATTCAGAATTATATTTCCATGTTGTAGAATTTTAAAAAGCAAATAAAAAGTGCTTCCAGGTCCTACCCTCCCTAGTTACTTTTCTCAAACTAACTAGTTGCTAATAGACACCCTAGTACAGAGCCTGGAGACAGAGCCATAGAAGGGGACTTGTAAGAACAACGATAACAATAATTAAGCACAACTGTCAATGTCAGTTTTTAAAAATAAGAATATCAGAAAAATAAAGGAAATATCAAATTCCCTGTGAACTACTTGTGGAGTATTTAAAGAGAGATATAGAGACAGAAGTGTGATAGTGACTCTTTCCAGTGGTGAACCCTCTGAAAGCTTTCTCAATTGCTATGTATTTATTGACCTCACACCATTGAAAATCCCTTCAAGAAAAATACATTTAATAAGTGTGAACACCCTAGAGACACTCTTGTATTCAGTATAAAGCCAGATATTTTGATGTAGCTTACAGATACAAAAAACCCCCCACCTGATTAAAGATTTGTTCACATCCCAAATTACCTTGACAGGTGCAAAACTCTACGTGACCATCTAAGTGATCAGTTCTCAGTGTAAAGATTGCCACTCAAGGAAAAGAGTTGTTAATTTTAAATCTGGGGATGATGTAGCCTAATTACAGCACTGCTCTGGAGCTTCAGTTTCTGTTTCCTAAAAAAACACTGACTGCACATCTTGGGTTTATAGAAACAACAAATGAATGAATATGTTGCAATATCCTTTCACTACATTCACCTAAGAGTCCTTCAGAGGACAACCTGCCTGGACTGCAGACAGCTGAAGTGCCTTGATTTTTTCAAGCTGCACTAAATTCTAGTGACAGCTATTTATAATAAAGTGTCCTTTGTATCAGGACGAGTGTTTTGGAAGATAACAAAGTGCAAACTTCTTGACTTGACTCAAAAGGTTTATTACTTCACTTAACATGTCAACTCCCCTCAAAAACCTGCTTTGGGGAAGAATAAAAAAACAGTCCAAAATTTCCACTCAAATGAACACTTAATTCTTATTTGGAAAGATGACAGAACAGATATTTCTGCTCTCTCAGCAGATCAATGTTTGGACTCAGAATTTATAAGGAATTTCAGATTATTTTTAGGTGTTTACACAGACTCGCATCTCTGAAGCAGGACTGCATTGTTTTGTTAGTACCATCGAGAAGCTCTTAACTGATTTAAAACTATAAAGAAAATGTTAAAGGCAGTAATTTTTCTAAAGTAAAACACAGCAAAACTGTATAGATATCATACAACTAGAAAGTGGAAAGGGCCTTAGTGTTCATATGGAAGCTTTTTTGAAAAAACACAATGTGAGCGCTGGAAGCACAAATTACAGTAATGGCCCATCATCAGATTTGAAGCTGCTCTGATATGGACTTTATACAATTGTAAAGAGAAACAGTACCTGTTACACTTCCGACAGTGGTGTGAACGAGGTGCCTTGTAAGACTGACACACTTTACAGTATTGGAGATACATGCAATCCTGAGATTTTTCCTTTAAACAGAAGAATAGGAGTGTCAGATGTATACACAACTCCGTTGGCAATGTTTATCTTGGCATTTTCCTAAGCAGCTTTGATTTCTTCTGACAGGGTGTGTTTCTAGTCCAACCCTATTAATGGTAGGCGTCAGGGTGAGGAAAAGACAAAATTAAATAATCTCCTAGCTATCAACACAGCCATCTCCCACTGCTGAAAGTGCTGGCTACTAAAAGAAATAAACAGTTCTTCTGTCAGGAAGAGCAACTGTACAAGCAGGGTTTCATAGTGAAGTTCTGAGAGTAAAAGTCAGCATGAGGCCATTTTAATTAAAAAAAACCCAAAACCTGAGCACATTTTCTCTCTATTTTACACCATAAACCACTCTAAGCTTACTACTAAGATACAGCACTGGTAACCACTAATGTTCAACTCTCTCACAATCTCTTTTACACACACACACCCCAACTACAGCAAGATGAGAGACAGACACTTGCAGATGGCAAGTAGTGGCCAAAATCCTGCACTCAGGAAGTGAAGCACCCAGTTGTCCTACTAAGACAATTATCAGGATTCTCTTCTGCCTAGACTGTGTCTTGAGTAATATTCCAGGATTAGAAAGCTGACCAGCATTAAACTTTGTATCATGCCAGTGGAACACAAACTCTGGGCAGCTGCCTTGAGATACTGAACCTGTATCATTCTTGACTACAACTCTGCCAAGTGATTACTGAAGCACAGGAAATGCAAATTTCTCTCTTGCACTGTGTTAAGAAGAAGGTAAGCATATAATTTTCTGGCTTGCATAAAATAAAAATATTTTCTAAATTAATTACTTCTAATTGTTCCTGCTAGCAGCAAAATCCCCAAAACAGGGGTCTGCAGGAGCACACAGAAAACCTTGAGGTTCTCATTCCCAGCTAAGAGTGGTTGTTTCCCGCTGCTTTGCTTTGAGAAACCCCTTATAAAACAAAACGCAGCAACTGCTGCCTGCCAAGCAACCTTACCAGACCCCTGACAGCACAGAGAGGGGATGGAGAAGGGCAGCAGAACAGAAGAGAGCCTTGGAGAAGCAAGTAAGTAATTTAGGCAAGCCGGAAGCCGGCTCAGCTCTGCAAGGCTGTCAAAGCAGGAGTCACGGAAATCAACAGTGCTGTGCAGAGCCAGGGTCAAGGAACGGCCACCTGAAATATTACAACGCTGGCCACTGAGGACAACCAAAGAAGACCCCAAAAGGCCACATAAGGACTTCGACAATGCAAAGTAAAGCTCTGCGTATACATTACATTTGTTTATACATTAAGAAAGTGGCGATAGCGAATGAATGTGTAATCAGTGTGGGTGATAAAAACTCATGTTTACCCAACGCTCGGCCCACTCGGTTATTAGAGAACGGATAATTGAAGCGTCCAGCGTGCTGCTTTCTAATACCAAAACTGTGTTTAAAAGTTTCTATCTGCTGGATTTCGGTATCAGGAGCAAACTGGGTTGTACTGGAAACTCTGGAAGCTGCAAGAGCAAAGCGGGGAGAGGCAAAGGAAAGATTTTGGCACAAGATAAGGAGGAAGTAATGGCCTGAGAGCGTGCAGTGTTCTTGGGGGACAGAGGAGAAACGGTGGCATCGAAAGACACGCGATTTCTACTGTCCTGACCGCGGGGCGGCCGGCCCGGCCCCAGGGCTGCCCGCCGGTCCCCCGCGAGGCCCCGGGACGAGGCGGTCGCAAGGCAGCGCTTACCGGCGTCCACCCCAGCGGGACGTACCCGGGGCCCACAAACATGGCGCTGAAGTAGTTGTAGAGGATCATGACGGTCCAGTTGAGCAGCATCACGAAGTTGACGCTTCCCCCGGCCGTGTCCAGGGGCCAGTACCAGAGCGCGGCGTCGGCCATGGCGGTGGCGGAGCACACGGCCACCACGGCCAGCGCCACCGCCGGGCCCCAGTGGCACAGGCGCCGCGCCCGCTGCAGCGCGCCCGGCCCCACCATCGCCGCTACCGCCGCCCGACCGCTGCCTCCCCGCCGCCGCCGTGCATGGCTCCCGCCGGCTGCCGAGGGCGAGGGCGGGAAGGGAAAAGGGAAGGGAGCGGGAAGAGGAGGGGAGGGAAGGGAGTGGGAAGGGGAGGGGAGGGAAGGGGAGGAGCGGGGGCGGGAGCGGCGCTCGCGCTGCCACCGCCCACCCGCGGTCCTCTTGCAATACGGGCCCCCCGGGAAACAGCGGCCCGCCGGTAGCGCCGCAGCCGCGTTCCTCCCCTCCTGCAGGTTACGAGGCGGGGCGTGAGAGACTGAGGGGCGGGAGTGACCCGTCGCTGCCGCCTCTCCTCGCTACCTGCGGTGCGGCGCGATCCCGTGCGCCAAGGTCATCCAGGAGTTGTCGAGACGGCCGAGAGGGCCTGGGCCGTACCGGTTAAAGCACCTGAGATTCGCCGGAACGTGTGGCGAGGAGCCCGAGGAAGGGGTGGGGGACGCGTTTTGGGGTGGCAGAACACGGAAGCGCTGCGGTCCGGAGCGGCGCCCCCGGCACCGGCAGCGCCATCGCCGCGATGTCCTCCGACTTCGAGAGCTACGAGCAGGACTTCGCCGTGCTCACGGCAGAGATCACGGGCCGCATCGGGAAGGTGCCGAAGCTGGTAGGAGGTGAGCGGCTGCTCTCCGCCCCCCGCGGGCTTCGCTCCGCAGGCCCGGCCGGCTGGTGTGTAGGAGCCGCTCCAGCTCCCAGCGATGGGCGCGCAGGGCGGTGGCGGGAGGTGCCGGTGTAATTTTGGTGAAGTCTCACCCCCATGTGTTTCCGCGCTCCTTACGCAGTACAGTCACCTCCCTGCCCCGGGTCTGTCCCAGTAGCGAGTTGTCTCTTGAGATGCGTTAAGAATACTCGGACAGAATATTTGTTTGCTGGCCACCTGTAAGGATCAGCTCTTCCCTTCTGCCCGGCTCTGGGGCCACGCGAAGTTACGCCAGTGCACCTGAAGGGCTGGTGGGGAGTGTTCCCTGAACCAGCATTGCTGCTGAATCCTCTTTATGGTGATCATGCCACAACATCACAAATGGAAATCAAATCTTTCTCCTGTGGCACAGACAGATTTTGTGCATGACTTAATCTGAATCAGTATTTTTGCTGCCTACTGTTCATACATTTGATTTGGATAATTGACTGTGGTGACTCACATGCAGGAACAGATTCAAAGAAATCAGTGTTCATTTACTTTGATGTGTTTGTCAGTAGCCTGCAGCGTTCATGGTCTAATTCATACTGTATCCCTGCAGTAGAGTCAATACTGTCTGTGAGAGTAAAAAAATGAAAATTATAATCTAGTTAATCAGTCCAGCTGAATCTTTCAGCACATAGGAATCAGTGCCCCAGCACAGGGCTCCGAGTGTGAGATGGAGGGAAACTGACATTCGTGGTTTTCTCATCTGTTCCTCTTGTAGCTCAGCTTAATGCCTCTTCTGTTTCCAGCTCATTTAATACTTCTGCCTCTGCTTCTTATGCATATTACCCAAACGTTTGGGACTCTTAACCGTAGGTGTGTATAAGAAGGAAATAAATACATACTAATGGCATACTTTTCATATGACTAAAGGGAAAAGGTAGCATGCATCCAAGACTAAAGAATAACATCCTACTTTTAGAGTGGGAAATGCATCATGAAGTGATGAAGTAGTGACTCTAAACAGGATTTGAGGTAGGTGGTCAACTAAAATGTGTGATCTCAGGGGATTTTGAATAAAAAATCTTTTTTATTCTGGAAGATTATGTCCAATTCTAATCTTAAATGTTAGAAAGTCTTCTGAAAAAACAGGGTTGACTTCCATGGTTAAAGGAAACTATGCCTTTTCCTTGGCTTAACAAAGATGTTTTGCTCTTGATCTTAACAGCAAGAACACAGGGAGCTAATTCAGTCAGAAGCTGCAGCTGAGGTGGAAAAATTTGTCAGTTTTCTAATGGAAACTTACAAAATGAAGAAGAGAGAGGATCAGAGTTCCTGTGATTGAATTTTAGAACTGGTGTAATTTAATCTGCTCAGAAATTATATTTAACCTGTAAATGGGCACTGGAAGCATTTACTGAGAGGATACAGGGAATCCTTTACAAAGGCTTCTTAACTTTTGAACAGTAAGTGTAAAGATCTCTAGCAGGAACAGGGAGACATCATAAATACACTACTGGCTCATCCTCTGAAAATCAATAGTGCTAGACTGATTTATAGGAAAAGAGAGGTTTAATTCCCTGATTGTAAAGAATAGAGATTTGAGTTTCTAATTGTACAGATTTTGGAAGTCATCAGAGTCTGTTCGATGGTAGGAAGAATATTCTGCTTAATAGTAGTGGATTTCCATAATCCTCTCCTTGAATCAGTCTCCCTTATTCACTTAGGGAGATTTTTGAGCTTAAATAAAAGATGTTTAGAGAGTATTGGCTTCAACAGTGATATAACCTAGAAGCAGCAGGCTTTGAAATCATCACTCTTTTATGAGACCATTAGAAGGTTACTTTTTTAATAGAATTTGCCATCCTCTCAGAGGAGACAGAATGCATGTTCCCTGCAGGACCAGTAACGTGGTCCTGGGCTAAATGGAGTCAAGACAAAAGTTAATTTTTTTCCTCCATGTTATATCTGAGGTTGGTCATACGTGGTTCAAACTGACTTGCATTATAGCTGCTTCTTGCACTGTACGTTTATGGCTTAGTTATTGCTTCTGGGCTATTCTGTCTTTCATCAGGGAAAACACTTTCCATGACTTCAAAACAAACTGCAGTCTTAGCTAACAGAGGCATTTGACCACCTGGAAAAAAAATATCTGATTATGCTGAACAATTTATCAGAACTATTTTAAATACACATTTTTCCCTTGTTTCTTAATAGGAATATTTGCAAGATCTTTGCTTCTTCATCACCAGAAGTTCCAGTTAGTTCTTGTGGCGATGGCTGGGAGAGGCTCAAAAAGAGGATTATGAGGTGGGAGGGGAGCATGAGGTGACAGTTTTCAGCAGCAGTGATTTGAGAGAGATTGCTGATGGCCTTCTTCCTCTCCGCTGGAAGAAGCAGGATGAAAGGTGTAAGGACTTGTGCCATTCTGCATAATAAAGAGAGATCTCCTGAAGTCTAGTGACTGGTTATTTCCCTCTGCTGCCCAAGATGGACCTGCTGTAATGGAGAAATTCTGGTTAATTGGTTTTGCAACATTCCTGCATTCTGTGTTGTCAGGACATGATGCTGTCTTGTGTTCTAGAAGGATGATGGCTCAGCAGACAACCCTGTTGTCACAAATGCATAAGTAGTTCAGCAAGAACTGTAACAAAGCTCTCTGATACCACAGAAACAATAAGCAGCAGGGACAATAGAACGTCTTGTGAAGAAATGTCTTCTGTTGTTGAGGCAGACATCACCTGGAGGATTAAAGAAAGTTATAAATAGAGAAATGCCTTTTAAATAGATTTTCTGTGATGCTGCTGCAGGTCTTTGAAGAATGAAGATAATTGACTGATGTGTTTTATTCATGCTCCTTGGTGTTTCAGAGAAACATCTGTCTTGTGATTTGTCCAAAATTTCATATAAATTTTGTTTGCTTGATATGAAAGAGAGTTTTATCAGCACAAATGTTGATACTTAGCCTGTTCCCAGCACAGTAGCCTCTGGGTTGTGATGGCTTTGGGCTGGAGTGCTGCCATTCTTCTGATTCTTGGTACCTGCATTTTCTGCTCGGCAATCAAAGTGCTGCATTTCAGTTGCTAACAGGTTTGCCTGAAGAAAGCCTCACCTTTAATTTTCTGTTGTACTCCTGTACTGAAGTTTACTGTCTCAATTTCAGGTCCGGCTCATTATGTAATTCCTCTTGATCCCAGTTTCATAACTCAAAGAGAGAAATGCATGTATTCTATTTATCTCTGCTGTTGGACAGTAACTTCTGGCAGTACTGAACATGTAACCACCTGAGTGAGCACAGCAACATCTGCAAGTGAACTGAAGCCCTTTCTTACTCACTTCCTCAGCATGTACGGATGAAAAGAAGAAATTCCACGGGCAGTGGGACTATTCAGTCTTAACTCAGGTTTTTTTAACGTCCTTGTTGACTTTGAGATTAAACTAGTGCTGTATTATCTTTCCAACCTTGCAGACAGATTCCCACCTTTCTGTAACTGCTGTATTTTGGGAGACAAAGAAAGTGTCTATTGCCAGGGCAAAGCTGAAAGAACTGGGTGAAATGTAGTGAAAGCTTGTGTCTTTTAAGGAAGTGATACAACCAGAGTGTTATATTGTTGTGTAAAAACGGAGAACAGATTTGTTTGCAATCCTACGCAGAGGAAAACCCCCTTTTGTTTCCAGTCTTTATTCATAGTTTGTCGATTTCACCACTTAAATTATATGAACTATGTGGAATATTTTGTTTGGGGCATTCTGTCTAGCAATGTAGGGAAAAAAAATACATTTAGATACATTTGATGGAGCATTGTTTTTTATTTTCTCTAAAGGATATTTGAATTCTCAATCAAAACGAAAAGTTATAAAACGCCTTTTCTTCATTTCCTGTGGAAGTGTATTTAAGGAAGTGACTGAGTAGGCAGGTTGAAAACTGCTAAGTCACAGTGGACTAATACAATTAGTAATATAAGCATCTTTAATTGGACTGTAACTTGTTTGTCCTGATCTACTTGATCAGTGGCAAACTTCTCTCACCTAGAGATTGTTCTCTTACCCTTGGATCTCACTTTCAGTCTCTTGAGCAAGTCAACTTGTGAGTATAGTGTCCCCCTTCTTATGGGGATTCTGGCTGTGAAATAGGTTGTTTCCTTTGCTTAACCATTGAAGTTAAAGTAAAACTGAAAAATGCTTTGGAAACCAAGGTTACATGGTATTGTGTGCCCTAGAGAATCAGCAGTTGCAACAAGTTTAGCTGCTCTCCTGGAAATCTGTGAAGATCCTGCTCCAGAGCTGCAGTGCTGGGATGTTGCCATGTGCTTGCTCACATATCTGTATTTGAAGAAAAAACAAAGGCAGTTGTCCTGGGCACCATCTGGGGGATTATGTACCTGGGGCCACCGTTAAAATCTGGAGTTGGGTTAAAATTAATTAACTCAAGCATTGGAGATCATTTGAATACCCTCTTCTCCTAATTTTATGAGAGCAGTTTTAGCCAGACCTTCTGTACTAATGAGTTTTCCCTACAAAAGTCTGTGGCTAAATTTGTTTGTGGGTCAGTAAGACTTCACTGGCCAGTGGAGTGCTGAGTAGTTCTTGTAATCACAAGTACAAGTAGAATTTGCTCAGTATGAAATACCTTCCAATATCACTAAATTTCAAGTTACTAAATGTGTATGAAAATTGTGATCCAGTACAACTCAGGGAAGTACCAAAAATGCTATAGTAATTTATTTTCTGCTACTATATTTTAAATTTTTATTTCAGCTTCAATAAAATGGTATAATGTATGTCATACCTTCCATTGTTTTTATTTTCTTCCATTGTCATCTTGCTAATTTCCAAATGAAGGAAAGAACAGACATGTTTTGGGATATGAGACTAGAAATGTATGGGGAGGGGAGGAAGGGGCAGATTTGTTTTTTTTGTGTTAAGAAGATAAAATTCTGAATTTTCTGGCCTAGGTGCCATCATGAGAACCTGGTGGCGAATTAAAGAAAGACATTGCTTGCAGAAAACTAAAAGTACTATGCAGAAAACTAAAAGTGCTACACAGAAAATATTTCCTGCATCTTCTGCTGGGGTAGAATTCACTAGATGTGGCAGCGTGAATTCCAGATTTGCAGGAAAGGTGGTCCCAAGCTCCAGTGTATGTAACTGAGGAAGGACAGATTGTGATGGTCCTGTGTCCTTGAATGAGTGTAGAGTATTTTAGGTGAATGAGAAGATAGGTGGATAGGCATTTCAGCCTGTGAGAAGCTGATTTATGTTCCTTTATTAAAGGGTCCTCTCATGAAATTCAGTGCCTTGTGGAATGCAGAGGATTGAATAATCATCAGATAGTCCCTTTTGGTCTTTGGTGTGTCAGTTCCAGGATACAAAGAGATCATTTGGAAGAGAAGCAAGGGGATTCAGACTTAAAAACAAAGCTCTGAAGTTTAGAGATACATCATCAAGTCTTGTACCAACGTGGACTTATCCATCATGACCTCTGGGGAGCTGTGACTGGAGACACTTTGGTGACATTCACTTTTTATCTGCTTCATTAGGCAAACCACAAGTACAGATGTCTCATGATACTCCTGGTTTCAAACAAACCATTTGTATGTTCAGAGTTTTGTTGTTGATTTCATTGACACAATGGGTGGGTTTAGAGTCTGAAGGCTGGAAGATGCAATGGTAGGATTGAAACCCTTGAATACCCACAGTAATGAAGCAATGTGAGGATATTTTATTAACCAGTGTCTGATTATTTCTCTGTTCCCTTTCATGCTATAACAAACCAAGTTGTGAAGCAATTGGAATGTGTGTGATGATGTTAAACTGAGTCTCAGTTCTCAGCTCAGAGTTTGGATTCTTTTCCTGCAAATGGATGGTTGGGGACAGGCCAAAAGTCTCTGTAGCTGGGATAGAGCCTTGCTGGGGAACCTGGCAGATGGTGATTGCTATGTATAGCTTAAAACTTATTTGAATTTTTAAAATTTTTCATATTTTATTAATAATTTCCATTTTTACTGCTACTAGAAAACAGTGGTTTTACTGTAGTACCTGTGGCATTTCCTTTTATATCTGTTGAAACAAAATAAACTATTCTAGACCCATCATAGGAGTAGGGGAATAGAAACATCATTTTTCTTCAGTACCAGAATTAATTTTAATTGGGATGCTTACTTTTGTGCATCTCATATTTTGCAAATTAATATGTTAAGCCTTTGTTCTTATATGATTTTTTTCCATTTAGTGTATGTATGTGCCTTCTCATGCATTTGTACACACCAGCAAGTGCCTGCTGAGGCATAATTCCTACAGCTGAAGCAACTGTAAGTGCTTTCCTAACTAGCAAATGCTGCATAACAAGGCAGAAGACCTCAAGGATTCTCCAGTCTCTTTTTTTTTTTAAATTACTAATATATGGATCACCATGTGTGAGGATGTCACACAGAATAAATCTTGAGTGTTTTAGCTGATACATGCAGTCTTTTGAAATGGTATGTTTTTCTTTCATAGTAAGAGCACAATTATATTGGTATTTTCACAATTCTGTTTCAGATGAGAAGAAGCAGATGGTTGCAAATGTTGAGAAACAGCTTGAAGAAGCGAGGGAACTGGTATGTTCTGGCTTTTCATATGTTAACTGCAAATTTCTAACAAAAATAATAGGATCATTGATAGTAACACTTAACACTCATGCCCTAAAAATACAGTGATATATTAGAAAATGAAACAATAGTCTTGAAATAGTTCTTATTTGAGGATATGAAATAGGAGAAGAGTGTATCTTTTTTGAATCCTGTGTTAAGTGATTCAAGGTTTGCACTATTGCTGTAACTCAGTAAAAAGTTACAACTTAGAGTTGTGGATTAGGTCTTTTACTTTGGGAATGTAATTAAATATTTACACACCATGACTTTGTTTTTGACTTGTAAGACTCAAACACCTACTTCATTCATATCTCAGAATGTCTTGTAGAGCAATAGATCTTTTTTTCTATTTTAGCAAGTGAGACATAAAGGTGAGGATAAGGGCGCCGTGGCAGTGTGGGTCACTGATTCAAGGAGAGTGTAGGTGTTAATCAAGCATCAGTTTGTGGTTCACACTGACAAAAAAAAACCCAGTATGTAACAACATGTGCTAAGCAACTGTGACTCTTCTTTTATTTATTTTGTTGCCAGTACAGCCTGTTGTGTCTTCCAT
Source organism: Sturnus vulgaris (assembly GCF_052056855.1). Classification (NCBI taxonomy): domain Eukaryota; kingdom Metazoa; phylum Chordata; class Aves; order Passeriformes; family Sturnidae; genus Sturnus; species Sturnus vulgaris. Next base: position 29,335,070 of record NC_142250.1, read on the forward strand.
CTGGGAGGAGGATAAGAGTAAAGTTTTGTAGATGTGGAGTAACTGAGCAAAGGTGTTGGTGACAGCTGAGATTGTCTTTTCCCACATGGCCAATAGTTCCTTACCAGAAGTTGCTTTTGTTTATTGCTTGCAAATGGGTTTGGTTTATCTGATGTCAGAAATGTAATCTGAATGTTAGGATAGGGAAAGAAATTGGCTTTTCTACCCTAGAATTTCTTATAATGGAAGGAACTTGAATCAATTATTTGGCTACTAAGCAAATTGATTTTTTGGAGTAGGAAGAAAAAAGTCTCTCTGCTGTTTGTAGGCATACATGGTGCTTTTGGTTTAGAAATAGAATTAGTCTTTTAGACCAGAGCATTGGAATAGCATTCAGAAAAGCTGGATCTTGGGATGAGTTCCTACAGTTTTGCCTTGTGAGGATGACAAGGCACCTAACCTTCCTGATTTGGTATTCCCAGTGAGAAACATGGTAAAATTACTGTCTCATCTCGTGAGCATGTTCTGAAGATACATTAAGGCCTTTTGGGCACTTTCATATTCAAACAGTTGCAAAAAGTAGAAATCTAGAAATGTTTTTCAGCTCATTTTCACTACAAGTTGACTTGGCAAAAGACAGAGCAGTACAGAGAAGCTCCAGTGTTGGTGGTCATTCACATTTGTAGTAGATTGGAAGGAGCAAAAATTGAATTAATGGCTTCTTACTTCTCTCCTTATGTCAGAAAAAAATCATCTAAGTTTCTATTTATTACAAGATTAAAAAATAAATCCAGTATCTGTATTTTTATCCTAACAATAATCATGATTTAATGTACTGGCTTTTCTTTCACACTTTTTTTTTAGATCTTTAGATTCAGTTATTGGCTTTGAGCAATTACCCAACATGTTTGTGATTAATGTCAAGGCTTGGGTTTAGAAATCAATTTGAACAAATCTGCTAATAACAGAACTGATTAAAAAGATCCTCTTTTAAACTAGAGGCTAGAGTAGAAAATCAAAATAAACCTAATTCCTTGCTGCTGATAGTTTCATGCATTGGTTTGCTTCATTGTCTTGCGTAGTCAAAGGTGGGGTTAGCTGATTTTATTTCCTACTTGGCTAGGAAATAACACTCTCATGTATTATAAATGTTATTATAGAGATAATTTATTTGTATTCACTAAGCAGTGATGGTTTTAAAACACTGTCTGCTTTGTTTGGGTAAAATCACTGGTGTAATTGATTGGATGTGTGTGCAGAACTGACATGAAAACTTTCAGACTCCCAGGCTGCCTTTTCAAGCCAGAACTGAGTAAGAAATCTCTGGAGAGAAATCCTGTTCTGCATCTGATGTGGAGTATCTGATTGATGATCTTTGATGAAGGACACATCACAAAATTGTTATGTTGCAAATGCTGGGTTATTCTTGTCTTGTGTTTTTTAGTTTAGATCTCTGTTTTAGTTCCAGTAAAATAGTGACATTTAAAAGTTGCTTAAAATGCTAGCAGCTGATTCCAGAGTCCAGAGCAGATTCCTATGGAGAAGTTCCTGTAGGAGGGTGAGACTTATTTTGAGTGGACAACATCAGCCACACTATTTTGTTTTATTTTTGAATGGAAAAATGGAGGGCTGCTCTGTTTTTGCTTGTTTATGAAAAAACATTATTCTATGACCAATAATGTGAGTTCTGAAAATGGACATACATGAAATTAGGTTGCATTTAGGTTCACACTTGCTAGGACCACTGTCTTCTGCATGGCTTCCCATGGAAGTTTCTCAGCCCAGCCACAAAATGCACCCATTTAATCTCATGATGAGAAAACACTGGTAAATATTGGACAGCCTCAATGTGCTTCATCATTCCTTGGACCTTAAACTCTCTAATATTAACTCTTTGGAATGAAAATTTTAGATTTCATGGACCACGGTCTGATTGTTGGTGCAAATTCTGGATTTACTGGTAGATGTTTTTATATAATGGACAAGAATTGAGACTTCATTAAAATTTCCCAACCTTGCACATATATTTATATATATCTATGAGAGAAATGTTTATAGAACATTTGAGATCAAATATATTAAGATGAAATTGATAAGAAATAAGCTATTAATTCCAGCTATTGGTTTAATTTATAATACCCCTTTGGAAAGTTAAGCCTGAGCTAAAGACCTGGGTAGAATTAGAAATTGCTTTGTGGGTTTCAATTCATTAGCGACTATTTAATTAAAGTCTGCTTTATAGTTTATTATTGAATATAATTTTGTATAATCAGAATAGATCAGGCAAAATGACTTTTGAGTATCTGGCAATTCCATTGATTAAATGCAGATGCTTTTCTTATGATATGAAGATGAAATTTCAAAGTGTAAGCAAGTGATTACTTAGGAATAAATTCTAGCAGTCCCTTGTGAAGACCTGCAACCAGTAGCCTGGACCCTAATTGAAAAGCATTTCTGCTCCTATGCCATATTGCTCAACCCAGATCAGTAGGAGGTGAGTAAATATTGTTTCAGGTGCCTACAGCAAGCAAGGAGAGGTATTCTTTTATCTTTTTCAAGTGAATTGAAAAGATTTTAAAAGGCAGGCATGGGATTCTTCTGCTGTTTAGAATAGAATTCCTGAACAGACAGCACCATTTAGAGCAGGCTCCAAGGCCCAGTGGGCAGGTCATTAGCAGCCCTCATTTACAGCTTTTGATTTGCTGTACCCCTGTGCCATAATGTAATATTTCAGGCTCCTTGGAATTCCACATGGCAAGAATAAATAAAAAAAGCTTTTGAAAGATAGAATATGTCTCTAATTTTTTAATCCATTTGATCTATACAAGTTCTTGAATAGCATTGTCACTGAACCCTGAAATTCTAAGATAAAAGATATTTAATATACTTGCATATAGATTTGGGACATAGATTTAGGTAGTCAGATTTGAAACATACAGACTGGTGGTAAATAAAACTTAAAATATATATATATGTAAAATACTTTTTTCAGCCAATGGTTTCCAAAACTGCACAGCTAGGTGGAGGTAGACTTTTTTTTGAACTATGCTTATTTGCTTATATCTAGAAATGTTTGGCTCAAATAATTCCCTCTGAGTGTTAGTAATACTAATGTCACTTATTTCTTGACTTAAGACTGTGCAAAGAAGTTGATAAATTGTTTATGTATTGCAGAATAAGCACCGTTTTTCCTTATAAAGAAAGAATATTTGAACTTAGGTAAATTTATTCTTGCTTTAATTAACCTTTTGATTTATATACCTCCTCTTTGTTTTTACTTATCAGCTTGAGCAGATGGAACTTGAAGTTCGAGAGATCCCGCCTCAAAGCCGAGGGATGTACAGCAGTCGAATGAGAAGCTACAAACAAGAAATGGGAAAACTTGAAGCTGATTTCGTGAGTTTTTAACCTATTACATAAAGAAGACATCTCTGAGAATTTTTAAAATAAAGCAATGCAGTTATTCAGGCGAATGAGAGGGTATTTTTGACTAGTGTGAGATGAGTTCTACATGTATCTTGCTATGTATGTGGACAGATGAAAATCAAACTGGGGAAGAGAAGCTTTTCTTTCAGCAGCAGTCCCATACCAATATTCCAGTTGCCAGTCTCCTGTCCCTTTACCCTGAAAATATGTTGTTTCTCTGTCATTAAACATTATGAGTGTTCATGATGTATGCAGAATAGTCAGCTTTTAATTCTATTTCTTGAGAAATGACAGCTTGTACTAATGTGGGCAGTAACATGAAAAGCAGTATAATCTCCAATCCGTGGAATTTTTGAATGTAGTTTGTCTCATGTGCACTTTATTTGTTAGTCACTGTGTTTTCTTTTCCATTGCACTTAGATTCTTCTTGGCTTTTGTACAAATTGGTTTGAAATACCACATTTTTTTGAGTAATGGATGCAGACTAACAAGATTCCCTTGTCTAGGAGCTTCTGCTACAGTTATCAGTCCTTTTTTTGTGACTGGGATTTGCACTGAATAGATTTACATAGAGACAAAACTGTTTCTTGTAAAATCCTGAAAAAGTTCAAAGGGATTGCAAAGTGTAGGAAAATACTATGTTAATTGGCAGCAGCTCAGTTCCTCCAGGGTAGGAAGAAAGAAATAACTAGTGGCAGTATTTCCCATTCACTAGGGAACTGTGAATTTCCTCAGGTTGCTGGCAGCAGTTTAATCCTTCAGGGGAGGGGAGTCAATGTTTATACCTGCAGCCAAAAAATCCAGCTGACTGTCACTCCTCTCTGCTTCTGCCAAGTTGAGCAGTTGCACAAAAATGTATGAGAAGATGGTTGCAGTTTGTAAAGTTTGAGGAATGTTATAATAAAAAGACTTGCATCAAAATTTTGAGGCAGTCTTATCTCTTCCCCTGTAGGAATTGCATGTGGCCAAACAGTGACTTCCCAGAGAGAGCAATTTCTGGACCAATTGTGAATGCTGTTTATCTTCTCAGATGTGGGAGAATTTGCTGTCAGCATGTATTTGTTCCTGACCTATTTCTGTATGTAGGTAGATGGTGGAATTCATACTTTCATATTCCCAGGCAAGTGAAAATGAGAGTTCAGAACAGAGCACTGTATGGAAGAGGAGAAATGAGTGCAAGGAAATGCATCATAGCACAGAGAGTTACATGATCACAAGAGCATAAGTTTGTGCTCAGAGTGAAGAAGCAAAAACATGAGAAAGAAGAAGGAACAGATTGTAATAATGGGTAGAAACAATAGCTCCAAACCCAAGGATCTTCAGCAGAAGATCAAGGAAAGAAAATGATGTGGAGGATGGAGCAAAGTGCTGGAAGAAAACAACTGTGCTTGAAAAAAAATCTCACTTATATAGCAATATAGCAAATAGTAGTGTTACAACTAAATGCTTTACATAGTTCCAGTTTCTCAGTAGTAATATTTTTCTAATTTTGTACATAAGGATTTAAGACTTTTTTTGGATTATTAGCCAGGCAAATACCAACTTGTTGGAAGCTACAGAACAAAAATAATTGCAAAAATTACATACTTAAGTGCACAGTCTTTTTCATTAAGTTCTGTATTTCAAATGTAAAGTGAATGCAGAACTGGCACTAGTAGTTTTATATTCATTGATAACATGAGAATTGATCTTGTGATTATTTGAATGCCTTATAGCATCTAAAAATTTGCCCTCACCTTAACAGTTATTGAAAACAGCAGCATAGCAACGTGTTTAAAGCTAGGAGAAGGAAACATGAGGTCTGTGGACTGTTCACTTGTCCATTTTTTATTGGCAGGATTGAAAACATTAAAGTTTATCTTTGACATTTAATATGTAACTGGTGAGTTTATTTTATCTTGAACAGTGCGTGTAATAATGACAAAATGCCATCACTGTAATATTATTTATTAGGTGCTGTGGCATCTCTGAATATGTAGGGTTTTTTTTCCCATGCACTTTTTTATCTTAAGTATATTCTGAAAAATACAGATTTAAGCTCTGTTAAGCTGTACTTAGAAAAGTTACTCCAAACATGGCTTTTCATCTCTAACTTTGGAATCAAATAGGAATACGTTGCAAACAGGAGATTTATTTCCTCTCATTGCTATTCCTTGTTGGTTTGATACCTGCAGTTAAGTGTCAGTGCTCTGCAGTCCAGGGCTGTGTGAAGGCAAAGACATCTGCCCCATGCACTGTAATGCACGTGCACAGTTGGTAACATACTAATTGCAGTAAATGATATCCAAGGAGAAAAAAACACCTTGCCCTCTCTTGAAGGGGAGCAGTGATAATGAAAAAAAGAATAGCACAATTTTGTGTTTAAAAGTACTCCAGAAGCATAGCACTGAGTACTGATGGGGAAAATGAACAGAGCGAGCACTGCTCCTCAGCTTTAGTCAGGAGTGGCTTCTGTTGCTCACCTCAGTGCTCTGCAGTCTTCCCTGGGGAGAAATATCAGAACAGGGCAAGCATGAAGTGCTGCTTCTCTGCAGAAAAGCTGCACACATCTCAAAACCCAACTTCCAGGCTTGTGATAAACGTACCGAAACAGAATGAACCTTTGATAAGCCTCGTGCTGTCTTTTTTCACTTGCAGATGCACATCTTGGGTTGATGATCTCATTTTCAGTAGCACATCCTATTTCTGTGGGGGGTTGGTCCCCTTTAGGTCCGGGAAGGTGTGTTGGGACCAGCTGGGCTGCAGGGCTCAGGAACGCGCTGCTGGCTCTACCTTGTGGCCCCAGGCGGAGTTGCACATCACATTCTTGTGCTTTTCTCCCCGTCTTGGGACCCCCTGCAAAAGAGTTCCTGAAGCTTGAAACAATCTTCCTATCAGGAGGTCTTTCTCCTGTATTTACCTATGCACCGTTATGCGGTTTAAGCTTGTAAATATTTTTTTCGTGGCTATTTCAGATGTAGAATGTACATGGTGCCTGCTTGAAGTAAGTTCTGACAGCAGAAAAAGTATTTTAAATATATGGACTACAGGTGTTGTTTATTCATACAAATAAAGCGTTTTATGTTAATTGTTACCTAAAAGTAGCCAGTTATCTCTAAATGGTGGGGATATGCAGTGGTAAAAGGCTTCCAGATTTTCTAAACATTACTTTGAGCTAAATCTATCCCAGTCCATTTGAAAATGTGACCTATAAACCTAGCAAATATGTGGTTATTTCCTAGCATTTGTATCCATCCCCAGGGTTCCATGTACTGGCTCAATGTCAGGGTGCCATAAAATAGAAAAAAACAAAAGCAGGCATTTATTTTCCTAAAAAGCTTACTGCTGACATATGAGGCATTCAAATAGATGAGGAAATATTACAAATATTGTAAGACCACATTATACAGTAATATTCATGTTACAAAAGTGAATATTGCACAATCAGTGTTGAAAATGAGATGACTGTATTGAGAAAGAAGAAATAGCCATCAAATAAAGGAACTGTTCCTATGCAGTCGACAGCACAGATGTAAATCTTGCAGGTAGCATTTGTTTCAGTTCAGGAGACAGAGCTCATTCCCTTTAAATCCTCAGAACTGGTACTGATTTTGGTAATTCTGATTTTCAGAATAACCTTTAAAAGAAAAAAAACGGGGGATGGGGCAAATTTGCAGATATGTAGATTTATTGTACAAAACTTGAGTAAACGTTTGAACATTTTTGGCATTTAACAGTAGCTTCAGTCAATAATGAGGTAAATATTTACAATTTATACCTTCTGCAGGTTCTGTTTAAATCATTGTTAAAATTTCAGCTGCTGTTAAGCTTTAAAAACATTTAGGGAGATAACCAATGGAATTTCATTGGCTAAAGTTAGCTCTCCTGTTATGACTATGGTATGAAATACCACCTGAGCCCAGAAGCTCACCTGAACAGCTCATACAACTGTGTCTGTGTGTTCTGGCTGTTTTTTGCAAGTACCACTACCCCTCTTTTCAGGTTCAGTCACCTACCCAGACAAATAATAATGTGGCTGTAAGCATAATGAACACCATTTGTCAAATGACAGATTGCTGGCTGCATCTTCATGGCCAGTCTTCCCTAGGTATCCAGTTTGAACTAAAACTTAAGAGACGCACCTGTTGCTGCTGGGTTATCTTGATTTATAAAGTAAATACTGCAGTAATGTTTTGTGCTTACAAAATCGTGATCCAAGTGTGGGACTACTGTGTGTATATCTTAATTGGTGTATCCCAACAGTGTTCTTAAAAACAGGGACTCCATCATGCCAAAACATCATGTGTGCACAAGAACCTTGCCTGGGCAGGTACAGGTGCCCTTAGTGAAACCTGATCTGTTGACACATTTAAAACTTCTGAAATCAGATTAGTTTTCACTATGTGAATAGTACAGCTCTTTTGAATGGGCTGTGGAGGATTTGTTTTAGTGCACACAAGATTGAACTAAGTTTCAGAAGAAAGAATTTGAATTATCTGGCCATGTACTTTGACAATCTATTTTTGAAAAAGCATATTGTGAACAAAAGTTCCTTCATTGCCATTTTTATAGATATTGTCACCTTCTTGAGATAAATAATCACTCCTCTACATTCTACTCAAACTGCTCCTTACAGAGGTATTGTTGGTTTTCCTCTGTTACTTTTTTAATAACTTCAGATCTGATATTTGTCTGCCTGACTGTGGCTGAGCATTAGGCTGGCTTCTTTTCTATAGGGGCTCACTCCACATTGTCTTCAGCTTGTTTTCACTTGTGTCCCTGCCCTGGTGGGTCTGTGGTGGAAAAATGTGGAGACATTTGACCTTTTGCAATTACTTGATTTATAGTACTGCTATTTTAAATGGGGAAAAATACAGGATTTTTTTTTGTAACATTCAAGGCCTAAACTGATGAAATATTCGGAAGTGGTATAACTTAGAATCCCTGTAGAAAGTTTGCCCTAAGTTGTTTATATCTTAAATTTCTATTTTTTGTGTATGTGTAAGTTTGAAGATGGAAAAAAAAATTATTTAGTAATGTAATTTACTGGTGATGAGATGCTTTTCTGCGGAGGAAAGTGTGAAAAATAGGAGTTAGCATGCTTAATTTGTAATTTACCTAAAGGGTTATGATCATCTTAGCTGAGATTCCTGAGAGGCCAGTGAAACACACCTTACCTCCTGGGCTTTGTAATTCTGTAGGTATTGCTTAGAAAGAATCACCCTGTGTTTGACCAATAAGTGTGTTATGCATCTTACAACTCAATGTGTGAAGAGATAAATTTGCTGCTTGGTGAGGGCAACCAAGCAGCAAATTTTTTGTCATCAGTAAAGCTAATGCCTTAACTAGATTCTTCTCTCAACCAACTCCCCCTTGCCCCTCACAGGAAATTCTGTGTCTGTCTCATCTGTTAACATGTAGGGCTAAGACTGGGGACTTTTGTGGTGTCTCTTTGTTGGACCTTCAGCAAGTTGTGGTGGAGGTGAGGCACATGTTTTTAAGAAAGACACGTTTGTGTAGCTTAGACTTGGCTGACTGATTACAAATAAAGGTGTTTTCAGGAAATGATGTGGTGAGTCTGATAACTCCTGTGTGTGGCTGGGGGCTGTGAATGGAAGGTGTATGACTCACACAGGGCACTGTAAGCATTCCTTTCCTTTCTCCCTTTACACACAAAATGTTTCTATACTAAATTAAGCTGAAAAGTGGTCTGTGGCAGAATGAAGTCTTTCTGTAAAATGTAGACATGTAGTAGAAATTCAGCATGATATCAGATCTGCCTTTTTCACTTTGCAATCTTTCTCACCTGATAGTTTGTAGAGATATTCAGATTTCAGCCCTCATCAGCCTTTCCCAAGTACAGAACTGCGATTTCTGTTTACCATGGAGTTTGTTCTTATGTTAAAACTTCTACTTCTCAAAATAGTAGAATTAAGTATGTTTGCTGTTCTTTCTAAAAGAGAATGGAAGAAGCCATGTTCATGCAAAATTACTTCTAACCAGCTGATGAGTGAAGGGACTTCATATAGAAAAGGTGAATGCTGGTTTTTGGGTGAGGGGGCACAAGGGAGAAGGCTTTATTGTTTCCCACTCCCTCAGTGATTTCTTATTCTGCTCAAGTGATACTCCTGTACCTGTTGTGCAAAAATAAGTAGTTGTTGCTGTCCTGCTTTTGATAGCAGCAGTAATTAAGGTCCTGTAGTTTAACATGGGTGTAGGAGGCAATGATGAATGAGGAAAATAGAGCACATTTAATTGTATTACTCACCTGCACTCATTTAAGTAGAACTTTGATTTTATTTCTATCACGAGCTCTAGAAACATAAAGATTACAAAAAAAAAAAAAAAAAATCAGACAAACTGAGCAAAACCCCCATCATTTTAATGTATTTGCTTTTTAGGCTAGAACTGCACTCCCGAGTTCCTTAACGTGTTGCTATGTTTTTTCTTGCCTATTTTTTTTAATTTTTTTTCCAGCTAGAGCGAGGCTATTTTGCATTTCAATGCTGAATAGGGAGAGGCATGTGCTGCTGTTAAATAATAAAAAATAGAGAGAAGGTTGTTTTTGGCACGGGCAGGATCGATTCCGGCCGTTCCCGCTGTCCCGCTGTGCTGTCCGTGGAGTGACGCTGGGTGGCGCTGTTTGTTTGCAAAGCGGGCGTCGCTTCCCTCCCCTTTTTCCCCCCCCAGTTTCTTTTTCTTTTTTTTTCTTTTTTTTTTTTTTTTTTTTTTTGCTTTGGTAGTAACTGAAATTACTGTTTCATGAATAAAATATTTCTGGTGGGATTTGCATTTCTATATTGGCTGAAGATACTGTGTTGAATGTTTTATTAACCAGCCCAGTGCAACTGTCAGCCTATTAAAGAGATCCAATGGACCCTGTTTAGCTAAATAAACTAAATAAATCCAATTCGTCAAATTGTGTTCCTGGCTGTTTATTTTCCATTCTTTTGATGTACAGTTTATTTTAAGTTAAAGCCACATAGATTTAAAAATTAATGTGAAAATAGAATGTAGTGTTTGAAACATGAGAAGACTAATTGCCATGGTCAAAAATAGCTTCCCTTTATAGTGAAGTTGCCATCTGGTAAATGGTGAACTTTTTATTTGTGACTGATTAACTGTCCCGTGTCAAAAATTAGTTGGTAAATGAGTGGTTAATAGGTTTTTTTTTGCCAGCTTGGTTTTATTGCTTCCATGAAGAGAAACTTGAAATATAAGCACTGCTGTTAAAAATAACTATTCCTACCCAACTTCAAGAGGTTTGTTCTTTATCTTGATATTTTCTCAATCAGAATTCAAGGGGAAAATTTTATATGGTCATTACATATTAAATGCTTGTTGAAATTCTCATTACATCATAAGCAAATATTGGAGTGTAAAAAAAAAAGTCTTTGCATAACTGAATACATTGTGTGTCTGGTTGTCAAGCAGTTGTCAAACATTACAAATACTAGCATTCATTATATTCTGCTAGTACTAATAATATTTTAGTTAGCTTGTTTCTCCTGAAAACCTTTGCCAAAGAATAGCAGGAGACAGACTGTAGATTTATGATGTTACTAGGATAGTACAATCTTTTCTGTGCCAGTTGAAAATTCTTGTAAATGCGAATAATTCTAGATTTGTTAATAAGAGAGATGAAGAAATAGTGATGGATGTATTTGCTCTTTCTTTCTGATGCTTTCTGTAGCACTGATTTAGTGTTGTTACATGTTAACTTCTGTGTGTTTTACAAGAAATCAGAGTTGCCAGGTATCATGTTTTGCATAATTTTGTTTTTATGCTCTTGGGTTTCCAAAAGTGGTATATTGAAATTTAGTGCAATAGAAATACAATCCGATTAAATTGCATTTCTGGCTCTTTTCTCAAGAAGTCTACTATAATTGATTGAGCAGTCTTTGTGAAAAGCTAATGTGTTAGATGAACTCAAAAGTGTCAGAGATTCTTAAGAAAAATAATTTAATCAAGTAAGTCCACCTTTTCTCATGCTGATTTTTCTTACTAACCAAAATGGTAAATTTTTGTTTCTACTTCTACCCCAAATTCTAACCCAAGAACAAAGCAATTATTTAGGCAGATGTCATCAGTGTTGGATAAAGTGCTGTTCCCTTCTGTAGGTAGACTTTAATTTGTAGTGAAAAATATTGCATTTCTTGAATATTTTCTAGCTGCAAATGCTTTAAAATGGTATTTAAAAACTAAACCACACCTCTTTTGTGTCGGAAAAAAACCTTCCCATTTTGTGCTCTAAGCTGGTTCTGTTTAACATACCAGTGATAAACTCAGATGGAACTTTATGATTCTGTAAAACCGGCTATCAGAGGTAAAAAAAGTTAGACTTTTATGGCAGTGGAGATGTCTTCTTCTTTCTGGCTTAAGACATAGTAAGGAAGGAATATAAAGTTAAAAAATGGAGCTGGAAATGTATTAGTAATGTTCTTTACTATCTGAAACATATGGAAAAAGTGTGAATATCTTTGTTCTTTTTTTGGATAGCTTTTTATTTTTACTCTGCAATCATTTAGTAGTCTGTCCCAAATACAGCCAGCTTCCCTTAAAGCTGCTGTATAAACCTCAACAAAAAGTGGTTCTTGGCCATAAAGTCTGTTTAAACTTGCTGTTCTTACTCAGTTAGGGAGGAAATCCCTGCAAAGGCTAGAGGATCTAAAGTGGTACATTTGACAATTTAATGCTTGTATACAGTTATAATAAGTGGCTCAAATACAGCACCTCCCTTACTTTTCATTTGCTTTTCATAAACTGGGTTTAGGGTTCCAGGGCGAGGAAAATAGGCCTTTTCCAATATTTAATGAATACTACAGAGGTTTCACTCCTAAAAGAGGTGATCAATGAAAATTAGAGCAGAAATATAAAGATTACAAATAGTAAAAAGGAATATAGCAGGTGGTTTCAGGGATCAGCAGTAGAACAGAACGATTTTTCCCTCTATAGTAACATTTAACCATTTCAGATGGGTGTAATGAAAAAAGGGTTCTGCTAACTAAATATTTGGTGCCTGGTGTATAAAGAGAAAGAAAATGGGGAGTGTGTGTGTGGGCTCTGCATGTTTCCCATTGAGTGGCATTTGTGCTTACTTTCAGAACCCCCACAACTTTCCAACATGTCCTTAGTTTGGGGTTTTTTTTATTTTCTGAGAAGTTAAGACTAGAATGAATAAGGGTAGTGTTTGCCAACTTACCCTCCTGGTCAGTGTGGAAAACACTGAATTGCAATTGCAGGCTTTGTACCTGTTCACTAAAGATTCAAATGTGAATTCTGGCAAGTCAAAGAAAAGGCTTGTATTGTGTCTGGTGGGTCTTGGCTCGGGCCTTAGTTAGAAAATGCTCCTGCATTATGAATTTAACACCTCCTTTTTGCTGATCCCTGAATAAAGGTTTGAGCCATTATGAAATCGAGCTGTAACTTTTGCTCGGTCGTGTCATCAACCAGAAAAAAAAGGCAGTAGTTAATATTTCATTTCAGAGAGAATAACTGCCTTAATATCAAAGCAAATTCTCTTATTTCAGAATCTGAAAAGTTACTTTCCATTATGGTGGTTTGTATTTTGGGACACGGAACTGCAGATATTTTGTCACAGGGCTCCCCGTTTGTGGAGTGCCTAGCACAAAGGGATTTCTCACTCATGACTACAGCTCTTTGGCACTGTAATTAGTATTAACTAAACAGAACTATATAAAGGACTGGGTTGTTATGTTAATGTGTTTCTTGTGATTATTTTTATTTGTTTAAGAAATATAGGTTAGTGTCAGTATTACAGGTTGTTCCATTAGCAGCTGTCTTTGAAACTACAAGTTTTCATGTTACGTGTTTCTGTTAAAATTTCTAGCATCCTTAAAGAAGGAGAAGCATTTATCTAGGATTAATGTGGTTGAGAGTAAAACTAATAATGCTATAGCAGGGTCTAAACCACAGTGCTAGCATTTTTTTATTTAAAGGAAAATTTTTGATTTGTACTCAGTGTTTTGTATAGTTTCATAATTCAATGCCATTTAGACCCTCAAGTGACCACGTGATTCCTTCTTCATTCTGCCCAGAGAAATCAGGTTCTTTGGTTCAGTTGTGTAAGCTTCCCACAAAGTTAGTTCAGTCAACTAAATCAAGGTAAAAAGTTACAGAAAGGTCAGGATTAAGTTAGGGGTTGCTAACCTGAATTGCTTTCCCAGCCTTTTTAAGCCCTTAGTGCTCCTTTTGTCTTTTTCTTACCTTCTGTCATGTTGTCCTCCTGTTAGATCTTTATTTCAGTTGAAGGTACCTGGGCTGCATCTTTCTCCTGACCCATACTTGGAGTCACTTTCAAACGTGTTATTAAATCCCTTTTTTCCATTCATGAGCTAAAAGTCTGGCATTCAGCAATGCAGATCGGTGGCTCAGCACTTGTGCCCTGTAGAGAGCTTGGTTTAAAATGCATGTGTTTTAGAATGGACATAAAGAAAATTTGTTCCTTTCTCTCCTCATTTTCAATTTTCCTTTTTTTGTTTCCCTTTCTGGGGCAAATGTTAGAAGTTTTTACTTTTAATTTGTACCTAAAAAGTACTCTGTTGCTAAGGTCAGAACTGCTGAGTTCCCTTCTCTCATAATGTAGACCAGTTTCCAAGCCATTTGTATGTTTTAAAAAATGTCTTAGCTAAGGACTTTTCTCCCATCTGGGGCTTCTCGTACAGTGGTGGTGTTTGCTTGGACAAAATTCCCCAGTTTTCCTCACTTACTGCATGTGAGTCTGAATAGAATTGCTTTTTCAGGAAAATGAACTGGAAACTCCATTTCAGGTGTGCACTGAACAGACATGAGGGTCCGAACAAAATACTGGTGTTTCAGGCAGCTTTGAACCATGTTGAAGGGAAGATGTTTGATCTAAGAACCGGGCCAAATCTATTCTGCAATGAAACCTGAAATCATGTACACTACAGAAAAAATAGTGGAAGAGCTCCAACATGCTCCTGATGTAGATAAATGTATTCTTTCGGAGCAAGACTTTCTTTTGAGGTCCTTCCTTCCTTTGTGAAAAATTTGGTCCCTGTGGAAATTTCCATTCCTTTTCTTGCACCCTGTATCAGACAATGGAAACCAGGACAGGTGCTTCTGTAGCCTGAAATATCATAGGATCACAGAATGGTTTGGATTGGAAGGGACCTTCAAGATCCTGTAGTTCCAAAACCTTTTCCCTATGGACAGGGACCTCTTCCACTAGACCAGGTTGCTCAAAGCCCATCCAGTCTGGCCTTGAACACTCTCAGGGATGGGCCTGGATAATCCTATGGCTAATAAGCATAACTAAATATGTTTATTAGTAAATTTGGACTATTTTTCTTTTTTGGGAGTTGTCTTTTCAGTCCCTTGTGGTGGATCATGTGTCAGTTCTTTCACCTACTTGTCATTTGAATAGAAAAACAAAGCCTCTGGTTTGGAATTTTATACAATCCACTTTCAAGGCCTTCAGCACTAAATTTCTGATAGCAACAAAGCATTAGTGGCTTATATTTCTGATATTCCACACCTGGGTCCCCAGCTGTAGTCACTGCATTTGTGATTTTGATGCAGAAGTGACATGAATCATTTAAATCCCACAAAAATTAGCAACAGGAAATCCAGATAAGGTTTTGAGGGCACATTTAGCATGTCTGGTGAATTCTAAGAAAATCCTATGGTTATCCCTGCCAGGTACATTTTACAGACTAGTTAAGAGGCTGGGCTGGGCCATGCCATGGTTTGTGACATCCATGGCATCAAATTTAGTATGAGCTTGGTTGTATAATAGTAAATTCTTCACTGTGTTTAATTCTGAGGTGTAGAGTTGGACTTGCTGAAGAAAAGAAAAGCCTCTTCCAGCAAGGAGAGCTGCCCATTCCCTGGCACCCCCTGCCTTTAAACACTTCTGTGCCTCTGGCTGTTACTTGGCCTGAGTGTGGCTTGGGCAGGAGTGTTTGAACTAATCTATGCAATGGAGTTTATCCTTGCATTCAGATGAAGGCTTTTTTTTCCCCTATAGAGCAAAAGCTGCTGCATTCTGGCTGCAGTGACTCACTGATGAGGTGTTTGGCTGTGTAGTCATAGGGGGGATGAAATTCTTGAAATATGGCTGTGCTGCCCTCTTGTCACATTTTTGGGCGAAGTATCTAGAAAGAAGTGAGAATAGGTTGTTCTCCTGATATTACAGACAAAGAAGGTGGACCTTTGGTAGTAGCAATCTTCTTGAGGGAATTGAATCAAGCACCTCCTGTGGAAAGTGGAAACAAATCCATTTCTGTGCTCAACTTCGGAGTTGTATTCAGAGTTTCTTTTGACTTATATTTTATGAAGCTTAATACATTTGAGAAAAAGAAATCTTTGGCATATGTTTAAATATAGGTGAACGAATCTGTGTTTGTGTTCATTTGTGGTTTTTTTTGTTTTTTTTCTAATATTAACAAAGTCCTTTCCCCTTGCCCAAAAAGTCAAAGTGAAATTCAGATTCTCTAGGATATATAGTCTGTCTGTAAACTTCGTTGTTGGACACATCACTTCAAAAACAGCCATATGAAGAAAAATGTGTGATGCACTTATTGACAGAGAAAAGTCAATAAATCCAATTTGATTCAGGAAGCTGAGAAATATTTTAATAACTTTCTGACGTTTTCCTGTAGTTCTTATTTACCTTATCAATAGTTATGGTGACATATGATTGTCAACTTTTTATATTAAACCAAACTAATAAATTAAACATGTTGTGTTTATACCTGATGAAAGCTGACGTTTTGGAAAGGTGTTAAAATATACTGACAGGTCTTGTTCATAAACTCCTTTGGTATAAATATGTAGATGACATCTTTAGATATTGTTTGTACATAGGCTGATAGGCAGGAAACGTTGACAACGTAACAAATGCAAATGTCAACCCCACAATTTAACCTTTCTGTGTAGGAAAAGATGTTAGTTTTAAGTTACATGTATCTTTTAACTTTATTTTCAAAGTTTTTTTTTGAGCCTGTTATCATTGCTGTTTCATGTGCCACTGAAAGTAACACTGCAATAAGAAAGATTTGCACTTAAGAGCTTTTCTCTGTGGTGTTCCTACTTAAATGACTGCAGCTGAGAGGGCGTTTTTTCTCCTAATTCTTTTTATTTTTCATGTTTGCCTAGTACCTTTTGAATCTCTCTGCAATATTACCTGTTTATTCCTTACTTGCCAGTGATTCAGGACTTGTGTGACTCAAGGGCAGTAAACCAGTAAAACTGGTCTAAAATGTTAGAGCAGTTTCTTGTAATAAGACAGATGTCCTTGGCCTTAACCTGGATCAGGGTGGCTTCATATGCTGGATATTTCTGATTTGAAATTTGTCTTCTCCATGGTGCTGTAAATCCATTATGTGTTCTCTGCTTGACGTTTTTTCTGCATTCTCCACAAGCTGTGATTGATATAAAATCCTGCTGAAGTTATGGTCAGTTCGGAGTGGTCCTGAGCAGCCTCCCCAGCCCAGCCATGACCCAGGGCTTCATTTCAGGGCTCTTTTCCCCTGCTTGGGGGATGCTGTGGGATGCTGCTCTCCAGCTCCCCATGGCCCTGCCCATCTGTGGCCCCTGCTGAGCTGCACCCTGATAAAATTCTGGCCTGACCTTACTGACACTGGGAGCTGTGCAGCTCTGCCAGGTGTCCGTGGCACGTGTGAGTTCACAGGCTTTGGTCTTTCTGACTTTTAAAACTACTTGATTTGAAGAGCTCCAGTGGTGCTTTTCTGTCCCCTGCCTGCCTGAGGTCTGGAGTATGGGTGAGCAGTGTGAGGTCTGTGTGTCCGGTGTGCAGGACTTTTGGTGGGGTTTCACAGTGTTGACCTGGAGCATGCATTGAAATACCCAGTACCTTGCTCTGTCATTCAGAATGGGAAAGCCTGCCTTGATCCTCATGGCTGCAAGCAGAGCTCCTACTGAAGCCTATTGTCTGTCTGAATTGTGTCTCTCAATTTCCCATTTTAGACTTGGGAGGAGCTTTAAAAAGAAAAACTTTGTCCTCTGTCAGCCAGGCTTTCCATTCTGTCTTTGGTGACCAATTTCACAACTAAGATGAACTTTCCCATAATGTTCTTGCTGCTGCTTCATGCAGGTCTTCATTTATCACAGCTGAAAGTGCACAGGTAAATTGGAGATCTCATGATGCTTCACACAATTCCAGCAGAGTGGTTTGAATATGATCTCTATAATACCTAAGGATGTATCTGTGAATCTCATCAAGGGGAATCCATCCCTTCCTCATGTCACTGAATGTGCCATACTCCATATGTCGGACAGAGAAGTTAACTAGAAATGCAGAAATTTGAGAAGGGGAGGTTGGCATTAATTAGTTTGTGCTGCTGCAGTATTGGAATTAAAGCTGTTGCTGTTGTGGCAGGAATTACAGTATGCTAAATTTTAGCAGTGGTAAAGGAAGTTGCTACTGGTTTTGCTGTTTTTCCGTTGTTATAAATGAGTTAAAATGTCCACGGTCACAACCTCTGTTATAAATAAAAACAAAAATGTACCAACAGTTCTGGTCTTCTCTAAGTGCCTACAGAGGTAGTTAATGAAAGTCAAAGTAATGGGAGGTTGGTGCAAACATATAAAATTTAATAGTTTTGGAAGGCTTCAGGTGCATTAAAAATAACTCTTTTCCAGAATAATTAACTACTTTAACTTGGTATTGAATCAATCAGCCAATTAGTGCAGTCCCGTTTTGTTTTGTGGAAACTTTTGCAGTGCATTAATGAACACCAACCTTTCGAGCAGATACTTCTGCAGTTAGACTGACCTATATATTATGTATTACTTAAAGATAGCTCTGAAATGTGTTTTTCAGATGTATATTGTTTTCTTTTTGTTAGATAGATGGATAGATTTGGGATGTACATCTGTGGTATCATATAGTTGACAGAAAATCCTCTGGTATTTGACTGTCCAAGGAACATGAAATGTATAATTTACTTTGCAACAATCCTATTCTGTCAGATAGTTGCATTGACTTTCTGAAACAGTTGGAGAAAATTGATATGACTTAATGTAAATTAAACTGTTCTGGTTGATTCTTACCTCATGTTACCTCCCTGTGGTATCTGGTATCAAGCACTTCCCAATTGTGCAGTAAGCATGTTTTGTATGGCTTCTATTCCAAATCTTTCCCTGGGGAAATCACTGGAAGTTGTGGGACAATGCTCTTTCATGTACTGTTTAACTGGCATTGAGTAAGTTTCCTGAGTTATCTAGAGAGGTGGCTTCATTTAATCCACTTCCTTTGTACAGATTACAAATTGCTGCCTTGTATCAGTAGGACTGACCTTTTTTTTCCCTGAAAAAATAAAAAAAAACCAAACCAAACCTTTAATTTCTAAACTGTTATTTGGGAACATAGTTTTGAGATTCCAAATAAGTCTGTCAGAGCATGGGCACCATAGCTGCAGTGCACTTCTGGAAGTTGCCATTAATTAGCATTCTGGTTCTTAAGCTTTGTGTAGCAGCTTTTCTGCTCAGTGTAATACCAGCTCTCTCTTTCTTCCCCTAGGTTTGTGTTGTTGTGCATTTCCTGCTTAACAGAATGTTTGTTTAAGTAGATATAAGTGTAGTGAATTTCCTGAAAGTTACTCATTGGGGAAATTGAAATGAAATTTTAAAGTATCATTAGGAATGCAAACAATAAATTCTTTCATTTGCTGTAGGCGTCTTTAGGTTGGAATGACTAGAAAAGGTTCTGGTTAATTAGAAGTAATTTGTTAGAAACCTGAATCCTTTTTTTTTTTATTTCCTAGATTAAAACTCAGTTCCCAGCTGGATGCTTATAAGTGCAGGAAATGTAATTGTGAGATGATTAACTGCAAAAAGATGGATAATTGGAGTTCATATGATATGTCAAATACAGCTAAACCAAAAGGTTTTCTCTGTGTTGAAAGAGATTGGCTGAAGTCTAGATTGCGGAATATTGAACAAGGAGTGTTTTTAGAGATTAATAGTCACAGATTGCTGCAAGACGATGAGGCAGAGCTTGACTGTAAAGAGCTAACACCTCCCAGCCCTTTCCTATATCTTCAGGTTTTAATTAGCATGAGTTTGGTTTAGTCTTCTTCCCTTTATTGCTGTTATGTGAATTGGAGATTAGGAAACACACTAAACATCATACATCTAACAGCAATGCTTAGAGACAAAGATATCTCCTCCTCTCTACTAGGAAAGGCTCAGCCTACCATAGGATAAATTATTTGATTCTCCTATGTTATTCCCTCCCCAGTGTCTTGCTTTACAATCAGCATTGTTTTTTCTATAGGTCTTTTAAATGTTTGTAAAATTTGCTTTGAGTATTTTATTTTAGCTGTACTGTAATAATAAATTAAAAGGTGATACATATAATATAAACTGCATCAGTGGCATTTTGCTTTCATTATCCCTCATACATGTTTAGCAAAACAGTGCCTGGTTTTTTAAATTACTTCTGCTTTACTTTAAAATGAGAACTTCTGTTTGAATAGCCTATTGTTCTGTTAGCTACTACATTGCACTTCAAACTGCTGAGTGTTATTAGAGTCACTGTATTTTGGGATCATATAAAATATTTGTTCTCTCCCTGCTCCCAACCTATAAACTTCATATCTCGATGAGGAGTTTCTAACCCTTGGAAATACTGCTTTACAAATTCAGCTAATGACCCAAATACAGCTTGTTTGTTGTGTATGAGTTGTATTAAAATAACATACTCTATGTGTATTGTCATTAATGATATGCTCATTTTGATAATGGAGCTGCAGTCTCTTAGTATGTAGTCCTTGGGGAGATGCTGCATTTTTTTAACTAAGTATTGTTCTGGCTCCTTTCCTTGATTGGCCCAGAAATAGCAATCAGCTGGGGAGCAGGATGACATGCCTCTTAGCGATCCCTTTTATCTTTGAGATGAGTATCAACATTGTATGCTTCCTAATGGAAGTGTAATTTAATGAAATCTATTGGGTAAACATACTTCAGATGTTCAAAGGAGGTGACAAAATTTTTGCTGGCAGCCAGGACCTGGCTGGTTTCCAGCTTGCCTTTAGCTGCTATGCATATAGCATTGAGAGAGGCACTTAAAATAGGAACACAAAGTATTGTTTCTATTGTGTTTTTGGTTGTGGATTTTTTTTTCTCACTGTTTTCTTTTCCTTAATTTTATTTTTCTGGTATTTGTACTAGTGCCTTATGACTTCCAGGCTTTTCTAGTAAAATGCTGCCTGAGGTCAGGTTTCCCCTCTCCCCCCCAAAACATAGATGACAGTGTTAAACTCAGGGGAGATGGTTGGCACAGAATGTGCTGCATATTGGGGAGAGGGGTGAGTGGGGGGGGAATGATCCAGACTGTTAGTCAGTCACTCTGTGAAGGAATAAGTTCCTCTCCAGGCTGATAAAATTAAGTATCCTGTTTCAAAGATTGTGTCAGAGCATTTTTGTTTTATCAATAATAATTGCTGATGTAGAACTGTCCTCACTGAGGTTTTTAACAGATGGCTGGGAGTGGAAGGAAAGCTGCTCAGCCTTCCTCAGCTAAAAACAAGATTGCTAAAAGGAGACAGTTGTCCCTCTTACCATTGCTCCCTCCTCGTTACAGAGCACAGTGATCCCAACACACACACACACACACACACACACACACACACTCTCTCTCTATGTTTGTGGTAGCAAACTTGGCAGAAAGACTGGAAAGATCATATCAGCACTGTTGTCCCTTTTAGTGGATGTTTGACTGGACAGCTGATGGATCTTATTGCTCAGATCCTAATGGTTTGGTAAACTGTAGGACAGTGTTTGAGAGGAAACACATTAACGTTTAGACACGTTTGATTATGATGGATATGTCTGTGGAACATGGGGTTTTCTCTACATGGAAGGTCTAAAGGAGATATTTTTAATTTGAAGACTTCCACAGTGTGTGTAATTGGGGGATGAAGGATGTGTCCAGAGTAAGATAAATGCATCATTGACCTTTGGCTGTTCTTTCAGGTATTAGTGACTAAGTCTGAGCTTTTCGTTGTGGCCCACTTTATTCCCAGCTTCCCTGTAAAGAAGTCCTTTCCCAAGTTTATGTTGTCTCTCTCCTATGAATGTGTGACACGGTACCTTGGAGCCTTGAGGTTTTACTCCAGTAGCAAGTGAGTTCTCTGGACTGGTGGAAGTCATGGTCTACCAACAGGGAGCTTCTTTGGGTACAAAGGCAAGGTCAAGCAATTGTCT
Source organism: Sturnus vulgaris (assembly GCF_052056855.1). NCBI lineage: Eukaryota > Metazoa > Chordata > Aves > Passeriformes > Sturnidae > Sturnus > Sturnus vulgaris. The sequence goes on from NC_142250.1 coordinate 29,356,667, forward strand.
CTTTTTGCAATGTTAAGCTTGTATTCCATGTGGGGACAGTAACTAAGGATCAGAAAGCATTGAGATATAAAATAGAGTGAAGCATATTGCTTGTTTCCAAATAATGGAACAAAATGTGAAAGACTGAGGAAGAAAATTCAGGATATGTCAACATACCTGGTATTTCTATAACTGTAAGCTGTAATAATTATACAGGATAAATTGCAATTGTATTGAACTGTCTTCATTCAAAGTGTCTTTGGTTCCTCAGCCAAACTGCACATTACTTTAATGTTGCTCTATTTGGCAAATTTTTTAATATGGCCCAAAGTCTGTGCAAGATCCAGATTTATACTTCTTTATGTGTGTGTGGATGCATGTGCAATGTTTTCTATATATGGAATATAGTGATGCCAGTTTAGCTTGTGACAGCTATGGGTCAATTAAAACTATATATAATCTAAAACTATTTAATATATAAACACATTTTATTTAGTTTTGTCCTTGCATTGCTTCTGGAAACTCGTGAGGAGAAGCAGGAAATGGACAAAATTACAGGCAGCACCGAAGTTTATGACTCTATGTTGTGAACCCAAAATAATTAAATGGTTCATGGGACTTTCAACTCAAGAAAATGAATGAAGCTTCAAAGCTTCAGACCGAAACATTTTCAAAAATATAAAGTTTGGTGAAATTGTAAAATGTTCTGGCTTTAGATCTGCTTGTTTGAAACTAACCTTCATGTGAAGTAGTCCTTAAAAGTGAAAAGTTTTTCTATACCTTTTGTGGACCAGTTAGAACTATAAATTGGTATCTTGGTGATTTTATTTCCTGTGTCTGTTTCCTGGTGAAATTGGGCTTGAGGAAGCCAAGCATTATTGGATCATTTAATTTGGTGCCCCTTCACATAATTGTCAGTTGAGAGTCCAAGGGAAGGGAACTAAATGCAGTATCTTGGTAAGGTGGTATTTGTCAGCTTCAAATCCCTTCTTTGCATTTAGGGGAAAGATGCTGACTTAAAACTTTTCTCATCTTGATAATTCTCTAAGTTTCTCTTCCACCAAGGACATGATTAGATGGTAGTCTGCTTTTTTCTGTTTTTCTTCATTTTATTCCTCCTGATTTGCTTCCTCCTTTACAGCAGTCCACGCTGCAGCTGCTTCATGCCCCAGTGCAGACGATTAAGCTGCTTCTGAGGCCACCATCAAAAGCTGCTTTCTCACTAGGTCTGCAGGAACATGCACAAGCATTACCTCCGACCACTGCCATTGCCATCTTTATCATCTTTTTTTTTTTTTTCCCCCATTGTCAAGCCATCGTTTGTAGCTGCTTTAAGCTTTTACCTGTGGCAGCTTAAAAGATATAGGTTGAGATTTTTTCAGAAAGGACCATGAAGGAGTCGGTGCTCAATCCTCAATGGCTTTCAGTGCTGAGCAGCTTAGACCTCTTAAAAATTCTAGTCTTATGTCTTTTCAGGTAGGATTTTCAGATTCTCATGAGTAACCTGTGAAAGGAAGATACGTAGAAACCTGCACCTCATTTCATGGTTCAAGGAGGGCTTGTTTTTTTTCAGATTACATAAGTGCTTTTGAAATCTCATCCTTTGACATGATCTTGTCGCAGGAAACGTGTTTCAGTCTTAGCAAGGTAGGGTTTGAACAGCTATGAATTCACTTGCCATTTGAAAATAACTTGCCATTTGGAGAATTTCATTGATATGTTTTCTTTCATGTGAATTTCCAGTATGGTCAAGCAACCAGGATATCCAGAGGCATTTTGGGTAAGTGAGTATATGCGCTGAAGTAATGAAATCAGAAACTTGTGTATAGCAAAGCTAATCCTTATGTTATTGAAGAAAGGGACAGAAGTACCTCCAAGATTTTGAAGTCTTGGTTGTAGCAAAAAAAAAAATGCAAGAAATTCTGTAATGTTACCCAGACAAAGTCTTTCTTGGAGAAGTGACCATCTTTTTCTGTGGCATCATGCACAATACTCTTCAATCCCTGAGAATGTTTGTCCTTATATAGCTCCTATTGAAAAAAAAATTACCACTAAAACTCCACCTCTTATTCCATCTTTACTAAAAGGAGTGATTTTTCCTCTTTAATAATAGACAGATAATAACAAGATTGAAGTGGAATTGAAGTTACAGCTGAGAGAAAGATGCAATTATACAACATACTATTGAGCATAATATTATCTATGCTGCAGGTGATTCAGTTAGTGAAGAAGAGTTGTAAAGTTTTCCTATAGCAATGTGTTGCCAAAAATGAGAGGTGGAGTAGTTTACAGAAGTCAGTAGAGTTGTGCATCACATTTGAAAACTCTATCGAACACTTCCCATTGGTACATTCCCCAGCTGCCACAAGACTGAGTGTATTAGATTGGGCCAAAACCCCAAATAGCTTCAGGATATTTCTCTGTGAGAGAGTAAAAGATGACTGCCGAAGGGTGCAGGGGTGAAGCAGGCAGGTACTGTTGTTGCTCTTACACTCTTCCAGCCTTTCTCAGTTGTGACTGAGAGTTTTCTGAGTCAAAAGTGGTGTTTCAACCTAGAACTACATCATCAGAACAGGAATTAGTTATTAGTTATTAATTAATTAAAAGTTGTGGCTCAGGATCAGGGACCTAAAAAGTAAGAGTAGGACTTTTGCAGAGGGTGAGTCAGTTGTGCTTTGCCCAGAACTCAGAGAATGATGAAGCAGAATGCAAATGTGACAGTTGTGGGGTTTTTCATTAATGTTTTGTCATTGCTCCAGAGTGAAAATGTAAGCACTGAACTTAAAACCTGTGATGGCAAAAAATATCAGGAGTGGGTATGAAGGTAGAAGAATGGGTGGTCCTGCCATGAGCAGCCTTCTGCTTTGGACCCAGGCTCCCTGTCAAACTGTTGGAAGAGCAGGGGTACACAGACCCTGGAGAATGGTAGTGCATTAAATAAAACTAAATAACTTTGGTTATATTAGAATTGCTTCACTTTCTTTAATTCGTTTCATCCAATGTAATTAGATGATTTTATTCTGTGGGTAGAAGGAGGTCCTTCTCTAGTAGTATTAGTGGCAAAACTTCCTGTCTAGTAAGTTATCAGGGTTCTGAAGTTATATAATGTTTTCTGCATTGCATGGATTTTTATTTTTGTGTCTTCAGGCTATTATACACTAAGAGTTGAGCAGATGTTAGAAATTATACAAATGAGACTATCTGTATCCAAAGATGTAGTTTTAGGAAATGCTTCATTATGCTTGTAACTGGCACTTCTGTTTACTTAACAAGTGTGTGGGGTTTTATGTGAGTGCCATCTATTTTCTATCTGGATAAGCTTTTTCATTTTGGGCTCTAAAATATGAGCTGTAGAAGCTCCACAAAGATGGTAAGAAGTGCAATTAATCATTTATCTGCTAGGTGTCAGCAAAGGTTCTCTTTAAGGTAAATAAATTAAAAACTGTATGCATTCATACACTAGATCTTGAGGCTATGTGGCTCAAATCTGTTTGGAGGCTGAAAAGGAATTTATAAGGAAATATTCATGGAAATAGATACTAGTCAGTGTCTAGAAGAGACAGCTGCACTTCATACCCTTCATTTAATTAATTCAATCCATTGCATTTTTCTTGATGTGTGCAACTTTGAACCTCTCTTTAATTAAGCAAAATTAACAAGTTTATTTTATGTGGAGAAGATTTCACAGATTTCCATTCAGCCTAGCTTTTTTAAAAATAAAGTTACTGTATGGGGCATTAGAGAAGACACTTTCGTAAAATAAGTAACAAAGCTTAAGAAGAAATGGACAATTTTCACAGTGGAGGAAGCTCATCAGTGGTGTCCAATAACTTCCTATTTGTGTTGTTCAGCATATTTTTAGATGGTCTTAATATACAAAAGGAAAGAATTGATGAAATTACCAGTGATACTAAAATATGCAGGACAGTAAAAGGAAAAGTTAAATTAATTATTTCAGGAGTAGTGTTCTGAGTGGTTAAGCATTAAAGTCAGAGGTGAAGCTTATTGTTGATAAGTAGAAAGAAATGCACCTATTTTGGGAAAACAGTTCTGAGTTGGCATTCCCAGTTATGGGCAAGTGTTACTGTTTGGGAAAAATACAATAAAAAGTCCAAACTCAATAGTGCTCAGAAAAAAAATTTGCACTGAAGGAATTACTATGAAAGGCATAGAGATTGAGACAAATCATCTCTCTACCTGTGTACCTTTATGACTGTTAGTGTGATCATAAACAAATCCCTGTTCCCCAAAAATGCAGTAGCAGAACGTAGTGCTGCTGCTGCTAATGGAAGCTCTGGAGCAGCTCAGTGCAAGGAACTGAGTAATGGACAGAAATTTTTCACCTAGGTTTAAGAGGGAAGGGATGTACAGAGAGATGCTTATGTAAATGGTGTTGCATATAGACAAGTGTCAAGAAGTTGTTCACCACTACTCACAATATGTGTCAGGTGGCATCAAATTAATTTATTGAATCAGAGATAAAAACACAAGAGAGGAAAGGGCATCAGAGTTGGGAAGTGCCTGATCTGTAGGCCACCACAAGGTGAGTGAGGAGAGAGAGTGTCCCAGACAGGGGTCCTGCACTTTGTCCCCTTCTCTGGGTTTCTAATATTGATACTTCCTGGGTACTGCATGTTAGGCTGGATAGATCTTTGTCTGAATTAGTATGTCTAAGTCAGCTTTAAAAACTGTATTTTCTCCTGACTGCCTGTGACACAGAAGGGGATGCAGTCACCTCTGGAGTGTTGTGCCCAGGTGAGGCATAAACAGTGTGTCTGAGCTCTCTGGCTCCCAGAACAGTGAGAGTTTTGCTTAGATAGGTAGTGCTTGTTATTGCAACTAAAAGTTTGGGAACATAGCAGACATGTTGGTTAACTTAGGATGATAGATCAATATATTTAGCTTCAGCCTATGCATAAATAATAAGACTTGCTTTGTTCTGGTGTGATCTTAGTTCTGGAAATAGTATAACTTAAGTGGGGAAAATAAAATACCACAACTATTTATTTGGGAATACAAATTCCATCTGTTTCTACATTCACCTAACAGGAACATTCTTGGGAAAAGCTCTGTAAATGGAAATATTTTTAAACTTGTACACTTTGGATTAATATGCCTACTTAAAGATAATGGAAACATTAGACTATACTTTTTTAGTTATTATTTATACAAAACTTATCCAGCTGGGAATCAGATCATTGGCACTTCACATTTGTTTTTAAAATGCAGCACTTACAATATAAGCAACAACCACCTAGAAAACTATCTTGAAATGAAGAGATTGTGTTTTTAACCAGTTTTTTGAAGTTTGAACACAGAACATGAGTTTCATAAGTAGTTACACACTTCTCAGGCCTTGTATAAGTTTCATGTTGGTCATTAAATATTGCACACTCTTTAAGAATTCATGTGAACCGATACTGTTCTTTACTTAGAAACAATTTTTTATAAAGTCCTCTCTTAGTACTGCAGGGGCTTTTCTGTGTCAAGCAGTATTTTGTGGTCGACTGAGTGTGACAATGCAGTTCACTCAGACTACTGATTTTTTTAGCTATGTAACTGCAGAGCAAGCTTAGTATTTCCCCCTTAGCACTTTTATTAATGAGAAACAGTGTTCTCTAATATTACTGTGTTACTGGTAATTCAGTAGGTCTCAAATAACTCCCTCAGGCCTGGTGCCATACTGTGACAGATGCTTTAAAGTCAGAAAGTTGTCCTGTCTGTACAAAGAACTTCAGTATCTGACCCCTGCATTGGCTTTGCTAGTGAGGGATATGCCCACATTGATGATATCAAGTTTATGCAACAGCACTGTTGTTGCACTTCTTTTAAAATAAGGCAGTATTTTATTTTACTATGTTATGCTCCTAATAATTAGATTTTAAAAATTTAAAACTGAAGTACTTGATCTTTAGACTTTCAGCCACGTTCCTCTATGAATTACTGTGTCAAAGAGTGTATTGATGCAGCTACATAGCTGGTGTTCATATATTTCCTGCTCATTCAATAGGAAAATATGATAGGAATGCTGTCCCTGTGCAGTGAGAAAAGTTTGATATTTTCCCCAAATCAAGTCTCATTAGAAAGAACTTCAGCCACTGAGATTTCAAAGGGTTTGTATTGTTAAGTTCTGTCTTGCCAGGGAAGGAGCTTTCTTACATTTTCTGTTTAAAAAGTAATCAATTGATCAATCTCTTCCCATCTCCCTCATATATTTGTTCACCAAAGGGTTTTGTCCCATGCCAGTTTTACAAAATTCAAGTCAAAAGATGCAGGTAGATCTTGTGTACTTATGCTTCAGCTTCTGAATTCCACATAAAAGAATCATAACCCCACAAAGAAAGTATTAAAACTTCAGATCTTAGCAGAATGGTATTTTTCCCAGTGTATGAGAACAAGACAATGACCACAGGAAGCAGGTAGCTGTGTGCTTCTGTACATTGTATAGCTTCCATCAATACAGTTTATATAGTCTTCCACAACACACAGCTTTTACTCTAGAGACGTGTTAGGGTTTTTTTTAAGTTCATGTATTGATTGTAAATCAGACAGGTATAGATTGAATAGCAAATAATCCCCATTACCATCATAATTTTAAATCAATTTTGTAACAATGTGAAAAAAATTTCTGCACTGCCAAATGCTTTATTTAATGTCATGGGAAATAATGAAATCATCATTCGAAATTACATTAGTTTTGCTTTCTTTCATCTTCCATTTACTAAGCAGGACTAGAATGACATGTATTTATCTGTGCAGGTATATTGCCTGTATTATGTGTGTTATCTCTCATTTTGATCTGTAAATATACAGTTCCCTTTCTAGACTTGTTCTCTAATGTGGTCATACCAAAAGTTGACTCTAATACAAGCAGGGACAAGGGCTGGCATCACCTCTGTGTGCTGCCCATCACACTGAGCTCTCAACATGTATGTAGGACTGAGAGAGCAGAGTGGAACATCCTACATTTATACTTACTCCTGTAAGATGGGAAATACAGCCAGCAAGCTTTTAGGTTAATCATGGCAGCATTCAACAAAACTCATCTTGATTCTCTTGTCTTTGGGCTGAGATGCTGAGTATCTGCAGCTGCTCAAAGTTCAATGTAACCTCTTTATCATCTCTCTGTGTTTTTAAAAGTAAACTGGAAAGTAGCTGCTCTGTATTTTCTACAAAACTAGGCTGTCACCATTTTAGTTAGTATTAATTGACTAATGCCTTGCATTTTTTATTAAGATAGAGGTTGGCTTATAGGCCATTATTGTTCCACTGCTCACTTTTTTTGTGCTGGTTCTATGTAAAGTTTCTCTGGAATGTCTTAAAATGATGGGAAGGAGTGGTTTCCCTGTAGTTTCAAAATCACTGTATACACTACAGATAATGGAATGATTCAACAGAAATTAAATTAAAATATTTTTATGCTTGCAGGTTTATTTTTCTAGTATTACTTGTTTGCTAGAAGTGCATTATGCAGGCATTTTTAATAAGTTTTACCAGGAGATGACTTTCAAGAAGATACATATTTCTTTACTTTTACTTAATTTTATATACTCTTTCTCTCAGTGTAGTTATTGGTGTTTTTGGTTTGGTTTTTTTTAGGGTGGTGGGATTTTTATATAATTTTATGCCTACCAGTGCTCAATGTTACATTATTATTTCACATTGCTTTTTTTGGCATCATAATTTCTAAGACAAGATTGGAAATCGTTTTATTTGTCAGAGTAGGAGATAGAATATAAGTGAACATGCTGAGTTTTTCAACAGACCTAAAAACCAAAACGAACCCCTGAAAACATGGCAAGCAGCAGAAAAAGAAACAGAAAAATTATTTAGACAAATTTTATTCCAATTAGCTTGTAGATGAAAGTTTCTTTTTTAAGTACTATAATCCATAAAAGAAAAATAATTCCTAGTTCAAATACTGAGGTTTATGTAGCATACTACCAAGTTTCAGAGGCAAAGTGTTTTCAAGGTCTTTTCATAAATGGTTTGTTATGGAATGGGGTCACTCGAAAAGGAATAATTACAGAGTGATCAGAAGATTTCTTTGAAAAGATTGTGCTAGACCTTCTGTGTGGTTTGTGGAAGAACAGAAATAAGTTTTGCTCCTAGGGTGGGCTAACAAAATGTATTGTGTTTTTGCAGCTACTTCTATCTTTGCCCGAAAAGATGCATGCATCACCTCGCAGTGCACTCAGCTCTGTAAGGTCATTGCCTCGAAAGCAGATCTGGGACTTGTTAGAAGTACAACACACTGCTGCACCGTTTGACCAACTGCAAAAGTTTAGTTTTGAACTCTAATGAGTCTTTGCTCATCTCCTGTCTTAGCACTACCTGTTGTTAAATAATTAATTCCTCTTTGATTGCACCTCTTTATGTGCTTTTATAAACTTATTTGTATTATTTTGTGTTGTATTTTATTTGTACTCAGCCTCTTTTTGTTTCAGAGCACGGAGTTACCAGAAAGAATTAATTTGAGGAACATTTTTCCACCCTTTGTGTAGTGCTCATACTGAGGATCTGTGATCTACAGTAATTCTTATTCATTTGGAATATAGTAATTTGTTCCTGTCAGCACAGGGGCTGGTTTGTTGTTTTAAATTGCTGACTTTTCTTTTTGCTGGCATGCTCCCCAATACAAATTGAACATCTGACAAAAATCTATTTGTGTGACAATTCAGTCGAGATAGGTGCTCTGTGTTGCCTAACAGTACAATTTGGGGTCCCCAAGATAAAAGTTGACTGAATGCCAGGATTCTAGTAGAGCTTGTTTGTGCAGATAACAGAGGTAATCCATATTCCTCAGGTCTGTAAATCAAACAGACAAAGGAGAAATATGTATGTGCACCTTTCTCTTTGAGATAGTGGCCTGGTAGTTTCTTCTTAATAACCATTGGGACTATCCAGCCCCTGAGAAAAACAGGACATGGACACCAGGGATGTCCCTATATGAAATCAGAGTGACTGGGAGAGTCTTAGAGTGCTTCCCTCCTTTAGCAGAGAATGTTAAATAAATTATTCTGTGGATCTGGATTTGTGGCTTTGAGGCGATTTCTGTGCTTTATGTGGTTTTGTCTGTTTAGTCAAAGTTGATCCATAATACACTGGAGGAGGAAATCCAGTCACTAGGTCTTGACTGTTTCTCCCAGAGTGATACAAACAAATGTGTCAGCTTTAGTGGCCATCTATGGAAATAGTGTTTAGGAAAACACATACCAGTTCCTACTGATCCCCTGCAATGATTCTTTCAGGATGTAATAAATGACTGAGAAATAGCCTCTTTCTGACGAGGTGTTTAGATCCAAAATGTGAAATACAAACTAGGAATCCCAATGGCCTAGGAAATACTTTCTGATAGAATACTTTTTAAGGTGCAATAATTGCTTTTCATACTTAAATAAAAATATACCTCTAGTCAGCTGTGTGCAGCTATGCTTCCCATTTTCCTGCTTAACTATGGAATCACTTATGTTTTGGGGTTAATGCTTAAGTATCAGTCTTGTGATTTACTGCAGGATCCTCTATTATCAGGTATATATATATCTTGTTTTAAGGAAAAAAAATTATAAGCTGTTACCCAACAATGTTTTAATTTTTTTCCATGAGGCCACTACTTCAGAAATCTTTGCAATCTGTTGTGATCCTGTCATAAGTGTTGTCATTGTCCTGTAGAACCATTGAGCTGCTCATAGTAGCAGTGGACAGTGGCAATGGACAAATGAAACTTCCAGGTGACCACTCCTGGTCGTTGTGCAGTGCATGATGCTGTGGGGGATTTGGAAGGGGGAATTTAGGAGAGGACCCCAATATCTGAGGGAGGGGGGGAACCAGTAGGAAATGGCAAAATGAGTGGTGGGATAGGGAACAAAATATGGTATTTCATCATTCACACTTTGTGCTAGGAAAAGGTAAGTATGATTGCACTGGAGCCAGCGTGTGGTAAGTGGAGGTAAGAAGATGCAAATTGTGAAAGATATAAGATGGAAAATTGTTGCACGATGGGAAAAGAATGGCAGGTCTAACATGTGAGATTTTAGTGGAATAGTTACCACTCTCTGGCTTTGTGAGAGTTCATCTTTAGGTTGAAATTTTAGCCTCAGATTATTGCATAAATTTGAGTCTGTCCTTGAATACTCAAGAATCAAAAACCCAGATATGTGCTACACAATGGGATTTTTTTTCCTTTAGTTCCTTATATTCTTTCCACATTGGTTTTGTATGTCAGGTTCATGAGTTGGTGTTGAAACTATTATGTTTGCCATATGCTATCAAACTTTGTTTGGCTTTGTATCAGATCATCTGTGTTTGATGCTAACAGCTTTGTTATACCAGAAGTTTCTACACTGTGCCATGCAAGAACAGCTGCTGGGGTGGAGGGACAGATGTTTGGTCAAATGGTACTGGGCCTTTCTTGCACTTCAAAGGAGCTGAGCAGAAATATAATATGACTGTAGAGTATAGTTCTATTTTTCTAATATGAATAATTTGAATATTTGCCATAGTTTGTTAGGAGATTGGGAGAGCAACTGACTTATATGAGCTGAAATTGTAAAGTAATTCATTAGGTAAATCTTTCTCTTATTCTGGAGTTCACCATGTAAGGAGGAGATCCTCAGGATTAAATTCTTACTGCCAAAATGTGTTCTGTGGAAGAGATGTTACAACACTCTGTGATATAAATTAATTGCTTTTGATACTCTAATTGTTAGCTGCTTCGTTTGGAATTTCACTCCAGTTTTTTCACGTGAAAAGTGGGATGACTTTTGAATGTAATCTTTGTCCTAATACTGAGATCTGAACATCTTTCTTCTTGTGCATGAATGCCATTCTTCAGTTGCTATTTAAATAAAATAAGTATTATTTAAGCACTGACCACCAAGGTTCATTATTAAGTGTGAAGCTCTTAGATATACCTCAAACTTGCTGAACTGCTGATCAACAGAAACAGGCAGCATTTACTGAAATGAGAATAATTCCATTCCTGCTCTGTTTCTTAAGATTTCCCCTTATTATCCATTAATGGCCACTATAGGAGGCAGTACAAGTTCTGGACTAATTGAAGCTTTGACTGAGATAACAGCCTTTATGCAGTTGTACATCAAGTGAGACTTTCCTTAAGGTTCACACTATATTGTCTTGACAGTGAAAATCTAGGCAGCTATAAACAAGATCAATAGAAATGTGTAAGCATTGTTGGTGACAACATAGGAATAGGGACAAAACAAAAATACTCATTGAATTTTTAAAGTTTAAACATCAGTATTTAGTGTGAAATTAGCTACTGCCAGTATTGGTGTTGATCATTATTCTTTGTGTGGTATGCTGGTCCACTTGGAGGCAGAATTCCTGACTATGCAGCAGGTAACAGGAAAAAACAAGTTAGATGAAGCTTCGCTATCAGAAAGACACTTTAAATACCAAATATATGTAAATACCAATGTTGTCTATAAGTATACTGCCTTTCCCTTATACTGTATTATTAGGCTTAAGACTTGAGCTATGAAAAAATGAACAAAGTAGGGAATGGGTTGGTGTGGTTATTTTTCATATAGATATGTGTATTATAATAATATTTTTTCATCCATTTAGAAATGAATATTTTAATAACTATTTTCACTGGATAGCAGGACTGAAAAATGGAGAGGCAGTACAAAAAGGAGGAGGACTTTGGGTTGATAAATTAGAAGTAGTGGATTTTTGATAAATTAGAGGTAGTGGATTAGTTACTGACTTTTATCTCAGGTAGTGTAAAGCAAGAACTGTTCATCATCAGCTTGTGATGAAACTAGAAAATGCCATGTCTGAACATCGGGCTAGTATTTTACCATATTAGCTATTGATTTAACACAGCATGAAACAACTGGTGCTGTCCCAGTAGTGCCTGGTGGGGAGCAGTGAAAGTACAGATTTACTCCCCCATCAATCTGCTGCAAACTTCAAAGCCAAATTGTGGCCACTTAACTACTAAAATTACTAAACTCAGACAATTTTTATCTTGTTCAGGCAAGGCAACATGTCTGTCTGCAAGTACATATGTTCTAGAAGGAAGGAAGGGAATCTCAGCTAAATCATGTCAGGGCAAAAATAATAAATTCAGGAAGCATGAACAGCAAGATCCAAAAATTAGTTTTGATAGAGCTATGCTATACACAAAGTATTTTTCATTTTCCTTTTCATTAATCAATAGTTTGAGCTAATGTGCTATATAGTTCAGAATGTTTGCAGTGAAGTACACAGAATGAGTCCCTTGTCGGTATATTTGTATGCAAACCACCACAATTACACCGTGTGTCTATTTAATTTTTCTTTGCATCAAGCATTATTTTATTTGTATTTAATGGCAAAGTCAGAAATTATCATCTGCTACTCTCATAGAATAGAGTTCTTCACATTGTGATTAAAATTCTTAGGAGTCAACTGAAAATTTCTCATTCTGTGTATTACAATTTTCTGAAATTAAAAAAAACCATATCAATATATGTCTGGAAAGATGCTGCTGAGAGAATGCGTGTGCTCAGTAAAAAAAGGACAGTGTCTAAAAATAGATTTTTATGGACTAAAATGTATTTTTGGAAAGGTTTGCTTAAGTTTCTTTGATTTAAAATAGATCCTATCAGAGTAGCACAAATGTAGGTGGGACAATTCAGCTGCTTTAGAAACATCTCATTCTTCCTGCCCTCATTCTGGATGTCCGAAATGAGATCTGTCTTTATGGCTTCATTTTGGTTTTTACACTTGGAGTTCGCAGTGGACAAAATGTATAATTTATTAAGAGAACTTAGCTCTGTAGCAAAATTGTACTTCTAATTGGAAAGCCTAAAAAAATACCATCTTTCCTGGGCTTTGCCTACTGTTAGAAATCCAGGGAGTGGGAGAGCTGAAAAAGATGATGGTAGTGTTCAAGAATGGCAACTGGTTCAGCCCAATTACAGGTTTTCATTTACAGTTAGGTACAAACTGATGAAGGCAATTAAGTAGCAAATAGAGGAAGGAAGTAAAACTTGGATGCTTTTTTTCTGGGAAAGGGAGGAGTTGGTGGAATGTACCAGCAGGTGTCTTGTTACTGTTAGCAATGGGAACCTGGGCTCCAGATGGAGATACTGGCTGAAACAAAGGTATTTTAATGAACATTCAATGTTTTGGTTTATCTGAGATGTTTATCATCCTTCACCATGAGCTAATTAGTGTGAACTAATTAGTTAGAAAATCTTGAGCCTCCTTAAGATTTTTTTCCTCCCTGCTTTACTGTCTTTGGGAGCACTCTAAAAGTTGGCATTCTTATTAAACTTCCTCCCTTAGAGGAAAATGACTCCATATTTTTATTTTCTCTGTTCATCTTTCTTTTGGTCCAATGCACTGGAGTTTATCTTCCATCTCCAATTCAGCTGCAAATGTTTAGAAAACATTTTTGTTAATTGCAGACTTACCACACAGCATAAAGTCTTTGGACCACAAAACAGTCTGAAGTACAGGATCCTGATGTGTAGTTACTTCTTGTCCCCTAGATAGCCTTAGTTGGATAAATGAAGCTGTGTGGTAAAATAGACTTTATTAAAAAAGGCACAAACCCAAGGTCATAGTAATAAAAGAAAGCACTAAAATATATGACTTAGGTCATTACAGCAAGAAGATGAGTTGTGATGACCAATAAAGATTTCATAAAAGAAACATAAGCTTTGTAGCATGCTTCTAAAAGGCACTAGGAGTTCTCTGTTCCACCATTAACTTTAACAGTTTTCCCTAAAAGGTAGTTTTGCAGAGAAACTTGTAATTCTTACATGCATATATTATATTTCAAAGACTTGCTGACCATCCTCAAAATAAGCTTATTTTTGTAGCCTAGTTCTGCTTGTCTTTAAATCGAAGTAATTCAGATCTCACAAAGGCTTCTGTAGAAAAACAGCAGCCTGTATGATATGACTGACTTCCCGTGCTTCACATGACTTTTTAAAATCTGTTTTAGGGGTGAGAGTCTTCTAGGATTTGACATAGTAAATTAGTTGTTTTAAGTGATGGTATTGATATCCTTAAATACTTCTACAGGTTAGCCTAAACATGAATTGAGGATTAATTTATTTGTCAAGAATACTGGGTTGATTTTGGTTGTTCCTATTCCTTGCATACAGATGGGGTTTTTTTGAGGCCACAGTCTGGATATGTCCTTTTTCACTTCAAGACCAATTGTGAACCTAAACAGAATTTATACCACTTAGTCCCCCTACACCCAAATTAATTGTCAGTGTGTAGATTACTTTGAACCTGCATCAGGTGTGGTCTTTCACCTGAGGTGTCTTTATTATCAAACTGTTGTCTGAGCTGGAGAGAGAGGGTGTTTCCCGCTCCAGCCTTGCTCTTGCCTGTTATTCCAGCACTGATGATAGAAATGGCTGTAGTAAAGAAAGGTCTGCAAGTTGCAGAACCTTTGTCAGCAAATTAGCCAGTGTATGTGTGCTGTATGTATCAAAGCAAAAGGCCAACAACCAACTTTTAATTTAGCAATCTAAATTATCAAACTGATCTTTGAACATGCACGGGGTGGTTACAAGGAAGCAACAGGTTTTTCAAGAAGGTGGATCTGAGAAGGAATGAATTTGTGTGATCTCATGCACAATTTAAAGGAATTTCTACTGACTGAATAGAGAAGTTGGTTAACTCAGCCAGCTAAGTAGATGTGTAAAGATGGGCTTTGTAATGAAAGATGATAGTTTAATAATGGTCGTTTGAAGGAATCCATAGAAGGGGGTTGGATGAAATACTGAAATTAGAGAACTGAAACGGACATTAGAGGAACAGACTGTGAGCTGTGGGTAACAGTGGACAGTGGAATAACTGCAAGTCAGCAGTGCAGAGGTCATGCATCACTGTTGGCCTACAGAGATGTTACAGTTAAATTTGCAGATATACCCAGCTCTTCCTTCCTGCTGCAGCTGGTGCCAGGCACATTTTGAGATTATGGCATATGAGTAAAAAGGCTGGCAAACTGCTGTGCAGAACAGCCCAGCACTAAAGGCACCTTGGAGAAACTAAATTCTGATGAAAGAATAAAGTACTGTATATGGAGGGACCAAGGTTTGGAATTAGTGTGTGGTAATTCAAACAAGCAAAGTGAGTGGTTACAATAAAAAGAAAAATGAAATTTATTTACATGCCAGGCTAAGGGGAGTTATTCCTTGTTATGTTTGGAGAGTACTATTCAAGCCCAGGCAATACTCACCTGAAATTTTCTATGCTTGGATTTATAACTGTTATATTGCATTATATTAGGTTTCTTTAGATATTTCCATAGATTTCCATAGTGATCATAGTGAATATTTGAGCATTCTCTAAAAACAGAAGGAGGCAGAGGTCAGTTAGTTCCAACCTTTTGAATTTTGAAAAATCTTTCCATTTCTGGGTTGTTAAATTTTAAAGTTTGAGTTCAGGTAAATAAAAGCTGCTTTTCTAAATAGAACTGTCTTTTTCACAATAGGAATCATCCTGTGTTACTCCATAAATTCACAGAAACAGTGAATTTCAGTTCTCTCTCAGGTCACTTGTTTCCTTCCTTACTCACCGTAGGTGCAATGTAGCAGTTTAAGCATCTGCCTTGTTGGTGACATACATGATCCCCTGGTCATGAGTTGGAGGTGGAAATAGTTTTGTGGGCAGAAGCTGCATTTTTCACGATCAACATAACAAAAATGTGTTGTGTCCTCATGGGGTTTGCTTGACCTTCCTCCCTGCCCTCACCCCATAATGAAACTAAAAGTGTGTTTGATGAGGATTATTGAAAAGAAGATTTACGGACCTGTGGCATCTATTTAAAGATGGGTGATAGTATCTCTGCATTAATTCCACATTAGCACTTGCAGTTTGATTTCTCTCTGCTATTGCAGGAAGCTGCTGACATTTAGCAGAGTGGCAGAACACGGAGTTCGAGTTGTGTTTCTCTTTTGGAGTTGCCTGCAGCCTCTGCTCTGCGTGTGCAGGGAGGGAGGCAACACCGGGGGTGGCTGAGACATTGACTTTCGCCAGCTGACATGTACTGTTAAATTGATTCTTTCAATCAGAAGTTTCGGTGGATTTGTGGAATAGTTTTTATTTACTTTTGGACAGGAATGTACCCATTTGGATTTTTTTTCAGTTTTCTTAAGGAAATGCTTGAAAGTCCGGCATTGCATCAGGTTGTATATTAGCACAATTCTCCTGCTTCATGCACCCAGTTGCTAAAAGCTCAGCTACTTAGGAGCAGGAATTGCAGTCTGAAGTGTCTAGTCTGTTGTTCCTTGATCACCTTTAGAGAGAAATACAGTTTTGAAAATGAAATATAAGTTTTGAAAACTGAAGTTTGAACACAATTTTTCAAATTGAAAATAAATTCCAATTTATTTTATTTAATAAGAAATCAGTTTGGTTTTCTGTTTCAATAAAAGCTTTGAGATTGTTAAATGGGGCCACTTTTCCTCTAAATTTGTTGAACTGTCTCTTTTCCATTTGTGCTCAACAAAAAAATACTTAAATACCTATTCCAAAAGGCAGAGATGAAAGTATATATTCTGCAGTATTAAGCTGTCCATTTGGGGATCAGGTCACTTTTTTCACCTTGCTTTTAGCAAGAGCAATGGCAGAAGTGACTACTGTCAAAGAACACAAAATAAAATCTGAATATATTCCCACAAATTATTTCTGGTTATGTTAATCTCAGGTATTTATTTACATTTAGAGCAGGGCCAAGCTCTGAAATAGATGCCTGGAGATTTTTAAAAAACATTTATATATACTTGGAAATTCTAATAAATTTTGTATGAAAACAGATGTGTGTGGATAAATAAGCTTTTTTGTTGTTTACACATATTCCACAAGAAAAATCTGTTTAATCTGTTCTTAAAACATTGAGCCTGAAAAATTGAGAGGTTGGGATAAAAGGATCTGCTGGGTCTTTTGTCTGAAATGCACCTACGTTTGCTCATCTCTTCAGGGGCTGTTTAGCATTTAGGAGGGGGAAGCTATTCTTTAGTTCATGTATGAAAATGTACAATACTTTATATCAATTATTTGGCTGATTGCTGGAAGTGCATTGGAGTGAGGGGGCACTGGCTAGTTCTGGCCTTTACTAATGGGAACATTTCAGAATGTGGATGGTAATTAAAGTATAGAATGCGGAAAATTAGGCCAAAATTGAATAGAAATGAATAAGTATGTGTTCTGTTGTGCAGATGTTGGAAGTAGATTATTTTGGATACCTCTTTCTATCTACATCTTATTTGGTTAGCGTGTAAAATTCAGTCATACACCATGTAGATTGTTTCTCTTCCCATTACCTTCTCTGTTTTTATGTTGTGATGTATCTGTATAGGTAGTAATTTAGCAAAATATCCTGTCTGCCAGGTGTGGGAACTAGCTGATTGTATTGTAATACCAGATCATTACTTAATTCATATGCAACCTAGCCTAGCACATGGAAAGCATTATAAATCTATTTACAGTGGGGCTGGTCTGATGATAACATTGTATTAAATTCCCAGGTGAGGCAATTTAAGCAATTGCTTTGCCATGTGTAGGCCATGGAAATTAACTTCTCATATGCTTTAGTGATAGAGGAACTTCATTGGTATGCTCAGATTAGTGGTATAGCAGAATTCTTACAGTCTGGTTACGTGTACCCTGCTTCACATGTGGAATCATACAGGGGGGTGGTACTGCAGATCACAGATCTTAATTAGTTTAAGCTGAGTTAATTCATTTCAATTCTAATTTAGTTGGGCTTGCCTATGAACACATTCAGTTCTATTGGGAAATGTTAAGGCTTGGGTCAAGTAGACAGATTGTTTAAAGCCAAATTGCCAGACAGAACTGAGCAAGTGTATCTGTTTGAACAGGGCTTTAAGGAAATCACCCAATCAGTATGCAAAAATCCTGTTCATAAACCAAGAGAGATCTGCCTGGAATCAGAAATTCTTCCTTGTCAGAAGGTCTGGGTACTGTAGTACATTTAAAACAGCCCCTGAAACTTTCTGAGTGCTGAAGTTCTTGGAGAAAGTAGCTTAACCCGTTTGTGTCTCTGTTTTTGGGCACATGCAAACACATTCACTGAGCAAAACCGCTTATGTGCTTAGACTTTTTGTGTAGGTATATACAAGAAAATATAAAATACAAGGAAAACTTCTATATATGACAGAGCTTTGCAGACAAAAAACTGCACACAGAACCTCTTAAACCTATATTGAGCTGCCCAGAAATGCCTTGGATTACAAACTCTGTAAAGCTTCTGTCTTTTCTAGAAACGTACATATAAAGTACCAGTAGACAGTGGTAACTGACAACTAAGACTAAAAATGTTGACAATTTCTTGATTTGCCTGGTTAGCTTATGTATAGAAGTCATTAACTATTTATAAAATGCATTATGAATTGGGTTCCTTCAAACTGTAGCAGAGTGTGTGACATTTCCAGCTCAAACTATCATTCTTGCATTTGGCTAAAGTATATATTTATAAACAGCTGATGGTTATGAACTAAAAAGTAAAAAATAATAAAAAAACCAACTTAATTATCAAGTTCAGACAAGCCGAACTAATCTTGATAGCCACATTTAAAGGTGTTAGCCTATAATACTTTAATAAAAATAAGAATAGTATTTCAAGATATTGATATTTTTGACAAATCCTGAAAGAATGAATGAACACTTTAGTTCAAAGACCTTTCCTTTTATATTATTGATTCATTTGGTAGTGAAACTGTGATCAAAAGTAGTATCAGATTATTTATTGATTATGGCAAAGAGTTATACCTAATTGCAGCCAAAGCATTATTTCTTTTAATAAAATTTCTGATTTTCAGATCTTGACAGATTATTACAATAAAAGAACAACGATACAAATATATTTATTAAGTTCAGTGGCAATTATAATAAAGGATTATAAGGGGCCTCTAAAAGTTGTATTGCTATTAACCTTTATTGCTTTCCTGTGAAGTATATTCTTTTTTCTTTCTCCCATGCAGGCTTTTAAGAATGAGAATATCATCCAGTTATATCTTTCAAATAAATGATGTGTAATCAAGGACCATTTCAGTCCCTACATTTTATTAGGAAGCTTGTTCACTGGAGAACAAGCTCATGAAGCATCATGCTCCTCGTCTCAGCCTAATAATGATAAATACATTCAACACTAACAGGATCAATGGGGCTGAGTCATTTTGTGAAATTGGGAGAAACTGTACAGTTGAACTGCTAGACCTCAAATGAGGTCTCAAGATTGAATCTTAATCAGAAAAGAAGATTAGATATTTATTGGTATATATTTGTAATTGCCTTCCTTGTTTGATGTGTATCCAATAAAAATAGGAAAATAATGTAATTGAGCAATCTATGCCAATTTGTTGGCTTTTTGGTGAGAAAAGAGAAAAACAAAACCTATCTCCATATGATATTCTTGCATACTGTGGAGTGTTTTAGTCCCCCATAGTGATGAAATGAATAATTTAAACAGGCAGCTCTGATACCACAGCCTGTTTAAAGGTTCTCATTTCCTTTAATGCTGTAGACTACTTTAGCTTGGTTAGTATGAAACTGTGACAGCTGAGATCTCCAAAAGATTTGGCACAATTCACCTCTTGCCATGGGTCCATGGTCCAAGGCTTTGTCCTTCTTATTTGCATCTGTAGCTTTAGGAAACCATCTAGATCTGAACGCTGGCAAGTGAATCACAAATGTGTAGACATTGTAACGATCATGTTGGTAATAAAGGGGAGCCACATGACATAAAGAGCTAAAATGTTTTGCTCTGAGGTGACCCATGCTAGTCTTACTTCACTGCTAGGTCCCTTGCACAAAGGGTGACCCACTTCCAAACCTCTTTGTTACTAAGGAGATGAATTTCCCTGTGCTCAGCGTAATTTCTAGCGGTTTTTTCCTGTTCCTTAGTCCCAAGCACAAATTTTGGCATGATGTCCCAAGCAGGGAAGGTTTGAGGAGGGCTTAATTTCTTCTGAGTTCCTACTGGTAGTCACTATCATGGCAGGGTGTGAGGGAAGCCCCCATCAATAAAGGAAGGCCCTGTAGCTTAGGTTTTGTTACTCTTGGGTTTCTTCCACTGATGAGGTGTAAAAATTACCATAACTACTCTCAAAAAGAAAAAAAAATTGACAATATATTAAAAATTCAATCCCTCCTTTAATGGTTAGTGTGGGAGTATTAACTGAGTAATAGCCTGTTATTTGGCTAACAGAGAAATTGAAAGCTGGGCTGATGTTTTCACTGTGGACTTCCCCATTGCTCTGCTGAATCCTGTGCTACCTTTGTCATCATCACACATTTGCTTTCCATTGCTTGGAACTTGATCTAGTTTAGAATCAACATAATTATCAGTTCAAGAGCAAATCTGGTGCTCATAAGATGTGAATTTACATAATATTCTGTCTGCCATAACGATCCCATGATGAGTTTCTCAGTTTTGTGGTGTTTCCATAAACTACTAAAAACCAATGTTTCCTTGTACTGTTATTTTCTCTCCTTTCTTTCGCCCTTTAATTTCTGATCCTTTCCCAGCAGTCTTAGCAGCATAGAAAATGTTTGTTAATTTTCTACATCTTCAAATGGAATCAGATATGTCACATGTATGTTGTTCAGGTTTGGTTTTTGGGGGTTTTTAATATGGGAAAAGCTCAGTCTTCCTTTCCTGTCTAGTGGCATTGCTGCCATGGCTCTTATGTTGCATTCTGTGACCTGCTAGCAAGTGTTCTTCAGAAAAATGCACTTGGTTCCCGCACTGGCATTTTTTCAATGCTTCTGCTATTAGTGCATATTGCCTCACACGTTATGTATCTTGAGCTTCACAGAAGCTGCTTTCATTGCTGCAATGTTGAGGGTGTGACTGTCTGAGAAATGCTATAGTTTTGCCATGCAGATTTGTTAAGATACAGCAGTTGAAGAACTTTGTAATAACTTTCACTTGCAGATTTTTATTTTTTTTTAATCAAATAGGTATCCATTAGGGGGCTCTCGAGGTTTAAGATGATCAGCCTTGATACCAATGGCTTTGGAGCTTTACTTCCTAACCCTTTTTTCTTTTTGTTTTACAGAAAAGGTCACGAATCGCCTACAGTGATGAGGTGCGGAATGAGCTCCTAGGGGATGACGGGAATTCCTCAGAGAACCAGGTAGGATGCTAATCAAGAAGCCCTAGTGGGTGGCTGGAGGGTGAAGGAGGTCACTGGCACACTGGGCTTCTCAAGCTGCTCCTTAACAGCATTAGCAACAACTCATGTGGAAGTGATACTGTTTAATGCAAAGCTGGGGTCTTAATCAACTTCAAAATGTTTCTTGGAGATCTTACATTTAACCCTTTAACTTGTGATCACTGTCTGCTATCTCAAAAAAAATCTTTTCTTCTCTTTTCTTTATTATTTAGTACTTAAGAAATAACTTGAAACACGCTGTTTGCCGACAAAGCCAAGGTCTTCACCTCAAACACATGTAAAAGGAATAAAAAAGTACATAATGCAGCTTTGATAATAATGCAGTATAATTAAATCAACACTGGCAGGCAAAACAAATGAAAGTGCACTCTCAGAATTAGGCAGTATCCCACTCAGTTTCCTTGTGTGATTTCTTCTTTAACCAGATTTTCTCTCCTTGTACCAAAAACACAAGTTGTACTAATAAGAGTGTGCTTTCATAATGCATGTTGTACTAGGATGCAGAGTGCTATCCACCTCTTTTAATGAATGAAAGCTTGATAATCCTGAGGCTTTTTTAAAATCTTGTACCCGTATTGTTGTTCTGCATACTACACTGAGGATCCTGCTTGAATACTGAAAACTGTAAAGGCAACGTTTTATTCAGGACACTTTGACTCACCTGTTAATATTGCTTTTTGGGGTGAAATGTTTGACACTCTGTCTGAAAGGAGAATATTTATTTTCTTTCTGAAAACTATGTTATCAAAGTCTTGTATTTTTTGAGTTAGAAGTTAACTGGAAGTTTTCTCACAGATCATATTTTCTCTTCTGACCAGATAGAATCCCAATTATTTTGCTAACAAAAGAAAAAATTGTGTAAATGCTTACTTGATAAATGTGTTATTAAATAAGGAAATGGATCAGAACAATGTTCTGATTTTTTTTTAATATCTTCTATGCTCAGTATAAGCTCGGCTCCACTAAGGACAGAAAAAAATAAAGACTTGGAGACTTACCTGGTACAAGCACTTTCAAAACACAGACCTCATAACCCAAATCTTATACAGTATTTTAAACACGCTCTATAAGTTTTAAACTCTGTAATAGTCTTTAATTCATACATGAATGAAATTAGACACAGGATACATTATCTGAAGATGTAACACTGAAGTATAGCATCTCTGATAACTATGTGAAGACTTAAATTTAAAGGACGTTATTCTTCATATTTATATATGATAGAAAAGGGAGATTCCAAAATTTGAGTAAAATAAAGAGGGGGTAATATACCTAAAAAATGAATTTATGGAGAATATTATTTCTGGGAGAAGAGTTTCACAGTCTGTATGTCATGATTATAACTGCACTCCTATGAAAGTGTTAAGGTTCCCCTTTTTCTTCTCTTAAGGTGCTGCTACTTTTACATTTCAAGAAAAAAATGTGTGAATTCAGACATAAAACAGCAATTGTGATAAGAAGCTTTACTTATAACAGAATATCTTATGTGTAGGGATGAGATAAAATATTTTATTTTCACTTTTTAAAGAATGTTTAAATAACTGGTTCATGTGAGCACTTTTTGTCATTGGAGATCTTTTTTCCAAACTTGGTAAAAAAGACTTGTTCTCGTCTCAAGAAACTAAATGATACCTTCAACCTTCAATTTGTCAATTTAGGGCTTTTTCTTCCAAATCACCACTATTTAAATGGAAGAAAATTTTGGCTGCTGAAGAACTCTTGTATAGTTTTTTTAGGTAATCAAAATCCTTTTCCATAGCCCAGCTTGAAATTATTACCTCTGTACCTTTTAAAGTTCTTCATTCCTTTCTTGAAACCTATAATGAAATGGCACCATAAAGGAGTCACCTGATTTCTTTTAAATATGTGAATGCCAGTATTTTTAAAATACATTATTTATTGTGTTGTTTCAATAACAAATACCACATTCTCTTTTTTTATTAAATATCTTTATTTATACCTGTACCTGTATACATGTAGCTACGGGTGCAAGCAGTTAGTGCAAAAACTTTAAGTGGTATTGAGCTTATTAGAATGTACAGCTTTCAAAATCAAGTGTAAAGTTTAGGTACTTACCAGACACTGAACATGAGATATTGTCGTGTTTAACTCAGTAACCCCAGGTTTTCACTCCTAGCCATTATTATATCAATAGAAAATTTGGAGTAAATGATGAAAGGATGCTCAGGTATTACTTAAAGCCATGTAGAATATTTGAAGATGTTTCAGATGCTTGCTTTTGTTTTGTCTGATGGAAATAAATATAAGTACATGGACTAATCCTAGGCCTGATATTGTAGGATTTTTACTTCTCAATCAGTTTGGATTAGGTTAAATTAGTTTAACTGAAAAATGCTGGGTTTGTTTTCCCCAATTCAGTGAACTTAAAGGGGAGAGAAAGGATTCCTTTTCTGACAGAGGAGGTGTTGACAAAAGTTACCAGCTCAGAATTGCTCCTGTACCAAACCACAAATATTGGTAAAATCTGCCAAGAGAAATATTGAATATCTGACTTGTCAGGATTGTTACCCAGAGGCAAACAAGAGCTATGAGTTGTTGGTCTTTGTCATTGTGATAAAACATCTGCATGATGTTTTTGGTGGAGAGAGAAGACAAAAGGAATTTAATGCATGCTGGCTGGTATGATCATATTAAAAAGCTAGAAATGAAAGAGGTCACTATTGGAGAAATAAATGATCTGGGTCTTTTCCTCAGCTTCTCTTTTTTTAGTTGAGTTTCAAAGGTACAATTACAGCAAACCACAGCCAAGTTATGAGTTGTAATGAATAGGATGATAGGTATGAGTTTCCAGTTGTTCTCTCAGGAAGGAAGGTTGAAGTACAAAGAACAGATTGAAGAATAGCTAATGGTGATTTGTCTTTTGTCTTCTTCATTTTCCCAACATGTCTCCCAGAAGTAGCAGCCATTGTCTCTAGATGGCACTTAGAATAGCTTGGAATACAATTCCCTTGATTATACCAAGATGTAATTGCTTTTAACAGATAGATCATAGAGAAATTTCCTGTAAGAATTTGTAAGAATTATATAATTCTGCTCCTGAAAGTTGCTTTTTAAATAAATGCAACTTTTTTTCATGTGGCAAGTAGTGATATAGTGCTCTTAATACACCTAGAGTTCAGTAAAGTCATTGCTTAATATATTTTAATTTCTTCTTAATTGAATCATGGAAATGTACTCAGATAAGGCACTCAGAGGTTAAAAATCAAGAAATGTCATTTCTTGCATCAAAAGAACCCCCCACCTCACAAACCCAATGCCTAAAAACTACTGTGTGCGTTGTTATTTATTTTACAAGAGTGATCTTTAACAGGCTCTGTTGCTTTCAAGTCTTCTTTGTCATCCTTGCCACCAACATTTAGCAAATCTCTTGAAAGTTTTGAGTTTTTCGGTGCAGTGAGACAATACATAAAGTTGTAGCTTCACTTTAATTATAATAGAACTGTTTTCTGTAGCAATTCGTATGTTTTTGAGGAATTATATGTTGGGTTAAACCAGAAATCTCTCTCGACCAAAATTGTGTGAAGTTCAGTATTATCAGCTTTCATGAGATGTAATATTGTTCTTTTCTCTTTTGCAGCTATGTTCATTAGTAGGTTTAAATAAATTCACATTGGGTTAAACTGCATATCCATATACCCATACATTCCATATATGATTCGTAGTGAGCAAATATTTTGTGTCTACTTAATTTCTGACTACAAAGTTGTGATAATATTAGATTTGGGCTTGCTGTGCATAAAGTGTGTCAAACTTCAGCTACAGACCAGGGGGTGAAGTTGGTCAATTTAATTCGCCAAGATCTAAAGAAGGTCGGTATCATTTCATATAGCCCTGGCAGAGCAGATCATTACCAGACACAAATCTGTTCGTTACATGCCGAGGGTTTATAGCAAAATAAATAGACTGTCATCATAAGTTCAGAAAATTGTGTGTTCGACCCACGATAATGTGTAAAGGGCGTTTAATAGAGTTCAGCATTTATTCGTTATCTATATGCGGACAGAGACGGCGGTGGCGTTATCAGCTTTTTTTAAAAAAAATTCGGTAGTTTTCCGTGTCACATGACGAGCCTCGCGGCCACACGTGTGCGTGCACACACACACACACACACACACACACATCCCATCTCGCTCCCTCGCTCTCTGTGGTGCAGTTTTGATTTTAGTCACAGCAGAAGGCTTAGCCACAAGAGATTCCGCTGGTTCAAACCAGCGTAAACCAGACTTTTTTTTTTTTTCTTTTTTTCTTCTTTTTTTTTTTTTTTTTTTTATTTAGCCCACAAAGGAACAGATTACCTCTTGTATCGAATTCTGTATTGCAGAAAAAAAAAAAATAAAAAAAAAAAATCTTTGTTTCAAAAATATGCTGATTATCATAACCTAAAATGGTGGCTGCGCATGGCTTAATGCTGTTTACAGTTCAGGAGTGAGCATAATAAAAATAATGTTTCAAAATAGGAATGTAAAGGTAACACATTTTCATCAAGAGCATTGTTAAATGGGGAAAAATACATCTTTTGTTAATTTGAATGAATATCTTTCAGCCAATGTTAAAAAAAAGCCCAACCCTCTCCCATTACTTAGCTTAGCTGCAAATCCCATGCAGAGCTTAAATTCAGCCATGCAGCACAAACAAGATAGAACATTTTTGTTTGGGACCTATTGAAAAAACAAATGTGCAGCATTTTAAAACTCTCATTGATTATAGCAGGGTGGCATGCCTGGACGGGCTCTATTGCGGGAGAGTCGTTTTAAACTTTGGCCCTTTAAGTATCATAGTCAACTGAAGAATGGTGGCCTCAGAAAGAAAAGATAGCTGTGTGATCAACTCCCAGATCGTCTCTTTCTAAAGAGCCTTAATGTTTGCCTTTTTGGGGAAAAAGGGGGGGGAAGAGCTGGAGAAAGAGACCAATTTATGATAGGCCAAGCACTTGAATTTAGGCGCTGATTTGGCCGGCAGTGCAGTTTTCTTTATACCAAATTCTAGCAAAGTTCCTTTGGCTCGGTGCAGAAGAGCTGGCCCAGTTCAAGTTGGGGTGGTTTAGGAGCCCTCCTAATTACACCTCGTTAGAGCCTCTTGTCCCTTTTGGTAAAGGGGTGAGGCAAAACTTCAGTTTTAGACGAGCCATATGAAACAATAGAGAATAATGGAGGTTCTTTTGTTTCCTTCATGCTGGTGAGACTTTATTAGTAGTAAACATTCTCAGCTTACACATGTGTTGAAAATTACAGTGTTATGAAACTGTAAGTGAAGTAGCAGCATAAACTCAGATAATTGTGTAGCTGTTGTAATTTCGAGCTGGAATCGGTGAGAGAACTGTAATTTTTTATAAAGGGCCGTTCTTGTGCAGATATTTGTTGTGGGTAATTATACATTTTGTTCCAGTACAAATAATTTTTCTATCTCTGTAAGGGATGAGTATATCACAACATAGCTTGATAATCAGGCTGTGATTTTATTTGGTTTTGTAGTAAAGCTACCAGAGCAATATTGTTAGTGTTAGATTATGTTGATTTACAAGCATAAATAAATAAATATAGATTTATATACTATATAAGCATACACACGCACTCTGTGTGTGTATATATATATGTACACACTGTATAATGGTCTGGATTGAGAACCTGGAATGGGTCTTTTCTGAGGGAAATATGCTTCATGTTGTTCCCTATTCCTTTGTCTATTTTTAAATATGCTATTCAATAAATCATAGTTCTGAACCATTTAACTAAGCTGCTTCATTTTTTTTACCTGGCAAAAACCCTCAGTATGAAGTTCAATAATAAAATTAAATAATATAGTTCCAGTAGAACTCAGTATATAAAAATTGAAATACTGAAATACATGCTATAAAGATGTAGTCATCTATTAATAAGTTAGATCTGCTAGTAAAATAAGAAATCAGTTGTCACAACTAAAATATACAGAAAACATTCTGGAAACTTGTATATACAAAACCACTTCAGCTGTACAATCTTCGAAGAGAGGAATAGTAAACTTGTTTTTTTCTTTATAATATAGACTTCTATGAAGTCATTCCCCTTTATTTCATGATGGTGTCTTAGATGTGGTTTAAAAGAGAATTTCACACTATTCTCTTTGTTTAATGTGACAGTGTGAGAAAGTGATCTTTATTCGTTCAAAAAACTCTGCATGTAGTCTATGTTTAGGTTCTTTTAATGTGTTTGTCTGTGATTTTTAAATGCTAAACATGTAAACAGATAAATTGTCAATGTTAATTCTGTATCCTGTCACACAACTGATCTTTCTTTCCTGCCATTTCTTTCCTTTTTATCTTTTTTGTGCGTTCATGTTGCAGTTGATAAAATTACGTGAAGAGGTGAGTACTTTCTTGCTTTTTGTTGTCTAGCTTTCCCTTTAAAGCTGAGTTTCTAAATCTGAAGTAGATCTTTTTGTTCATTGTTGCAGGGAAATCTACACAAAGCAAAAATATTGATTACATTGCTTTAAAATATTCACTGTTGTGCCTCTTTTTCCCTAATAATTGTATACTTACATGGGAATCTCTAGATCAAACCTTAGAAATTAACATTCTTTGATAGTGGAATTTTTTTAAAAGGCACTAGAAAAAGAAGGGTGGAAAAAACCTCTATTATTTGATCTCTCCAAGAATACCATGATCAAATCAGGTACAGTAATAATCATGTTTGCATCACAAAATCTTTGATAGGGAAAGTACATTTATACACTGGTATTGAAGGTGAAAGCACTGCTTTGGTATAAACCTTTGCTGAAACATTTTAAAAATTACATGGTATTTCACAGTGTTTTGAGTTTGGTGTGAGGTATTTAAATAGCTTATGTATTATATTGGATATTGTACACCCACTGAAAATACAGTAGAGGTAAAGAGACCTACATACATATCAATATTTATTATTTATTTGTGAGTGCTGTAGATCTGTAGGTGTAACGCTAGAGATCAGTATTCCAGAACACCTTTCTTCCAGTTATAAAATGACTCATAAATATTTAGAAAGAAGCCTGTTTTAATGGTCAGTTCCTCAAATGTTTCAGTATATTTTCTGAAATGAATCTCTACTTTTGCTTACTGTTGTAGCAAAGCAGGTATTTGAACTGCTATTTTTTTTTATTATTTTCTAGTAGCCACTGAAAAGAAGGGCTGAGTAAAGTCAAGTTTACTTACACATCAGATTTCTGAAGGATTTAATAGGGAGAGCTTAGACCAGTAAAGTCTTTGAATAAATATATTTTGAAACACAAGTATTTTGACATCACGTATTTGTCTGGTATCTTCTTTGTGGAACATGTGTGCCCTGTAATGTCTCAGTAATATATACTGAACTCTGCAGGAAAGGATTTGTTAGTTTTAGAAATGGTGATGACAAAGAATTTTAAAGTAACCAGATTAAGGACAATTACAGCAAATTCTTAAAAGCAGGTAGATATTTATGATACAAGGATTCTTTATTTTTCCCCTCTTCTCAGAGAGCTGATATTAATATCTAAAAGCTATGGAGTAAAAGAGTTAACCAAAAAAATTAAATAAAATAAACATGTAACCACATGAAAGCCTTCCCACCGCTGCTGAGCTCCCCTCCCCAATAGTCCCAGTATTTAAACAGATGACAGTATTGTTGCAAGGGTTTGTATAGGCTGATTTCTGAGGTTTTTCAGAAGAACAAGGTTCATTTTCTCATCCCTTTAACAACACCTGCATGCCTGCTCCTGTGCTTTTGCAAAGAGTGCAGTAGGATCATTTTTTCTTGCACACGTAAGATTATAGTTTTAAAAAGATTTCTAATTTTTAAATTCACTCTGAAAATTTAATTATATGTAAAGAACAAAGCTGCTACTTATCGGCTTTTCTTTTTGAAATAGCTGTGAAGACCAGTAGGAAAATTTAGGGTGTTATTGCAAAGGTCTGCAACTTGGGAGCTATACTGAACTCAGTTATACCTTTTGGATTTTATAAATCCTCTGTGTTAGCCACCTAAAAAATGAAATTCCTTCTGTTAATTTTCTTTTTTTTTTTTTCTTTTCCTTGCTAGCCTCACAAGTTACTTTTTTCTCTCTCTTCATATGGTGAAAGCAGCAGAAAATAAACAAAATAAAGGGATTTATTAGTTTGTCTTGAACAAAATTGTGCAGGTAGAGAGAAAAATAATTTAAAACCCAATTGTTGACATTCTGTTCTCTGCATGTAAGTACCCACTCTGTGTTGGATAGGTTGTAAATGCAATAGTGTTTTTATACCCAATGCAAAATGCACATTAAAGTTTAAATGAAGGCTAGTACAGTGACTCAGGCATAATTCTTAACTCGTCACAGAGCGAAACATCAAGGCATCCCCAATTATAGTTCTCCTAAGGAGGTATGAAGTGATCTTAAAAGAAATTGTGGTTTGCCATACTGTTTGTTAATAAAACCTGTGCTTCCTCTCATTACAAGGCTCTATTCTCGCACGCTTGCCGTACACAGGCTTCCATGGAGGCTGTGTCGCTCTGTCTTTTGAGCTCCTGAGATCTCAGTTTGAATCCAGCCCACATGGAATGACTAAATCTCTAGTGATAGCATGTCACTTTGCAAAACTTCCTTATATAACTCCAGACAGAAGCTGTTTCTGAAGCTGCAAGACACACTGAATCGCCTCGCTACCCCCGTCACAGAGTGCAGGGGAGACAGTGGGAGAAGGAGTTTGGGGAGGGGTGGGAAGCAGTTGAAAGCATCAGCTGCTGCTATAGGGCATTGATTCCATGTCCAAAGGACAGGGTGCCTCCAAATCCAAACAATGTAAATGACACCACCCTTTCTAATAAAATTAGGTTTCATTATAGAATGCATTGGGTAGAAAGACTCTGAAATCAAGTTAAGAAACAGCTCTGAGTTGGTGTTAGCACCGAGTTCACAGGGCTTTAGTATTCTAATTGCTCACAGTAAGACTGAAATGGGATGGTATTTGTTTTA